>NC_134710.1:11434491-12127663 GCF_043290135.1 Rhipicephalus microplus
AGAAGACCAAATAAGAATTCACCCTATTAAAAATACCCTTACAGTCAGTACACCCTACAGAATCAGGGCAGAAGCCTACTGCTCACTGGAAGTGCTCAGAAATCAGAGGTACAATATGAACTTGCCAGTGGCCACTTTCGTACCAGCACCGGATGACTCCATCCGTGGAGTAGTTTACAAGGCCTACACAGACGAAACAGACCACGATCTTCAAGCACAACTCATGAAGAAAAACCCTGACATCCCCATAGTAAATGCCAGGAGACTGGGCTAATCAAAACACTTGGTCATCACCTTCGCCGAACACAAGCTTCCTGCCACGATCTGCTTCAGGTGTTTCACCTTAGAAGTGCATCCCTTAAGGGAAAGACCTGAGGCCTGCTTCAACTGCAGGAAGCTTGGGCACCGCACAGATGTGTGCCCGCTGCCCGGCCCTGGAATACCAAAATGCCGAAGATACGGGGGAGAACATCCCCCACCGCCACTGGGAGAACAGCCAACATGTACACCACAGTGTGTAGTCTGCCTTGGCGAACATCCCACTGGCAGCAGGAGCTGCAAGCTACGCTTCACACCTGTCAAATCTAATAGCAGCAAGAAGACATCAATGTCCTCTAGCACCAATGAGGGAGGAAGATCAAAATCAACAGGGCGTCGATCCAGATCGAGGTCGCGAAAAAGAAGCAAGAACAGGAACAGAAATTCTTTCATCTCTGCGCAGAAGAGCTGTAGTCCCAGTCAGAAGACATCCGCTTCTATGCCAGCAATGCACAACAACAGCGCCTGGAGCAACGGCCCACCAAAGAGCGTAGGTTGGAGTACCGACGAGCCAGAGCAAACCAGCAAAGCGGCAACTACTCAGCCAGCATCCAACACCAAACAAGGGGGCAAGACCAGGAACCGGTCAACATCCCGGACTAGAGGCGGCCATTCCAGATCCAGTTCAAGATCAAGGACGCAGCCACCGGCCAGACCTCAAGACAATCAGGTGAGGGAACTGACAGAGCTGGTAAACTCTTTACAGCAACAGTTGGCTCCGGCCAACGAACAGATCAGGCAACTGAAAAACAATTCCGATTCGACCTGTACCCCACCCGCGGCTGAGGAACAAATGGCGTGCGCTCACAGTGAGGTAACTAACATGGAAACTGACAGAATTAGAGGAAAAAAGCGCAGAGCGAGTGATGCTAGGTGGTGGCGTGGCTTGCGGACGCGTCTGCATCGGCTCCGCCAACCGACGTTGTTAAACTAAGTCCGATGTGCTTTCCCTCCGAGGTTTCTACTGGAGCAACTCGGGAAGTTTCAAGGAACACCTGGATACCCCATTAATCACAGTAGGTCCACTGGAACCTCTTTTGTGGGTCCTTTCCCCGACACCAAAGGTTAGGCCTATTTGTGCGTATACACGGCATCGGCGCCGCAGCGCGGAAACGCGGATCGCGCGGCCGCTTGTTCGGCCGACCCCCGAGGAGGCCATGCCTCAAGAGGCTATGATAGAAGGAGAGCAAATCTCCAAAGAGGAAGCCGAGTCCAACGGCTGGATTACCGCCCACAGAAAGCGGAATGCGGTCAAAACCCGCTTCAAGCACGAGACGCACTCGGCTAGGCAAACCGGAGCCCACGTTGGCCCCGCTAAAACCAGCCAGCTGAAAAAGATTGCCGCAGCCTCCAGGCTACCGCGCCTGCCCACATGGCACTTTCGAGTGGTCGTCCGCCAGGGGGGAGGGCTGGACGTGCGAACACGCAGTCAGTTGAAGGTCACGCAAGCCATTTTAATGGCTGCCAGGCTGCCCCCAGCGGCAGCCGAAGAGGATATCATGTGTGCGAACGCCATGCGGAATATCTTCGTTATAAGCACACCCTCTGAATCGAATGCCAATGCATACTGCAAAGTGCAGAAAATATTCTTGGCAGATAAAAAGCACTCTATCTCCACTTACATTACACCTCGGGGAAATACCTGTAGAGGTGTGGTCAGAGGCATCGACACCAATCTGGACGAAGCTGCGCTGCAAAGCCTTTTTGTCACACCCAGAAACCCAATGGTGCTCGGAGTCAGGCGCATAAAGGAGACCGCTACAATGATTGTACTGTTCAACGGCATGAAAGTGCCCAACTATGTTCACTGCGGCCCCAATATGCTACGCTGTACACTGTACAAAAGGCAAATCGACACTTGCCGTAACTGCGGCCGAATCGGCCACAGGAACGATGTCTGCCCTAGACCGACTGCAAAAGTGTGTGGAAAGTGTGGGACTTCGATCCTTGCAACCGGACACGAATGTGTGCAACCGAAGTGCGCCCTATGCGGAGACGCTCATCTCACCGGTGACCGTACCTGCAAAAACAGATACAATGTTTCCTACGTTGTAAGAAGGCGACGTAGAAAGAGAAGGAAAGGCGGTCACAAGACGAAGAATGCTACGAGCAACGCCGGAGACCGGAAAATCGCCACCCTTACAAAGACACCAGCTGCGGCTGCTCCAAGGAACGCCGCCACGGAACGCTCTCGGAATTCCCGGGGTGGCTTCAACTCACAACCTACCTGGGCGGACAAGGTAGCCGGAACAGGTGAGGCCCATGCCCCCGCGCAACGAGGGCAACTGTCACAGCAAACGCGAGAAAAAATACAATCACTAGAGCGCGAGAATGCGGCTCTTCGACAGGAATTAGCTGATATTAGGTCGATCTTGCAAGAAATGCAGCAGCGAGAGCGCGTGTCTAGCGATCAAGCTACTGCAGCCACAGCGTCTGTCAACAGAGGGGCGAAACGCAGGGCAGGCCCTGAGCCCATGGACGAGGAGGCGCTTAACGTCTCAAGCATCCAAACACTGCTTGAAAAGCTAAGAAATGACGTTATTGCTGAAATTACTCCTATCAGGCTCCAACTGACCTAGCACACCGCGAGGCTTCAAATTTTATAATCATACAGGCAGCACGCACTGCTGGGTACACCCCCATCGAGTCAGTAAAATGGCTAACGCAAGCATTCTAGTAATCTGGCAATGGAATTGCGCCAGCTTTCGCAAAAGGAAAGCAGTACTGCAACACTTTCTTAGCTTTGCTACCGAAAGGCCATCAGTAATCCTCCTCCAGGAAACGCTCACTGATGCCATCGCTCTTCGTCACTATCGCGCAGAAGCGTATTTCAAGGAGGGCAAGAGAGGTGTAGCGACACTCGTCTAAAAGCATCTCGCCTATTTACGTCATGACGTTAGGCCGGACTTAAAAATTGAACACATCATGATCGAGCTCATCCCGAACGCTAAACTTAAGCAATCCGTTTTTATTTTAAACATTTACACCTCACCAGCCGACAGAAAAGAGACGTTCCATGCTCTTTTCCACAAAGCGTGTAAAATTGCAGGTGATCGAACGCTCATCATAGCAGGGGACCTTAACACACATCATCAAGATGGGGACTATATCAAGGATACCGCAAAAGGCAAAGCCCTCGCAGCACAGATCATAGCTTGTGGTCTCACATTCACCACCGATCCATGATACCCCACCAGAATAGGCAATTCGGTCAGCAGGGATACCACACCAGATTTGACCACGGTTAGTAATGCAGAGGAACCCATATGGACTAACTTACAAGAGAATCTTAGTAGTGATCACTACATTACCAGCCTCGCGATAAGAAGCTCGTCACCACCACTCAGAAAATTTCACATCACAGATTGGGACCTTTTTAGAGCTATCAGAAAGCAAGACAAGAATAAATACAACTCGTTAAACGAATTAATCACTCGCCTCAAAGACGACGTTGCTGCTTTCAGAAAGGAAGTGAAGACAGAAAGGGAGATAGAGCGCATGGACAGTCGATTAGCCCACCTTCTGGAGGCTAAAAACTCGCTGCAGGCTCAATGGAAAACGCAGAAACTAAACCAACGCCTACGAAAAAAAATTGCTGAACTTCATAGGCAGATCGATGAGCATAGTGAAACGCTACCTAGACAGCAATGGGACGAAGTATGCAATGCCGTCGACGGGCAAATGAGGAGTCGTGCGAAGTGAAACCTCCTCAAACATCTACTGGGAGATAAAATATCCAAAACCAATCAGCAGCTTACAATTGACAGACTTATTCACAACCTAAAGAACTCTGGTCTGACAGAGACACAAATTATCGATGAGCTCGCCTCGAGATATCTTTGCACAGAACCCTCCTCACACAATGACTACCCTCCTGCTTTGCCAGAAAACGGAACAGACCCTCTTGCTTCCCCCTTCACGTGCGCAGAGGTACGAGAGGTTCTATATGAGCTCAACGGCAGATCAGCTCCGGGTCCCAATGGGATCAGTAACAAACTCTTAAAGAATTTACCTGACGAGGATGTCGAGCTTCTAACGAATAAAATCAACGAGGTGTGGGAGACCGGCGAGGTTTCAATAGAGTGGGGCGACGCGACCATCATCCTCATTCCGAAGCCGGGGAAACCCCTGGAGCTTGGCTCGCTCCGGCCGATGTCTCTCACTTCATGTGTAGGGAAGGTCGCCGAGCACGTTATCCTCAAGTGGGCCACTAAATTTGCTGAGGAAAGGAATCTCTTTCCGTTTAATCTAATTGGATTCAGGCCGTCCATATCAACGCAGGATGTAATGTTGCTTTTAAAACACAAGATCATTGACAGGGTCTCCAGAGACACCAGGGCTGTTTTGGCACTTGACCTGGAAAAGGCCTTCGACAAGGTCAAACACTCTCACATACTTCCATTTCATTAAAGAAGCGGGTCTAGGAAAACATTTTTACAACTACATCAGCTCATTTCTTAAGAATAAAAAAGCTACCATTCGCCTAGGATCTCTCGGCTCGAAGACGTTTGATCTTGGACCCAGAGGCACTCCACAAGGGGCAGTGCTATCCCCATTTCTATTTAACTTATCGCTGAGAGCACTTTCCCACAGTCTGGCCGAGATTGAAAGTCTCGGTCACGCCTTCTACGCTGATGACATCACCGTCTGGTGCGAGGTAGGTAGTGATGGGCAAATTGAAGAGCGATTACAAACAGCGATCAGGGTTGTCGAAGATTTTCTTCACAAGGCAGGACTCTGCTTGTCGGCTAATAAATCGGAACTGCTTCTTTACCAGCCAACAATCGGTGCAAAGAAAGGAAGTTTCCCCGATATCTTGATCACCACAACGAACGGCTCTATTATTCCGATCGTAAAGAAAGTTAGAATCTTCGATACGTTCCTGGAGGAGGATGACAGTAACGCCTACACGTTAGAACGCATCACAGCCAAAGCCGATTCCATGACAAAATTAATCACGGGGGTGGCCAACAAACAAGGGGGGTTATCCGAGGAGAACCTTCATAGACTCTTTCACGCCTTCCTAATGAGCCACATCAACTACATCGTCCTGGCCCACAAGTGGAGCAGGAGGGATGAAGCCCGAATAGAATCAATAATTCGCAAGAACATAAAAAAGGTACTGGGTCTCCCACAGAGCACCGGTACAGAACATCTATTGGCGCTGGGTGTCCACAACACCTTCAGCGAAATAGTAGAGGCACAACAGGTCGCCCAAATTGCAAGACTGGCTTCCACGGAGGCTGGCAGACAGTTACTAGCGCATGTTGGTATACGGTCTCCCATTGCCAGGCAGAGGGAGTGCGCACTCCCTATCAAAGTCAGGGAAATGTATACAGTATCTCAGATACCTAGAAACATGCACCCCCAATACAACTGCGGCAGACGCAAAGCAAGGGCCAGAGCCCTTCTTCAAACAGCGGCTACGATTGAGGACAATGTCGCCTTCGTTGACGCAGCGCAATACGCAGCTTCCAATCACTTTGTTTCAGCGGCTATGTCGTTACGGGGAGAGCTGCTAACATTACTTACACTCAAAAATTCGGATGCCGACAAAGCCGAACAGGTGGCAGTGGCCAACGCCATGACCACAACGAACCGTTCTACTATTTACACGGACTCGCGAGCCGC
The DNA here is from genome assembly GCF_043290135.1 of Rhipicephalus microplus. Lineage (NCBI taxonomy): Eukaryota > Metazoa > Arthropoda > Arachnida > Ixodida > Ixodidae > Rhipicephalus > Rhipicephalus microplus. Next base: position 11,440,441 of record NC_134710.1, read on the forward strand.
CACTAGAGCATTTATGAAAGGCTCGGTGTGCACAGAAGCCGCGCGCGTTCTCTCTGCTGCATCTTGGACAGGCAAAAAGCATATAATTTGGTTCCCCGGTCATGTGGGCAGTGATGCTCACGAAACCATCCCAAACGCCAACGAACTTGCACACTCCCAGGCGCGAGGTCTCACACACCGCGCCGGAAGTGGGCACTCGGAGGCTGAGGGAGGGCAGTGGCAAAGGGACCCTCTTCTCACTTTCAACGAGGTCTGTAAGCACTATCAGCTAGGGCGTAGGAAGTTCCCGCTTCCACATTCACATCTAAACAGACCACAGGCAATCACCCTGCGAATGTTACAAACAAACACGTATCCATGTCCATTTATTTGGTCAAAATTTGTAGACGGAATAGACCCACGCTGTCAGCGCTGTGGTCATCCGAGGTGCACCCTCCAGCACATGCTGTGGCAGTGTCACGACTTGCACGGGGGCTCAAGGTCTCCCTCCACTGAGGAAGACTGGCTCCAGCTTATCACCAGCTCCGCAAAGGACCAGCAGCTAAGGGCTGTCCAGAGAGCCCGCGAAGTCGCCGAGAGCTTTAACCTCCCGGTGCCATCGCGGGCGGGGCCCCCAGACGGTACCCCCTGACGTGGGCATTCTCATCTTCTCAGAACCGAATTAAGTTCTTTGACTGACTGACTGAGCACAGAGCTTCTAGCCCAGTGCGAGAAATTGCCACAGAAAAAAAACGAAAAAAAGTAAAAAACTCGACACTCAGAATAGCCAAGCTAGAAACTGCAATAAACGCGCGCTTCAAGGAGCTAGAAGCCAAACAGGCTGAGTTTCAGGCATCTACTGAGGCTCGCCTCACCAGAATCGAAGCTGCGATAAAAAACATGCTGGCAGGTCCTAATCAGCTCAAAGTAGCTAACACAGGCGCTCTGACACAACAGCAGCAACAACACCAAAGCCCTGTTGCACAATTACCACTCCTAGTTAGAGGCGAGGGACCTAACAACAATACTAGCTTAGATCAACGACCCCCAGCGGGAGGCCCAATCAGAATACACGGACCACGTGCAGAAACTCCTAAGCATTCATGATGGCCAACGACCAAATTTTGATCTAGCAATGGAACTGCAGAGGGTTCCGAGCTAAACGACGTGATCTCGAATATAGGATCCATCATTCTACAGTCAAACCTGGTGTTATTGCGCTACAAAAAACTGGCGTAAACGCCAAGCTTGTTGGCTACACAACCTTCAACACGACAGTGGCGGAAGGCTTTAATCCCTCCACGGCACTCATGATACATAGAAACCTCACCGCTAACGCGATAGCTCTCGCAATCGAGGGTATAGCCTATAACTTTGTAGAAATCCTCCCCAAGAAGAAAACTTACCCCACCCTGTACATCCTAAACGCATATCATCCACCAAAGAACAGAGGCATCGTCGCCTCTAAGCTTATTGTAAAGGCGCAGAAACATGCCAGAAGCTCACCTCTAACCATAGTAGGTGACTTCAATGCTCACCATCAGGCATGGGGCTATAAGTCTTGTGACAAGAAGGGGACCAGCCAAAGGACAACCTCACTAGAGCTGGGCTTAACCCTCCTCACAGACCCCGAGCGCCTTACCCGAGTGGGTAACAGCATCTATCGAAACACATCACCTGATCTAACATTCATCAAAAACATTGAATTCGCCAAATGGGAAAACACAGTAACTAATGCAGGCAGCGATCATTACATCATAGCCACCACATTCCCACTCAGTAAAATAAAAAAAGGGAAATTCAGAGTGAAACATACTAATTGGGATACTTTCAGATACATTAGAAATGGGAGAGAACCCACAGAACTCACAAACTTGGAAGAATGAACATCCACTCTAATCCAAGACGCGAACAGGGCCACCACTGAAGCCGAGATCGAGGAGGATGACCCGGCCCCTGACTCACGGCTTATACACCTGTGGGAGGCTAGGGACAGTATTCAGAAGAGATGGATGTCACAAAAACACAACAGAACCTTACGAAAGAAGATAGCTCAAATCGACAAAGAAGTAGAGAATTATACACAAGCGTTGAGTCGAGAACACTGGCACCAAATGTGTGACCGGCTCAATGACCAATTAGCTAACAAAAACTCCTGGTTTATACTCAGACATCTGATAGATCCCGAACAAACGAAATCTAACGCAAGTACGAACCTGCAGAAACTAATCCATTCCTATCCTGGGGAGAATGACCTAATAGGGGAACTGCAAAGCAAATACTTCAACACCAACACGGACATGCCCACACCGGCTAAATATGAAGGAGAAATCAATCCAGCTTTAGATAGCGACATAGACAAACCTGAAGTTAGAGCAGTTCTTAACCAGATAAAAACCACTGCCGCAGCGGGGGAAGACAGAATAACCAACAAAATGCTCCGAAATTTAGATGACCACTCAATCAGCCAGATCACTAAACTATTCAACACTTACTGGGCTGATGGAAAAGTTCCGCCTAGCTGGAAACATGCTACCGTCATTTTTATTCTGAAACCGGGCAAGAAGTTGGAATTGGGAAACCTTCGACCGATTTCTCTCACCTCCTGCTTAGGCAAGGTCATGGAGCATATCATATTAATCCGACTCAACAATTACATTGAAAAAGAGCATCTGCTACCTGACACCCAAATCGACTTCAGAGAGTGTCTATCAACACAAGATCTAATGCTTCAACTGCAACAAGACATTCTTGACCCAGGCCCAGTACGAGCCACTCGGACTATACTGGGCCTGGACGTCAGTATAGTCCGACAATGTCGCGCATCAGGCCATCTTAAACAGCTTATCCCAGTTGAACGTAGGCGAAAGAACGTTTGCCTACATTTCCGACTTTCTCAGAGAAAGAACGGCCACCATCCAACTGGGTGAAGTGCGCGGTCAAAAGTTTAGGCTAGGCACAAGAGGAACCCCGCAAGGTGCCGTCCTCTCGCCCCTACTCTTCAATAGAGGATTTTAGTCTGTCCGGCGCACCGCTATACGGAAAAAAAGTTTGCGGATACCGGTTTACCGGGTCTGAACTGCGCATGCGCGTGCATTACGGGCGTTTACCGGACACGCTCAAACGCCCAAACGCCCGAGATGCTTCCAAGGTTGCCATTACCGGCTTCCCTTTCCTTTGAGCCGAGTCAAGTCGAGCCTGACAGAAACGTAAAAGAACAAGATGGCTACTTCGAGGCCTGCTACCAGGATGGCGCCGCGTACACGCTACTCGCATGCAGATGATAAAATAATACTCCAAGAAGTTCTTGCGTTGAACCCGTACGAAAATGCTTCTCGGTGGCACACTATCGCCGAGAGAGTGGCAATGCTGCTGCGGCGAACACTTAATTCACGAAGTGTTAAAGAGCGCGTCGACCTTCTCCTGGCCCACTTCATACGGAATGACGCGAAAAACAGAAAAAAGTAAGTAGACCATATATTTCACGTTATCTTCAAGCCACCACGTTGTGGCCAAACTTTGTGTAAACGTGATTGTTTGCTTGACTAGATCGGGAACAGAAGAAGAATACGCTGCAATCGGCGTACTTCTGCAGCACGTGGCTGATCTCGCCGCCGAATATTCGTATCGGCCACCACGGTCGGCTGTTCGGAAGCACCGTGCGAAAAACGCTCCAGCTTCCGCATCAGAGACCGCGTCAGAGTCTGCGTCGGGGTCCACTGCGAAGCGGGTCAGACCTGCCGCGCAGGCCAGTTGGGACGACCGCCACATCGCCGCGCTGGAGTGCTATGCTGCTGAATCAACAGCGGAGACAAGCAATCATTCTGGTAAGAACCTCGCTACAATACCCCCACCCCCCACCCTTTTTTTCTTTTTCTCGTTTCATAAGGCGTGGAGAAGGAAGCTCTGAAACATTGGCACTCATCTGCATTGTTCAATCAAATTAACTTGCACAATTCGAGGCCAAATATACTCTGTATTGGTTGACCCATATGATACATTTATGTTATCATTATTATTCACACTTAAATCTGTCAATGTGCGACTTTCTGAAAGTTTTCATTTCCAGTTGATATGCACGAGATAATTGCTATTTTCACCTGATAAAGTTTTTGGAGTGAATTCCACGATGACACTGTTATTGCGGTCGCTACGAATGCTCCTCAATTATCTGATAATCCGTCTTCTTAACTACCTCAAAGGGAACAACAACCTATTGTTATGGCACCTATTTTTTAGCACAATGAAAAGCTTAATAGTCAGAGTGTCTAATCACAGAATAGTAACAAGTAAAATGCTGTGAAACATTTGTAATAATTTGTTTCTATCACCAGTGAATTTGCGGTTGGAGATGCACGTGACAACACATGCCTCAAACAGTGAGCGCAATAGTGGTTCGTGTCCGAGCAAGGCAGTACACTGTGCATGTGCACACTGTATGCGCTTACGCAGCAGCTTAACAAGGTGTACTGGCTGCTCAAAAGGCAGCACCGCTTCTCACCGTGCAACTCCTTTTACCTAGTAAATAAAACACAGAATAGAGCAGGCTTTGTTATACGCGCTGTAATTTTGACGATGGCATGCATGACAGCATGGGAATATGCAACTGCATACAGCAGCAATAGACTCGGGAATCTAGCTGCGAGGGGCTTCTTCTGGGCTGTTGGACATACCTGTTTTTGGTTGCTTTTAAAAAAATATTCAAAATATAAGTCCTACTTACAATGCGAAAAGGCTGCTGTAATCTGTCACTATTTTCATGTTTGTTTTTTATTTCTGCTTGGATGTAGTCACATTCCTACTGGTTGTCGGTCCCATCAAGTAACTGCATTCACAAATTTACAAATGATGTGCTGCAACAATGCTTTCTAGCGTTTAGGGTCACTCGTGTTGTTCAGCCTGATTGAAAGCAAATATGCACCTATTTTAGGGTGAAATGTTAGGGAACTTGTGTAACTAACATCACTAAAGAGGCACTGGTTTTTGATTTCATGTGTTTTAATATTTTTCATCTGTACAAGGTGACGCAGTGACCCCAGCGGCTTCACTGCTGCGTAGCATGTATGCAAGGGAGGAGGAAGGTACAGCAAATGATGTGGACGATCGAGACACCCGCTGCCATTTTGACTGGCCCTTATCAGCTGAGGCACAATGTATGTAAAAATATTCGAGTTTTAACATAATTCACTATAACAAAGAATTGGTGAGGCACTTATATACATTTTTGCCAGCATACTCTTGAAAACCTGTGAAAGCCGTTGTTAGATAAAACTGCCTTCACTTATTTTGCACAGCAGTGTTCCTGAGCATGTGGACAGCGTGATAATCTGCCACATCTTCTGCATTGTTCTTATCATCTATATAGCTTACCGCATAACACTGTTTTGTATTCGCTGTTGTTGATTGAGCATATGCAGCCATACCATCTCATAACACTGAATGGATATATTTAATGAATAAATGTCCTCGCTCTCTGTTGTGATAACTTCCCCAGACACCAGTGGCAACCGCTAGAATGGTGAATATTTTTTCCTACGTTGTTTAATTAATACTTCAGCAATCCGACTGGTGCAGGTGTTTTGTTGCTTCGTGTCACCCTGCTTAATGCAATGAGCCACTAAAGGTTTACTTGAAATTATGTCATTACTTTGAAGAATCACATGTGTGCCCATAATGGGGTCAATTTTTCTAGCTCCCAACATGAGCGCAGCTGGCATGGCTGATGAGCGGACCCACACGCCAGCAACAACTGTTGATGGGCCCTCAACAGAAGTTCGTGGCAGCCATACACCATCACCAGGTATATTATTATTGTTGTTTCCTTGTTATGTTTTTAATAGCAATTATTAGTGGGTTTTCATGTGCCACGTAAAATTTACCGATTTTTTTTTTGGTTGTGAGCACAGCTGATAGCATGATGAATACTTGGGCAAGTATACTGGTGTAAATGTGTTGCTTTTCGTAATGTTGCCTAGTGTAACAAGCCAATTAAAGGCTTACTTAAAATTATGTCATCACTTTGAAGAGTCCCGTATGTGACAATGATGGGGTCAATTTTTTCAGAGCCTCAGCTAACACCTGGCACGGCCAATCAGGCAAGCCACACGCCAGCAACAAGTGCGGATGGGCCTTCCCAAGCCACTCATAACCGCACACCATTGCGAGGTACATCATTTTGTTAACTTTATATCCCTGTTTATGTTTTAAATAGCTACAATTTGTGGGATTTCGCTTGCAAAACCCACAACATGAGTATGAGGTGTGTTGTAATGTATGTACTCGGCATTAATCTTTACGACTTTCAGTTCTTTTATGTCAACCTCAGTTAAGTGCACGAATGCCATTGCATTTCGCACACACTGAAATGAAGCCACAGCGGCCGAGAATTCAACCTACAACCTTGGATTAGGCAGTTCAACAACTAAGCTTGTTTTATGTTTTGTTTTTTCTCTTATAAAGAAAACAGGCAGTATTTGCAATGAGCATGCCACTGCTGCCAGTATGATTATCAGCATTTAATGATTCATAATACAATTCATGAAACATGACTGCCTGTTGACATATGGATACTTTTTGTCAGCTTGTGCAGAAATTATATTCGATGTGCCATAATGTGAGGCCATACAGAGACACAAATATTTGATGCCATTTGGACATATTTTACAGGAATCTTTTAGACACTTCCATTATTATCAGATGTCCAGTGATGGAAGTGCATTTTTACTTTTTGGAGCATACTTTAGAGCAGAAAAAAATGGTAGTTCAGAGCAGCTATCGGTGTTTTAGAAGATATTAAATTTGCCATACATTAGTACGAGTTCGGAGCATTGTCGAATAAGCTCGAAAGTATTATTTCTGATTAAACATATTTAACAGACAACAGTCATTATAAATTAAATGTATCATACAATATCAGATTGTCCAAAATATGCTGTGCAATAAGCTGCAATATAAAATACTACCATGTGTGGCAGATATGATATCAAACTGGAAAAGCTGAGCACCACATTTTAGAAGTAACCACAGTCCCATATAACTGTTGCCAAATAAGCAGTAGATAATCGGCATCAGATAAAAGCAGTCCTGCTTATTTTCAAATTTCACCATAGTAGCCTGCATGTCTAGCTGAGAAAAAAAAAAAAAACCTAGGAGCTGTATGCTTCATATGCCAATTCTTGTCGCACTTTTGAGATCAGAGCCAATAATGCTGCACACTAGTAACACACTGGGATGGTAGTAGGCAGATTCTTTTTAGTTTCTTTAAGACTTGTGTGTCGGTCAAACAGTAAAAATTCAGCATTCTCATACTCAGTGTCATCTCAGAGCAGGTTTCAAGCAATTTGTAACAAAGAATACACTTCGGAGCAGCATTTCTCTGTTGGAGCAGTTTGGAGCAATTGAAGCAGCACTTCCAACACTACGTGTCATCAAGCAAGCTGTGGTTTATGCAATGAGCAATACTGGACTCCCCAAACATAGGCTGATTTTGTGGTTACAATTAAAATTCACGTGACAAATCAATTTCAGTTAGTGTCTGAAGCGCACATTTTCAGCGGCAGTAGACATAAAGCAATAAACGTGACAATCTTGTGCATTTTCAGAGCTTTCAACAAATGTGCCACAGCCACTGCCTAGAGGCAGTGCACGAGCACAACTGGCTTCATCAGCAGAACAGACCCCTCGACGACGCACACCACTAAGAGGTACATAACAAAGTTTTTGCTCTATCCAAATGAACCTAGAGCTTAAAGGGCTCATTTGCCATGATTTCACCCAGTAAAGAATTCATTTCATCACAGCGAAGTAATGTGTGCCATTGTGCAATCACAGCACCAACTTTGACTTTACTACAGTGTGGTTTTGAGCTCAAGTACAAATATGGATGCAACAGTCAATCTTTGAAGTCCAGAGTAATATTTCATATCTTATGGGCATATTATTCAGCAGCATAAAGCAGCCTTAGCTTATTAAGTAGATCATGTATAACTTATTCACTATAGAAGTCGCAAGGCTGTCCAGAGAGTTAATGTTTGGTGCACTTTCTGTCGCATAGCTTGTTGCTGAGACATAAAGCCTTGCCACTTTCTAAGGGATTGTAGAGCTGGTTAAAGTTACGGAATTTCAATCTGCCACTGCCAGCATAGTAGAACACAAAAATGTATTGAACTGATTTCAGAAATATAATGAGAATTTCAGTAATAAAGCTCGTTCAGCTGAAATTTTTGCTATTCAGGTATGTTCAAACGAAACATTTTTGCACAAAACAGATAGAAAAACAAATGGGGTTTCCTAAAAGCATAATTCTTAGATGTTTGCAAAAATTTTGTTTCTAAATCCGAGCGTTTACTGTATATGGTACTGAGACCCCAGCAAGAGTGCTCGTTTTCTTCAGCTGATGCTAGATTGTCGATGCTTGTCAGGGGGCTACTTGGTTTGCAAGCACTGTAACGAAAAAACAGTGCAAGAAAACAGGGACACACTGGGCACACAGATGAGCGCTGACTCACACCCGATCTTTATTTTTTATTTGCTGCAGTGCATAAATTTATATACCATACACATGAAAATAAAAAGCTGTTCAACTCTTGCTTTCGTCCGCTCATAGTGAACACTTATTCACACAAACAATACAAATCTAGAAATTCCATTTTTTTCTTTAATGACACCATGCTAACACAAGCACCTTCCTTTTTTTTTGTGTGTGTAGCTTCGATGATTAATGTAGTCACTTTGTCTGACGCGCAGCTAAGCACTGTCGTATCTTCCAAGTGAGGAATGCTTCACAATCTCGGCAATGCAACCAGGGTGTATGCAGAATTTTATTTCAGTATGTGTCTGTTGGGGGGCGGGGGTGAGTCTCCACCTAAATCTGAAGGGCTGACCAGGCAGGCAAAGTTTTTGCCTAATGAGGGTTGTATCAATTGATTTCAGGAGCCAATCTTTCTGTTTGCTTGAAAATTACAGTGGCAAAAATTTTATTCAGTATCCCCTTAGATACTTCAGTATGTCAAGTCCAATGTTTCTTGTTTACATATTTTTGCAGCAGGGAGAAGCCAAAATGAGGCAACACTGGCGTTTTTGGAGGCCAGGTATAATCAAGACTTGGAAATGCGCCTCCTCAGCTACCAGATTGACAAAAGAAAGCTGGACCTCAAAATTCGCCAGCACGACGACAAGATGAAGCTGCTACACCAGCAGCATGCCGACAACGTCAGATTAAGAGAAGCTGAAATGGAAATGAGAAGAATGGAAATGGCGGCAGTGCTTGAAGAGAGGCGGGCTAACGCAGCTTACCAAGCATCTCAACTTCAGTTGATCAAAGAAATCGTTCAGGGAAAAAAAGAATAAACTATAATATCAATAGTTTGATTTCTAAAAACGAGTCAGTATGCATTTTTTTAAAGTTGCTATGTATTGAAGAAGTCCCTCCAACGACACTTCCAAAACCTGCAACCAATAGAAGTCACTGTCAGGGACAGAAAGTGGTTACGACTACCTTATGTTAATATGATATGTGTAGTTTAACGTCCGAAAACCACCACATGATTATGAGAGACGCTGTAGTACAAGGCTCTAAAAATTTCGATCACCTGCGGTTCTTTAAAGTGCACCCATATCTCGACACGGACCTACAGCATTTTCGTCTTCATCGAAAGTGCAGCCCCTGCAGCCAGGATTCGATCCGCGACCTGCGGGGCAGCAGCTGAGTACCTTAGCCACTAGACCACCACGGCAGGGTACGACTACCTCATGTATATTGTGTGTCATGTCTCCTATCTTTCTCTGAGCTCCATAAATATTATAATACATTGTGCACTATAATTCATGAATTGTTGGTGCTGCTGTGTGTAATGGTATGCGTTCAAGCTATTTCATGTTGTCACAGGAATCGTCATTAGTAAAGTTGCAACGTGCACCTCTGAAACTCTCTCTTTGGTAGCCATACAAACTAAAACAAACACAATAGCTCTAGGTCTGTTCGATTTACCTGCACCACTTGAAATCGGTTCACGACTGTGCATGCAAAGTTCAGAAATTGTGCAGTGCGAGTTCAGCAGTGCTGGCACAGCGCAACACCGGAAACGAATGACGAGGTGCCGACAAGTTGCAGGCTTTATTTCTGTTTGCTAAATTCACATCGTTCAGCTAACACTGAACGATGGCGAACTGCACATGAGGACGTGCTTACACGATGACTTCTAAAACATAACATTCCATTAATGAAAATAAAATGTTATAGTTTTTGAACTGACACATAGAAAAAAAAGCCTCTCTGTAAGCTGGCTGTGCAATCCAATTTTATTGTGATAGTTGAAAAAATGCACATATCTTGAAATGGTTGTACACGTTGGGCAGTATTTCATATATAAAAGGTTCGAAAAAAAAAAAGAACGAGACTAAGTGTGAACCTGGAAAAGAGTGGAATTCAAAAGAACTGTTTTACTGACATCATCCCACACACACCCTCTATCCATGCGGCCAGTTTGGGCTTAACACCGATCACACCAGTTGTGAATGCAGTGCCATAAGTGAACACATACAACTGTGCTCTGAAAAAAAAAAAAGTGTAACGTAAAAACTGTACTGAGGCTCAACATCAAGTTTCTTGTGAAACTTAAAAAATCTTCTATGAAAACATGTCGAATAGTAAGTGAGGATTATAGAGATGAAACGTCTCATGCATGTGTTTGAATGGCGTAAGTGGCTTTCAGGGGAAAGTAAGTGTGGAAGATGATGAACATTCTGTGGGCCTAAGGTCAGCGATTACAGATCCAAACATTTCCAATGTTTCCGGGTGATCTGTGGTGACCGGAGATTAAGTGTTCATGCAGTAGTTGCTACAGGAAAAGCTGTTCAATGCATTTTAAAGGAGCAGTGCCACCCAATGTCAAACTTGAGATGCGGCGTTCATTCGATTCTATTCCTATTTTGAGCGCAAAGAGCGTCCAAAGGCTCAATGGCGCAATCAAGGCCACGAGACATCGACAGTATTTTGTAGTGTTCAGCAAGCTCGTAGGCCATGCCTCAGGCACTGAGCGACTTCCAGCGAGCAGCGATGACATCATGCCTGGCAACGGCTTCACGTGCTTTGTTTTGCTCTGTCCACAGCGCGTTCGTGTGAATTCTGCGTTTTTGTGATGCTGCTTCGGGTGATTTATCATGGAGCTGTGAGCGTCGACTTGGTAATTTCAAGCTACGATCTTTGCGAGGTAATAATCACGCAGCGTTCGTATGTCTTACCAGCCAGAGTAGCCCAAACATGCGTTGCCAGCTGCCTCATCACTGCTCAGTCCAGCGTTGTATGCAGAATTACAGCTCAGGACAGAACTGAGAATGATTTGCTATGCCACGATTCCATATTCCTCAATTTTTCTATCGTTGCTAGTGAATGTTGATGATGGAGGTGAGAACAATCGGGGTGGAAAAGGCATGCCCATACATGTGCATGCTGAGCAGAAAAAACGTCAACGGAAACTGGCGCCCACTCACGTCCACCCATCCACTGATGCCGTCTTATTATTGCCTTTTTTAGCCACTAGGTTTTGGGTTCTGGCACTGCAGTGCTGCCGTCACACGGTACAGCTCTATGCCAATGAGAACTGTCCATGATCTATGATTAAACAAAGCATTTTGGTACCTATATATATGTTAATGGCAAGAGCACAATCAGAAATAAGTGCAATAGCCAGAAGAGCATCACACCCACTTTATTCGCTTAATTTTGCTTGATGTTTTTATTTTTATTTGTGAAAATTAAATATTGCTGAAAGAGAACCTATCATTGGCTCAGTTGAAGAGATTCAGTCAAAATAAAGAATCTCCTGAGGGGCCTCCCAAAAACCTCATCGCAAAACTAACACCAGCCATAATAGGACTGTATGGAGAAGTGTGTGAATGCTGAAGGGGACTACTTTGAAGGTGATAATGTTAAAGAAGACTGTTTTTGCAAGTACAAGAAATTATTGTGCGCTCTCATGTTATTCTTTTTTTCAGACTTTGTAGCCTCTTTATCTTTAAATCATGACATGAGCATCAAAGCTACTACAGTCGAACCCCGCTACAACGAAACTGACAGGACATGGAAAAAATTTCGTTGTAGTAAAATAAAAAAAAATATAGCTGATCTGAACTAGTAAAACAAAGAAATGTTTATTTTCAATATTTAAAAAAAAAATGCCCGCTGCTTCCTATTTTTTCCCAGCAGCGACACGACGTGTTTTTCACCCATGTATAGCGAGGCCATGGTCAAAAGCACACTGAAACAACACCTGAAATCCCCTTAGTGAACGAACCAAGCAGTTGCATTAACTCATTAACACCAGCAGCTGTCCGTCATCAAAAGTATCCGACAACGCTGAGATAGAGGCAGGGTATCGTGGAGCGGCGCCTTTTGCAGCTTCAGCTTCGGATTGTCTGCAGCTCAAAAGCAAACCAGTTGCAAAAGCAGGGCTAGAGTGTACTATCAGGGCAGTCTCATTACCGCTGCTATCGAGCAATGGCGGCGCCCATGCTTGCTGAACAGCCCCGTTCCTTGTGGTGCCAACATGTGTTTTAGACTTCGTTGACGCATTTTCAGGTTCTGAATATGCATCGAAATGTTAAAGATTGGGTTTACTGATTACCAATAAGTATCTGAGCCTCGAATTGCATCGTAAAATTTCATTGAAGCGGTACGATCAAAGAAAAAGTGGTTGTAGTGGCGACAATATTTATGCCTTGACTCCTATGGACTGCTGACGAGGAATAGTGAATTTTTCGTTGAAGCGGCGTTCGTTCTAGCGGAGTTTGACTGTACAAGATATTGTCATGATAATAGAATGAAAGTCAATTAAGTCCCGGTTATCAACAAGCCAGTTAAAATAGAGCCGAACGTCTTGGTTCTCTTCTACTAGCTGCAAAAAACAAAACTCGACTACGCACAAATAGCAAACTGCCTTGCACAACACACAAGGATCCATTGTATGCTCATGTCAGTATGCTATGCTGGTATCTCAAATGGCACAAGGTATTCTCTGAGGGTGGGCGGAGTAACATCAAAATGTGTAGACACTTGGCTGCCATACATGCAAGTACGGCAGTTTAAGAACAATGTTGCAACTTTGTACATCCGACCCACCCTCTGCCGAGTCATCTTCTGGCTTTTATAAAAATCAACGAAGGCAAAGTCTGCAACGACTCTGCCGAAGCCCCACTCAACGGCCTGCCGCACTGAGCTCATGCGCTTATTGAAGTTAACCTCATGGGGACGCAAAGAAGCACCTCCAAAAGGCTTGTAGAGCAGTGGCCGAAGTGGGTAGGCGGGGTCTCCATATATTACATATGTGCGGCCTTGAGTAACTGTCTCCAAGTTGCGGTAGAGGGCAGTCTCCTTTAGGATACCTGCAGAAAAAAAAAAAAAAAACTGCTTAACAATACTGAACATTATATGGGATAATCAGTCATGGTATCCTGCTACAGAAACAGTAGACTTGAGCTTGCAGAGAAGAATGAGTGGTTCAACAGTGTTATTAAACTAGTCCCACCAAACATAGTGTAGTAAAGAGAACTTGCTGAACTGCCAGTTTCAGATTTACTCCCCTAGCTGTGGAGCTATCTTTGGACTGTACCAGCTGCTTGACCGCACACCTGTGCTCCATCATGGTGGTGTGTCCAGTTAACGCTTACATACACAGGACAGTGAAGAGCATGGCAAGGTGAAAAAGAAAAAAACTGTGACCATGAGACAAAGAGGGAAGCAGCATATATCCTGCTGTGTTCTCAAGATATGACTGAATATGTGAAATTGAAAAGGGTAGAGGGCTGTTGACCTCTAAGTGATTTTTCATGGCAGTTTGACGTTACTGGAAGACAGCAACTAGTCACTTGCTAGTAGCAGATCCGTATTTTAAAAAAAAATAAATGTATATAAGGAGAGGTTGATGCCAATGCGTGGCGCCGGCTACTCCTCTTGCACAAAAGTCGACATCGCACATTTAGTAGCAAACACAAGGCTATACAGATAGCCTTGTGCTAAGGCTATACATATAGCCATAGCACAACTTACACGATGAGTGCACATTTTTCAACACTGAGTGTCCACACCACAGTGTGAAAGAATAAGCCAATAAAAGATGAAAAATTTTGACAGCTTTAAGCCTAGTGAGGAAGTTACATTTCTAGTTGAACGTTTGTCTTTGCAAGGTTGGTAATAACTAGGGGCGTGCATAGTGAAATGTAGAATTGAACAAATACACATTGAATAGTGATGATACCTAATTCATGCCTAATTGAATAGAGTACTATTCAAATAGCAGTTGAACAGAAAGGCACCCATTTCGAAGACAACTGTAGAGTGCCGCAACACATAATTCCAAGCAAATATCCACACGTTAATGAATTAACATCGTCATAATATTTGACCACTAAAATATACCATTATGTGAACTGAGTGTTTACATACAGCAGTATACAGCCTTTGAAGTATTTTTTTTCATTTGTATGATGAACATAGAAGTTACATAAATATTAAAGGAGGTACTTTGCCACCAGCTCTTGTATAACATTCCTTATGATGAATCTTGTGGTAATGAATTGAGGTTACACTTTCTTCAGCAACGCTGGAGTTCAAAGCAAAAATTTGTTATTGCGGTGATGACTGAAGTCTTTGTAGTCCCGTAAAAGTGTGAAATTAGTGTATCTTCCCAATTCAATCTTTTAAATAAGAGTTTTGGTCTTTTGCTCTTCTAAAGCTTTGTTGCTTTGACATTTTGCCATTGGTTATGTGCAATTATTGTAGTTTGAATAAACTCCAAATATTCATTCAATTAAAACACCAAATCAAACAAAACACTGTTTAGTTCTTCATTTAGAATTTTTAAATAGTCAAACACCCTTAAATAAAAAATAAGGGCAGACACAAATGGACAAACGGGTACATATGTGCCGTCTGAAGTAAAGGTGTCTGTTGGAGCTGGTACATCATAATTTCATGATGAATTGACTTGCCAAAACAGAAGTGTTAAGCATCAAGTGGGTATAATTATACGGAGTAGCATGCTTTTGAAATTAGCCTACATGAATTTTCTATCATAGAGGTGCATGCTACCTTGCCAGGACATGCCAATGTGTTTGAAGCGAAATGTTTCATTAACAACATAGTATTCCGTAGGGCATTTCAGTTAGTCTGGTACCTTTGCAGGAGAAACTGGAGGAAAGTTCACATACCAGCGTCATGACGACGGCCTGGAAATGGGCCATCCAACTGACAGGTTATGCCATTTGCGCACATCAATGCCTGAAACTTCAAAGCATGATAGCGTTTGTGCCCAGAAAAATAGTCTTCTTGTCTAGCTGATGGTCGACAAATTCGTCTAGCTGTTCCGTCAATAAATCCCCAGCAATTCTTCAGTGGAGCACCTTTCCTGTGCACAGCCTGAAAAATGAAATGGCAGCTGCAGAAAGCAACACATAGCACGAAGTTCCAAGACCAAAATATAGCACGACGTTCCAAGATCAAAATAAGTATAAGCTAAACTTTTCGCAGTAAACGAAGCTGCTTAAGGTGTAGTAGCTCTACCTGACAGGACGTGTGTTTGGCACTAACTCGATGTTTAGCATCACTGCAACAGGAATTCAGATCTCTCTCCCACAGAAGAAACATTCAATGACACATACATGAATTTCGCTTATCACATTTTCAATGATAAGTGGTTCATGTGAATTTGTCATAATTATTCATTGATAGTAAATACTAACACCTTTTATGCTGGTAGTTGGCATCAGGTACTGCGTCTGTTGAAGTAATGGAGTAAACTGCATGCAAAAGTAGGTTGCTGACACAGAAGAGCCAGTTATATAGAGCAATGGTGCTAACCTTGGAAGGCAGGCTGCTCATCGACACAACACTGATATTTTTTTAGTGTGAATGGAATTCATTTTTCTGTGAACACTGATTAAACAAAGCTGCAAATAAAATTTGAAATTGTCTCGTTGGGCAGAAAAGTCTGAGAAATATGTCAAATGGCATTGGTACAGCAAGAAAGAAAACTGATCTATAAGGCATTGTTACAGTACAGTTGTGACACTGACTACATCATGAGGTTTTTCTTGGGGCAGAAATGATAATGAGGAGGCAAAATAATGAAGGAGTAGGTGTCTGGTTCACAGAAATAACTGCTTTACAGTGTTGGGAATAAAAGGGATGTCGCCTGTGCTTTTTTTTTTTTGAAGCACGCTAGAAAATATTAATAAAATCGACAACACATTCACGTATTAAATTGATGCGGCAAATTATTACTTAGAAGATGATGTTGCTACGTCATTGGTGGGGTTGAGGGGCGATTTAATGTGCCTGGTGTGCTATGAATATAGAAAGCCAGAGCCTTATTTTCCCTTCATAATGACGAATTGGATTTGATTGATTTAATGTCCCAAAACCACGATATGATTATGAGAGACGCTGTAGTGGAGGGCTCCGGAAATTTCGACCACCTGGGGTTCTTTAACGTGCACCCCAATCTGAGCACACGGGCCTACAACATTTCCGCCTCTATCGGAAATGCAGCCGCCGCAGCCGGGATTCGATCCCGTGACCTGCGTGCGGGTCAGCAGCTTAGTACCTTAGCCACTAGACCACCACGGCGGGGCACGAATTACATTTAATGACCTCTACCGAAACACAGAGATGTAGTGCAGCGAAGCATAAACATAGCGCTAAAGGCAGTCATGCAGTGCAACAGCATGCCTTCTTACCTGAGAGAACAGCTCCAGTGATTGCAGATTGAGCCACTTGTGCACTGTAAGGTC
Organism: Rhipicephalus microplus; assembly: GCF_043290135.1. Classification (NCBI taxonomy): domain Eukaryota; kingdom Metazoa; phylum Arthropoda; class Arachnida; order Ixodida; family Ixodidae; genus Rhipicephalus; species Rhipicephalus microplus. Next base: position 11,457,205 of record NC_134710.1, read on the forward strand.
CGCAAGGAGGTGCCCGAAGTAGTAATCTATGTGGGCTAACACTTTAGACACCACACTTGATATTACCGAGCTGTGGCGCCTAAAGAAGAGCTCCAGCTCACAGAGACGATTAGGGTAGGCTAGACGCCGCAACGTCATGCACAGCGCCTCGCGACCAGACACTCGAACCCGTTGAGCGCTCATGACCTCTTCGGGAATCAGCAAGGCTTCCATCAAATCTTCCAGGTCTCCTTTATGGAACCTGAACGAGCGGTAGAATGTAGTAAAGTCCATTCCGTCCAAATCAAGAAGTCCGTTTATCTGGAGGTCACGGCGCGGTGCAGTTCGGAGCAAATACATATTTTCGATTTCGTTCCATAGCAAAGTTCGCAGGAGCAGTCGGTCGTGAAATACGCTGTACGGCATCGTTGATGCAGACACGACAACAGCAAATCACCGACACTTCAACGGGATCAATGGATCGCTGCGACCGATGCCACAAAGGAGCCGTTGTCAGATGGAGCACACGAAAAGTAGGCATGAGTCTCATGACGCTTGTGTCAGCAACTCATGATGCCGATTCTGATGCCGATCATCGTGATGCTGATGTTTTCTTCATAGTTAGGTTTAAATCATAGCGCAATTGAAGAAAACAAACATAAAGTCCCGTTTTGTAACAAAAAAGTTTATTGGCATTGTCCAATGTTTTTTTTTTATTTTTAAACTTAGTAATTGCGAAGACTTTCTACTTTGTGCATACGCACATGCGGCGGCCACAGCCGCGAAGGCGTCGCGGGCGTTTTTTGGGCGTATTTTGGGCGGCACGGGCTAAAAGTGCAAAAGGCTCGTTTCAACGCTATCCGGCTTTACGCCCTCCGGCAACCCGGTATACGCAAAAACGTACCGGAGTGCCGGACAGACTAAAATCCTCTAATATCACCATGATGAACTTACCACAACAGCTAAACAGGATGCCACATATCAAACATGCCATATACGCGGACGATGTTACAATCTGGACGAACAGTGGCTCGGACGGTGCGATAAATGACGCGTTACAGGAGGCAGCCAACGTTGTGCAAGAGTATGTTAGACACAACGGGTTAACATGCTCCCCCTCGAAATCCGAACTCCTAATCATTAGAAGTAAAGCTAAAAAGACGCCAGGCACGGACGCCCAACAACAAGCACCGCTAAAAATTATGTTGGAAAGCGGCCCGGTTCCTCCGGTTCTGACCATTGGAGTACTGGCTATGCTCATTCAACATAACACGCAAAACACCCTGGCCCTCACAAAATTGCAGAACACCGCCAAACAAATTGGTGGACTGCTCAGGAGAGTGGCCAACAGACATGGAGGCATGAAGGAGATGGACTTGTGTAGGCTCATTCAGGCCTTCCTAATCAGCCGCATAGTCTACTCTTTCCCCTATTATCATCTCAGGAAATCAGACAAAGATAAAATTGAAGCTATAATTCGACAGGCGTATAAATGGGCCCTAGGTTTGCCTGTTTATACCAGCACGGAGAAGCTCCTACAACTTGGAATGCATAACACCCTAGAGGAGCTGATCGAAGCACACAAAACAGCACAAATAACATGGCTTTCAGACACGATGACGGGACTACATATCCTGCATAAACTGAAAATTCAGCCCATACACACCACGGGAGGCAGAGCACCACTACCTCCCGCGATCAGACATTACCTATAGATAAAACCAATACCCGAAAACACCCTGGCAGGCAGACACGACGCTAGGAGAAAAGCCAGAGCAGATAGACTAAGTGAAAAGCACAAGCAAGACCAAACCGCGGTCTTCGTCGATGCCGCCAACCAGGGACACAACACATACACCCTGAGTGCCGTGGACGGAGAACTTAAAATCGTAAATGTGGCTTCCACTAGAGCCGCATCAATCAAAGAGGCCGAAGAAATGGCCATAGCGCTGGCCATTATGCATCCAACCACCCACACTGTCCTTAGCGACTCTAAGAGCGCTATTCTCAGCTTTGTAAGGGGAAGTGTGGGACTAAATACAGCCAAGATCCTGAGAAACTTTAATCAGAATGATAGAATCAAAATCAATCTGGTCTGGGTCCCCGCTCACTCGGGAAACCCCGGTAACGAGTAAGCCCATAAAGTGGCCCGAGGGTTAGCAAACCGGGTCGCGCTTTCATTGGAACCAGGCTCCCCGATAGGAAAGGCAGTGACCTCCTCTAACGAACTTACAAATATGTATAAAGATGACAGGAGATCATATCCCATACCGCACAGCAACCTCACGAGAGCACAGGCCACTATCCTACGCCGAATTCAAACGAACAGCCTAACCACTCCTCACCGCTTAGCGATATTCACAGGTGGAGAGGTTGACTCAACTTGCAAAAATTGCGACAAAAATGCCATAGCAAACCAAAGCCACATCCTCTGGGAATGCGAGGGCCTTCCCCCACCCAGAGAGCTTCTGCCAGTTTTCTCCGAAACGACATGGGAGACCTTAATACGGTCCCCCGACGAAAAACTGCAGAAAGCAGTCATTGCATGGGCACAAGAGGTCACCGCAGACAAGCGGCCATCTCGAAACCCATGAAATCTCTTTTAATAAAGTTTTATCCTCCTCCTCCATGTTGGCAAATTATCTTGTGTTGTTCTTTTTAAACATGACATGTTGGTTCTAAATAAGTGTAGAACATTATAATTACTTTAAGTTTACGAAGTGTGCTTCTTGAAACAGTATTTTATGAGACTGAAATTTAAAGAATTAAGATACCCAAAACATTGCCCTAAGGGCACTTGCAAGGCACATGTAATGCATAATGCTATCATAAGACAGCGTGAAGTATTGCACAACAAAAAGATGCACAGATCACAATGCTGCATACGGCAAAGTACAGCAAAACCTTGTTAGGGCAAAGTCACTGGGACTGTGAGGAACGAATTAAGCGGGTTTTTGAAGTAACCGAACATACAAAAAGTGCAATGCAAGGAACATAAAATATTCAAATTAATCAGGCTGGTCGTTTCTTGCGCCGGCTAGTTTGTGACTCCAAGGGTCATATTTTTCAGCAATACCTGGTCAGTTTTGCTGCAAACAAGGGAGAATTCCGAGCCTAACTGCTGTCAGGAAAAAACTAAACGTGATCAACTAAAATGCGTGCAACACAGTAGTGAAACCCAGGCAGCATGTCGCTTGCTCCTAGCTGTGTCAGCATGCACGTCCTAATGCAACCATTCTCCTATCCTTTCTCGTAAAATGAAGAATTCAATAATGGACGGTGTGACGAAATTCGGGATGTGTTTTAGCTGAAAAACAACATTGAAACTTTCCACCAGAGTTTTCGAAGTAGGCGTTGCAGGCAAGACCTCCCCCAGCTGTGCAAGTGCGCGAATTGTTGGAGCAATCGGCACTCGGAGGTTTGCATACATCGCCAATTTCTTCAGACTGTCCTTTATTTCTTTAAATTTTCAGAAAGAATGGATAAATCGTGACGCGCTGACGTTGCGATCCTTGCGAGAAGCATGCGACATGCTGGCCGCACGTCACTGCTGTATTGCAATGAAGCATGTCTTCTTTTCCACAGGCGCATATTTTAGCTGATCACTAGACAGTAATTTTATTTTTTGTGGTGGAAGTAGCGAGGCAAGGGTGCTTCAGCTACCACCCATTAGCATTGCTTAAGTATATTGCCTGGTGGCTCTTGAAGGCCGCCGTTTTCGCGAATTTGTGGCGAAATCGGGATCGGGAATTAGCACACTGCACCCAAATTTTTCGAATTGACCGTACTTGTGCTGACCAATGCTTCAAATTATCCGCTCAAACTTGCATTGCAAAATATGAGACTGCCGAAATACTTTGAAATAAGTTAGATTTTGAAATAACTGAATTCGAAATAACGACTAATTACCGAATGAAAGGTACTACTTGGTTCCTGTTGGCTTTTGCGATGTGCTACCGTAAGAGCATTTCAAGTGCGCACCGTAAGTGCATCACAAAAGCCTACCAAATCTGCCAAGTGTACAACAAATGAGCAACATGCTACCTGCATAAAAAGCAAGCTGCTGTCCAGGCAGGTCGTTGCACTCGGCAAGCACCATTACGTTGAGGCACGGCAGCTGTGAGTGTGCCACAGGGTTGCACTCAACGCACCTTGGCATCGAGCTGTGAACCGCAATGGGTGCTCTGGAAATTCTTTCAGTGACGGAGTCGAAGGCCTCTAAACGAGTCGATCCACTGGTCTTGTGCACTTAACTCATCAAAGATATCTGCAAAAATGTAAAAACGAAAAGTTTCATGTCTACCATACTTGACAAGCCACCACTTGCCTGCCTTGAATATCGGCTGGCCACAAGTTGTTCTGGGAACGAGCTACATTCATAGACTACGCAATGATGCAGTAAAATCGGGACCAAGAATTCAGATTTCTACTTACAAGTTCATTTCTCTAAAACACAAAACAGTATGTTCATTGTTTAAGAGGCCCAATCGTAAGTATATTTAACAATGCCTTGTGAAGACATTGTCATCCCCAGACTATTGCCTTAGAATTGCTGAACACTTTGCTCATTGCGTGGGCTGGTGCTTGTTACATAGACAAGCGTAATGGATATGCTTAACTGTGCTTAATTTCAGATGGGAATTTTACAAAGTGAAGTTCATTTGGATGTCCCTACAATAGCTTTCCTAATAGCCCTTTCATGGCATTAATATTGCATTTATTATTAGGATGGTTGTCATGGCAGTTCTCATTGTTGTTAGGCATACATACATAAATACATACACACATACATTAAAATGACCGGAAAAGGAAAAGAAGAGTGAAGATTCACCAACCTCTACTTACATACATTAAATGAAAAAAAAAAGAGTGATGATTGTGTTCGGCATGGCTTAATAGGCTCTCCGAACCTGCTTTCGGAAATACACTCAAACCTCAATATTACAATCACACCAGTCATGAAAATACTTCATTATATCTGAAAATTCATTAAAAAAATTACATTTGTGGCACTGTATCGATGACAGAGCCATTCTTCACTTACTTTTATATAACCAATAATTCATTATATCTGGGTTCGTTATATCGAGGTTTGAGTTATCCTGATGTTAAAAAGATGCAAGTGTGGCACATCTCTTGTTAAGGGGAGATGCGTGTCTTAACACAAATTTTTTCAAAATTACTTATTTTTCATTTTTATTTGCTTTTGTACGTTTGGTTTCTCTAGTTTCACAACAAAAAAACTGAAAATTGTAACGAAACTGAGAGTAGGTTAACCATTTGTGGTCCAAAACTGTTACCCACTTTCGGCCTCTACTGGTCCAAAACTATTTCACCAGTTTCTGGCATCGAAAAGAGTAACATGAACTGTGGAAGAAAAACTGACCCGATATTTTTCGCTCCAGCATTCAGGTGGCAACTCCTTTGGCGATATTTGGGCAGCGTATGATATCACTCACAGCATTCTCTGGGTACCGGCTGGGGTTTTTTACTTCAGGTTTTGCTGAACGAAAATGTTTTCTCCACTGCCGTCGTCTCCGTCACTCATTTCTGTCGAATCACTGTCTGGTGGAGGCACGTAATTCTTTCCTTCAATACAGCCGTCCTCGCTTTCGCAAAAAGCACCACCGTAAATGCACGCAGTAAAAGCGTGACCATGCTTCTCAGCAAACCATGCTTGAGTGAATACGCTCTAGGCTCCGTGCTGAACATTGTGCTGCACCCTAGTGTAAGGACAAGTAAACCTCCACAAAGAAAGCTCCCTCATTCTTCAAGAGAAGGCGCTTCATGCATTATAAAGATATGTGCGACTTTCAGTAAAAAAAAAAAAAACACGGAATATAAACCATGAACACATTTGTCGGGCGGTGCCAGGCAGCAGACCACTGCGGCCGTGTGGCGTTGCCGTGCGCTAACTGAGAGGACCGCAAAGGGTTAAAATCACTTCTAAAGTCTCCTGAAAATCGTCACCTGGCTGCTTGCCATTGCAATTTGCATAGTTCACTGAGGCCACATGCTCAAAATAATTGATTTTCAAGCTTTCACGATGGAAGGAATCATTCTAAAATACATATTCTTGCCGCATAGATGAGCTTTGACATATACCTTGAAAATTAGTTTTTTTCTGGATCCACCGTTGGGAAAATTCCCGAGTTTAGACATGATGTTTTTGGTACTTCTGATAGTCAAATGACGATGAGATATTGTCCACATATTCCTTAACATGTGAAGGGTGCAAGTATCTCATTTAACACTTCATATCATCTCTATAGTTCTTATGAACCCAAAGCAAGCGATTCGTACATTCTGAGGACTCTAACAGCTCTCACATTACAATTTTATTGCGATAGAAATCATGTGGACACTCTCCGCTTGATTTCGCCGTCGGCGTCAATGTCATGTACCGTATATGTATACGTATCTAATAAATGAAAATGCAAAAAAAAATCTAGCAAAAATACTCCAGCGTGCGAAATCGAATGTGGGACCTCCACGCCGTGAATGCGAGGCGTTAACTACTAAGCCACCGAGGGGTACTTCCTTCAACGTTTAAATGGCAAGCTATTTATATCTACCATTTACCAGCCAATGGCTGGCATTTCCGGGGGGGGGGGGGGGGGGGGACTATTGTGTTTTCAGCATTATCAGCAAGATGGTGCAACGAGCCCGTACATTGGCCCGTGGAGATGAGAGGAGTGGACGATGTCTTGCGCGCCTTTATCTCCCGATGGGGAGGATCATACGTCTTACGTCTTGGCCTACGTTGGGCATGCATGGAACGATTCTGTTGAAGTTACGGGGCGCACAAAGGTCACTGCAATCCTTGCACAGCCTCCGTTTGCAGAAAGGGCGCAATTTTCAGACACAGCAAAGTGACAACTGAGACACTTATTCGCGTTCATCTGTACCTGTGAGTACGGTTTGTGCATCATTTGTGCATGAGAAACACGGGGAACGTTTGGATTTGCTTGCCATTCTGTGCGTGACCTTCCAATTTCTTGCTATCGCATTCATTGCTTCGCCTTTGCGGCAAAGCTGTGACTTTTCCTAGTCCACTAAACTGTCTTATACTCACTCTCTTGATAGTTACTTTCATTCTACCGTTAATGTAGATCAATATGAGGCATTAATGGTGCAGAACCTTAAAAATTTGGTGGCACAAAAAGTTTGTCCTAAACGAACTATGCTTTACACATTGACATGGCACAAATAAAAACTGTGCAGTTTATTATAAAATAATTACATATTTTGAAATTACAATAAACCTTGTTTACAGCTGAGTATTTCATTGCCCTAAGCTACATATTGAACTTTTTTTTTTTTCGAATTCTACCCTTAAATTTGCTAGGGAGGCAGCACGCACAACACGTCTCCGTGAACACGCACTCAGTTACCCTGCTCCTGGTGCCTCTAATGATGATGCTCAACGTCAACTGTGGCACAATGTCTCAGCCTTGCTGTTGCCATCTTTCTCTGCCACGCAGCCCGTACAAGTTTTTTGTCAATACAGTAAAGCTTCGTTAATTCGAGGTCACTGGGGCCGTGAGAAATTTTTCAATTAAGCAGGTTTTCGAATTAACGGAACATGCAAAAAAGCGCCCCGCTGCGGTGGTCTAGTGGCTAAGGTACTCGGCTACTGACCCGCAGATCGCGGGTTCGAATCCCGGCTGCGGCGGCCGCATTTCCGATGGAGGCGAAAATGTTGTAGGCCCATGTGCTCAGATTTGATTGCACGTTAAAGAACCACAGGTGGTCGAAATTTCCGGAGCCCTCCACTAAGGCGTCTCTCATAATCATATGGTGGTTTTGGGACGTTAATCCCCACATAGTGGAGTGGAACATACAAAAAAGCGGGATGCTAGGATCTTGGAATAATTTAAAGTAATCAGGGCTGGTCGTTACATCTGCCGGCTAGTTTGCAGCTCCAAGGGATGTTTTCCTGCCATACCTCGTCCTGATTTCGCCGCAATCACGAGGGAACGAGAAACCTAGCTGCTACCATTAAAAAAAAAAGAAAAAGAACAAAAAAACTCAATCAATTGAAATATGCTCTTCCGGCAAGATACTTGCCAAAGGATGTCTTGCCATGGTTATGTGGTAGTACATGTTTGGCGCCGCTTCGCTATGCGACGTCACCAGCGCGCTGTTGGCAGCTTTCTAATCTGGACAATCTGAGATAAATGCTCTCCAAGCTCTGTTGAATCGTACGCATGATAGTCGCGGTGATAGTTTCCTCGAGACTGCTCACGCGAGCCTCGAGTGCTTTCACTCGGGTGTCGCCTGTTGCTGCGCGCGTACGCTTGGAACGTACTGACTTTTTGAGGGAGATAGCCGGCCCGCGTTTAGTATCAGGGCCTTCGACCTCACCGTCCTCGACGAGTTCTTCTTGTGTTTCCCGCATTGCCTGTTGATCAGTCTTGCTGTGAGCGGCAGACTGGAGCTTTTGTATGAGTTCGTCCTTTGCGTGAATCTGTGCCTGCATGCATTCCATTTGCTTTTGCATAGTTTGTATCGTCTGTGTTAACTGAGCTATCTTCGTCTCTATCTTAGTGTGTGTTTTGCCACCAGCCTCCGCGTTTGTTGCGCGTTTTCCTTTGACCGCATCTGCAAAGCTCACCGAAGCAGTTGCCTTCGCGTCCCTCGTTGGGGTCCATCCAGGTGTTCGGCTGCGAGCTCAGCTTTGCTGCTGCTTTCGGGGTCCCGGTGTGCAGCTACGAGATCGGGAGTGGCTTCGACTGGGTGTCCTGGATCTTGAGCGGGGCTTGCTGGTGGAATAGTTGGTGGCAGTGGCCTCTGCCTCCTCGTTGGCCCTGCGTCGTTCCCATTGTCTCTTCGTCACGATGTAGGGCGTTTTGTACCTTGCACGGAAGTTGCGGTCCGCCGTCATGTGTGCGGCCCCGCACAGCTTGCAATGGGGGGAACACTGGTGGTTGGGGCCTGGGTTAGGGGCGTCACAACCACGACACACTTTGTCCTTGGGCTTCGGGCACACGTCCATGCGATGACCAAGTCTCCCGCAGCAGTGACACATGTCGATTTGCTTGCGATACAAGGTGCAGCGAAGGAGAGCGCCGCCATACCTGACGTAAGTGGGCACTCGCGGTCCTTCAAACGCCACTATGACGGTCGTGGTGTTACTGAGCCGTTTGGCTGCCAGCGCGTAAAAGTTATGTGCGTGAACGATGCTGGTATGAATGGACTTGGCGTCTTCTTCCAACGGGATGCCCTTGATTATTCCCTTCACCCTGTTGTCGGCGGCCGTCTCGTACGCACTAACCTAGTGGTGGCGGTCGCCGATCGTGATGGCTTGAAGCTGTCTGTACTTATCGGCATGAGAGGCATGAAGAGTGCTCACGACGATGATGTTTTGATGGCTGTTGGAACACACCGTGTCCTCCCCTGCTTCATGCGCCGGTACGTTGGCCGCGCGGTAAATCGCCGATGCGAGGCACACGGTTCCAGTGGTGGCCACGTCGAGGCCTCCTCGTGGTCGTATCACGATCTTGAAATCACTCCGTGGGAGTAGTGGCATTTTGCTCTTTCTAATGACTTGCTGCTTGATGTTACGCGGTTGTCGACGCGAACGCTGTCGGTTGCAGTCCGCTCCCTCGCCAGTGCAGGAGGGGGCTCCGTTCTGGGTGTTGCTCTGCGCGTTTAACTTGGGTCTTAGATCCGACGGTGCACCAATCCGTGCCCTCCAGAAACTCTTCGGGGGAGATATGCTCCCCGTTCACTTGGACTTCCGTCGTTGATGGGCGAAGAAAGCGCCGCGTCAGAAAAGACGCTCAGCGCGTCTCGTTGGGTGGCCGGCTTTCGTGAGCGTCGGGCCCAAGGGGCGCGGGTTGAAAACCTATCAAATCCAGCAAAAAGTTCTTTTCAACCTTCAATTTTGGTGTCAGTGGAATCCTGGTCACTTTCCGCACGCGTTGTTGTAAAATTCATGGGCTGAATGACCGAAAATCACTGGCAAATAGTTCTTGGAAGACGGAGCCGACGTAATGCGTGACCGCTCTCTTCGGCGACCAGCGCGCCCACTCTGCTGCTATAGTTTTCTACAATACTTACTAGAGAGAACTCCGGTGCTATTGTCTATGGGAACTGCAACGCACGGCGCTTCAACGAGCATGGGAATGATGGGTAGAGATGTGCGCTGAGGTGGTTTCGACCAGTGGTAGCGTGGGGGTCGTTCTGAGTCGGCGGCAGCAGCGTCGTCAGCGCACGCCGGCCAAAATCATCGGCGGCGGCGTTGCCACTGGCGTGGAAACAGAAACGGCAAATTCAAAAAGCTCTTTACAGTGACTTCTTTGCTTAATTAGCTGAAATTCAGAGCTTCCAGACAAACGGCAGATAATGACATACGAGATTACTAGAAGAGAATGGGCGAGTGTTTCGTAAATGCTTTGTTTTTGACCGGGCTGGGCAGAGATACCCGAAAAAGTATTCCGGAATGTAGATATCGAAATACACGGTTTAGAAGCCTAAAATACGGATACTGAGATGAATTTGTAATTGACGTAACGGGATATTTCAGAGATACTTTTGCAAAAAGACGAAAAAAGATTCTCGAATTCAGATACAGCAATGCAGATACTGAAATACTTTTTCTCTGTGTCGGGGATAGTCATACTCCATACAGACATTTGTAATGTGCAGCATAATATTTAAAAATGCGCAATACATTGTAAAAGAAATGATAATTCATATGTGGGGTGTAACGTCTCAAAACCGCCATATCGTTATGAGAGACACTGTAGTGGAGGGTTCCGCAAATATCAACCACCTGGGATTTTTCAACCTGCATGCACCCAATTCTGTGCACACGGGCCTACAACATTTCAGCCTCCAACGGAAATGCAGCCGCTGCAACCGGGATTCGATCCTGCATGCTGCGGGTCAGCAGCCGAGTACATTAGGCACTAGACCACCACGGCGAGGCTACAGCGGAAAAGTATTTCACTACTGAGATAGAAATACAATTTTGAAAACGTAGTCCAATACAGCAATACAGATACTCAAGAGTATCTCTAAAATACTCTCGCGATACTCAAGTATCGCGAAACTGTCCAGCCTTGGTTTTTGAGCATATTGAAAATTTTAAAAATGGGGCCAGGGGTACTTCTCTCAAGTCATGTACAGTACATTAATAAATTCAGGGAAGTTGTCACCACTCGGTTAGCGTTCGTCGAATTGCGATCCAATGCGGCTCGGATCAGACACACATCAGAACAACGTGCCACCACGCTTCGTATATTGAAGGTATGTTTATTTCTTTCGCAAATGCGCAGCATTCTGCCTTTCTTTTTTCTTTTTGGTGTTGTTCACGTGAAGCAGCTATTATTCTTTATCGTGAGATATGAACAAAAAAAGAACAAATCCACATACCGCACAATAAGTATATAGCAGGCAAATGGAGCTAGATTACAACACTGTGCATGAGATAATTTGATGATAATCAATTGCCAACATATGCCCATGTGCCGTAAAACCATAGAGATTTAACGCAGAGCAATGTATATTCTAAACTACATTTCCATAAAAAGATGATCAGCCTCTTTTCGTGATAATGCTATGGAAAGTGCAAGATACGGAACATGTTTCTCTTTGAATTTTACATGCTTCAATCAGTTTCTTTTTGCCTATTGTGATATTCGATATGCTTCCACCAGTTCCCTCTCGCATTTATTTCATTACTGGGCATTATAAAAAACGGGCCACTGAAAAGAGTCAAAACGTATTTGCTCAACTTAGCGGCTGAGGAGCGGCTTGATGGTCTTCTCGTAATTTCCAATCACCGAAAACAGTTCAGTGAAGATCGTGAAGAAAAGTTGCCACATTCTCGGTGTCATGCATTGCTTTGGCAATTTTGTGACATCATCAAAAACCGGAAAGCAAAGAGCAGGTGCACTACTAGCCATGTAATAGATTAACCGAATGATTCGCAAATATGTGAGGAAAGACGTGTATGTATACATTTAAGGGCTCATCATTTTGTTAGATGTCATACGTCGCATACCGTTTCCTTGTGGTGGGAAGAGGAAGAAAAGGAAAGGAAGGACAGGGACGTTAACCATACCTTGTTTTGTGGTAGAGTGTGGATAGGCCAGGCGGGACGCTCAAGGAACCTGAAACATCCGTCACATCAGAGGGAGGAGACACGACAGCTCGACTGCAAAGTGTGTGGTTGCTCGCCCGAATTTAATGATACCCAGTAATCGAATAAATAAAAGAGGTAACTGATGGAAGCATATATCTAATACCGCGATATGCGAGAGGGAACTGACTGAAGCTTATGAATTGCAAATGCAAAGGAAAAAAAAAAAAACATGGTCCTGATTGTGTACCTTTTATAGCGTTATCATGGTTGATCATCTTAGCAAAATATAATTTAGAATGCATCATGACCTGCATTAAATCTTAATGCTTTTTACGACGCATGGGCACGTGTTGGTAATTAATTATTATCAGATTGTCTCATACGAAGTGTTTTCATTTGCACGAGCTGCATCACGTGTAGTGCATGTGCGTCTTGGTTTTTCTTTCGGACCGTAATGCTTCATTAAAGAGTTGCTAGTCCAAGCTTGCGTGTGTTGAATCCTGTTGTGTGCGCGCGTATTTAAAGACTAGATTCGTCGTTCTTTCAAAAGATATGCCAGCAGCTTACCGCCATGAATCTTGTGAAACATATGCAAACACGGTACCAAAAAAAAAAAAAAAAGAATGCTGCACATTTCTGGAAGCAACAAGCACACATTCAATATACGTACCGTGGCAGCACGGTGTTCTGATGCGTGTTCGATCCTAGCCGTGGTAATCGCAATTTACCGAAAGCTAAACTTCCCCGGAAATTAATAATATACCATACATGACGTGAGATAAATGGCCGCGTCTGCTGCCACCGAGTGGCACGATCCTTTTGAGAGCCAAAACGTTCGGTTCATCCACGGTTCACCCAATAGCCGCTTAAAACCGGCTTGACTTGGCTGAAAATGTATGAATAGACGGCGACAGAATCGCCGTGTTGGACATTTTTTGGGGACGTTTAGGGGGTGGGAACGAAAGGTCTAAAATTCCTCACTAACTTGTGAGGATCTTTACCGTGCGGTAGTTATTTATCCGTGGTCTTTGCTTGAGCGGGAGTTGTATGCATTCGCGAGAACCGCCTCTGCGCATGGATACGTGGTCTCGTTCTGTAACACTGTCTATAAGCAATGTGGTAACGACTTGCCCGATCATGAACAGCGTGTGTTATGCTATTTGTGGATGTATGCCATACGTGTATGTCTGGTAAGTGCGTGTGTAGCATAAGGATCGATGTGTCGCTTCGGTGAAGTGTACGCTTGCGCCAAAACTTTCATTGAAGCTTCTTCTTGCGTAACTGCGTGAGACAGATACGAAATGCACAAGTTGGAAGCGATGGAATATTACCAGTCGTTCACTTCACCGCAAGGCAGTCGTGCCTTGCGGTGAAGTGCATGCTGTGTATTGCGGTAAAGCATACATATTGCGCGCGCTCGTGTGTAAATTGGAAATGTAGCACTGACATTGGGCCTCGTGTGTGCACCTAAATTGTACACGCGCTATCCTCTGCCTCATCAGTGACGATGCGGCAGTCAGTATCGTCATCATCTTCAGTTTGTGTAACAAGCCCAGAACAATTCACCTAGTAAAATACATTTTGTGGCAGGCAATTCGCAAGGCATTCAGATTTTAGTTCATTGCAGGATTAATTCAAGATTGTTAAATGGCACCTTCAAATAAACGAAACATGCATATGAGAGGCTTCAGTCGTACTTCAAAATTTGTGCCATGCCTCAAATTGAAAATGATTATAAAGGAAATGTATGCTAAGGCTGGGTGTAGATTACCATTCACAATTCAATTACCATTCATATTTTAGAAACTTAGAAAATTTGTAGCTCATGTTTTCCTATCGAGTAAGCACGAAAATAACTGTTGAAGAATGGTCTACAATTACTCACACAGTTTGCAAGAAATAAATCTTTGAAACCTATGTCGTGCCAGAACTAAGTGCAAGGCGGTTAGAGGAAACTGGTTATGACCCGACATAATAGCGCATGTTCGAACGTCTTACATGGGCTGCTTGTTGGCAAAATGGGGTGGTAATTAGGTAAGTGCCTGCAGGGATCTGCACCAAGAGACGAAACCTGCTACATCTTTTTCAAAAATTTCATTATTTGTGTCAAGCATGCATGCACTCTTCGTTGTTGTGTTCTCTCAGGGAGCAAGTATATGGCATACGCTTGAAATCCATACGTTACCCCTGCGATTTGGAGATGTCATCACAGTGGACATGAACGTGCAATGTAGTTGAAAACGTTGCTGGGCACCAACTTTCTTAACAATTTGAACCCGCTTATACTACAAAAGTTACCACGTGATTTCAGCCAAATAGTTTCTAACTGTTGTGGTTACTGTCAGATAAAAGTGATAATGAGCTAGTTGTGCTTGGACAACAGTCTTGCTTTACTGTATTAAAATACAGTAATTTAGTACCTGCACGTAGAACTGACCACTTATTTTTTTTAATTTGTGGTCCTATTTGTTACAGTTTACTTTCAAAATATTTCATACAAGGTGGTTAAGTTTTAAGTCCATACAGTGGGCAAATTTTATCAGCAGTACCGCATGCTGTACAATCACTGTTACTTCTCCTAGAAAGCGCGGTATTCCACTATTCCGGTATGTCTCGGCTGGGCTTCTCGACCTCGACGACTGTACATGTCAAACAGTTTGCCAAATGTAACTACTTACTCCCCCATAACTCTAAATTTTGTCGAGCCATAATAAATAATGGGCAGTAAGGACCAGTTACAAAACCCTTTTTTTATGAAGTGCTCATTAATCAGGAACCTAACAATTCTGTACATAAACGATGACAGCAACCACTTCTCCACACATTGAACAATTAGGTTGTACTAATAAAAGCATTAATATAATCAGACTCTTTTTTTTTTGGAAAGTAAATACAATGCATAAATAGTCTTACCAGTCCGTGCTTCAATATTGTAGCTAAACTATCGCTGAAAGCCAGAGTCATTTACAAATGCCATGTGAATTCCCGGAAAGCGCTAGGTAGCTTGATATAAATTGGGGATGTCTGCAAAAAAGCAAAAAGCCTACGTTTACGTTGAGCAGAAATCTAAGTGAACATGCATGCATATGTTCATGAACTAGTTCCCTGTAACATGTGGTGCAACAGCTCTAGCTTAAAAGCTTCAGGCGGCTTTTATGCTGCTCCAAAAAGATTTTAGTCGCACCACAAGCTCCGGATATGCCTTTCATGAGTCACGTCACTGTGTCTGTTGAGTCTTTAAAAAAACAGGTTTCAAGGGGATGCTAAAAATTTTTTTTGAAGGGGTGAGTAGCAGAGTGTTAATTTATTAAAGTCTTCAATTTTATTATGTTAGCTCTGAGGCTTGCAGGTATGTTAAATGAGCATGGTCACATGAGTAACACCTCATAGGTCAATAATTTTTTGGGTTGACAGCAAGGTATGCATGAGACAGGATTATGCAAATTGCAGAAGTAGAAGTAATGAAGTTGTCGAGAAGACTTTGTTAACAGTACATTTACAGGCTTCATGCAGAATTTGCTTTCTAGCAGGGTGAATTTACTTTTGCTGATGCTTCCGATGGCATCATTGCACTTCATAAGCACTGGTTTTATGCACTGCATGTAACGATCTTGTTTTTTCAAGGTTCATGTACTGATTAAAAAGTATAGGATCAAGAAACTTACGTGCTGTCTTAAGGCATAATCAGGCTCACCATAGAGGTAATTGGTGACATTTTGGTGAGTTGTATGTGCGAGGTCTGTGTAGATAACATCATAGTAATCTTGCAATGCTGTAGCTTTATTTGTGTAATGAGTGAAGCTTCTTTTCCTGCTAAAAATTTCTGCCAAGCAAACAAGTTCCAACAGTAGGATTTGCCCTTGGGTAAAGCAGGTGGTAAGAGTGAGCTTATTCAGAAGCCCTTCAAGAGTACCCACTGAAGGAATTAGTACCTACAGGGCACAAATTCCAGTGCACCAAAAAGGGCAAGGGAGGACGGTGCAGGTTAACATTTCAGGAGGGTATCTTCTGGACATCATCCTTCTCTAGCCACAAGCTTGTATGGCCAATGTTTAGCAAACTCCTACTAACATAAACTAGGTATAAATGTTGCTTCTCTATAGCAAGATGACACACCATATACCTTTTGAGAGTCTCCTCACTACAAGCCCTTACATTAGCCTAAAAATATTTTTTTCTACGGTGCCCTCTTTTGTCCTAAACAGTTGTCTCAAGCAACAATATGCACATTGTGATTGTCTAGCTGGTGACCACAGAGACTGCTCCAGCCATCACGATGTATACTTCACTCAAAATGTAAGACACTGCAAAATCATAGTCCGGTGTGCGTGCATACGACCTTGAACATGCAAGCAGTGACCACTTCTTTTGTGTTCTCTGCACTGGCGCATGCTTGTTGCACACCTGTTCAAGATTGTGACAGTGAAATTAGTTCTGGCAATGCTGTCTCAGAGGTAAGACTGTGTACACCCTTAGGAACACCATGGTGGAGCGAGCAGAGGTTCATATCAAATGTAGTAATAACTGGCAACACCATGGTGATATAAGCACACTTGCATTAATTTATTACATTTTTATTGAGGCAGACATCACACAGCTAAGCCTAGTTGTGATCTCTCTTCGTTATTGTCTACATAGTTTTCCCGTTGGTCACAGCACAGGAAGAAAAATTTCTCCTTGGGAGCACCATATTTTAAGCTTGCATGACTTCAATGAAGCACTGTGCGAACAGATATATTGAAAATATCAATACTTCGGGTCCTATAAATGGTGAACTGGTTGTCACATTCAGCCGGTGATCCTGCAAGAGCTTTAGCATATACTCTAAGGTCATTTTGCATCAACAATGCCACATACAATAGTTTAACAATGGCTGTTAATGGGCAAGATGATGCATAGCTTCAGAGAGGTAATTAAGCTAAGGGGGAAAATTATAGATGCCTAAGCACCACTGGAAAAATGAAAAAGCACAGAAAAAGAGCGTCAGTCGCAGCTGAACTACTGAAAATATTTACACTGCACCACACATTTGCGTCGTCTAGAATTTTTCCTAATAATGTTATACCAACCTGCCCAACAACAAGTACTTCTAAGGTAATAAAGTGCAGAATGACACTTGCATAAAACAGGAAACACAGGACGCGAGTTAACTGCCATCTATCTTTGTTTGTGCAGGGTGTCTACCAACCTGGGAAAGTCGGGGAATTGGGGCCTTGCTGGAAAACTGGAGGAACTTTGGTAAAGCCTGGCTAATTCATGGAAACTGGCGGCAGTCTGTGCCACCATCACAAAAATAAGCATTACCCTTGATCAATACTCAAAAAGTCACTCCTTGACTGTAACTACAGTGAACAGCTAGAAGAAGCCTAAAAAAAAAGCAATGCATAGCTGTTTCTTCTTAGTGTACAAACAAAAGGATATACCGACCAAAATAACACAAAGTTTATTGATGTTTGGGCACCTGATATTGTTCTGAATGACAGCCATAAGAAAGGTACATCGTATTTAAGTATGACTAGGTGCGTGATGTAAGCACCAAAAGTATATGGTCAGCATTCCATAAATCTTATTGAGGATATGTGCAGCTGTGTGAATGTGCAGGGATTCCAGGTGCTGGCATGATGCAAGCTTGTTTTCTTCGACCAGAACACGGTTGCTTGACCAGTCAGTTTGAAAGCCTGTATATTCCGCATGTTCAGCGAGGGCATCCAAGGCCACCCATGATTTGATGACTTCATTTTGAACTGTTGTGTTGTTTAACTCTTTCATTGAAATCACAGGTCTCATAGACTGACATGTTGTCACACTCGTGGCAGACTACAGTGTAAAGAAGACTACAGAAATTTCCGCTTGGCAGCTTATTCTTCCCATTGACTAAAGCATTCCTTAGCTTCCATGTTGGTACATGCACTATTTTGATGTATGTTCCTTCTACATACCACATACTGTGCCGTCCCCTCTCGAAGAGAGCGGCCAGGAGCCGTGTTTGCCTTTCAAGTGCCGCCAAAGGAAGTCGGGGGGACGCTTAAGCCCCTAATAGGGGCTACTTCTACGTCTTGAAAATTCTTTTTCCTTTGTTATGGCCACTTTAAACGGGCGCCGCAAACGACCTTCAGAGCGCCATTGTCATCTTCTCTGTCGGCTCACGGAAAGAGTGAAAGCACCGGTCGTCGACGGAAGAAGAAATGCCAGGCGGCGGACAGACTCACCCTACCAGCCCGAGCAACAGCACCGCTTTTTTACGGGGACTTACTGAGTGCTCGTGAATGTTTGTTAAAATGTGACCCCAATTCCTGTTAAAGTTACTTTTGTTTAAATGTTCACTAGTGTTCGACCGTTAACTGGCTGGATAGCAGACGCTTTGACCCGTCAAATGCGAGCTGCAAGACCAGCATAGTAAAAAAGCGCTTCATCTGCCATCGGCCGCCAACTCAACGTCCGCCGGCAATGGGATACGTCGCCACGGCAAGACCCCCGGTTGAACCCAGACACACGCCCATTGCAAGGATTTCATCACCAAGGAGTAGAGAAACTGACAGCAGAAGGGCAGCAACAAGGTGGGCTCATTTCATCTTTCAACGCTCAACGCGCAGCTTAGAACCATTTGTTTCACATACGTCCGCTTTGAGACAAAACGTGCAAACAAGTATGGACCAGGACGAGCTGATGCATGAGTGTCCAAATGTCACACCACAAGATGAAGCTTCCGCATCAAACATTCGGCCGCAAAGAAAAACAACCATGTCGACGAGGGCTAAAGAAATGTATCAAACGAGCCGCGAAGAGCACTGCCGTAAACTAGATTCTGTTTGGAAAAACATGGAGAGCGCTCTTCAGGCCCTGTCACGCGCTAAGGGAGAACAGTTTACTGGCGCCAAAACGCAGCTTCGTGCAAGTTACGAGTGCTACGAGCATGCTACCGCAAGATACTCAGCGTTTCTCGAGAAGGCGAAGACGTCTGAAGCCAGGCACGAATTAGAGCTCCGACAGGCAATCGATGAAGACCGTGAGGCGATCGTGAGCGAAAAGTTACGAGAGGCTACGCCACAAGAATGCAACAAGGCACATGAAACAGCATCGCAGTTCTCTCTATCGGCTCACTCAAGAGCTTCCTCGCGATCACGACGATCGGGCTCCTCCACGATTAGCCTGGCTGCTGTGCAGGCCTGCGTGCAAGCAGAGGCCGTCAAAGCAAGAGCTCAGTTTGGACGTAAAGAGGCCGCAATGTGCTTAGAGAAGGCAAGAATCGAGGCCGAGCTTGAGGTATTACAACATGAAAAAGAGGCAGCTGCTGCAGACGCGCAGGCAAGTGCACTCGAGGCAGCTGTGGAACATGATGGCGGGGAGTGTGTGTGCCCACACCCATCTTTAGACCGGACAACAGGGAAGAAATTCCAACGCCAGATGCAGCACTGAACTACCCGCACTTGAAGGCCATTGCCACTCACATTCCACCTCTTGAAGAGGCAAGAATATTGCTCCTCCTCGGTCGAGACGTTCTCAGAGTCCACATAGTTCGCCAGACCATTAACGGGCCACTTGACGCTCCTTATGCACAGAGGCTCGATCTCGGATGGGTCATTGTCGGAAACGTCTGCCTGGGTCGTACGCGTAAAACAGGCACCATAAATGTGTTAAAAACACACATTCTGGGCAACGGAAGACCATCCCTTTTCACCCCATGTACAAAACATTTCATGGTGATGGAAGCGCCGGTTCTCTACACTGCGGATAGGCATCAGGTCAAGAATAATTTCTCATCAATAGCAGCATCAGATGACACCTTGGCACCTAACCTGTTCGAGACAACGCGAGAAGACAGCGAGCGTTCCCTGTCTATAGAAGATAGAGCCTTCCTCAATATCATTGATAGTGAATTATACAAAGACAGGTCAAACAACTGGGTTGCCCCTCTACCTTTCCGCTCACCAAGAAGATGGCTTCCTCCGAATAACCAAGAACAGGCTCTCTCTCTCGCCTGTACTTGCTGCGACGCACGTTGCGAAAAAACCCTGAGAAAAAAGAGCGCTTCGTGCACTTCATGAAAGAACTGTTCGTCAGGGGTCATGCAGAGGAAGCTCCACCACTTAACATCGACGAAGAGGGCTGGTACCTACCCATATTCGGCGTTCACCATCCTCAAAAACCCGATCGAATCCGTGTGGTGTTTGACTCCAGCGCTCAGCACGAAGGAGTGTTTCTGAATGGTGTCCTTCTCACCGGACTCGACCTGACAAACAATCTTGTGGGAATACTGATACGCTTCCGGCAGGATTCAGTGGCGATAACTGCCGACATTGAGCAGATGTTTTACAATTTCGTCGTTCGTGAAGATCATCAGAACTACCTAAGGTTCCTCTGGTTTAAGGACAATGACATCTCCCGAGAAATCATGGAGTGCCGAATGAAGGTGCACGTTTTCGGCAACAGTCCCTCACCCGCGGTCGCTACATATGGGCTTCGGCGAACTGCTCAAGAGGCTGCTCAACAATTCGGTGAAGATGCAAGGAGGTTCGTCGAGCGAGACTTCTACCTCGATGATGCACTCAAGTCTCTTTCGTGTGAGGAAGACGCCATCAGTCTGTTGCAGAGAACGCAAAAAATGCTTTCTACAGCTAACATAAGGCTGCACAAGATTGCCTCAAACAGGCAGAATGTGCTGAATGCATTTTTTCCACAAGACCGTGCGCAGGGACTGAAAAGTCTTGACTTGAACAAAGACGCATCAAATATGCAGAGAAGCCTCGGTCTACTTTGGGATGTAGACAACGACACCTTCGTCTTCAGAGCTCCTCTTCAAGACCAGCCCTATACACGGCGAGGGGTGCTGTCGACCGTCAACAGTCTGTTTGACCCGCTGAGGTTCGTGGCACCTGTAACGGTTCAGGGAAAGCACCTGCTCCGTGACCTCATGGCGGAAGGTTATGAAGGTTATGACTGGGACACGCCACTTTCGGATGCAAAGAAACAAAGTTGGGATGAATGGAAGAATTCTCTACAAGCACTTCATTGCCTACGTGTGCAGAGAACTTATGTACCGCACTCAACTTCTGAAGCCGCCTCTAGAGAAATTCACGTGTTCTCAGATGCGTCCACGAGTGCCATCGCCGCGGTAGCGTACCTACGGGTAATCGACAAGCAGGGAAACAAACATGTCGGTTTTGTCATGGGAAAGGCGAAGCTCGCGCCGAAACCAGACCACACAATCCCAAGGCTGAAGTTGTGTGCAGCGGTCCTTGCTGCAGAAATGGCCGATGCCATGCTACGGGAGTTACTTCCAGCCGAGTTCTGTCACATTTTACACAGACAGTAAGGTAGTTCTGGGATACATACACAATGAAACGCGAAGATTCTATGTGTACGTAGCTAACAGAGTTCAGCGCATACATGCCAGCACACGACCGGGTCAGTGGAAGTGTATGTGTACGGAAGAAAATCCAGCAGACCACGCCACCAGACCAATTTCAGCAGCGCAGCTCGAGAAGACGAACTGGTTTTCAGGACCCGACTTTCTCTCTCAACCTCAAGGGTAAGCATCATCATCATGTTTTCAGCTTATAGACCCTAATGAAGACGAAGAGGTATGCCCTGAGGTCCGCACCTTCGTGACGAAAACCAACCAGCAACAGCAACTAGGAGCTGAACGACTCAGCAAGTTTTCAAGCTGAAGCTCGCTCACACGAGCTGTGGCTGGCATAATCCGGGTTGCCCGTCGCGCAAAGAGTTCGCCACCAGAAGAAATGGATCTCGTGGAGCTGCTCCATCGAGCCAAGGTCATCATTATTCACTCTGTGCAGGAGGACGTATTCTCAGAAGAGCTGCGTTGTATCCAGAGAGGAGAGCAAGTTCATAAGACAAGTACGCTTCGAAAGCTTGATCCAATTTTGGATGCCCAGGGGCTAACTCGTGTCGGTGGCCGCTTGAACAAAGGTAACCTTCCAGATGAAGAAAAAAACCCTTTAATAATACCTGGCCGACACCATGTCGCGAAACTCCTAGTGCGCCACCACTATGGCTGTGTGCAACATCAAGGTCGACACATCACGGAGGGAGCTGTGACAGCTGCTGGATATTGGATTGTTGGAGGCAAAAGATGCATCTCCTCTGAGTTGGAGGCCTGTATTTCGTGCAAGAAGCTAGGAGGACGCCTTCACGATCAGAAGATGGCTGACCTTCCGGCCGACCGAATCAGCACGGAGCTCCCTTTTACAAACGTAGGAATCGATGTTTTTGGCCCTTGGTTGATTACCTCCCGCCGAACGAGAGGTGGTATTGCCAACAGCAAGCGCTGGGCAGTAATGTTCACATGCTTAAGCATTCGCGCACTGCACATTAAACTCATCGAATCAATGGACATGTCAAGCTTCATAAATGCTTTTCGAACGTTCATGTCCGTAAGAGGACCTGTGAAGCTTGTACGCTCCGACTGCGGGACGAATTTTGACGGTGCATGCAGAGAACTTGGAATTGGCGCTGAGAGCTTCAATAGCTCACAATTTGGCAGGTTCCTAGCGAACACCGGCTGTAAGTGGATATTCAATTCACTGCACGCGTCCCACATGGGCGGCGCATGGGAGAGGATGATCGGTATAGCACGCTGTATTCTTGGTTCCATGCTTATGCAATCACGCCTTCAACGGCTTACTCACGACATTCTTGCCACCTTCCTAGCAGAAGTCGCAGCCATCATGAATGCCAGACCTATAACTCCGATTTCCTCGGACCCCGAAGATCCCGCCATCCTCACTCCGGCGACGCTACTGTCACACAAGAAAGGATGCGCATCCCCAACAACTGGAGAAATAGATACAACTAATCTGTACAAGCGACACTGGCATCAAGTCCAGAACATGGCTAATCAATTCTGGAAACGCTGGTGTTTAACTTATCTCGCTACTCTGCAGGAACGTCGAAAATGGCAAGTGAGGAAAAAGGATATAAGAGAAGGCGACGTCGTGCTCATCAGGGACAAAGAAGCAAATCACAACGATTGGCCCATCGGCGTTGTCACCCACAGCCTGCCCAGTGCGGACGGAATGGTGCGCAAGGTGGAGGTGGAGATTGCAAGGAATGGCGCAATAAGGAAACTCTGCCGATCGATATCGGAAGTGGTGCCCTTGTTTTCGCCATCAACAAACTGTGGCGTCTAACAAGCAGACACCAGACGGGGAGTGTGCCGTCCCCTCTCGAAGAGAGCAGCCAGGAGCCGTGTTTGCCTTTCAAGTGCCGCCAAAGGAAGTCGGGGAGACGCTTAAGCCCCTAATAGGGGCTACTTCTACGTCTTGAAAATTTTTTTCCTTTGTTATGGCCACTTTAAACGGGCGCCGCAAACGACCTTGAGAGTGCCATTGTCATCTTCTCTGTCGGCTGACGGAGAGAGTGAAAGCACCGGTCGTCGACGGAAGAAGAAATGCCAGGCGGCAGACTCACCCTACCAGTCGAAGCAACAGCACCGCTTTTTTACGGGGACTTACTGAGTGCTCGTGAATGTTTGTTAAAATGTGACCCCAATTCCTGTTAAAGTTACTTTTGTTTAAATGCTCACAGGTGTTCGACCGTTAACTGGCTGGATAGCAGACGCTTTGACCCGTCAAATGCGAGCTGCGAGACCAGCACACATACCATATCTGACTTTCCAAGCACAGCATTTCTCACATCGGTAAACTTGTGCATATTTGTCGTGGCCACAAATTCAGCTTGGCTTGAAGGCCTTTTAGTTAGGTGCTTATGTTTTAACTGCCATCACAAGAGGTTTGCTGGGCTATGTCTTGCCTTGTATAATATTACTGCTATTATTATTATTATTATTGGCAACGCAGCTGCAAACGTCCTCCGCTATGCACTTATTGCAGATATTTCAAGAGTAGCACACTCTTTTCTCATTTCATTTCCTTGAGATGGTGTTATTAAATCCATGAGTATTTTTTACCATTATGTTTATAGAAGAGTACATAAATGAAGGTAGCATGAAGGTAACCAAAACACGCAACTTAGCTTCACAAAAAAAGCCTACTGGCTTTTTCAGCTTGCCTTTGTTGTACATAGCCTGGTCACTCCTCACAACGGTGTTCATGCTGTCTGAGACGCATCTGGAAAGTAAGTTGCATGTTTTGGTTGCTGACAAGGAAGGCTTCTTTTCAACTCTAGATGGTTCTATGTATAATGATAAGGTAGCCACTGGTTTGGAAAAAAGCTGAATAAATCATTTTCTGAGAAACTGCAGCCAATCAATTTATGTGAATGGACATGCATCTTCACTTTCACATGCAAAGTCTGGTGTTCCCCAGGGATCAATCATGGGACCAGTTTTGTTTCTCATTTACATCAACGACATTGGACATGGTTTGTCATCTACTATCAAATTATTTACATACAACTACATCATTTATAGAAAAATTGACAGCACCCAAGCTAACGAGTCATTATAGTTGGACCCTAATAAACTCGTATTTTGGTGTCACCATGGCAAATTAACACTTTCGAAACGAAGGCCATGACGTTTACAAGAGCACATAAAACAGAAATGAGTCAATATAAAATTGAAGCTCTCCCCATTGAAAAAGTATCTCTATTTAAATATCTTGGAATTCATTTATCGTCTGACCTGCCTTAGAATAAGCGCATCGATATCGTAACTAGTGATGTGTCAAAAGCACTTGGATTTATTAAAAGAAACCTTTACTTCGTGAACTATACCTCTAAAATGCTAGCATACACTACACTTGTTCGTTCAAAGATAGAATATGCATCCATCATCTAGAACCCACATCAATCATATCTCATCGATTAACTAGAATCAATACAAAATGAAGCAGCAGGATTTATCACCAAGTAGTATTCTCGCAACTGCAGCACTACAGACATTACACACTCACTTTCATTACCCCTTTTTGAAAAATGCAGACTGTCGTCACTGTTCTTTCATTTTCATACATTTTATCATAGTAAATGTGCCTTCATGAAGCTTGTACAAACACACCTCATAATATTTTGAAACATATTGATCACCAATTCAAAATACACCCTTTTTTGGCACGCACAATTATGTATCAACACTCACCATCACTTCGAAGCACACATCACTGGAACACACTGCCGGGCGACATCGCTTGATTCATTGATCATGCCGCCTTTGTAAACCAATTCAATATTTTCTTGGACATATGACTTACCTATCTGTGTGAGTTTGTAAGAGCATGTATGTGCTTATTTTTACTCTTCTTTCATTGTAAATATATTTTCTCCTTAAAGATGATAGTCTTGCTTGGGATACTCCAACGCAAAAATTTTGGTCTGTCTCTCAGCAAAAAGGCTCAAGTATGACCACATTCACAGCATCCACCAGTATTGCTCAAGTTTCTGCGTTCATACTTGTACGATTGTCAATAAAAAGCAAATATTGAGCATATTTGAGGCACAATATCAACACGTCGTTATTGTGCACTGTGTTTATTTATACTAGAAAAGGTATAAAGAAGTAATTCTAAGCACTGCAGCTGACAATGCGACGCTTCGCACGAAAAGGCGAGTCTCCTACGCTTTGCTAAGATGATACTGTGCTGCTACCTGTCTTGAAATTTACAAAATATGGCCTCCAAGATTGCACGCATGCTGCGTGCTCGCTATAACAAAGGTCATTCTTTCGTTTTCTGAAATTACCGCCAGATGGCACTCATGTCTCACGCAACACCTCCAGGATCCCATTCACCAGTTTTCTCGTGCAAAACATCAAATAAATATTTCTGTCTGTTCACTCTTTTCAGGCGAAATACAATAGTCTTTCGACGACATTTTTAGTCTAATATGCAGATAGGGGGCAATTTTTTTCATGGCAATTTTCTGTATATATATTTTTTTGCACTATAGTTGTGTCTCTCTTATTGAGTTTTCATTCCTGCCACAATTTTTTTTTCCTTTTGCATCTTTGTTTATGGAACTGTATTTTACTTTGTTCACCACTTTATTTTATAATGGCAATGTTCTGATTTGCAAATTTATTGTATAACTAAAACCTCCTGTGTAATGCCTGAATGGGCCTCTAGGGTATATATTAGTAAAAAAAAGTGTTGATGCAAAAATCGGTTGACTGAACGAATAAGTTTATGCCCTGTTACTAACGCTTCATCAGGAACGCGTAGCGGCAAGTGTGAAAAAAGCAAAAAGGCAAAAACTATCGGTTTTTATTTCAGTGAAGATTCATGTTGCCACTAAGAGCTGTTGTTTCAGAAAAAGACACTTGGTAAATAAATGTTTCAGAGTATATTCAAAGAAATTTGGAGCGTTTGAAGACTTGTGATCCGCTAAAAATTTCTAACTCAGAATCTATCATCTTATCACTAAGTGAACAACCTTCTTTGTGCTGTAATGCATTCGGTATAGACGTAAAAGATTTATATTATTGTTTGCCCCAATGTGAAGATTTGAAGTGTATAAAGCAGTGCATGAGAGAAGATAATGATGATTTGTTGTTTCAGGGCCAGTGTGGCATCTCTATTGCGTCGTTTTCAGAGCTCATGCAGGCCACCTAAATTCTACGTTGTGTCTTAGAAGGGAAATAATTTTGTCCTGAAATCTGGTATCTGAATTGAATCATGAATATACCTGTAATTAGTCATATTTTTCTTGGGTATGTAGACGGGCAGCTGCAAAAGCATTTGAATTGGTTATCATCACACGCTGTTTGATATGTCCATGACTTCTTAGTTCTACTGGACATTAACAATTGCTCTGTACTGTTTGCTAATATAAAGAAAGATCTTGAGGAAAACGAAATGTCAGCGTTTCACTTCGGAGTTTCAAAAAAATGATGAGCTACAGTTTCTCGATTTAAGACAGGCTTTCGTCAAAGATCACATATATAGCAATACCAACCTAGATTCATAGAGCCAATTCTGAATTTTAATTCTGGCCACTCAAAACCATACAGGGAGCCATTGCGTCAACTGTGCTGGGTGCCGCTCTTCAGAAGTTACGCGAGCACCTTATGCCACATGCATTTGATACACAAGTTGCTCGCCTTGCAAATTCTGGCTTTCCGGGTGACGTGATTTGCTCCTTGTCAGAAAAACTTATTTCAAAGATCGAGAAGTTTTATCATTGTGATTCTAGTGCACCAGAAATTAGCAAGAAAAAGAGGCAGGCAGTTATCCCATACATACACAGGATAGCACATGGTTTGAAAAATGTTGGTGCTCGTTATTGCATAAACATGTCATTCTCAGCACGTAATAAAGTGCATAATGCGTGTACTTTGGTGGATAGAGCATTGTGTCAGCAGCCAGGGAAAGCGAACAAATGTGTCTCCAGTCATGTCCACAGATATGCTCCTTGCACTACTGGCGTGGTTTATGGGATTCCACATTCTTGCAGCTGCGAATATTTAGGTGAAATGGGGCGGTACATAAATGTGCACTTAAGAGAGCATGAGCTAATGCTATCAGATGCTAAAATCACGTCTAATTTGGCAGCTCGTTGTAGGCCATGTGGATGTGTGCTCATGGCTGGGCAGAGATTCCCGAAAAAGTATTCTGGAATACAGATATCGAAATGCGTGGTTTGGAAGCATAAAATACAGATACTGAGATAAATTTGTAATTCATGTGACAGGATATTTCAGAGATACGTTTGCAAAAAGACGAAAAAGTATTCCAGAATACATATACTAAAATACTTTTCTCTATGTCGGGGATAGTTATACTCCATACAAACATTTGTTATGTGCAGCATAATATTTAAAATGTGCAGCACATTGAATCTTGCAAATGAAATTGATTTATTATATTTTCGCCATTCTCTGAGTGTTATTAAGGCATTACAAAGGATGCTTACACTGCACATAATTGTTAATAACCACATATTTACAGATATCAGTTGCAATAAAAAACTATGCCATATGAGAGCATCAATCACACGCATTGTACACTGAAATCCGGAACTCAACAGCAACACTATTAGTTACGCTAGAATGAGCATAGTTCAAGTGAAGTGCTGGAACCATAAACAAACAAACTTCCAGTTGAAGGTTAAGTGTTTTCTAGAAACATCTTAGAAAAGGCAGAAAGAATTAAGAACAGACAAAACAAGGAATGCGAAAGGAAACTCAAAAAGACCTCTTTCGAATCGCTGTTTGGCCATGCTGGCGTTTTTCAGAAATGCTCTGCAGAAAGTAGTATCGTAGATGGCACACGGCACCAAATTCTTTGGGTGGTTTGTGGCTTCCGCAATAAGCTCCAGTTTTTCAAATGGGCACTGCAAAAGAAAAGTGAAAAAAAAAACGAGAAAAACAAACACTACTCGTTCAATTGGCATGAGGAAATACATTTAAAAAATGGCGCCCATTGTGCAGTATACAATACTCCTCACAATGAAAATATCTGCGCTGGAATTCAATATAGCAGTATAACATTGTTGTCACGCTGAAGCAGGCCATCATTCAAACACATTCCAGTTATGCCTGAAGGAGCACAATGGGATGCGCGTAGCAAAACAACTAGCTCGCTTTCAAGAAGGTAGGAGTCAGTTTCGCCCTCAGCAGAAATGTAGAAATGGTGGGTGCATATCTTGCCGTGGACAGCCAAGGTCACAGCAGAAATTTTTTTTCCCCATTGTCAACACGTCTCAGCTCATTTACGAAAAAAAAAAAGTAACGGGATACCCGTGTCCTGGATAGTATCGCGATACATGCGATACACCGTAAAAGTATTTCACTACTGAGATACAAATACATTTTTGAAAAGTGCCTCGATACAGCAATACAGACACTCAAAAGTATCTCTTAAATACTATTGCGGTACTACCCAGCCCTGTGTGTGCCCCACTTGTAGAAAACAAATATCAAATATTGACATGTTAATTAGCGCATGTGTTAAGTAGTCGAAGCATTTTTCATTAGATCTAACAACAAGTGCATAAGTATTTCATGTAACACTCGTCTAGATGAAGAACATAAGGTCTTAGAGAAGAAATGAATCATTCTGTGTTGCAACACATGTGTACTTGTGCACAGTATTGATGAGTCAATATTTTCTATATATGTTTTTTCCTTTTCAAAATAAATTTCAGTTGTGAAATCAGCGCTGTGACCCTCTCTGATTGCTTCTAACCCATTCCTTTGTAAAATATTCTATGGTGAACACTCACCAATTTGCCTAACTCACGATTCTGCATCTTTTATTTACCTATGGAATCGGGGAAGCTGTTGCGGTCTGACAGGTTCCTTTTTTCCACCCCATATTCAGACATCAGTGCTTCAAACGCTACCCCAGCTTTTATTGCAGGTGTCTGAGTACTTTCATTGTGCTCCACGTGTCATAACCTAGAGAAATAAAACACCAACAAGCATGTGTGCATTGTGTAAAAAAAAAAGAGAGGGTGAAAGAAAGGATAAAGTAAATTTTGCTGTACGGTTTCGTTGTTGCGACATTGTTGTTAGTCGTTGTCAAGACAAGGTTGCATAAAATACATAAGTACTCTTTTTTGCTGAAAAGTATATTTTAGACATGTACAAATGAGACGGGGATGCAAATCAGTAGTAAATACAGCAGTCTAGGTCAAGGTAATCTAATCCAATCCTAAATGGCCTGCAGGCTATAGCCATTATAATGAACTAGATTATGCTCCAGTAAGCCAACTGGCCGGGCTGCCGCATCCTTGTTTTATATGAATGCCGCGAGATAGCGCCACCTTTACGTTTCCTAGCAGCATTGGCTGCACCGTTGGACTATTGCAGGCTCCTTCAAACTTGCAGCTGCAGTTGATTTTATTTGTGTGGTTGTGTTCTGGTTGTTCCAAAAACCAAACAGCCAACTTCCTCAGTGCCTGGGTGACAAGTTTTGTTTTGAACAGGTACACACATTTTTTCATATTTACCACATACACTCACAACATAATGAGTGTGTGTGCAAAATGTGTTCATTTGTTTTATATGAGTGCCTTATATTTTATTTTTTTACCGCTAAAGTATTCTTTCCTCAGCACATTTTTCCAAGCAGACATTATGGTCATGGAGTTTGCTTTTAATCTTTGTGAAAAACTTGGAAAAATCACTAAATTTGAAAAAAATTAAATTGATAAACACCCTGTTGTGGCTTTGCTAGCAAGTATGTTAGGAAACAGACACATGTGCAGTATGGAAGTGTGCAATGTCACAGTCATGTACTGTCAAGAAACGTCACATACCTACGCTTGAAATACTTTCCTGACCTTCCAAGTTTCAACAGATGTGTCAAAGACACATCACTTCTTTTCTAGCATGAAATGCTTTCAAGAGTCCACATCTATCAGAACCCCTGCCTGTGATCTTTTTCAGGTATTTAATCTGAACTGACATGCCCTAATACTTGCATACTTGCACAACAATCTGTCAAATTTGTCCATACACTCTTAACAGCCTGTAAATTCACTCCTAACAGCACCCCCTCCACTCTTCCAGTATAGGCCAAAAGGGTGAATATTTACAATACCATGCTTGTGGAACATTACTATCTATAAATCTTACAATTGTTTGGTGAAAAAAATTAGGGGACCCTCAAGGTTTGAGTAGAACACAACACTGATATCCTATCCCTAGTGCATACTCCAACCACCTAGTGCATACTTTTTGCAGGGTAACATTACTTGAAAAGTTTATACTGCAGATTATTACTACGTAATCAATGTTTAAAGTGGCTTGTGCTAGTAACGGTTTCGCATATAGTTGCAGTCTGCGTAATGGATTTCTAAATGATGGCTAAGTGAGCTTGTTGATACGTACACATAGTTACTTCGAAGAGCGCAGAGATGGGACACAGGATAGACCACGCAATACAGGTACTGGGTAGTATCCTTTAAACCACGAGCAACTATGTGCATGAAATGCACCCAGTACATGGTCCTAAGAGAATACTCCAGTAGCATTTGTGCCTTTTTTTATTTGTGGCTGGCTTTAAACAACGAAGTCATTATGATAATCACACGTTCTAATGGCCAGTGGCAATGCACATTTGTACCATGAAATACTGCGATATTACATGTTGTATTGTGAAGCGTGTATACAAGACGCGTGTATTTGTAAAGCATGAAAATTATTTTTGAGCAGGCACGTGGCTTTGTGGTAGAACGCCTGCTTGTCACACAAGCAGCTTGGCTTCTATTCTCACTCAGACCTAGAAGGTTTTATTTGTTATTCTTTTTATTTCCATGTTTTTATATCATAGACCAGATGTAAAGTGAACATGGAGAATTTCATGCACCGAAAAAATGCCAACACTGCAGCTGTACAGGTGGAATCACACTTGTCCAGAGCAGCGGAGCGCATGGCTCTTGTTAGCAACGGCTTCTATGTCACCTTAGCTACATAATTCTGTTCACGCTTAATTTATCGCACGAAGGCCTAGCACGCCGTATGCCATGTTAGATATTCATACGGCGTCGGCATTAACATATTTCTGCAGAAAACAGCAACTGGAGCGGTCGGCTGGGTGTTTTAGACAAGTGTGATTCGATCTGTAGAAATATTAAGTGATTTAACACTCCAAATTTATTTCATTGTGTTCGATTCAACAGTCATGATTTGCAAAACTGTATACGTTTTAAAAGTTTACTAATGTTTTAAAATGTTAAGTACACCAAAATAAAAGGAAAACTTGTGCAACAGTATGATACACAGCATCCGCCCTGGCACATTAAAAGAAAAGACTTGAGAAGTTGTGTAGCGCAGCTGGCTACTCAGCTCCAGGAATGTGCTTGTACCAATGAATACTTACCCTTTCTTAATGGTTCTGTGTATTTCGAGGGCCTGATTATTTCCTACGGCCAACCAATTTTTTTAATGTACATTTCTTTTATGTCACTGGAAAGCTCGTAATTCAGAGTGTCTAATCATGCATTGGCAACACAAAAAAGGCAATGAAACAGTTTTCACCAAACGTTGTTGCTGATGGAGTCTTATATGTAACACATGTTGAAAACAGTGGCCTACAGCTGTTCACTGCATTGGTACCAAATTCTGCCATGACAGAGTGCATGAGCGAAGTGTTGGAGAGATGGTGTGTGCATGCACTGTGGTTCAATGCAGGTTTTTTGTTGCTGTGGAGGAAGCTCTACTGCTGAGCATCAATTTCTTAACCTTTTGATGGTTAATAGGATGAATGCATCCCACTTATCCCTCAGTAAAACTTTCTCTGCCACTTTACGTTGCCATCAACACAATGCTTTCCAGCTGTGGTGTACCAGAAACATTAAGGAAACTGAGAAACTATGTATTGCACATTTACAATGCATGGTATCAGTGATACGTTGAGCTTAAAATCTTTTATTCTGTTAATATTTTTTTGCAGCCGGTGTCATATTGCGTACCAAGTAGCTAAAGTTTCAAATTTATGGTATTCTTCTGTTCAGATTTTTTAGAGAATTTTAGCGTGCAACTATAGATTTTCTTTCCAAATTGCAGAAAATATATCTATCTAAAATCATTGTGAAAGTGCACTCGAATGAAAAATGAAGCAGTTCCTTGCATAGCCTAACAACATAGCATACATGCATAACTGTTTTTTCATGTTTGATGGATGTCACAAAACAGCACATTCTTTGATATTTTTTATCATTATGAGGAGAGACAATGAGACCAAAAGCTGTGGCTAAGACATTGTTGCTAAAATTTTGGGCCAAAGGAAAAATATGGCGAAATTGCTGCTTCATACAGCCAGGAAGCCAAAGAGAACACGAATATTCAAGATCATCAAATCATGCAAGATATATGATAAAAGCAAATATGTCACACCTGAATGGAGCTCACGAATATGATGCAGCATTTGTAAATGCACTCACAGCATTCAGTGCATTTACACCACGTCGAAGTGGCTTGCCATGATTCATTACCACAATTTTAATTATTTGCAAAAATGCAGGCTTAACTGAGATGTTTGTCCTTATCCATTGCAGACACAAGACAAGACATGCATAGACACAGCTTCGTTAAATGTGAATGAAAAGCAATATTCTCCTTTTTTTTTATTTTCATATGAATGCGTGCACTCATCTATGCCTGCTGTTTTCTCCTTGTTTTCGACGAGTTTCAATATTATCGACACCTACCGACAAGACAGACACAAGCTGAAAGGGTACGTGTATGTGAAGACCTTGGGACAGAGCCGCTAGACTCAATGCCACAGGCAGAGGCGCAGAATTGTGTAGAAAATCCTAAATTAAGGTTCAGAGCAATTTTTTTCCCACAGTTTTAGAAGTGTTCCTCTGTACTGCTTCCATTGGGCATTTTTGGGCAAGAAATTTGGCAGAAGAATTACAGCTTAGTGCCCTTATGAGACAATGTGACATGTATTGCCCCACTTATTCAAAGATGCTTCATGGGTCGATGAGCCACATGTGTCCCACTTTTTTCTCATATATTGATGGCCATATTTTATTGAAGATTGTGTCACACTATTTTTAGGCATGAAGTTCAGCAAATTTCTGTTATTATGTGAAAAATATCGATGAACTCACGAAGGGTAAGTTAAACTGCATAATAAGCAAAATTGAAAGTGAGAATGCAATATATATACTATATAATTTTAAGCCAGATTAACGATTGTCTGAGCTGCAGCAGGCAATGTGCAGAAATTCTCCAGAACTCGATACTAAGCTTTTGCCACGAAGCGGTGCAATGGCACAGCTGCTGTGATTTTCAAACACCATTTCAAAATACATATACAACTCAAATTACTCAAGGGAAAGGGAGCTTGACTTTATCATACTTCTGCATGTTTCCAAATAAAGAAAGATCTATTTACACTTCCTGGCCAGTTAATTGCTGTACCCCTAAACAAACATAAAAGTGAAAGCCATGACATTTGGTAGTCTAACAATGGACCTAGGGATTTCAACATCATACCAATGTGATTTGGCATAAGCTGTAAAAGCTTATTCAATCAGTCATACATTGTTATCCTTTTATGCCAGTTTTAACGCGATAGTTTTAAAAATCTCATGGGCATCGTTGATTGTGAGTGATCAACCTTGTGAGCAACCGGAAAAATCAAGAAAGATGCAAATAAAATAAGTAATAAAAAATTTCCCAGTTTGCGGGAGGATCAAGCCCAGGCCGTTTGCATGGCAAGCAGGCGTTCTACCGCACAGCCACACATCTACTTGGTAATTAAGCAAAATAACTTCATCTGCTTGAAAATGCAGTGAAAATAACGTTAGGCTTTGCAAACACATGTGTCCTGTATACTGCCTTCACAATTCAATATGTAATATCACAGTAATATTTCTTGATACAAGTGTGCATTGTAATCAGGCATCAGAACATGTGATTATCTTAAGGACTTCATAGTTAAAAGGTGGCCAGCCATAACAAAATGCACACATTTTGCTGCACACATTTCCTTCAGACCACATAGTGAGTGCATACCAAGTTCGAAAAGATTTCATGCACCAAGTGCAAGTGCTTGAAGTACGCACTAGGGCCAGGGTATCGTTATCGTGTACGATTATTGAAAGCGAACCTTAAGGGTCCCCCAATTTTTCTTTTTTAAGTGATGGAAACGAAGCTTTATTCTAACTATGGATATTTTTATGCTAGCAATTAGACTAGTAGGTTAGCTCAGTGAGCCATTTTTGCGTTTGTATCAGGTTTATTTGACTCAAAGAAAGCAATATTATTTTGAAATGGCACTGTATGCCAAAGATCTGACATGGTGTCTATTGTTGGACATTAATCTCCTGGTATCCTCGACCCTCCCTCTTTCCCTCGAAGGGCCTGTTTTTTGTTTGAGAAAAGGTGGCAACCCTAGTGACCGCAAAGTGTGAAAACAGTATAAAAATATTGAATCAGGTTGTGTAGACAACAATCTACAGACAGTGAGTGGCATACAGAATTGATTTGACTGCCTTCAATTGGGGGAGGGGGGTCATAAAAAAAGCTGCTACAAGGCCAAAACAGATGCCTTAATTGCAGTTGCAACTATGCAAAGGGGCAGCTGTAAAGTCTACTTAAATATTCCAAACGTGAGCGTCTTGAATTCGCTGTAGTTTTATCTCGAACGAATTAGGACTTTAAAAAAAAAAAGAAAACCTAGTCCTCATATACTTGAAACAGGCACATATTGCAAGAAGGCTGTTGATAAACCAAGAACAAGTTTAGCCGTGCCTTCATTGTTGTCAATTGTGAGCACACAATACATACAACAGCGATACTTTTGGGAAGCACATCTTGACGTGACCAAGGTTAGGGGCACAGGCTTTCACCCAGGTGCCGGGGAAGGAGACACCTTTGAGAAGCTTCTTGACGACAGAAACACACGATTTTTCACATATTTACAGGTGTAAAAAACACAAGGCGTCGAGATGCGCTTTTACAGGAGACAGGACTGGCCGTAACGAAGGCCACAGAGAGAGCCCTGAGCGCACACGCGACGCGCTTTTCATATCCTCGGTCCGTGCATGCGCCTCTCCTCAAACGCGAACTGTCTGTCCCAGCAACGCTGATGCGTGTTCCCTGCAGCACACCCAGACACCTCTTGCGTTTCTGCTGGACGCGTACCACATTTGGCTGGTACGCAATTGAGCGTCCATTGCAGACTTGGTCCTTGCACTGCCAGTCATAACTGGCACCTCAGCCAGTCATAACTGGCAAGCTAACTGGCACCTCCGAACCAGTGCAGCTTTAGAAGACGGGTCCCATCTGCAATGAACCACTTCTTAGCAGCAGAAGAAAAGAAAACAAGAATCCTTCTTGGCTTTTTTTTTTTTTTTTGCTTACCCGAGTCAATATTCGAACCAGCGAACGTACAATTGAAAGCTGAGCATAATAACTCTTCAGCTATTTACGCACGGTGACAGAAGAAATCATAGCCTTAAATAGTAAATAGTATAGGGGTGGGAAAGGCAAGGGAGGATGCAAAGGAGAGAGTGAAAAAGAAGATGGGAGAACCATTAGAAAGAGGAGAAAGAGACAAAGAGAAGGGGAGAAACCTATTGCGTAGAGAGAGCAAAATAGACAAATATATTAACTAAAAAAAGCAGGCTTGTACAAATATTCGAATGCTTCGAATATTTGAAGGAACAGTACTGTATTCAAACTTGGTTCGACTTTATTTTAAATTATTGAAAATATTGAAGTATTTGCAATGAACAAATAGTTAACAATGATCTGCACGTAACCTTCTGTAAAGGTGATTTCACTGCAGCATAGAATGCTATGCCGTGAAAGCACCTATCCAAGAGAATTCGCACTGCCGCAAAACCTCTTCAAAGTTTAAGGGGCACTGCACCACTTATTGAATATGGTCGGAAAACGCGACCAATCAGTAGTGAAGACTCCCGAGAACACGTGAGCCAAATATTGTTGCGCAGCACGAGGCCAGAATTTCTCAATAAATGTTCAAATTTACCTGAAAATTGCTTTCCTTTCACTCGACAAATTGCGCTACAAGCTCAAAAATTACCCATCACAGCCATTGTATCAGCGATTGGCTGATTCGAGCATGGCACGTTGGAATGGGGCCAGGCTCACTTGGACTATGATCGAGTCGTGAGTTTGAGTGAGTACAGCTGAGTAATATTACATGAGTTAGAGCGAGTGTGGCTAAGGAAAATTTTAATGAGCTTGAATATGTGTGAGGAAAATATTTGCGAGTCTGAGATGGTGAGCCCTAAGCTCAACGTGTTTTTCTTGGGTGAGCCTTAGTGAGCACCACATTTTATTTCTGACCTATGTTCCTATATACCCGCCTATCAGCATAACTATCGACGTCATATTTGCTTACATTGCTAATCAAGTCTGTTCAAGCATACGTCAACACACAACCGTTCGTGCTGGTATTGGACAGAGGCGCAAGTTAGGAGATAAGGGGGTCGCCAAGACCTCCCTTCACAAACTCGCTCATGGGACATTCATGGCAAAAATTTCTGATGTGAGCTGCATATTTCATAAAAATATTCTTATTGGATTGCGACTAGTGACAGCTGTTCGCTCACTCAGACACAGGTCAAATCGCGAGTCTGAGCGTGCCGAACTGAGTAATATGTTGGTGAGTTTGAGCCTGAGTGAGAGTGGTTGACAAACAGTTTAGCGAGTCCCAATTAGTTCTGTTGAGCTAAATTTCAGTGAATTTGAGTCCGAGTGAGTTTCCATGGTGAAACGTATTTCTTGAGTGAGTTTAAATAGGTTACACTTTTTCTACCGGCCTATAGCTGCTGCTCTCAAACATCAACACTACATCCTTGGGCAGCATCGAAGCAGCTGCAGCCATTCAGCCATCATGCCTGCGATGCAGGATCGTTTTACTGAGGCAGGGTCTCGTTTCAGGAAAGGATGAGCCAGTTTTTCACACAGAAATGTCAAACATTTAAAACGAAAGTAATTTTAAATAAAAGCAAAACAACCACACTGAAACTGCACCCATTACCAAACTACTAAGACAAGCAAACCTTTGTAATTAAATGAAGTTCTGCTGAACATTTGAAACAAAAACAGTCACTTGTAGTTCTAATGCTGGTGTCATCCACAGTGGCAGACGCACTCTTTGCAGGTGTATTTGTTGGCTGAAGCAGATGAGAAGCCCAATTCACCCATAAGTCATGGACAGAAGTGCTTCAGTCACAGTGTGAAAACAATCTCCAAATGTGAGCAGAGAGATCAAAACATCTGATAGATAGAGCTGCAAGAGACAGGATGTCTCTTGCAGCTTCTGTTTCTTCTTTCTTTGTCTAGTTGTAGTGCTGTTTATAGCAAGTTCACGGCGTATTAACAAGCCTGCATTAACACTTTATATCAAACAGATCTACCCATGCATGCACCATGATGGCTGGTCACTGCACCATCGTGGCTGGTAACCAGAAGCAGGAACCCGCTCACCAACCTAGACGGCTGAGTCAGCCTCCCAAAAGCAGGTCAGTACCAGGACATGATGGCTGACAGCAGGTCCTTGTTATGGTCTCGTGAATGGTAACCAACATGAGCACTGCACTGATGTTACACGCACATCACAATGTCTAAGTATATTCACTGACTTAAATTTGGGTGATGTGTAAAAACCACTGGCCGCTAACAGCAGCAAAAATATGGTTGTCACTAATATAAACCGTGACTATATGCCTGTTGGTCCGTGGGCATAACTGCCTGTACCATGATATGAAGCAGCTTTGTGTAACTTCACATCATGGAACATTTCTCTGTCCGCCACAGGAGAACGGGCTCTGTAGCGGTCAGGCTCCGTCCAGAGACTTACACAGTATGAAAATAATACAGGCAATGCTGAACTGCTGCCTCAAACTGCAGCCAGCCTAATGGAATCAAACTTTGCCATAGCAAACATTTAGACTTTTACGAGAAATGATGCTGTTTTCTAGGGAATGTTCAGAATATGAACTATTTGTTAATGCATTAAGAACATCTTACATTGTAATACAATCACATAAAATTTATTTACAGTTGGAAAAGTAAATTTTCACCAGCTGCCCGCATTAGCTTTCATTTTGCCGAAGTATGTGTTTCCACATAGCGCAGCTTAGAAAATGAAGTCAGGCATTCAATCAGAAAGGAACAAATTTTCTTCATCTGAAAGGGACGCTAAAGGTAAAAAATTTCTTCCGTTCGAATGATGAGTGAAAGTTTAAGAATGCCTAAATGTCAGTATTATCTACAGGGCTTAGTTCACCAACACCAAAAAAGAAGTAAATGTATGATAAGACTCGAGTCACCCATGCAATATTCTGCGAACTCTGTAACTCTATAAAATGACATAGTCGAGTCCCAGAAAAAGTAATTACTGAAACTGTCCACAGTAGAAAAGCGCATTAAAATCTCGTATGAAATGCTTATTTTTTTAAATGTAAGGTGTAACGTCTCAAAACCAGCATATGATTATGAGAGACGCCGTAGTGGAGAGCTCCGGAAATTTCTACCACCTGGAGTTCTTTAACGTGCGCCCAAATCTGGTATGAAATACTGCTTGGTTCTTTCTATTTCATTCTTTGAACTAAGAGCCGCCGACAAGACTCATGGCTAGCTTCAATCATCCCCCAAAAACGGGAGGGGGGCAGTGAAAGTTCTCTCAAATTACCTACCTGTGCCACAGAAGCTTCTTTGAAGCTACTGACTGGTGTCTGCTCATAATAGCAAAACTTTCCTTCTACCACGCCTGCTACTACTGTATTTCACGCCACCTAAGGGACAAAATGTCAAGAAGACCTACTTGGAAAGTTGTTGAAATACCAGTTGTAGCATACTGGCCACTTAATATATAACTTCTTTTTAAACAAGGCATTTTCTTAGCACGGAACAAACAGTGCACCACAAACAGTGCACCAACAGTATGCCTTTAGGGCCCCTTTAAAAGGTTTCATACATTTATATACTTAAACATCTAAAAAGGTTGCAACATGCTTGGATGCTCATGGTCCCTAAAATATACCGCAAAAATAATAACTTTCTGGCCTGCGTTATTCACACAGTTCATTTTATTGACCGGTAGGCATCAAAATTTATTAACTTTTCCTCAAACCACTTAGTTTTTAAAAGCAAGGTGCATATAGTATAATGGTTTGCATTATTTTCTGGATAAATAACGCCTGCAGAAAGTTATCTCACTGGATAACACGGACCAAAGAATGTCATTTTAAAATTCTTTGTGGGGCAGAAGAACTAAGAATGCTAAAGATGATGACCGAGTATATTAATAACCTGGAGTTGGAATCTATAGAAAGGTCTCAAATCAGCAGCTATAGAACTATATGGTTCCAGTTTAAGGCTTATTTTTTTAATGGTTTAAACATGTAATATTACTTTGGAACAAAAAAGCAACTTGACTTTGGTTTTACCCTGGGCACTTGCATTGTAGCAATAGGGAAATGCACCATCTCATTGTCTGCAAGACATGATATTAAATGCCTGCGCATTAAGGTCTTATCAAAAGCAACGGTGCACGGGTCGACACCAGATGCAATGGCAAAAACGCCACAGTCATAAAAGTTCTCTTGACACTGTACTGCCTTAGCGTGAATGGTGAGAGTGTTAGAAGCTAGATTCATTATGTTCATAACTTGAGTTGCTACACTTGGCATAATGTCCTGGTCTAACGAATCATACAGAAAAACACTGTTTGTAGGGGCACCATAATTTGTCACTGTAACCCAATGCCCAGGAATATGCAGAATTTGAATAAAGTTGTCTCGCTTCTTAAATTTCAAGCTCTCCCCAAGAAGAACATCCTGATAATTGCACAGACCAGGAAACTGACGCGAAATAATAAATTGCGCTGCATTTACGATTGCATCTGACGGCCATCCCGTGCCTCGTAAGGCCACTAAATCAGAGGAACTTATTTTGTACGGTTTGCAATTATTTGGACCACAAATCGCATCAGCTATGGGGTCATTAATTTCTTCCACTGTTCTATCAACGACTGTCACAGGTGCCTTCTCTTTAAATTGAGAGTTTTTCAAAACATGCAAACGTAGTCTTTTTTCTCCCCGCTTTATCTCTTACGTGGTCGGCCGCGAGCAGATTTAACTAGAGGTATGCTAAGCGCTGTCAGTTGCTGTGCAAAATCACTAGGCGAAGAGCTAGTGTCCGATGTCTTTGCTAGAACCTGACATACCTTATCATCATGCGAGGCAATAGTAGAGTTAATTTCATCTTTTGAATCAGGTTTAACTTGATCAGATTGCACTTTCAGTTCTGATTTATCTTCTGTGGAGCCCTTCTTCATAGTGTCACCATCTACAGACTTGGCCAATAGATAGTCATTCAGGTCTACACTCCACGAATTACTTACTTCTTTTGACTTTTCTAAGCCTTTTCCTTCCCCACTAACTTGTTCATTACTTTGTGCTATTTTAGGAAGTGGTGAATCATGTTTCTAATTTCTGGGGTAAGTAACAAGATTTTGGAAAAAGTCCTCACACTCGCTCAATTTTTCACAAAGTTCAGTTGCGCTACATTGGGCTAGTACATTAGCAGCTTCCTTTGAAAGTTCCAACAGACGTGCATATGCATATTTATATCTGGCCTCTGAGTTATCAAGTTTTGGCTGTACCTTTTTTACCATGCTTGTGGTTAAAATGCTTAGTTTGTCTGGTGACACTGTCTGGTCGGTCTGCACAAAATCAGATTTAAGCCAGCGCTTTGACACACAACTTTAATCAAACAGTTCCATATTATTTTTTGATTTAGCTGCAAGAATGTGCCTGCAGTGCAGCTGGTACTGCACATTAAATATGCATATGGATGTCCTCATATTATTAGTAACTTAATAAAGCTTACTGCCAACAAAAACGGTGCATTTTCCATCAGAGACAACACAGTCTCCTGGATATTTCATAAACAGCCCATATTCTTTACATACCAATTTTCTAGCATATTTGGTGCATTTTGCTGACACCTCAATGCAAAACTTATCAGTCTTACTGGTGTCAATGCAAGTTCTCATTTCTTTATATTGCGTATGGCTGAGTGCTAGAGCATCATGGGTCACATACCTTATCAGAGCTTTCACTGCTTCCACTAAGTGCATGTCACATGTTAGATAATTTTTTAACTTTTGATTATGGCTTTCCATTCGATTGTTAGTATTATTTCCTAAACTACATGCATTTGCACGATAAGCATGAACCAACATGATCTTGCAGCTGTGCCAATTTGTATAAAACTACTGCAGAAGGGCTTTGTCATCTTTAAGTGCTTCTTCCAAATCCTGCAAGTGCTCTTGATATATATCTACGGTATGTGCAAAAACCAGTTTCGTAATTATATCTTTAACATACTTCTTATCTAGACTGTTTGACTTATGCTGCATCACTTTCGTGTGTAAGTACTTTAACACGTGCCAC
Source organism: Rhipicephalus microplus (assembly GCF_043290135.1). Classification (NCBI taxonomy): domain Eukaryota; kingdom Metazoa; phylum Arthropoda; class Arachnida; order Ixodida; family Ixodidae; genus Rhipicephalus; species Rhipicephalus microplus. Next base: position 11,499,089 of record NC_134710.1, read on the forward strand.
GAACACAACAAGATTCTACATTTGGGCAGAAGCTGTTCAATTATATTCATTTCATTTATATCTTTGTCCATTACCACAATTTTGCACTTCTCCTCTACGACAGGATTCAAACAAAGGAATGTCTCTACGAAAGACTTTAATATTTCTGATGTCTCCCGCTGAACAAATGCATAACATACAGGCCTCCCATGGCTTGTTCCATCTTCACACAGAATTGAATGCAAGATATACCCTTCTTTATTAACTTTATACGTATCATCAAAGAACAACACTTCAGGGTATTTTTCTAGTAACTGGGCCATATGCTCTGATTGAAGCAATATGTACAAGAGACCACTTTTTGTATTCTTTTCAATATGAACCTTCCACCCAGAGTTTTCCAAAAACAATTTGTTGATTTTTTCTAACAGAAGGGCTCCATGATGAGCATTGTCCTGAATTTTTTGAACTGTTCTATGCTTCATGTTTATAATATCACGAGAAGTAACGTGTTTTCCCGTTTTCCTCAGAATGGCATTCTTTAGGTCTTTAGGTTTCACATTACAAGAAATCAACTCCTGAAGTTGCTCTTTTTCAGAAGCACTTAATGCACGATTATTATTGTACCATACAAAAATCTCGGGACCTATTTTATAATTGTGCACATCTGCTAAATTTACAACTTCATAATAGGGCTGTATAGAAACCCGCAGCGCAAGCTTAAGTTCAACGTTGCAACCTGTACCGTTGAAGCGTTGATTGGGTCTAATATTTTGTCCCCTCGGATTTGGATACCCTGCGTGGCAACAGACAAATTTAACTCGAACATAAGGAAAGTCTGCTTTGTTTAAATCTTTCTCAGTACACAATGGGTTTTTATCTGATCTTTCAATATGCATCGGATGGAACCCTTCACTTTTTCATCCTTCAAAGCTAGCTTTAAACTTCTTATAAGTGCTGAATGTGCTTCCCACAGAAAGATTTTCTCCACCTGTGCAAATATGGCTATGTGACAATTTTGCTGATGTTGCTTTCTGCTCCTGTTCAGGGTCTTCACCACCAGGTGAGGAAGTACTGGTGTCAGCCGCACTGCAGTCCTTGCGCAGAGCCACACCTTCTGACTGGGGGCTCACCGTGGATCTTACGCCGCAGGCGTCGGGTGGCCCACAGTCAGAAGGTGGGCTCTGCTCAAAAGCAGCAGAGCACAGTGGCACAGCAGTACGCCCAGTCTTCGTCACTTTGTGGTGCACACTTGCGCCACTGACAAGAGCAGGAGCACGCACAGGGCGCCGTTTTACTTGAGTGGAAACAGTCACAGCTGGAGCCCTGGTGCATGCCACTGCAGTTATTGGCAGTGAAGGGTACCCATGAACAGTGTCTGTTTCTGTGACTTTAGGTGTCACTGACATCGCACTGTGACATTGTATGGTAGCAGTATCAGACTTCCGTGCAACGTCCGACCACATTTCCTTGCATGGCTGTTTTCTGGCACGACAGGCATAAAAATTTTGGGACAGGATGTGACAACGAGCATGTACGCTAAATCTGAGTGCGCCATCAATTAAGTTGATCTGTGTATAGGAGCAAAAATTCAGCCAGGTAATGGTAAAAAAGTGACGCATAGAGAAAAAACGAGGAGCCCTCAAAAGCGAGGGTGAGAGAAGTTCAGTGTGCGTGTGCCTCCTTCTTTCTCTCTTTTCTTCTCTCTTTCTCTTTGAGAGCTCGCCTTTCTTTTCTTGCTCTGTTCCTTGTTTTATATTTCCTCTTTGTTTTCTTTTCTGCCTTTGGATGCATCACTTTCTACATTCTTTCCTTTCCAGGTGAAAATACTCCACGGTTTCAGTTCACTTTAACTGAACCCATGGCTGTATACAGCTGGGACTAAGTACAAGCCAACAGATTAGCAACATGTTCCAGTTGGTCTCAGCATGAACCACTCGAGACTGAAAATGAAACCAGCCGGCCTGGAAAGGGAATCAGCTGGAATCATTTGTTATAATGAAACCAGTTTGTGTGAATTATTATTATTATTATTATTATTATTATTATTATTATTATTATTATTATTATTATTATTATTATTATTATTATTATTATTATTATTATTATTATTATTATTATTATTATTATTATTATTATTATTATTATTATTATTATTGCCATTCTCTTCATCCCAGAATAGCTGTACTGCAAGGCAAATAAGTGATAAGGGCTCACTGCCTTCATGATGGTTTTTTTTTTTTTTGTACATCTAAAGCTGACAACATTTACAGTTCATTGTATGCCAGTACAAGTTTCATTTCAAAAAGGCACAGGTTATTTCAAGCAGTGCAAACAACTAAAAAACAGTTTGTAAAGCACAGGACATATGCACAACCAAATATGGCTGTGTGCTGCATCGAAGTTTAAAGGGGCTGGCACTCCCTTACCTCCTATTGCCTAGCACCTCTCTGCCAGAGGAGGACATGGCACTGCAATTTATAGAAAGGCATAAAGCTGCTCTGAAAATGTCTAACTGCTTTGCCTCATACTGCCATCACCTAATCTTTTGCAGATAAGGTAAGGTTGCATGAAAAGCAGGTAGCCGTGCATCAGTCATTCCCTAATACGTACCTCCTTCAAAAATCCAAAACATCCCCGGGATGTCCTGAAATGATGAAAATATTCTTGTCCTGTAGGGTGTGCCACAAGACTGGCTGATATATCTGAGTCCAATAAATGCAGTTAAAATATGTAGGTCTTTGTAAGGACATTATGAATACTGCCTTGAACAGTGTAACAGTGAAATATAGATTTAATGAGTAAACTGCAAATCAAGTGCTATGTTATCAATGCAATGGTAATAATAACAATAATAATAATAATAATAAATGAATATAATACTAACATGATTATAATAGTATTGTTTGGTTTCCACATACAAAGTAAGTAATTGTGAGGATTAAAAGGGGGTGCACAGGAAGGCAGTGAGGTATATTTATAACAAATGAAATCTAACGAATTCTCCTACTGAGTTGCAAATGAAAGCTGGTCTATTAACACTACAAGATAGGGCAAAAAAATAGCAAGACTAAAGATTTTGTTTCAATTAATTCATAGTGACATAAACATCGACACATCAAAAGTAATTTTTTTCTGTCGTTTCAAGTTAACACATTACAGGCACTCACAAACACTTAATAAATACACTTTCAAATCAAGTTGCTATAAATATTCATAATTCCCCCAAATCATAAAAGAATGCAAACCAAATAAGTCCTTTTGGTACTGATGCCTCATCTTTCACTGTGTCCTTAGATATGGTACAAGCGTCACGCATAACCGAGAGAAGAGAAAACAAAGAAAAGAAGGCAGTATTTGCCGAACAGTATAATAGACAGCGCTTTCTTAAGAATTACATAGAAACTGCAGTTGGGTAAAGATAACTAAATGGCGCTGTACCCCTACTCTCAGATTGGCTGCATGGGGGGGCTGTGCCTGGGTATGCATAGAACGAGTGGATCTCTCAGTCTCCTTTATAGTCACCATACGTAGTGGATCGTTGGTGGGGCATGAACGAAGGAGAGTGGCGGGCACGTCAAAGACGCCTGCGCTCGGCTCCTTTGGCACGCGTCTCATCGGTGTTACCCATGCGTCATCTGCATTCTCGAACGCGATCGGACGCATAGACGCATGCATGGACGGACGCTTCACCCCACTCATTATCAATCACTCCATGAATATGCTGTAATTTTTTTTTAATTTTCTTTTTTTTGGATTTAAAAAATTTATTATTATTTTTTCTCATTTTAACTTGCACATATGTTGTAATACCACTACTATTATTAGCCCCGCCGTGGTGGTCTAGTGGCTAAGGTACTCGGCTGCTGACCCGCAGGTCGCGGGTTCGAATCCCGGCTGCGGCGGCTGCATTTCCGATGGAGGCGGAAATGTTGTAGGCCCGTGTGCTCAGATTTGGGTGCACGTTAAAGAACCCCAGGTGGTCAAAATTTCCGGAGCTCTCCTCTACGGCGTCTCTCATAATCATATGGTGGTTTTGGGACGTTAAACCCCACAAATCAATCACTACTATTATTATATTCTAACGAAGCTTATTCAGCAGCTAAGTACGTCTATATCGCCCTACATTTCATACAACACTACGCAGTATAGATATAAACTACGCTTCAAAGTTAGGCTCCACTTATTTACTCATAAATTGTGCCATTCTCTTGATGTAGTGATTCATAGACTGAATTATTTTAGAATTTTCTAACACATTTTACAAGGTCAGTCATAAACATTTACTTTAAAATTAGGTCATCTGGACCTTGGCACTACCGAACAAAGTTTAGTACTTTGAATGCTTCGCATGAAATTGAACTCACTTTGTGCTCAGCTAAGCCCAGCTTATTTCTCATTTTAACTGCCAATGCCTCTTCCTTGCTATCATCTAAATTTTGTCATGATTTGCTGATAATAGTGTTGTCATTTGTGAAATTACTAACAGAAACTATTTGTACCACATGTTATAGATATATTGCTAGAAAAGTAGGGTGGAATTAATCTGAAACTCCCGCACTAAGTGACGAAATAATATGGTATTTATCCCGTACTAACCATAAAGTTAGTGCGGGATAAATACCATATTCTCTCGTCATGATCGTAAAAATGCACGTGGCGGAAGCATACTCATCGCCACTAAAAAAGAACTATCATGCTCTCTAATCAACACATCTTCACAACTAGAATCATTACGGTAATATGCCGTGCCCCTCCCGAAGCAACAACACTTGGCGTATGCTATAGTAGGCCCCCTCGAACTGACCCAGACTTCCCCCGCAACCTAATGAAATCTTATCCCAGCTAACTAATAAACACCCTAACGCTAACTAATGTTCACCCTAACGCACGTATCCTGCTTTATGGGGATTTTAACTTTCCCTCCATTAATTGGCTCAATCAGGTTTCACCAACCTCGGGAAATACTGAAGCGAGAGAATTCGTCGATGTTTGCCTCAACTTTAACCTCATCCAACAGGTAACCGAACCAACGCGCATCACTAGTGAATCCTCAAACATTTTAGACCTGGTACTAACAAATAGCCCCGAAAGCTTAAAATCTATTGCATACTTACGTGAAATCAGCGATCACAAAGTCATTCATACCATATTTAACTTCACACCAAAAATACGCCTCATTTTTCACAAAACGATTCACTTGTATGATAAGGGTAATTATGAATTAATTAATCACTTGTGTGATCAGTGTAATTATGAATTAATTAATTGTTAATTATGAGATTTCCTACCACTTCGAACTCAATCTCGGTTCCTGTTCTCTCAATGACAGCTGGCTAATGCTTAAGGACAAAATAACTGACTTGACTAATAAATTCATCCCCACAGTGAGCTTTACTGCCAATAAAAATAAACCATGGTTTTCCAAAAGTTTGAAAACACTTGAAAATAAAAAAAGCGCCTCTTAAGAGCTGCGAAGTTTAATGGTAATGCGTGCGCGTGGGGCAAGTACTATGCTGCGGAAGATGCTTATTATGCTGAAATTAGAAAAGTGAAACAGACATTCTATCACAATGATTTATCTAAAATTCTGAAATCTAACCCTAGAAAATTCTGGGAAATCATAAACCTGCAACTAACACGAGACATCACGCTTACAAACGATAAAAATGAAGACGTAAGCGACACTGTTTGTGCCAATATCTTTAACACCGCGTTCTCATTAGTGTTCACTAAAGAAGCCAACGTACCGTTTCCTATGCCACCTACTACGACATTACCAGTGATGGCCCCTGTTGTGTTATTCGTTAGTGGCATTTCATCACTCATTGACAAATTAAAACTTTCATCATCAGCTGGCATAGAGAATATTAACTCTAAATTGTTAAAAAATACTAAGGAAATTATTGCAGTGTACTTTTCGATGATATTCTCATTGTCACTCGAAACAGGAATTTCACCAGACGACTAAAAGGAGGGAAAGGTCATTCCAGTCCACAAATCAGGTAAGAGACAGTCCCCCCTAAATTATTAACCCATCTCTGTAACAAGCGTCCCCTGCAAAATCATGGAACATGTCATATATTCACACATCATGAACTTTCTTGACACCAACAATTTTTTTCATTCTTCCCAGCACGGATCTGGTAAATCATTATCCTGTGAAACCCAACTTGCTATATTTATTCATGGTATACACTCTTCTCTCGACCGTCACTTTCAGACCGATTCAATCTTTCTCGACTTCACAAAAGCCTTTGATAAGGTACCGCACAAACGCCTACTGTTAAAACTTTCCCAGCTGAACCTGCACCCCAACATTCTTGCATGGATCACACAATTTCTTACTAACCGCTCTCAGTTCGTCTCTATTAAAAATACCCGTTCTAGCTCCCTCCCAGTAACATCCGGCATCCCCCAAGGATCTGTACTCGCACCCCTCTTGTTCCTAATATATATTAATGATCTTCCTGTTCATGTATTTTCCCATATCTGTCTACTTGCCAACGACTGTGTCATCTATCACACAGTTACTAACATTTCTGATCAAACTACACTCCAACAGGATCTGTATCTCGTGCAACAGTGGTGTGATCTTTGGTTAATGAAGCTTAACCTCACTAAATGCAAACTCGTCTCATTTCAAAGCCAGCGTAATCCTTTATCATTCTCATACCTAATCTCTAATTCCGCTATCGAACAAGTTCAGTCATATAAATACCTAGGCGTCACCTTAACATCTAACCTTTCCTGGAACACATACATCAACAACATCATATCATCCGCCAACAGATCCCTCGGTTTCCTAAAGCGTCATTTGCATCACGCACCACTAGACATAAAACTTCTGGCTTACAAATCGCTCATCAGACCTAAACTAGAATATGCAGCGCCCATCTGGAGCCCGCACCAGATATACCTAATAAACGAAATAGAATCTGTACAAAATCATGCCACTAGGTTCATTCACTCTTCATATTCATACGACATCAGCATATCATCCCTAAAACGTGACATTGATATTGCTAATCTTTCTGTGCGTCGCCGCATCGCCAGCCTCTGTTTGTTTCACAAGTTCTTTCACAGTTCCTTCAATCAAGCACCTTACATCATCCCACCAAAGCGCATATCTCACCGCACAACCCATCCTTATTCAATCGCTCAATCAAGCACCTTACATCATCCCACCAAAGCGCATATCTTACCGCACAACCCATCCTTATTCAATCGCGCACGCGCTCGCACTACTACTTTTGCTGCCTCATTTTTTCTTCGCACAGCAGTGGACTGGAATGGCCTTCCCCGTGACATTGCAGCCATCACGTGTTCATCAACGTTTGTGCAAAACATAAATACATATGGTTTGTCAGAAGATCACTCTCTGTAACCTCCATTTGTTAACCCACCCCTTGTGTAATACCCCCTCACCGGGGTCTTAAAGGTAATAAAGTGAAGTGAAGTGAAAGTTAGCAATGCCAACCACATGCTTGGCTTGTGCCAGAAATGTCGCACCACTCCTTTCTTTCTTAATGTTAACGTACAATCAAACCAAAACATGTGCACGCATGTGCCTTTAACACATTTTGTAAACAGATTTGTCCAATGCCTATGAACAAGCCTTACCAATGCCTTTTGGCCTGTTTGACACTTCAGGGCCTTCGATGCACTGTAAGGGCACAAGAAAACTTGTGGGTCTTAAAAGTGACTTGTTTCAAGACTTTGCAATATGATGGTTGATTTAAAGTGATAAAATACTGAAGTTGATAAATGAGTTAGTTGTGGTGTCTTGTATAATAATATGCATACTCTGTGAAAAAGAAGCAAGCATGCAAATTAGTAAATTCATAATGAATATATAATGACATCAGTGCAAGATTGGTTGTTGTGGTAACTCACCTGCAGTTTGATCGTAATTATGGAATATGAATGTTTAACTATCTTGAGTTTTAATGAACTGGCATTTAGTTTGTGAATAACAGTATGCTAAAAAGCATGTACATATTCTTGTTTGGTTGTACAACAACAGCGTTAGGAAATATTTTTAAAGAAGGAGCGGTAAAAAATTTGTGGCACAAGCCAAGAACATTATTAGCATTGCTCATTTTGTAGTCAGCCTGGACATTCGAGAATTATTTAACAGACATCTGCCCAGCCAAGTATTTAAAATTACCAAGGATGTTTCAAGGGACGACTACATAATAATTGCACCTGCATGCATGAGCACGTGTCTCTCAAGTTTCATGCATGTGCTTCGTCATGGCAGAGCACGGTGCAAATAAACCCAATGGTTGTCGGCCACTGTTTGGTACACAAGTTGTGCAGCAAAACGAATTTGAAATAAATTTTAATACAAAATATTTCATTGCTATTTCCCAATTGATTTATTATTTCCATTGCAATATAAAAACAAGTACATCAAATACTGGCTGTATCTCCCTTTGCAGCTATGATAAGGACTCCTAGCAATCTTAAAAGTAGGAATTGAGTATCTGGCGAAAACAGCAAGCCCTTAAAATCTACAGAAGTGTTAAGAAAGGGTAAGTGACAATTATATAGGTAGCAAAATCACTTTCCTAGAGCGAAGAAGAATGGCGATTTCGGCTAGTTGATTTGAATTCATGATAATAAGGGCTGCAGCGCGAGCACGAATGTGCTAGAAGAAACAGACGAAAGTCAAGGCACGGAAGGCAAAGAGGACAAGACGAGCGCTGACCACCAACTGAATTTTATTATTCGCAGCACACATGATAATATATACAACAGGCAACCTTTGAACAGCACACGTGAGCAACGTGACATATTCTGGGGAATGTTCTGATAAAGAGAAGGTACAAAAATGGCTAACCCTTATCTAAAAGCGCAAACTCTTTGTCATGCAAGGCCACCGAAGGTTGGCTCACGCATCCGTCACCATTTTTTTTAATAAAATACGCTTCAGCTATTTCCCGAGCGATTAATGCACCGCCAAACTGGGCCGCACATTAATAAAAGGTTAGGAGAACATATGAATGATATATGCAAAGGAATCAGTTCAAACCTTGTTTTGCACTGCAAAAGCTGCGGGTGCCAGCCTCCATTTCCGGGCGTGAGTGTGCTGGCACGCCACATGGACAAGTTAACTCGGAAAATAGCTGAAGCGTATTTTATTAGAAAAAATGGTGATGGATGCGTGAGCCAACCTTCGGTGGCCTTGCATGACAAAGAGTTTGCGCTTTTAGATAAGGGTTAGCCATTTTTGTACCTTCTCTTTATCAGAACATTCCCCAGAATATGTCACGTTGCTCACGTGTGCTGTTCAAAGGTTGCCTGTTGTATATATTATCATACATGTGTGCTGCGAATAATAAAATTCAGTTGGTAGTCAGCGCTCGTGTTGTCCTCTTTGCCTTCCGTGCCTCGACTTTCGTCTGTTTCTTCTAGCACATTCGTGCTCGCGCTGCAGCCCTTATTATCATGAATTCAAACCAACTAGCCCAAACCGCCATTCTTCTTCAATACATTTCTAGTACACAGGGCAGTCCTACTTTTTTGGACCCTTATTCTCAAGACCCAGCCACTTTGGTTTCGTGGATTGCAGTATGTTTATGTCGAGCACGTGCAGCGTCGTGGAATATTCGGCAAGGGACATGTCCGGAAGAAGTTCGCAATTTGTGCGGGATTTTAGCTTCATTTAGAGGACACGCAAGAAAGATGCGCAAGATCATCCAGTCTGAGTGCTGGAGACAAGTGCGCTTCTACAGAGATTGCCTCCGAATTTCATGCAGCCGGTTCCTGACTGGTCGTCACCGGGAGAGAGCGTACCGACAGTGGTACTACCAGTCTGAGTTAGCAACTGAGTCTTTGTGGAATCGTGTGCGGCCTCTCCTGCCAAGACGAAGCAGGCATTGTGGACCAGCGGGGACGTTCATCAACCTGGGTGACACGCCTATTCCTGAGAAGTTTCAACAGACGCTTCGTCTGGGACCGAGGTTCAGCCTGGAACATTCCCTCCGAGGAGCTGAAAAGGTGGCTCTCGCTAGGAATGTGTCAGCTCGTGTGCCTGAAGATGAACGATATCGGTGCACTTCGGAATGCATCGACGTCCTCGTGAGAGGTGGGTGTCGATCAAGATCGGTCATGTGCCTAAAACCACTTTCTAGTTTCTTGTCCGCGAATAATTTGCGTGTTCTTCAAGCGGATAAGGAAGGTGTTTTCGTTATTCTACACAATGATGTCTTTTTGCAAAAAGCGTCACAGGCGATTGTGAAACACTTTGTACAAGTTACAACAAAAAGTTCCAATATCAAGAAAGATGCTATAGCTCGCCTCGAGGCTGTGAATTTGCTAGGTTTAGCCCGTAGCGTAAAGAAAGCTTCTTCCCAAGAATTGTCTATTTTTTTCACTATTAAGAGCCATAAGCCAGAACAACCTTTGCGTACAATTGTTTCTGAAAGAGGAACCTGGCAGAAGCTTTTGGGAGGTTATTTGCAGAAACATCTATCTAGTTTAGTTTTGAATGACCCCTACCGCGTCCATATTTCGCAAGAAGTTGTCAGATACCTCAAGGATAATAATCCAATTGGGTGCCCTGTTTTAAGTATCGATGTTGTAGATTTGTATTACTCCATTCCTCAGAGAACATTGTTAAATTATGTTAGAGATTGTATAACCAAGGATAATCATGAAGATTTTTTCATTAATGATTGTGATGTCAGTGTTAATTCTTTCATGGAACTATTGCTTTTCTACTTGAACTCCACTTTTGTGTCGTGGGGAGGGTCTCTTTATAAACAACGTAAGGGAGTTTGCATTGGGTCAAGGGTCGCCCCGGTTCTGAGTGACATTTTTCTTGCCAAGATTGGCACCATCCTCAGTGATAAACTTGTGGATTTGGTGCAAACCGCTTTCAGATATGTAGACGACTATTTAATTTTTCTGCTGCCTTCCATAACTAACAGGAAAAACCCGGCTGAACTTGTATTGAGTGCTTTTAAAACACATGGAGGTGGGCTAGACTTCACTTGCGAAGTTCCCCAACAGGGATCACTGAGGTACTTAGATATTAATATTACATTGTTTCCAAACCACGTATGCTGGGAATACCAACCGCGAAGTGTTAAACCCTTGTTAAACTATGCCTCCTGCCACACAAAACTGGTCAAGAGAGCTATTGCTTTGTCGCCTGTAAGTGCTGGCTTATCCAAGTCATGCCTACACAAGATGACTGATAGTGTAACAATGCAAATTACCAGACTTCTGTCAGCAGGATTTCCAAAATCTGTAATTTCTTCAGTGTGCGAAACCTTGTTGCAAAAAATTAAACAAAAACAAGAAAATGCAGGAGGAAATAAGGAGCGAAAAAGGGTTGCAGTCATCCCATACTTCCACAATATATCTCATGGTTTGAAGAAGGTGGGCTCGAGATATGGTGTGGATGTAGTTTTATCAGCTCCATGCAAAGTAAGCCAGAATTGCAGAATGACGGATGAGCGACTTAGTGGAATCACCAAAAAAAAGTTGCACATGCACCGTAAAACACGTAAATAAATTTGTAGATTGTGCAGTTGGTGTTGTTTACATGATTCCTTTAACCTGCGGTCGTTGTTATATAGGCCAAACTGGGCGGTGCATTAATAAAAGGTTAGGAGAACATATGAATGATATATGCAAAGGAATCAGTTCAAACCTTGTTTTGCACTGCAAAAGCTGCGGGTGCCAGCCTCGATTTCCGGGCGTGAGTGTGCTGGCACGCCACATGGACAAGTTAACTCGGGAAATAGCTGAAGCGTATTTTATTAGAAAAAGTGGTGACGGATGCGTGAGCCAACCTTCGGTGGCCTTGCATGACAAAGAGTTTGCGCTTTTAGATAAGGGTTAGCCATTTTTGTACCTTCTCTTTATCAGAACATTCCCCAGAATATGTCACGTTGCTCACGTGTGCTGTTCAAAGGTTGCCTGTTGTATATATTATCATGTGTGCTGCGAATAATAAAATTCAGTTGGTAGTCAGCGCTCGTCTTGTCCTCTTTGCTTTCCGTGCCTTGACTTTCGTCTGTTTCTTCTAGCACATTCGTGCTCACGCTGCAGCCCTTATTATCCTAGAGCGAAGCAGCCAGCTGCACTAGATAAGCTGTCATGTTTAATGCGTATAACCTGCCAGGGATGAAATTTATGATACTTTTACACATTTTCACTTTATTTCAGTGCACTTAACATTTTAAATTTTATTAAACTAGTAAAAAATATTTAGTTCTACAAATAATGGCGACTGAATCAAATAGAACAGTATTCAACTTGGTATGTGAAATCGTGGAATATTTTGCACACCCTTCGAATTTGGCAGTTTTAGAATTTCCCTGGGACACATACTTCTCCATATGGGCTTTACATGTTTTCTAGAGAAAGCTTCTGGGCCATCATCTAGAAATAATTTTTTTAATTAAGCCATCATAGCAAGTGTTGTACTTCATTTATTTTTTGCAAAGCAGTTGTAGGGTTCACATACCTCTATTTTCAAGAAATATGAAATGAATGAAAGTATAGTTAGGCCGCTAACTGAATGATATAATGACCCGTATGGACTATGACCACTGGAAGGGTGGAGCGGGTGTTGTTACACGTGGACTTACAGGCTGTTAAGGTTAGATAGATAAATCTGGCTGATTGTGCGTAAGTATTAGGGCATGTCAGTTCAGATTAAATACCAGACAAAGATTACAGGCAGCAGTCCTGATAGATGTGAACTGTTGGAAGCAGTTCAAGCTGGAAAAGAAGTGGTGTATTTATTTGTGACACATTTGTTGAAACTTTGAAAACCAGGAAAGTTTCTCGAGCAGGCAATGTTAAGTGATGTTTTTGATGACTGTGACATTGCACACTGTCACTCTACACATGTGTCTGTTTTCTTATATATTTTCTACCAAAGCCACAAACAAAGATAGATGGCAGTTAACTTGCGTCCTGTATTTCCTGTCTTATGCAAGTGTCATTCTGCACTTTATTACCTTAGAAGTACTTGTTGCTGGGCGGGTTGGTATAACATTATTAGGGAAAATTCTAGACGACGCGAATGTGTGGTGCAGTGTAAATATTTTCTGTAGTTCAGCTGCGACTGACGCTCTTTTTCTGTGCTTTTTCATTTTTCCAGTGGTGCTTAGGCATCTATAATTTTCCCCCTTAGCTTAATTACCTCCCTGAAGCTATGCATCATCTTGCCCATTAACAGCCATTGTTAAACTATTGTATGTGGCATTGTTGAGGCAAAATGACCTTAGAGTATATGCTAAAGCTCTTGCAGGATCGCCGGCTGAATGTGACAACCAGTTCACCATTTATAGGACCTGAAGTATTGACATTTTCAATATATCTGTTCGCACAGTGCTTCATTGGAGTCATGCAAGCTTAAAATATGGTGTTCTCACAGAGAAATTTTTCTTCCTGTGCTGTGACCAACGGGAAAATTATGTAGACAATAACGAAAAGAGATCACAACTAGGCTTAGCTCTGTGATGTCTGCCTCAATAAAAATGTAATAAATTAATGCAAGTATGCTTATATCACCATGGTGTTGCCAGTTTATTACTACATTTGATATGAACCTCTGCTCGCTCCACCATGGTGTTCCTAAGGGTGTACACAGTCTTACCTCTGAGACCACATTGCCAGAACTAATTTCACTATCACAATCTTGAACAGGTGTGTAACAAGCATGCGCCAGTGCAGAGAACACAAGAGAAGTGGTCACTGCTTACATGTTCAAGGTCGTATGCACGCACACCGGACTATGATTTTGCAGGGTCTTACATTTTGAGTGGAGTATACATCGTGATGGCTGGAGCAGTCTCTGTGGTCACCAGCTAGACAATCACAATGTGCATATTGTTGCTTGAGACAACTGTTTAGGACAAAAAAAGGGCACCGTAGAAAAAAATATTTTTAGGCTAATGTAAGGGCTTGTGGTGAGGAGACTCTCAAAAGGTATATGGTGTGTCATCTTGCAATAGAGAAGCAACATTTATACCTAGTTTATGTTAGTAGGAGTCTACTAAACATTGGCCATACAAGCTTGTGGCTAGAGAAGGATGATGTCCAGAAGATACCCTTCTGAAATGTTAACCTGCACCGTCCTCCCTTGCCCTTCTTGGTGCACTGGAATTTGTGCCCTATAGGTACTAATTCCTTCAGTGGGTACTCTTGAAGGGCTTCTGAATAAGCTCACTCTTACCACCTGCTTTACCGGAGAACAAATCCTACTGTTGGAACTTGTTTGATTGGCAGAAATCTTTAAGAGGAAAAGAAGCTTCACTCGTTACACAAATAAAGGTACAGCATTGCAAGATTACTATGATGTTATGTACACAGACCTCCCACATATAACTCACGAAAATGTCACCACTGACCTCTATGGTGAGCCTGATTATGCCTTAAGACAGCATGTAAGTTTCTTGATCCTATACTTTTCAATCAGTACATTAACCTCGAAAAAAACAAGATCTTCACGTGCAGTCTGTAAAACCAGTGCTTATGAACTGCAATAATGCCGTCGAAAGCATCAGTAAAAGTAAATTCACCCTGCTGGAAAGCAAATTCTGCATGAAGCCTGTAAATGTACTGTTAACAAAGTCTTCTCGACAACTTCATTATGTCTATTTCTGTGATTTGCATAATCCTGTTTTATACGTACCTTGCTGTTCACCTTATAATTATTGACCTCTGAGTGTTACTCAAGTGACCATGCTCATTTAACATACCTGCAAGCCTCAGTGCTAACCTAATGAAATTGGAGACTTTAATAAAGTAATGCTCTCTTATGCTCACCCCTTCAAAAAAAGTTTTTAGCATCTCCTGAAAACCCATTCTTTAAAAACTTGATCATCAGAGATGCAATGTATCTCCACACCTGATGACAGGCATTTGTCCAATTACAGCCACATTATAACAACAAGCAGCCTTTGGAAGATGCTTGAACACGTGCCATCATCTCAGGTCAACATGTTTCCTGAAACCACCTTGCTCTTAGTTATGCAACAGAATGGTTTTCATAAATCATTTTCTTGCTAAGCTCAACTTGCCCCATGACAAACTGTGTTTTTAATTTTAGACCATTCTTGGGGAGCTATTTTTTTTAATGACTAAAGAAAACCCAATAAAGTGAAGCATGAGCTTTTAAAGGGAAGTTTGCAAAACATGCACAATCATCTCCAATACCTAGCCTGAGTATATCTTTCAATAATAATGATCATTTTCATTTTAGAGCACATATCTGATGGCACAAAATCTGGAGTACCAAGGAGTCTGTCACAGGTATTTTTCACTTCTTTAAAAATTTTAAATTATTCATGTGATATACTAGAAGTTTACTGCAGTGTGAATCACTTAAAAAAAATAATTATGGGGGGAACATATGGACTCTTTACAAAGGTTGAAGTTGGTGCTGATGCCGTCTGTCGCATGACCAGTAATAAGACAAAGCGCGGCGCATCGCATTAGGCCTAATAGCAGTGCTACGCTTCCATTTCACACACACGCGCACGCGTGTTATGTATGCTTTACTGCAATACACTGCAAGCACTTCACCCCATGACACTGCTGTATTGCGGCAATGTTAACTTTGAAAAGACCTTTACGGGTTAGCAATTGAAGCTCGACAATGCTCCCAGCAATGAAATTTCTATTTTATTACATTTTTTTTTTCATTTCTATATACACTTGCCTAAACTAGTGTTACCAGCCGTCCCGAATTTCGCTGGACTGTCCAAGACTTTGCCCGCGCTGTCCCAGTCGGGACAAATGTCCCCGATTTTTTCCGGACTGTTCAGTAAACGAAAAAAAAAGAAACGTTTTGCGTTATAAAAGGCATGCCAAATAACGTGCGTCCAACTGATCACATAGACAAAGAAATGTTGCTGTGGTTAGCTGCAAGGAACATTAAACACTTCAGCTGAACTTCAGCGTCAACTTTTACTAGAGCATTCTAGAGCGAGAGGAAGTGTCACGAAGAGCACATAGCAAAATTTAGTGCCACATCAGGAGACCGACGCAATGAAGAGAAAAAATAACGGATTTGTTTGGATGGCACCGCAACAAAGAAAACTAAATTCTTCACCCACACACAACCACCTTCACTGTTGGTTACCCCAATCTAAACACACACTGCTAAGCAAACAACTTGCCATCATCTGCGGCTGCTTAATAAAGCCACTCGGACAAGAACGTTCTCTGATTCCAACTTGGTATTCCGTATCTATCTCGCGCACTTACGCAAGAACAAGCTTCAATGAAAGCGTTGGCACAGTATATACTTCCTCCCAAGTGACACCAGTTGTTTGATCGGTCCTCAAGCAACACGCATGCACCTACCATACATCCGCGTAGTACATGCATCAGACCAACATTCACAAATCGCGTTCCAAAGACCTTTATTTTATGCTCGTTGTCATTGCTTGCAGATTTGGTGGCAAACACTTCGGGCTGGTAGGTGTTCTGTGCTTCGGGCGAATGACGTTATCTACTCGATAAGCACGGATGAGAAGCTTCCTGAACACGGCGACATCACAGGAATTAACAAAAGTGACAGCGACTTGCGTATGAATCACTTTCTAACAACAGAAAGCGACCACGACCTCACGGGCAGAGGTGGTTCTCGCCATTTCAAACAGATTACAGTCTTATCCAACACCAACATCGGAGAAAAAAACATCACGACTAGAATACGATGAACCCGCCACAGACAGTGTGTCACAAGCTAGTGAGGAACTCTACCTGAACCACAGAATAAAGAACGCCTATATCGCCTGAAAAATCTTTTCCAACACACTGACTCTAACGCCATTTATTCATACACTTTAGGCCAAGTCAAGCCGGTTTTAAGCGGCAATTGGGTGAACCGAACGTTTTTGCCTCGAAAAGGTTCGTGCCACCGGGTGAACCGAAACACTTCCAAGATATACACCCTCTCGCCCCATTTTTTTTTTTTTCAAGTTTTCACTCATCATAATCATCATCATCAGCCTTGATTGATATGTGGGGTTTAACGTCGATCATCATCATCAGCCTGACTACGTCCACTGCAGGACAAAGACCTTTCCCATGTTCCGCCAGTTAACCCAGTCCTGTGCTTCCTGCTGCCAATTTATACCCGCAAACTTCTTAATCTCGTCTGCCCACCTAACCTTCTGTCTCACCCTAACCCGCTTCCCTTCTCTGGGAATCCAGTTAGTTATCCTTAATGACTAGCGGTTATCCTGTCCACGCGCTACATGCCCGGCCCATGTCCATTTCCTCTTCTTTATTTCAACTATGATATCCTTAACCCCCATTTGTCCCCTAATCCACTCTGCTCTCTTCTTGTCTCTTAAAGTTACACCTACCATTTTTCTTTCCATTGCTCGCTGCGTCGTCCTCAATTTAAGCTGAACCCTCTTTGTAAGTCTCCAGGTTTCTGCTCCGTAGCTAAGTACCGGCAAGATACAGCTGCTATATACCTTCCTCTTGAGGGATAGTGGCAATCTACCTGTCATAATTTGAGAGTGCTTGCCGAATGTACTCCACCCCATTCTTATTCTTCTAGTTACTTCAATCTCGTGGTTAGGCTCTGCGGTTATTACCTGCCCTAAGTAGACATAGTCTTTTACAACTTCAAGTGCACTATTACCTATCTCGAAGTGCTGCTCCTTTCCGAGGTTGTTGTACATTACTTTCGTTTTCTGCAGATTAATTTTAAGACCCACCTTTCTGCTCTCCTTGTCTAACTCCGTAATCATAAGTTGCAATTCGTCCCCTGAGTTACTCAGCAATGCAATGTCATCGGCAAAGCGCAGGTTACTAAGGTATTCTCCATTAACTCTTATCCCTAACTGTTCTCATTCTAGGTTTCTGAAAACCTCCTGTAAGCACGCGGTAAATAGCATTGGGGAGATTGTGTCCCCCTGCCTTACACCCTTCTTGATTGGTATTCTGTTGCTTTCTTTATGAAGCTCTATGGTAGCAGTTGATCCCCTGTAGATTTCTTCCAGAATGTTTATATATACTTCATCTACGCCCTGATTCCGCAGTGTCTGCATGACGGCTGATATTTCTACTGAATCAAACGCCTTCTCGTAATCTATGAAGGCTATGTATAGTGGTTGGTTATACTCTGAGCATTTCTCTATTATCTGATTGATCGTATGAATGTGGTCAATTGTTGAGTAGCCTGTTCGAAATCCTGCTTGTTCCTTTGGTTGATTGAATTCTAATGTTTTCTTTACTCTGTTAGCAATTACCTTTGTAAATAGCTTGTATACTACAGAGAGCAAGCTGATCGGCCTGTAATTCTTCAAGTCCTTGTCATCTCCTTTCTTATGTATTAAGATGATGTTAGCGTTCTTCCAATACTCTGGTACCCTTCCCGTCAGGAGACACCTCGTAAACAGGGTGGCTAGTTTTTCTAACACAATCTGTCCTCCATCTTTCAGCAGATCTGATGTTACCTGATCCTCACCAGCAGCTTTGCCTTTTTGCATGCTCTCCAAAGCTTTTCTGACTTCTTCTATCATTACTGGTGGGGTGTCATCTGGGTTACTGCTAGTTCTTATAGTATTAAGGTCGTGGTTGTCTCGGCTACTGTACAGATCTCTGTAAAACTCCTCCTCTATTTTAACTTTCCTATCCATATTGGTAGTTATTTTGCCTTCTTTGTCCCTTAGTGCATACATCCAACTTTTGCCTACCTATCCCAAGTTTCCTCTTCACTGCTTTGACGCTTCCTCCGCTTTTTCAGAGCGTGTTCAATTCTCTCCATGTTATACCTTCTTACATTGCATACTTTACGCCTATTAATCAACTTTGAAAGCTCTGCCAGTTCTATTTTGTCTGTTGTACTTGACACTTTCATGCTTTGACGCTTCTTAATTAGGTTCTTCGTTTCCTGGGAAAGCTTGCCAGTGTCCTGTCTAACTACCCTGCCTCCAACTTCCACTGCACACTCCGTAATGATACTCGTTAGATTATCATTCATTGTATCTACGCTAAGGTTGGTTTCCTCACTAAGAGCCGAGTACCTGTTCTGCAGCGACACTCTGAATTCCTGTACTTTTCCTCTCAGTGATAGCTCATTGATTGGCTTTTTGCGTATCAGTTTCTGTCGTTCCTTCTTCAAGTCTAGGCGAATTCGAGACCGTACCATTCTATGGTCACTGCATCGTACCTTGCCAATCACTTCCACATCCTGCACGATTCCTGGGTGTGCAGTCATTATAAAGTCTATTTCGTTCTTATTTTCGCCATTAGGGCTCCTCCATGTCCACTTGCGGTTTTTTCGTTTTCGGTAGAAAGTATTCAAAATCCGCAAATTATTGCGTTCTGCGAATTCTACTAGTAGCTCTCCTCTGGCGTTTCTAGTGCCGATGCCATAATCTCCTACTGCCTGGTCTCCAGCCTGCTTCTTCCTTACCTTTGCATTAAAGTCTCCCATCAGTATAGTATACTGTGTTTTTACTTTACTCATTGCCGATTCCACGTCTTCATAGAAGCTTTCAACTGAAGCGTCATCATGGCTGGATGTAGGCGCGTAAGCTTGTACTACCTTCATCTTGTATCTTTTATTCAGTTTAATTACAATACCTACCACCCTTTCATTAATGCTATAGTATTCCTCTATGTTGCCAGCTATGTTTCTGTGAATTAGGAACCCCACTCCCAGTTCTCTTCTGTCTGCCAAGCCCCGATAGCAAAGGACGTGCCCATTCTGTAGCACAGTATAGGCCTCATCTGTCCTCCTAACCTCACTGAGCCCTATTATATCCCATTTAACACCCTCTAGCTCCTCGAATAGTACAGCTAGACTTCCCTCACTAGATAAGGTTCTAGCGTTAAACGTTGCCAAGTTCAGGTCCCAAAGGCGGCCTGTAGTCCAGAGATTCTTAGCACCCTCTGCTGCGTTGCAGATCTGACCGCCGCCATGGTCAGTTGCTTCGCAGCTGCTGGGAACTGAGGGCCGTGAGTTATTTGACGTGTGCATGTGGGAGGTAGTGGCCAGATACTGCACCAGGGTGGCCAATCCTTCTATGGTGAAGGAGTGCGTTCCCGGCGGTGGTTACCGGTGAGGCCGCACCCCAGGCCTCTTAATGCAGTTCCATCCTAGCTTACATTGCGGGAAAGGCAAATGAACTGCCTGGGGAAATAACAAGTGAGGCTATGAAGAGCCCTTTTGTACATGTCCCTCATTTCTGAACCAATGTGCAGCGCCGACCTTGCTGACAGAACGAGTTTGCATGAGTAACTTTTTTCATTCACTAGAGTAACCAAGATGTTCTATTGAAATGCATTTTACTTTTTTCCTTGCATTACAATTGCTTCCTTATTGCCTCAGCGGTGCATGAAGCACTGGGAAGTCTAGGCAGAACAAAGACAATTTACCAACGACTTTACTTGGGGACAACTTTCAGCGGCAATGAAGGGAAAGCAATGGGGGCAGAGCTACTGCTCCTGTACTCTTCGACGAAGTAGTCCGGTTCAGCTCACGTTTCGAATCACAACCATGTTCAAGTAATCCCCCTGCACACAATTTGATATGTCTGCTTACCCCGCCATTCGCGAGTGAAACTCAACGCAAGCTCCTTCGGCGAACCGTTGGAATAGCTGGAGGGCGACGCACGCTGATCTAAAGATGAGGACAGAATTTTGACTGTGAGGTGCACGTAAAACGTGTGATGTTTTCAGACACGCAAGAGCGCGAAATGACTCTTCAGAAAGCAACAAAAAAATATGAATATCGCCCCCGTGCGTGCCGCATCTCTTTATAAACAGCAACCAGAAGAAAATGATGTACTTTTTTATTATTTTCACCCAGAAAACACAGACGCATTTGTGGCACTATATAATACAGCGGTGGCACACGCCCACTTTGGCTCCGTAGCCTTCCTTTCATTGCCACAGAAAGTTGTCCCCGAGTATAGCACCTGTAATATTGCGATATGAGTCTGGTTTTATTTTCACACCCAACCAGACATAGAGGATCAAGCTTGTGGACAGATGACGCTCTACATTTTCAATATCTGCCATCCTAATAAGTATGCTCTGTGTATCCACACTTGTCAAGTGTGTATCCACACTTGTATGCTGTCAGAAAGTGAATTCCCAAAGAAAACAAGAAACCTTGAATATGATGCATTCTGTAAGCAATCCTTAAATCAAAGAAATAGCTCAAAAGTAAACCAGTAATGTTGGGAATGCAGTGTTTGTAATAGAATCAACATCTACAATAATGTCTCCTTTGTAATTTCCTTATACGAAATGCAAAGACGTTGATTTTGTTCTAATACAGCAACAACCTTTGTTAAAGACAGAGGATGATATGATGATGCCTAACTGAAAAAAAAAAAGTATGTATTCCTGATCCTTCTTCAATAATTTTTACAACAAAACAAACATATCTGATATGATGTCACCTGCCGCTAAGGTTCCACACTGTTGAACAACCTTTCATGTACTCTCGCTGGTGTCCTTTAAAGTCTTCGTAACTGCACTGATGGCAGCTATAAACTAGGCAAGTTCATTCACGGCACTGTATCCAACCTGTACTTTCATGTTGTGTGTTAATCATTGGAGTCTTAGTCTCATGTCTTTGCTAATAAAATCACATTCTACTGGTTCCACTGTCTAATGCATTCTCTTCAGTCCCGCACAGCCACATCATTACATGGCACTGACTGCACCCATGCCATAGTATTCAGTATAGAGAGTGAAACTAGAAGTTTTTGTGAGCAGAAAATGCAGTGCACAGATTTCAGCGATAGAAACACTAATAAACCAGTAATTAACATTAACAATTAAATATAATTTGAATATAATTTGCATAACCAAAAAAGGCAGACTTAGAAAGACAGACAGCCTTAGGTATAAAAGCAAACTTCACCCAACCAACTTGCCCAACAATAATAAATTCTACAACAAACAATAGGCCGTACGAGGAGAACAATACACGAAGAGAGAAACCAGCCAAAATTTATCTCAGAAAATACTAACCAAAAAATTTGATTTGGTGAAAAGCTCGAACCAAATTATAGCAATAGAAGGTATAAAAATGAAGGCAAACAGCATCTATAAAACACGTAAATAATGTGTAATACAGTGCACACTGCAAGTTCATACAAGCACAGGAATGCCGACCATGCACATAACGTTACTTCAGCTTACACACTAATCTTGCACATATAACTTGTTCGACCTACAATTCGAAATCAAATGAAAACTAAAGACAGTGCTTGAGTATTGTTTTGCCGCTCATATTTGAGTACTACATCATAGGCCTTCATTTATGTTCATTTGTACAGCTTCTTCTTTTCACTTACGTGGCACAGGCCAGATTAAATTATTTTGCTTTGTTGAATAGATTACACCATTCTATTGTCAATCTTGACAGCAGTAGCAGAGTCCATTAGTTTGCTGCTCAGCATACACTGCTCAAGTTAATTCGCTTCATTATAGAAAAGTAACACGAAAAAAATAGACCTAAAATGTATTTCTTTATATATCTCTCAACACGTGAATACCTCTAATACAAAAATCTATATCACTTGAGGTGCAAATAATTCATTGTATAAATCGTAAGCAGCACACACAACATAGCACGCGACACATGAAGTCAATACTACTAAAAATGCTGCTCCGATGTGAGCAAGATCAACAGCATGAGAGCACCCATCAGCTTTTACAAAATAATATTATATGCTGGTTTCACAGCAACATACTCTGTGTGCATTGCAGCTAAGGGGGGACGTGACAATGGGAATTTTAAGTTTGGTCAAAATGTTCAGTTTTCAATTAATTTTTTCTGTAATCCCGAGACCATAATTTACATCATAGTGTGATTTTAGATAAAAATAAATGGTAGAAGTTGAGAAAAAAGCTATGTGAAAATTGGGCATAGCAAAATGCAAATTTGCAGCTTTCCCTTGGGAAAATGCAACCATATTGGCATCATCAAAAGAGGGCAGATTGAAGCTAAAGATAGCCACAAAAATGCATTTCTCTAATGAAAAATAAAGCCAGCTTCCTTCTGAGTTTCTTTTTATCAGCTTCTAGCTTTAATTTCTTTGAGCTCCATTTTCTCAGCTTTCATTTTTTGAGCAGTTGCTGTCAGTCATCCTTGAGCCATTTCACAACTTAAGCTATAGCCATTTCGGTTCCTGTACTTGGATACTGATACATTGGTGAGTGCCGTAAAGCTGTCGATATTTTGTGCACATCATAAAGACTTTTGTAACTGGCTTTTCGTAAAAGTTGTTGGTCCAAGACATTTCAGAAAAAAATTTTGTGAGCTTACTTAAATATAAAAAATAAACCAATAGCATTACGGCACGAAATGGACCCTTGTAAATATTTTTATGCAAAAATTTTGTCCGATGTGTCTAATTAGCTAATTAAATTTGGGGCGACAATGACAGTCTATCAAGTGTTTTATTTCGAAAGTTATATTAGATAGCTCAAAACCAATTTCAGTTATGATATCAGCATAACAAATGACATCTGCACGCCAAATTTCATCTCTTTAGCTTCATAAATAACACAGATAATTTTCATTGCCACGTCCCTCCTCAATGGAACAGGCGACCTCTCAGACTCAAAATAAGATTAACCCCACGAGTGTTGAAGATTGGGCGAGTTGGTTCGTCGTACTTGAACTGGTATAGCGCATTACAGGGAAGAAGAAACGGCTGAGCAGACCGACACAAGAGGACAGAGTTGGAAGTTAGCGCTTTGTCCTCGTGTGTCGGTCCGCCCGGCCGCCCCCCCCCCTACCCGTAATGCGCTATACCAGTTCGAGATAACCCCACTCATGCAAAAATTGTCTACTGTATGAAACGAGTCCGGTTTTTCTCGGTAAACGTAGATTGACATTTTTATTTCTTCACTCAAAATTACTTTTGACATCTCTTGCGGTAAAAATGTGAAGATGCACAAGATTCCAATCACGTGACCTTTTACTAGTATACGCTGTTGTCTTTGCTGAGATATAAAGCTAAACAAGATGACCCATTTACCCCACCATACCCCCTTAATGTGTGACTAAATGTAAGTAGATAAGTAGACGGCACCTGCCTACTTAGAGGGTCTGTCCCAAAAAGTTCCCGGAATTTTTTCAGTCAGCAGCGCTGCCTGGCGGGGCAGAGCTTCTGGTGCAGAAGTTTGTGAGGAACATAAGCTTCAAAATGAGTTCAGTTTCAATTGTCTGCGAGTAGCTGTTCAGGCAGATCATGCCATTGTGCCGAGGTAACTACTGCATCCTCGTCGAGAAAAAACAAATGGACGAGTTTTCAGAGCAGAAGCGTGCAATCAAGTTTAGTGTTGAACTGTAATAAAAACAAGGCCCACACGCTCGAAACGCTTCAGAGAGCCTACAGTGACATATAATTCCGGGAACTTTTGGTACAGACCCTGTATATTCAGAACCTGTCTACACATATGCACTGACAACGTAAACAAATATGCAACAGGCATGACAACTGCGAGGCTAAAACGGTATCCTCGAAAGAGCCAAGGTGCTGTTTCGTTGCGCAGGGGACCAACTACATAACTACAACTACCAATTATGCAATTAAGCACTATGTACATAATGTGGCTTATGGGCAATCTTACATCTATGCAGTGTGGAAATCGTTCTTCAATATGCTACATCTGCAAGGCACCCAGTGCTGTGATATTTATTAAATGTGATTGTCACAGTCTTCTAGACCAATGAGCAATCTTGTTTGGGATGTGTAAAAAGCAACGTCTGGGCCTGCTTACTGGCACTTTAAACTCGGTATGAGATGTGGTTAAAGGGACACTAAAGGCAACTATTAAGTCTGTGTTGATTGTTGAAATAGCAATTCAGAAACCTCGATTTGTTACTTTTGTGCTAAGGAAGGGCTTATTTTCAAATGAAATCCCGTTTTAGTGGTTCGCATCGGGTTAGTGCACTTCAAATTACCCGTCTCAAGAAGCGGACCGTCTGACGCCACTGTTGCCGTGCACAATGTTGCCGGGCTTTACTGTAGGGCCGCCGACACTAGTAGCAGCAGAATGAAAGCAGCGGGAGCCACAGGAGCAACAACAGCCACTGATCAATTTCCAGCCATTGGCTCTGAGACTGCAGACGTCTGTTGGTTCAACTGGACCCCACTAGATGGCACGACCTGTCCAGTTTAACCACGCGAAAATTGAGTTTTTTAACCACTCGCGCCATTACCCATAGCAACGTTCATTAGTTCTTTTTTTTATGAATCAAACAGAAACGAACAAGCACCATTTCATTGTGTGTTTTGATGCACAGGAGGTTCTTTATTTAGTGCAGCTAGATCAATCTGTAGTGATTACACTACAGATGATCTGTAGTGAGCTAGATCGATCTGTAGGCAGTTCTTCTGACGTAATCAGGATCATTTTGAGAATGTCCTACTGCAACCCATGTATTCTTGCGCATTTACCTTAATTTCTCGGTAAGTAGGACATCGTTGTTGATAACATTGTTTAGATGGTGACATACGTTGAGCTTTCACTCTGACGTAAATTGTCATTTTACTTTAGCATCCCTTTAAGCCAGAGGTAAAGCTCATTATCATAGTTAATGACAGAATGAGCTAAAGATGCCCTACACAGACCATATAGTATTACAGTAGACTCTCTCAGTAATTCTAACTCGGATAATTTGAACTTTCAGTTAATTAAACAAATCTTACATTTTTGGTTGGCTCGCTAGGTTATGAATGTATTTCCAAGCCACTTAATCCAAGCTGCCCCACTGCATAAATTCAGGTAATTTAATCTTTCTGCTAGGCAATGCCTTTAAATAGCTGCTGTCTTTCTTGCTTCTAGCTTAACATTCTACGTTTTTATGTCAGTAACAGTTGCAAATAAATACAAGTGCACGACGACAGAGGGAAAAGAAAAAGACTGAGACGGTCCGGCTTTAGTTTCTTGTGTACCAACACTTATTAAAGTCACTTTCGGTGCAATACACCAATGTCATGCGAAAAAGCCCCCTACTGATGACAAACACAAGGAAGGAGCTGGGAGCTGCAATGGAACTATGAACAAAACATATTTTGGCCTTCGATTACACACATGTGCATTAGAATGCAACAAATTTTGGCCTTCACTTAGATGCATGTGCATAAGCTGTATAATAACGAGTACCAGTCTGGTCACTGCTATCTAAAATGTTTACTGCCAATCAGTAGAGCTGCTTATAATGCTACTCTGATGACTGAAACTTCTGATAATTCAAACAAGATCCTGAGATCCTCTAGTTTGAATTATCGAGCCTGATTGTGTGTGATGAGCTACGTGACGGCTCTACCTCAGACCCAGGCTACTGTTGTGTACCCAACGCAAGCAGTCATGGCCACTTCGACTGCCATGGCTCAGTTGCAGCCACAGCAGATACAGCAATTACAGCAGCAGCAACAGCAGCAGCAACAGCACCTCCAGCAGCAACAACTTCAACAGCAACTTCAGCAACAACAGCTACAGCAACTGCAGCAGCAACAGATTCATCAGGCTCAGCAACAAGCTCAGCAACAGATGCAGCAGCAGGCACAGCAGCAAGCAGAACAGCAACTTCTTCAACAACAGCAACAAGCACAACAGTTACAGCAACAGCAACAAGTGCAACAATTACAGCAGCAACAGCAGCAAGCACAGGTAGCCTTTCTTCAAGCATCCCAGCTTGCACTTCAGCAGCAGCAGTTGCAACAGCCTTATCAGGTGCGTTGATCAGCATGGTGATGACTTTGTCATTGCTTTCTAACAGCTTGTTCATGTTTGGTCATATTGCCACGTGATCGTGGCAATATGCACAGAAAGGCCATCACAGGAGTTTTTGCTATTTTCTCTGAACTTTTGTTTGCCCAAGTAAATGTTTGTTAATGTCTTTTTGTTCTGAATGATAGGTTAATTGTTTAGGACATTGTCTTTGGATCTGCACTCATACTGAGGTCTGTCGCCAACTTCGCTTGTCGAGACTCTTCAGGGAGACTCCTGACGTGCATTAAACAATTTTCTTTTTCCTGACTTTCCGGGCTCCTTGTCACGTCCCTTTGCTAGCTTCGGTTTATGCATACAAACTTTGTCTTAGGATGTTACGTAGGAAGCACCTCCCTGAAATGAATCTTTAGATTGGGTTTTTATTGAAATGTTTATTAGAAATTAGGTACTATTAGAAATTTTAGTTTGTCTGCACACTTCTTGCTGTTGTTTTTGTGGGTTTCTGGAGCCATTGACGGGTATGGCTGAGTTAGCGGGAACAACCTGTGGCACTTTGTCTAACTGCGATACTTAAAAACGTAAATTTTCAGTTGCTTCGATGTTCTTGTCCAAATAATTAATGTACTGCAAGCTGATGTGTATATAACTGGTATCAACGCCAGCGGTTGGGAAAAGTATGTATAAGTCATATGAGCTTTGTGAGTGTTTAGATAGGTTCTGTGTCACCAGGTGACGTTGCCAACGTTGCCCATCATGTGTACATCTCCAGCAACTTATGAAAATTTCCTTGATAACAAGTCAGTGCATAAGTAAAATTTTCTTATAAACTTCCCTGTTACCGTGCCACCAACACTAGAGCTTCATAACCGACATGGCCTCTCCTCCTTTGCAAGCATTGGCAAACAATGTTAAATGACTGTATAATATTCTGATATTTTTCGCACTGTGCGTTTTCTGTGGCATAATGGTTTTCTGTATAAATTAATTGTTGGTTTACTTGGTCTGGCATAACTGGCTTAGAACAGTTTGTATAAATTTATCAAAGCAGTTAGTGCTCCTGATTTGCATAGTGGCATGAAATGAATATTTCTCTATATTCAAGGCTGCCAAGGCTGCAATGATTTACCTAATATTACATAAATTTAAGTTCACCCCTGCAACAAGTTTTCAGTATGCATGCTCAAAAAGGTAAATTGCCTCTTTTCTGTTATTATTCTCATATGTCATTTTCTGCCGGTATTGTTAAAAGCTCTGAACTTAAGCTAACTAAGCAACAAAAAAAAACAGAGTAAAAAGCTTTTTGGACGTCGTTTCTACGCCGCCGGCGCCACCGCTGGTGATTTTAGCTGGCGTGCTCGAAGGACTTATACTAGTACAACGAACACCTACCACTCACGGAGGAAGGAATACCTTTTTCCTTCCTCCGTGCCTACCACTCCTCCTTGAAACGAGCCCCACGCCGCCGCCGGTCGAAACCGCCTCGGCGCACACCTCTACAAGTGGAGTTATACAATATCAACGAGTCAAAAACATGGCCTCCGAGACAGCGAACACATGACGTCGAGATGGCAAGTACGTGGCATGCTTACAATTTCGGAGGCCATATTGAAAGGATAGAGGAAAAAAGGAAAGGAGCGGGGCCTCTACAGCTGTCACATGACGAGTCGGCGTAGTCAGCTGCTGCGGCCTCTATGGTTCAAGTAGCGGGACTGGCGGTGCCCGTTTCTTCTCGTTTTTTTTTTTATGTCAATGACCAGCGAACAGGGAAAAATACGTGCCATCAACGCTGGTGATGAGCTGGGTTTATATCAAGACAGCGACGAGCAAAACCTGCCCGACGTAACGTTTTCAGTGGGCACATCGAGCAACGCATCGCGTACGCGTGAGAGTCAGCCTCTTCTTCGTCGGATGGAGCCCGATCTGGGGACCACGGCAGATACCTTCCCGGACGACCCGCAGTTCGCTAACGTCGTTCGGGAGGCCATCACAGCTATTGAGACGGGCATTTATCCAGAGCGAATATACCAGGGATCGAGCGGAAGCTACTTTGTCAAGAACTGTGAACGAACGGTAAGCCTAAGCCGCTGCCTGCCTACAGATGTTTATATCGCGGACCCGATGCTCTTGGCACTCTTCCCTGGGTGATGCTACTGTCATTCAGCTTGCGATTGTCAAGCGTTACCGTCTTGCGAAGTCGCCTATTTTGCGTGTTGGTGGCGCCCATATTTCCCCTTTGCATTGTGCGGTGATTACCTTATCGAGCCGGTCATCCGTCGTCTTTACAGAAAATCGCTGTGTACAAACCAAAGGATGAAGAACCGTACGGCAGACTGAACCCCAAGTGGACGAAATGGATGCACAAGCTTTGTTGCCCGTGCTGCTTTGGAAGGAGTTGTCTGGTGCCCAACCAAGGCTACTTGTCCGAAGCAGGAGCGTCGCTAGTGGATCAAAAATTGCAACTGAACATAGTACCGAAGACCAAGGTGAGCACACCTGGCTCGCTCGTCGCGTTCACTTACGACCCTTTCGTCACCCAGGTGGTCAAGTTGGTGAGTGAAACATTCAACTACTCGGCTCTAGACCGCACCAAGGCACGAACGAAAAAGAACGTCACAGAACGTTTCCCGAAAGTTGGTCGACATTTTCATCGCATTGGTTTGCCTCCCAAGGTTGGTGTGCGGGACCGGATTTTATAGTTGGTGACCTGAGACGTTTCGGTTATCTTTATAGGTGGGATCTTTCCAACTGTACGTGGAAGGCTATCAAGATGCTGACTACTGGCTGCGGAAGTTTGAGTCGGAACCGCTACCCGCTGATCTTCAGCGCATTTTCCAGTTCCAGTTCGAGCGGCTTGTGGTACTGGATTACATTATTCGTAATACAGGTAAGTCGGTGTGCGATGGCACTTTGTCATTTATTTGAATTATGCCCTTCCTACTCAGACTGGACTAACTGACGGGTCAGTGTTCTGGCTTTTTGTCAATTATTCTTTATATCTTGTGATATGGTTTTCTAAATGAATTCCTCAGTTGACATTAAATTTCCCAATGTAAGGGGGTTTAATGTCAAACAGTGAGCAACCGTAGTAAACAATCTACGTGATGTCCGCATCAAGATATGCTGACATTTCACAATATGCACAAAGTCCCTCTTTCACATTTTTCAACAGCTTTGATGCTTACTCAACAAAGAAGCTTTAGAAGTCCACCGCCTAGCCTACCTACATTTCTCAGACTTTTTCTTAAACTTGCCTAGACATACTCGAGACATTTTCAGGTCGTTTTTCTCTTTGATGTTGTTTTTATACAAAAAATTTGTTATAAAAGTTCTGTGGCTGCAAGGCTGCAATAATTTTCATACAAACTCTATGCTGAGGTAGAACTACTTTGCGAATCTAAAATGTTGATGGCACTAATTACAAAAACTTGTTATATAACTGTTTAATTATTTAATTATGGCCAGTTTTCACACATTGCAACATGACAATGTTGCAGTGTGTGAAAATTTATGGCATACCTATTCTTTAGAGTCACGAAAGTTGTATTTATTTATTTATTTATTTATTTGCAATACTGTCGACTCCAATGTTGGAGTCATTACAGAGGGCACATTGCAGGTAGTATACATTCATGAAGAACAAACAATAACATTCCAACTGACATACATAAGCCTCACCCAGTACCTTCTGGCCTGCTACAGTGCGCCGTGCAAAAAAGAAAAAGAAAAGAGAAAAATAGCAAAGGTATGTGAAGCATTGAAGCACTACTGTAGATTACGCATGGTTTCTAACACTGCGGTGAATGTGAATAGTGTGTCGGCATTAGTAGCATTTGCATTCAGTTTATTCCATTCGCGTATTGTTAGTGGGAAAAACGATTTTCCAAAGACGTCACTGTTTGAGGAATATTCTTGCAGACTGTATTTGTGCTTATGACGAGTAGGGCGTGACTGTGAAAATGTGACGTACTTAGACACATCTACCTTGTAGTGGCCATGTAACAACTGGTACAAGAACCTCAGGCGTGCCTCTTTTGCCCTAGTAGCTAGTTTTTCAGTGCCAGAAGAAGCCAGAAGGTTAGTGGGAGAATCTGTACGTTTGAACTTGTTGTGTACAAACCGTATGGCTTTGCGTTGTACTGCCTCTAATTTACTAATACCACTTAGCGTATAAGGAAACCAAACTACGTTGGCATATTCTAATACTGGTCTTACGAACATGGTATAAGCCAAGAGTTTTGCGGGCGCTGGTGCAATTCTAAGTCGTCTTTTTAGGTAGAAAAGTTTACGCATTGCGGCCGCAGTGACGCTAGCTATGTGTGTATCCCATCTCAGGTCAGGCGTTAATGTAATGCCTAAGTACTTATGCTGCACAACATTAGTCAGTGGTGAACCATGAATGGTGTAGATGAATTGCGATGGATTCTGCTTACGTGTTACCGTCATAGCTGCGGATTTTTTCACATTGATGGACATTTGCCACTTAGCGCACCAATCTGCTAGCTTGGTTAGACATTCATTGAGATTAATGTGGTCTGTGTAGCTGGTTACCTCCTTATAAATAATGCAGTCATCCACAAACAGTTTGATATTACAGTTAATGTTTGACGTGAGGTCATTTATGAAAATTAAAAATAATAGTGGTCCCAAGACGGAACCTTGAGGGACCCCAGAAGTTACGGGGACTATGTTTGATATATGACCTTCATGCTGCACGAACTGTGAGCGATTTGTTAGGAAATTTTCAATCCAAGAAAACAATAACCCCTCTCCTATCGCACTTTTCAGTTTAATTAGTAACTTTCTGTGACATACGCAATCGAAAGCCTTAGAGAAATCAAGTAAAATTATGTCTGTTTGGCCACGATTATTTATGGTAGAAGCTAGATCATGAACTACCTCCGTTAGCTGCGTAACAGTGGACAGGCCACTACGAAATCCGTGTTGATTAGGAGACAAAAATTTTATTTTCTCGAGAAAAACAGTTATGTGTTTGAGGATGATATGCTCTAGTAGCTTACATGAAATGCTAGTGAGGGATATCGGCCGGTAATTTGAAACCAATGACTGTTCTCCTGATTTATGAATAGGTATTATTTTTGCAATCTTCCAGTCATCTGGCAGCTGGGATGAAGTAAGCGACTTTCGAAAGATTAACCCAAGAAACTTGCTACACCATTCCGCGTACCTCTTAAGGAACTCGTTAGAAATATCATCTGGACCACTCGATTTTTTAGGATCTAAGTTAAGAAGCAAGTTCAGTATTCCTGTATCTGTGACTTCTAGGTGATCGATGCTTGGCGAATCGAGGGATAATACTGGAGGAGTGGCACCATTATCAGTCGTGAACACTGATTGGAAAAAAATGTTGTATTCGTTAGCCTTTTCCGTTCTTTCCCCTGAATCCGTGTGCGACTGTGTATTATTGCTAGTGCGAAGGTATCTCCAAAATTTGCTTGGATTGCTTTTAATAAAGCTTGGAAGTGTAACACTAAAATAATATTGTCTGGCAGTTTTATTTTTTTGCTTAAAACTCTGATTTTGCACACTGCAGCTTCTGTTGAATGGATGATTTACACTTATGGTTTTTCGCAGCCACACGCAACCTTTTTAACCCTACGCTTGGCCTGGATAACCTCACGTGTTATCCAAGGATTATTCCCTGGAGATTTCTTGTGTTTCTTTGGTATGAAGTTAGTGACACAGTACATAACAGTAGATTTGAAACTTAGCCAGAGTAGATTAGTATCACTGGATGCGTCAAAAGCTAGCTGCAAAAAGTTTTCTAACTCATGTGCGAGATGGGTTAATGCGCTGCTAGCGTCAGCTTTTTTGAAATCAATTACAGTTGATCCACGCTGCTCACACGCAATACTGGAGTCAAGCGGCAGCAAGCATATGACTATGTGATGGTCTGATATGCCGTCGACTACGTCAGTGCGAACACAGTCTTCCGGGAAGTGCTGACTAATCAGTATCAGATCTAATATGCTCTCGGCAGTGTTCTGTAAGCGGGTTGGAGATAACACGATTCGTTGAAGGCTAAAGTTCAACATTATGTTTATAAGAGCGTGCGAGGCAGATGATGTGTGGTTTAGCGTAGTCCAGTCAATGTCTGGGAGATTAAAATCTCCCATAAGCAGGACACGAGAGTTGCGAACATGACGCTGCATGAAGTCATGAACTGCAGTTATGCATTCGTGTCCGGATGACGGACCTCAATAAACGCATCCAACGAATATAGAAGTGCTATCGCAAAGAATCCGGCAGAAAATTGCCTCAGCATCTGTTACAGCTGAAAGCGATACATATGAATGGCATTTCTTTATGAGTAGAGCGACGCCCCCGCCACGAGAAGGTCTATCCTTACGGATAATGTTATAATTTGGAGGAACAACTTCACTATCGTATATCTCGGAAGAAAGCCATGTTTCAGTGACACCTACTATATCAGGACTGTATTCTAGTAGAAGATTTTCGAGAGCATCTATTTTGTTTAGAACACTTCTTGCGTTAACATTCAATATAGTCAAGGCTTCGATTTTGCGTGTAGACGAGCTTGCCGAGTTTGCAGTCTTGATCCCACCTCGTCCTTTTTTTGGGCGAGAACCTTGTCGTTAACACAGATAGAATTTGATTACAGATAATCATTAACTTTTAAAGGGACCCTGGGACACTTTTCGGACGACCTTATTTAGCGCCGCAACGCGTGTAGTGATGGTTTCTGAGATGAATGCAACAAACATTATAGAAGTTAGTGCACGGGAAGTGAAGTGATGAGTTTTCAAAGTTCAAAACCTGAGCAGACGACAAGGAGAAACGTTCTCTTTTGCATTTCACTCGTCTGCTGACGTCAAAGACCAAATCGCAACACGCGTCTCATATAGACATACTGGAAATGTCACCTCACAGTGGCCTTCCCACAATACCTCGCTACTGCTCTTTTTGATGGCAATATAATCATAGTTACTAGGAATCACGTGCGTCAGGTATCAGACGCTCCTACGGTCAAACTGTGTAAGATACACCTGCAACGCTTTGGGTGGGGTCACTTCTCGACTCGCTTGCAAGACGCATTCTACGGTAACGCCAGTGCCCACCGCCTGTCGCATTTTTGGCTCGCTAAAAATTTAGCATGCGTTGCCACCTTTAGTTTGTAGTGTACCATAGCTTCGTTTGCAGTCTAAGTGTCGTGTTTGTTGTTCTGAAAACACATAATTTAGAAAGAGGAATGATTTCTTTCTGAGAAAGTGTAATGTTCTTTCTGAGAAAGTGTAAAAAAAAACGCCAGGCCTGCACGGAAGGCGCAGCACAGTCGTAGCGAAAGCTAGAAGAGCGGCCTTTCAGAGCCTTTTATAAGCACTCACTGGGTAGCTACGGCAAGGAACTTGCTTGATACTCAATCGGTCATTATTGATAAATTTATTTGGGTAACAGGCCAGCATTCGCTATGCTATTTTTCGTCATTCTTCTGAGAAGCGTGGTATCCGCTGAACACTTGCAAGGAATTTTGTGCCAATTGTTCATGCAGTAACTGATGACGATGAGGAATTATGGCTGAAGTGGGTATGCGCCACAGTAAATAGGGGAACAAGAACAAGCTTTTGTGACAGGTTGGAGCATTGGATGGCCCACTCGTTACGCTATTCGCATTGTGCGACGACTGGTTGTTCTTTCGCAGTTTCAAAACGCTTAACGAGTCGTATTAACGTGATTGCTTTTCCGACATCAAGCCTACCCAAGGCAAGTTTGACAAGTCACAAGCACCAGTATAGCAGTGGTAGAATACTGGGCTGGCCTCCAGCGGACCCTGGTTCGAGCCCCACTTTGTCATTGGTGCTAGGTCAAGTCTGCCTAAGGCAAGTTTGACAATAAGTTACAAGCACTGGCGTAACTCAGTGGTAGACTACTAGGCTGGCACCCAGCGGAGCCGGGTTTGAGCACCACTGTGTCATTTGTGGTAGTTTTTTTTTTTTTTTCTAATTTGGCGGGATGTGGTTACGGACACCGGCGGCGGACAACTGCGCGTTACCCGAGTTGTGATCTCGTAACAGCTATCGCTGTAAAAAATTTTTGCTGTTTTTAGCATTCACTTGTATAGCCTAGCTACCACCATATTGCACGCTATTTGTCGTGTCAAGCCAATAAAAAGTGAATGGTCCTTGTCGCCACGTTACATGTCATGACGTCAGTTCCCATAAGAAAAATAGCCGATGTGTGTCACCGTACTCTGAAATCAAGGTAGTCTGTCTCAGTGAATTAAAATTATAACAGCGTTGATTTCGGCGTTGACATTTGTGCAACGATATCGGCGTGCTCCACAGCACCAGGAAAACTGATGAAAAATACATGCTCAAATAGTGTCACAGAGCCTCTTGAAAGGGGCCCTGAAACGCTTTTCAAGCATGGTCAGAAAACGCTACTGATCGGTAGTAGAGGCTCCCAACAACATGCGAGCCAAATATTATAGGGCAGCACGCGGCCTGGAATTCACAATAAATGATCAAAGTCGGCTATAAATTGCTTTATCTTCTCTCGACAAATCACACATTATGCCCAAAAATCACACGTAGTAAGCCCATCTATCAGCGATTGGCTGATTTGAACATGGCGCACTTCTCGTTACAGAGATCGCTGCGGCAGGCTGCTACTTGTCCACGCGTGCGCGTGTGATCGCACTTAAATAGCCGCGCATCCGAAGAAAAAAAAGAAATAAAGTGGTCGAGGTCACAGAACACGCGTGACATTTCTCTGTGGCCCTGCCATCTGTCTTTGCTCTGTTGTCGGGACGAGAGAAGAGAGAATGTTATTGCAGTGTGCGACAAATCTTGGTAACTCCGCTCCTACTGGACGGATTCTTAAAATTTTTTGCGGCGTTGAATTCGTGAGGCAATAAGCTCTTCCAGTGAATTCATTCCATGGTTACTTAAAAAAATGTTTCAGGGCCCCTTCAAGGGGTAATGCTACTTTGAAAAAAAAAAAAAAAAGTTACGTTAATCTGCAGCCTAGGGCAAGGACATTTTTGCTGTTTGTGTAGGTTTTTATGCTGACTTTAAAGATAGCTTTAGTTGTGTGCCATGACAATGTGCACAGTACAGTTATTTTTGGACACTTATTTTGCCACCAAGCTTTTATAATTATAAGCCATCGATGGCTCTAACTGCTCCATATTAGCTATAGAATGCAAACAACTAGAAAGTGTGTACATTTTAACGAATAGGAAAAATTGTGATCTTGATATGCTCAGCACATTCACACTGCCTAATTTAGGTGCATAATAATTATATAAGGGATATCAGGTTTTAAAGGAGCACTGACATCAAATTTACTCATGTTAAGACTTTTGCGTCAGCGAGTAGCTATAGACCCCGTAGCAAAGAGTCGCGACCTAAAACACAACTGAGGGATGAATAACTATCTCTTTTATTGATTTATATTACCGGGATCTAGCACTATTCAAAAATGGTCGGCAATCCCGCCATTTTTAGCGCTGGGAGCACAAGCAGTGGCGCTACCTCACAGTCACCTCCAGATCACGCCCCAACTGACCACTTCTCCACAGAAAAGAGTGACGTCAGGCTCAGCTGCTCCACAAACAATTCGTCTGCTAGGCGGACACATTCAGTCATGCCTTGTCACCTGCATTGCTGTCGTTGCCGTACAAAGTGTCGACTTGGGTTCAATACGATAGTCTGGAGCTTGGAATCCCCGAGATTCGCGATGTTGCGAAATATTTTTGCTTTGATCGACCTTTTGCAGAACAGTGATTTCGAAATGGACGCCGTTCCATGCAGCACTACTAAGGTGCCCGAGGATGCACGCTTCAGTCATGTTCGCTCGTGTGTTTCAGTTGGCTATTTTGGTGTGTTTTGGTGTGCAAAGCATTCAGGTATATGCAGAGGGGTCAATGCAATATAGCTATCGCGAATGAGCATCAGCAGAGAAATAGAATACATTTCCTGCTTGTCAGGTTCTTTTTTTCGCCTCCAGATGGCCCCACCTATCTAGCCTCTCGAGGTTAACATGGTCTTACCACGTTTACGTGGACGCAAAGTCTACAGATCAACTAAAATTCAACGATACCTGTGTGTTACTTGTTAGAAATGATATCTGACTACACGCTCTTCTACTTTTGATAGCTTGTGGTCGTGTTGATGTGTAACATACGTGGCATGAAAAGGCAGTAAAGCTTGGGTAAATGTGCAAAACGCCTTATGAATTTAAACAGGATGTTATGCAGTGCATGGCCTACGCATCAGTGTTGACAGTGCGTCGACAGTACTACTGTAACAGGGCTACACAGATGGCGACAAATGAAACTCGCCAGGCATGACTTCTCATTCCGAAAAAAAAAAAAGATATTGGGCACGAGTGTCTGGCTGCTGCCCACTGAAAGGGTCAGTCAATTTACCGTTGTTCTATTGCACATTTGCGATATAGAAAATTTTGCGCTTTCAACACGATTATCTCAAAACATGTTTTTATTGTTCTTTTGTTTCTTTATCTTGGCAACCCAACCATCTAAAAACCTAGATTTCGGCCAGTATTTAGACTAAGTAATAAGGAGTACACTGAAGCAGAACTGTTGTTGCGGGAGAAAAGGCTTTTGTTCAAGACGACATCTGATACCTATTACTGCGTCATAAATACGTATAAGTAAAGTATATTTACAGAAACACAACAATATTCTGAGATAAATGTGTTTCAGTAAAATGAGGAAAGGCTTCTAATTGTAATTACAGTAAGATTATTACTATAGCTCCTACGGTTATGGAAAAAAAGGTACGTAAAGATCGCACAATATACATGGCGGGTGTAGGGCCTACCGTTTCCTTAAAGGAGCACTGACATCAAATTTCAAGATCGAGATGAGCCCATCATTCTATCGCTTGGTATGCATAGGTCTTCTTGGCCAAATTTGAATGGCATCTGTCGCGTGGAATTTATTTTAATTCGATGTCAAACAGCGTAGAAAAGCTAAGGAGAAAAAAAAAATAGACTGCCCTGCGACATCGACACTAGTGCTACGTGTTCGGTGTGATACATTCCACAAATACCCTCCTGAGTGACGATGCCCTAATAGCGATGACGTATACGATCCGAGTGTTCTTATTGTGGCACCAACTGGCGACGAAGTGCAGAAACGCACTCGCTCATCCACGGCCGGGCTAGCGCGCGCAGGTGCAGTCTAGCCCGGTCGTGGCTCGTCGCGTCTGATCTTCATCGGACCGGTTTGAATGATTTCATGAAATTATGAAGAGAAAAGCTAACTTTGAAAGAATTGCAAAAGAAAAGAGCACGCTTAAGCATGTGCTTGTCGGTCAGCATGTGGGGTAATCGTTGTGAGTTGCAAATGAGTTGCAGTTGTCTAGTTCGAAGCATGGAAAAAGTGCCATGAGGGTGTCTTTTCATGCCACGTATGTTACACATCAACACGACCACAAGCTATCAAAAGTAGAAGAGCGTGTAGTCAGATATCATCTCTAACAAGTAACACACAGGTATCGTTGAATTTTAGTTCATCTGTAGACTTTGCGTCCACGTAAACGTGGTAAGACCATGTTAACCTCGAGAGGCTAGATAGGTGGGGCCATCTAGAGGCGAAAAAAAGAACCTGACAAGCAGGAAATGTATTCTATTTCTCCGCTGATGCTCATTCGCGATAGCTATATTGCATTGACCCCTCTGCATATACCTGAATGCTTTGCACACCAAAACAC
Organism: Rhipicephalus microplus; assembly: GCF_043290135.1. Lineage (NCBI taxonomy): Eukaryota > Metazoa > Arthropoda > Arachnida > Ixodida > Ixodidae > Rhipicephalus > Rhipicephalus microplus. Next base: position 11,537,491 of record NC_134710.1, read on the forward strand.
ACCAAAATAGCCAACTGAAACACACGAGCGAACATTGCAGTAACTGCACTTCCCGTTCTCCGGCTTCCCTAGCCGCTTCCCTTTCTTTTTCCTTTTCCTCTCGGGCCAGTGCCCGCTCTTCTCTGGCTAACGCCTGCGCCTGTTCCTGCTGTTCCTTAACCCATTGTCTCAGTTCGGCGCCCTCGAGGCCTAACTGTTTACCGTGCGCGATCCACTTATCCGAATCCATACACTCCATACTACAAACTGTCACTATAATGCCACTATAAAAACAGCGCAATCATATGCAGGATGCAACCGCTTCAACTGTGCGGCTCTATCACCACGCTGTCCGCACGGTTCTCGTTCACCCCTCACTGTTTTACTCTTGTACGGAACGTCCTGTCTTGCGGACGCCAGTTTTGTTACAAGCTGCCACTCTAGCGTCGCCAGCGCGAAGTCGGCGACGGGAATGACAGCAGGTTGGTTCGTTCCGTACGCAAGTAGAGACAGTGAAGAGATCAGAGACGTGAGAAAACAAAACAAATATTACTCTAGTGATATTGCAGCACACGGGATCTAATACAACACTTCAATACAACTAACAAAGTACATCAACACTTGATACAACTGAAAAATACATATAAAAAACAATAAATCAGCTTACGCAAGAGAACTATTACAAACTACACAAACTAACAACAATAGACTACGGAGGAGAAAGTTTGAAGATATAAACAGGTGAAGGCATACGTGTGATGACCGGCAGTGTTGCGTCCCCAACGATCGGATGCGAGAAGTCGAAGAGAGTTCTGGCACGACTGTGATGTCGGCGGTGTTGCAACGCTGGTGGCTCCGGGAGGCTAGTGCTTGCAGGTGACTTCGAGCAGGTTGAGCTAACTCGAGGCGAAGTCCCGATGTCTACGTTGCAGACGTTAATATCGCGTCACAACTAGACGAACGGCTAAGTTTTGGTGGCCAGCCGATACAGAGCCACACTAAAAACTTCTAGAAGAGATGCTTGTTGATCTGTTTCTACACCATGTTGGTCAGCGACTAGCCTGCCTAGCAGGGCAAAATCCTGCGCTTAAATCCCCCTCGTGTCTCCTCGCTCTCTTCCTTGGGAACAAGAGACCTCTACATGGGTCCAATCATGCGCGTTTAATTGATGGAAACTCCGCCCCAAAAATATTTTGACCCCACCCCTTTTTAATTGGGAGAGGGCCCTCATCTAGCGAGAGTGACAACCTGTTGGGTTGTTGTCATACGGCTTGGCCACCAGAGGGTTTCCCACGCTTTTCCCCGTGGGAAACGGTCAAACTGTTTGGCTCTCAGCCGGTGCGTCCCGTAGCCTAATCCTTGTTCGGGGTACATTGCGGCCTTCCACGACCTTGCAGACGCCGCCGCAGTTACAAAAGCAATCGTCGACGGCGACGTTCCAAGAAGAGCACCCCATTCTGCACTTCTCGGCTCCCTTTCATGCGCTCGCCGTTCCCACGGTCAGTGGGAAAGCCACGGCGGCGCCCGTAAATTGCCGTGACGCGGGGCCGCCAAAAATGGCCGTCCGTGACAGACAGTCAATACCTTTCAGAGGCGACAAGTTCCTTAATCGTTAAGCGTCCTTGAGAGGTTGGCCAGTCACGGCAGGCTGCGACAAACCTCAGAATCCAAGCCGTGACGTGTAGCACCCGCAACCAGGAACTATACTTTGATAAGTCCAAAAGAGTGCGCACTGCCGTCCTAAACAAATAGAGCGTAACGGTGTCTACTTCGGACTTTTCTTTTAGATCATCTTGAAGAGCATTCGGATAAGTAGTCATGTGCTTAGGCCATTCTTTGCTTCTTGCCAACCATACTGGTCCTCTCCACCAAATGTCCTAGTCAATTAGAGATTTTACTGATGTGCTTCGACAAACTAGGTCCGCTGGGTTCTCTTTCCCAGAACAATAGTTCCATTGTGAAGAGTCGGTGAGATCTTGCATTTCTGTGACTGTTTTTTACTAACTGCTGCCGTCTTTAAGGAATGCCTCGGATCCAACCGAGCACCACTGTTGAATCGGTTCAAAAACAGCAGTTAGAAGTGATTTCCATTGCACCAGTTATGAACTTTGCTAGTCGGGCACCCAATAAAGCTCCAAGAAGCTCGATCTGTGGAAGTCAAAGCTGCTTTACGGGAGAAACCTGTGCTTTTGCCATGAGTATCTGACCTGGTGTACCATGGGAGTTTTGCCGCAGGTAAGCAACGGCCTTGTGAGTGGCCTTGCTTGCGTCCATGAAAACATGCAGCTTATAATCCAAGTCACTGATTGACAAACAAAACCTGGGCACTAAAAGAGCCCTAATGTCATGAACTTCTCTGCACCCTCTATCCCATTCTTGGGCAAGTTGAGTTGGAATTTCACAATCCCAATCCAGTTGCATTTGCCAAATGCACTGAAATAGTATTTTGGGGCGGATTAGAAATAGTGCTGACCGGCCTAGAGGATCGAACAAGTGAGTGAAAGTCTGTAAGATGAACTGTTTTGTTGGCTTATCTCCTTGTAGACATTCCAGAACAGGATCGACGTTCAAGCTTAGCCTGTCTGACCTGGTGTTCCCAATAGTCCAAGTATCTTGGCGCGGTCCGGCTGTTCTATGCAGTTTTCTAGGTCAGTGCCTCCCGGGTTTCGGCACCAATGTAAAATCCGAAGATTTTTATCGTAATCAGACACGAGCATGCGCAGTAGGGGTGTGGACACCCCCACCAATGCCGGATTTGTGAGTAGGTGCGACTACTAAAATTCTCCGCATTTGGAAGAAGCTTGCATCATGCCTGCACCTGGAATTCAGATACAAACGACTGTACATACGTTGAACAATAGTGATGGGATGCTTTTGACCATGTACTCTCGCTGTTTACGTCACATATTTAGGCATACTTGAGTACGCTGTGCCGTTCTTATGGCTTTTATTGTGAACAAGGCTCCCTCCTCCCATATCGAGCCCTGAAACGTCAGTAAACTTTGTGTTTTATGGGTCGGTGTATTCTTCCGCGTTTACAATCAAAAGCAAGAGTTATACACTGTCTTCCTTTTTTTTTCACATGCCTTCTAGCAGCTTACTGTAGCAGCTGAGAGAGACTTTTTAAGCTTTGATCAATGGTAATGCTTATTTTGTGATGGTCGCACAGAAGTACTGTCAGTTTCCATGACCTGGCCAGGTTTTTCAGAAATTCCCCGACTTTTCCATGACTTTTCTAGAAGGGTCCAAATTCCCCGACTTTTCCAGGTTTTCCAGGTTGGTAGACACCCTGTTCTCTAACCACGGCCCGTCATGCGGAACTACGGTGGCGCCATATCCGCCTTCCACCTTGTAATTTAGCTGCCTGCTGTCTCTCCAGCCTCCAGTCCTTTTTTTTTTATTCTGCCACTATCTGCGACTCGGCAGCATATTCGAAAAAGCGCTTCTCCAAGTTGTGATGCATATTGATGCTGGCGTGATGCTTGCGTTTATTGCAAGATTTCGTACACCAGCTTGTGCGCCGTCTCACCACATATGACCCCCCCACCCACTTTTTTTTTTTTTGAAATAATGTCTCCTGCCTACACGCATGGGCATTTTTTTCTGAAACTCTCTCGTAAAGATCTGTAGGTAAGCGCAGCACACATTCGTGCACGATGACCTTTGTGCTCTGCATGCGATAAACTGTTGTATAAGATGAACTGTAGAGAGAGATAAAATGGACTTTTGAAAGCATTTGTGCTCGTTTCCAGCCAAAACAGGCCATCCCACGTTACCAAGGCGGCGCCTTCCCGAATCCCATATACGAGACGATTCGCTAAGTCATCAGTTCATTTTTCCAAAAGTATATACCGTAATTACTCAAATCCAACGCACACCTTTTTTCCGGTTAAGCGAGTTCATAAATTGCATGCACGTTAGAATCGAGTACGAAAAAAAATGAATTCGGTCATTCCATTGCCATCGGCATTTTCAAAATGGCCACCCCCTACGTGCATCGGCTTGGCGCGGCGGCCATTTCTGCCTATGTGTTTCCCATGTGCGGCACTTCGTACGTGTACTGAGGAGTTCGTCATCTTGTAGTGCATTAGCATCGACGGCATGGAAGGGCCGATTCCAAAAACTCGAGTGCACCACGATGCCGCTTTTAAAAGAAAAGTCATCGCGTGTGCAGAAACGGACGGAAATTGGGCCGCATTGCAGTCGTTCGGAGTTCCGGAAACGTGCGTGCGGGACTGGCGGAAACAAAAGCAGAAGATTGTGTAGGTGTTCTGTGAGATTGTCGACAGCAAAGCTTCACACAAAGGCTTCAGTGGACCACAGCAGGGTCGGTTTCCGCAAATTGAAAATTGAAGAGCTGCTCGGCGAGTATGTGCTTAAGCAGCGAGCGGCCCGTGACGACAGAACTGCTCCAAGTGCGGGCTATGCAGTTAGCCTTAGAAAAAGGGCTAATGCAGAGCCAGTTGAAAGCGAGCAGGTGCTGGTTAACTAACTTTATGAAGAGGAAAGGCTTTTCCCTCCGAAAGCGAACGGGCACATGCGAAAAGTTTCTGGAGGAGTACGATGAAAAGCTTCACAGTTTTCAGAAGTTCGTCCTGAACTTGCGGCACAACAACGGCTACTTTCTTGGGCAAATCGGGAATGCCGATTAGACGGCTGTTTACTTCGACATGCCTGGCACCACAACCGTCGAGAAGAAGGGGGCGAAGCAAGTTCGCGTGCTGACATCGATCCACGGTAAAACTAATGTGACGGCAATGCTCTGTTACACGTCAGATGGGCACAAGCTTCCGCCGTACCTCATATTAAAATGGACGACGCTCCCGAAAGGACTCGTTTTTTCGAGTGGTGTGATCGTGCGGGCCAACGAGAAAAATGGGTGCGCGTTGCAATCGATGTCTTATTTTTCTTTTTTTTTTCGTCGTGGAAATCGGGTGCGCAATACAATCGAGGGCGCGGTAGAATCGAGTGAATACGGTAGTTTTTGTTTTTACTTGCTTTCACAAGTCTTTCTACTTCCAGGACATAATAAATCAAGGTTGTCATTAAACTTGAAGTTGGTTAAGATCATTTTCACCGAGCATAAGATGCCTATAACAAACTAAAAAGAGCTCACTGTCTAGAGTCCTCTGAAAATTGTCACCTCACTGCTTGCCATTGGATTTGACACGAGGAGTTAGCCAAAGCCACATGCTGTAAAAAACCATGATGAAAAAGCTTTCATAATGAAAGAAACCATTTTAAAAGCCTATCTTTGCCACATAGGTGAGTTTTAATTTCTGCATATAAAAGTTTTTTCTCTAGATGCCATTTTGGGCAACTTTTTGAGTTTCGAAGTCATGTTTTCTGTACGTCTAATGGTCAGATGAGGATGAAATTTTTCTCGCATATCCCTTACTATGTGAAAAGTATAATTATCTCCTTTAAGAGGACAGAGTAAGCAAAAATGCTTTTAAATATTCTCTTTTTGGACAATTTGAAATCTGTGGCTTTTTCTTGTCCAGAATCAGTCATTTGTTTGCCCAGGTTTGTCCATTCGTTTGTCTCAAAATGCCGTATTTCAAAACCTGTCTGGCAGCCTGTGACACCACCCTTCCTTACGTAGCAAGGGATCTTCGCAGTTAAAGCATCGAAGTAGTATAAAAGGGTAGCAGTTTGCAAACTGAAGTGCAGTGAGCACATTCAAAAGAGAATGTGCCTCGTTGCTCACACTGAACGGGCCCACTGCGAAAGCTGAGGCATCAAGCTTTCTGATGGCAAATCGTTATCTGGTTTGGGATGTCTTAGGGATTCCATCATTGAAAAGCTCCAAAAGTGTTATGGTTCGGCCATGAGAAGAAATATAGGCATATTGAAGGGCAAGAGAAAAGCTGTCTGGGCCACTTATTTTGACATGGCATCAACGAATACTATTCATCCCATGGCAATTTCTCGAAAGATGCTAACACGTTGCATAAGCTCAACAAAGTCCAATTGAATAGTAAACCATGTGTTCATAAGGAACATCTCTGGCATACGTCCTTAATGGTGCGAAGCAAGTTGATCAGCAGCTAGCTAATCCAAAATTACTTGCCAATAGCCTCATAAGAAAACTCGAAGCACCAAAAAATTGTTCAATAATGTGATGTGGCAGTGCGCTCAAAAAACCATTTTCTTGGGACACTAAACATTTAAAATATGCACTTTTCATTCTGTGTTCACTTTAAATGATGGCAGTAAAGCTTGGGTCAATGTGCAGAACGCCTTATGAATTTAAACAGGATGTTATGCAGTGCATGGCCTACGCATCAGTGTTGACAGTGCATCGACAGTACTACTGTAACAGGGCTACACAGATGGCGACAAATGAAACTCGCCAGGCATGACTTCTCATTACGAAAAAAAAAAAGATATTGGGCACGAGTATCTGGCTGCTGCCCACTGAAAGGGTCAGTCAATTTACCGTTGTTCTATTGCACATTTGCGATATAGCAAATTGCAATTGGCGCCCGTAAATTGCCGTAAACAGTTAGGCCTCGAGGGCGCCGAACTGAGACAATGGGTTAAGGAACAGCAGGAACAGGCGCAGGCGTTAGCCAGAGAAGAGCGGGCACTGGCCCGGGAGGAAAAGGAAAAAGAAAGGGAAGTGGCTAGGGAAGCCGGAGAACGGGAAGTGCAGTTACTGCAATTAAAGATTCGCTTCAGTGAGAGTAGCAGTGTGAGCCGATCCAGCAGTGAGCACGGCAATGCCGGGGAGGAGCCGAGTTTGAGAATACAGGCAGGTAGACTGCTCGTCACCTTTGACGAAGGAAGGGACGACTTAGATGCGTTTATACGCCGGTTTGAGAGCATCGCCAGAGGGCAAAAGTGGCCTGAAAGCCAATGGGCGACGGCGCTTTCGACATGTCTTACAGGAGAGGCGCCAAGTGTTTATGGCAGGCTATCACCTACAGATGCAGTGGACTACACCAAGGTTAAAACCGCCCTTCTGAAGCACTTTCGCTTCACGGCGGATGGGTTCCGAGACAAGTTTAATAAGAAGAGGCCAGTAAGGGGTGAAACAACAACACAGTACGGGGCTCGCTTAAGACATTACTTCGATAGATGGGTTGAGCTGTCCAAAACTGAGACAGAATTCGAGTCCCTCCGCGCATTGTTGATTAGAGAGAGGTTTTTGCATGGATGTGGTTCGAACCTGGCATTATATTTGAAAGAAAGGAGGGCGGAATTCCTGGGAGACATGCTTGAGCTGGCAGACCAGTTTTTGGAAGCTCAGGGTGGAGCAAGCCTAGCGAAAGCAAAGAAAGATGGTCCCATAACGGACGAGAAGGGGAAATACGAGAAAGGAGGCAAAGCCACGCACCATTACCACGGTGCTATATTTGCAATCGTGGGAATCACCTGCCGCACTTGTGTCGCAACAGACCTGCCGCTAATGTAGCCATCGTCTGCTTCAAGTGTGGAAAAAAAGGACATAGGGCAAACGACTGCCGGGCAGGAGCAAATAACTCACTCTAGGCGTCCTGCCTCTATGCACCAAGGGAAACGCGTGAGGATCCCATATGCGACGGGTATATCGGGCTTAGGAATGGCGAAAAAGTCCCCGTCGTCAACGCCGTAAGGGTGACACCGCCGAAAAATCTGGCCGAGAACCTACCAGTGGCCACAGGGACCCTCCAAGGCCCAGAAAGATCAGTGTTGCGGATATCAGTGTTGCGGATATCAATGTTGCGGGATACGGGGTGCAACACAATAATCATGCGGAGGAAGTTGGTGAAGGAAGACGAGCTGACAGGTTCAAGCAGACTCGTCTACTTGGTGGACGGAACAGCGAGGATGCTGCCCGAAGGACAGATTGAGGCTGACACCCCCTACTTTACTGGCAATCTGACAGCACTATGCCTGCAAGACCCACTTTATGACCTCATTCTGGGCAATATCGATGGCATAAGACCTCCTAATGATCCCAGAAAGGAGACTGAAAAACCTGTCTCGGCAAAGGAGTTAAGGGAAGAGCCTGTAGCAGCAGCTATCACCCGTTCCCAAGCACATTCACAGCCGGAAAAATTTGCCAAGCTTCGTACGCCTGGGACCACGGCGGGATTGCCGGGAGATAACTATGGCTGCGAGCAAAGGGGAGATGCGACACTCAAACAGTGTTTTGAGAAGATCGGCATCAAGCAAACATGCCGAAATGAGAAGGGAAGCGTCGAGTACAAACAAGAATAGGGACTGCTGTACCGACAGTACACAGAGGCCAACGGACGGCTTGTACGCCAATTAGTCGTTCCGCACTGCCACCGAGAAGCTGTGCTTAAAACGGCACACGATGGTATAATGGCAGGACACTTGGGCACGCAGAAAACCAAGGACCGGATCTCGGAGGAGTTCTTTAGGCCAGGCATCACAGCTGACGTAAAAAGGTTCGTCGCCTCATGTGACATTTGTCAGCGCATCGTACCAAAGGGCCGTGTACCACATGTTCCACTGGGGAGGACACCCATAATCGACACCCCGTTCAAGCCAAGTGGCGATCGATATAGTGGGACCGATTCACCCGCCCTCATAGCATGGGAACCGATACATTTTGACTTTGATGGATTATGCCACCCGGTATCCAGACGCAGTGGCGCTCCCGAGTATAAAAACTGAGCGAGTGGCCGAAGCCCTGGTCGAGATGTTCTCCCGATTTGGCGTCTCCTGCGAGGTACTGAGCGACCGTGGCACGAACTTCACATCGGACCTGATGAAGGAAGTAGCGCGTCTCCTTTCCGTGCGCCAGCTCCACACCACCCCATATCACCGCATGGCGAATGGCTTGGTGGAAAAATTCAACGGCACCTTAAAATTAATGTTGAAGCACATGTGCGCCGAAAAACCGAGAGATTGGGACTGCTACCTGGCACCTCTCCTCTTTCCCTATAGGGAGGTTCCGCAGGCCAGTATGGGGTTTTCATCCTTCGAGCTTCTCTACGGCCGCCATGTGAGGGGACCCTTGGTGATACTGAAGGAGCTGTGGACGAACGCCGACTTGACTGAAGAAGCTAAGACGACGTACCAGCATGTCTTCGACCTTCGGAACCGTTTAGAGGAATCGTGCCGCCTGGCACACGAGGAGTTAGAAAAAGCCGGAGCACGCTACACGAAGCTGCACAATCGAAAGGCGAAGGAGCGAAGTTTCAACCCCGGAGACAAGGTACTGATTTTACTTCCCACCGACACGAACAAGCTGCTGCTGCAATGGAAGGGCCCTTTTGAAGTCCGGGAAAAGAAAGGTGAAGCTGACTACGTCGTAGACACAGCTGGCGACAGAAAATTCTTCCACGCCAACTTACTGAAAAGATACAAGGAGAGGGACAGCCCCTCCACCAAGGTGTGCAACGTGACATTTCGTGTTGTGGAATCGAGCGAGGACGAGAATATTCCAACCCCTGACTGGCTGAAAGCAGAAAGGGAAGAAGACGTGAAGCTCTCCGACAAACTGGACGCTCAGCAAATCGGACAGCTGCAAAGAATTATCAGGGAACACGCTCGTATTTTCTCGGATGTCCCGGGCAAAACTGACTGGATCCACTGCAACCTCGAACTCACCACGAGTAACCCCGTCCACGTGAAACAATACCCTCTTCCCTTTGCAATGCGGGAAGGTGTAGAGAAAGAGGTACGGGAGATGGAGAAGCTCGGCATCATTGAGAAATCAGAGTCACCTTATAATTCGCCAGTCATTTTGGTAAAGAAACCCGACGGTACAAATCGACTGTGTATCGATTTTCGACGCCTGAACAACGTTCTGGTGGCCGACTCCGAACCTATGACAAGAACTGACGCGGTGTTTGCTACAGTGGGAAAGAAGAAGTATTTCTCAAAGCTCGACTTCGTGAAGGGCTATTGGCAGATCCCGCTGACCGAAGAGTCCAAAGCGAAGACAGCCTTCTCGACGACATCGAGACTATATCAGTTCCGCTTCATGCCATTCGGCATCAAGACAGCGCCTACTGTATTTGCTAAGTTGATGCGGAAGGTTGCAGAAGGTATACCCGGTGTGGACCACTACTACGATGATGTACTGGTAGCCACTGAGACATGGGAAGAGCACCTGAGGTCTCTGGGACTGCTTTTTGAGCGCATACAGAGGGCCGGGCTTACAGTGCGCCCCAGTAAATGCGAACTTGGTGTGGAAGAAATCGACTTCTTGGGACACAGAGTTGGCAGGGGCAGATTGCGACCACTGGGGAAAACACTCGACAAGATCGAAGCTGCACCACGTCCTTCAACCAAGCGACAAGTGCGCGCCTTCCTCGGTTTGACCGGGTACTATCCGAAATTCATCCTGAATTTCCCAGAAGTCAGCGCTCCCCTTACAGATTTAATCCGGAAGGGCGAAGCTAACTCGGTGAAATGGACAGCAGCCCACGAGAAGGCTTTTCGAAGTCTCAATCAACATGTCTCTACGGAGCCGATACTACGGCTACCAAATTTGCACCAACCATTCGTACTTCAAACGGACGCATCGGACACAAGACTCGGAGCCGTGCTCATGCAGGCCCACGAAGGCAAGCTCCACCCCACAGCTTATGCCAGCCGAAAGCTGCTTCCACGGGAGGCTTCCTATAGTACCATCGAACGCGAATGTCTCGCGTTGCTATGGGGAATTCAGAAATTCTCCATGTACTTATATGGAGTACATATTTGTGTCCAGACAGACCACCAGCCTCTGAGTTATATCCAACAGGCAAAACAGCTCAGAAATTCTCCATGTACTTATATGGAGTACATATTTGTGTCCAGACAGACCACCAGCCTCTGAGTTATATCCAACAGGCAAAACAGCTGAACGCTGGAGTACTTCGATGGAGTTCACTACTCCAAGAGTACCAGTTCACCATTACTCATATTAAGGGTAGCGAAAACGTGGGAGCCGATTACTTGAGCCGGTTATAGTTCTTAAGGTCTATGAGCATGTTATTTTTTTTTTTCCTTTCGTCGTTTGTTTTCTGTTTGTATGTGCATATTTCATTGTACAAGAAGTGTATTTTGAGTTTTTTTTTTTTTGCTTGGTGCATTGGTTGTTTTTACATGTTGTAATGCACATTGAAGGATTTCACTACAGTAGAGGAGCGCACCTGTTCCGTTTTGTTCGTAGTATACATTCGTGCATTGTATTCTGTATTGATGGCTGCCGTACAGGGCTATTTCTTTTTCTTGTTTGCATGGCCATTGATATTGTTGCGTGTAACTGAAGCTGGTACTCTAACAATTGTTTTTTCCTTTTGTTGTTACTTTGATGCACTCTGCCTATTTATGTTGTGTATGAGAGGGACAGTCCTCATGTCTCCCTTGGGGGTGTTTTGTTCCTTGTTGCCGAAAAATTCCCCTCAGTGTGAGCCAATGTTATGAATAACATTCTGAAAGTGGGGGACAATGTCACTGACGGCCATTTTTAGCGGCCCCGCGTCACGGCAATTAACGGGCGCCGTACTTCCCCACTGACCATGGGAACGGCGGGCGCATGAAAGGGAGCCGAGAAGTGCAGAATGGGGTGCTCTTCTTGGAACGTCGCCGTCGACGATTGATCCTTTTGTAACTGCGGCGGCGTCTGCAAGGTCGTGGAAGGCCGCGATGTACCCCAAACAAGGATTAGGCTACGGGACGCACCGGCTGAGAGCCAAACAGTCTGACCGTTTCCCACGGGGAAAAGCGTGGGAAACCCTCCACTCTCGCTAGTTGAGGGCCCTCTCTCAATTAAAAAGGGGTGGTGTCAAAGTATTTTTGGGGCGGAGTTTCCATCAATTAAACGCGCTTGATTGGACCCATGTAGAGGTCTCTTGTCCCCAAGGAAGAGAGCGAGGAGACACGAGGGGGATTTAAGCGCAGGATTTTGCCCTGCTAGGCAGACTAGTCGCTGACCAACATGGTGTAGAAACAGATCAACAAGCATCTCTTCTAGAAGTTTTTAGTGTGGCTCTGTATCGGCTGGCCACCTAAACTTAGCCGTTCGTCTAGTTGTGACGCGATATTAACGTCTGCAACGTAGACATCGGGACTTCGCCTCGAGTTAGCTCAACCTGCTCGAAGTCACCTGCAAGCACTAGCCTCCCAGAGCCACCAGCGTTGCAACACCGCCGACATCGCAGTCGTGCCAGAACTCTCTTCGACTTCTCGCATCCGATTGTCGGGAACGCAACGCTGCCGGTCATCACACGTATGCCTTCACCTGTTTATATCTTCGAACTTTCTCCTCCGTAGTCTATTGTTGTTAGTTTGTGTAGTTTGTAATAGTTCTCTTGCGTAAGCTGATTTATTGTTTTTTATATGTATTTTTAGTTGTATCAAGTGTTGATGTATTTTGTTAGTTGTATTGAAGTGTTGTATTAGATCCCGTGTGCTGCAATATCACTAGAGTAATATTTGTTTTGTTTTCTCACGTCTCTGATCTCTTCACTGTCTCTACTTGCGTACGGAACGAACCAACCTGCTGTCGTTCCCGTCGCCGACTTCACGCTGGCGACGCTAGAGTGGCAGCTTGTAACACTGTCCATTATCCAAAAGCAACGATTCGATTGTGAATTAGCAGAATTAGCAACCCTCCTGACTGGGCGAGATCTACCAAAGGAGTCGGCAATTCAGGATTCGCGCCCCTTTTTGGCTGAGGAGGATGGATTTCTGAGAATTCAAACAAGGCTTCGGAATATCGTGTACCACAAGGGCATCAAACACCCGATTCTGCTTCCAAGTGACCACATCGCCACAGAACTCATCGCAACTAGCTTACACCAGAGGCTTCTCCACGCAGGAGTCGCAACAACCATTGCAGAACTCCGAGAGCGCTTCTGGATGATGTAGGTGAAGCAGTGTGTGTGAAAAGAGTGATCGGGCTGTGTACCTGGTGCACGCGATTAAGGGTGAAGCCTGAGACAGCTCCTATGGCGGTGCTACCTGCTTGACCGAGTTATGTGTCCGAACCGTTTGACATTACTGATGTAGATTTTATTGGACCAGTAAACTTGAAAAGTGAGCCAGCACAGAAATAATACATCGTTCTATTCATTTGCATGGTAGTACGCACAGTGTATCTAGAGCTTGTTTTATGCTCAATAGCAGACAGTTTCTAGGAAGCCTTTCGGCGCTTCACTGCACGTCGTGGATTGCCTTCAGTGACTTACTCTGAGAATTCTCTGTGCTTTAAACATGCTTCTCGCGAACTTCGTGCTGTGTATGACACTATTAGGGGAAGTGAGGTTGGCGATTATCTGTCTGCTTATAGCATCACATGGAAATTCTCTGCTGACCATGCTCCTTGGTTGGGTGGATTTTGGTAGCGTATGGTGAGGTCAATGTAAGACAACGTGAGAAAAAGCTCTAGGAAGGTCTGTTCTATCTAGGTTATAGTCAAATGAGCACACTTCTGACTGAAATTGAGGCAACCATAAACAGTAGACTTCTGATGTATTCATATCCCGCCCCAGAGGCTCCAGAAGTCTTGACACCTACACATTTCCTAATCTGCAAAAGGTTGACAGCATATCCTGACATACAAGCTACAGCCGTGGATCCAAGCTCCCATACAGAGCTGCTTAAAACTTGGATACAGCAGCAAAAGCTACAAAAAGACTTCTGGAATCGCTGGTATAAGGAATATTCAATACTCCTTAAAAGTGCTCATAATAGGTCAGTCGTGGATATTTCGAGTATTACGGAAGGCAATATAGGGCTAGTGTGCGATGATGCTGTGCCCAAGTTGTGTTGGAAATGTGCACGTGTTCTGATAAACATTACGGGAAATGACGGCATCGTGCGTGCAGGCTGCCTAAAGCTAGCAGATGGCAAAGTTGTAACGTGGCCTATTCAACATTTGTGTTGCCTAGAAATGAACCCACAGCAATTCGTGGGCTGGGAGTGTTCAAAACGGTGAACATTGCACACGCTGGAGGAAGGGAAGAAGGAGGAATGGCACGTGGCACTTGAGTTTTTCTTGGAGCTGTGCCACAATAAACGGTGGCGGCGAGATACTCTGGTCTTTATCTCCAGGCATATTTGTCCTTAAAACCCGGTTTTCTACGATAGAAGTCTTCGGATTTTACAGCACACTCGCTGTCTTTCGCTAGCTCCACATATATCATATTTAGTATCACGTGGCGTGAATAGATGACGAAGGTAAACGACACGTCCAAACATTATAATCGTGGCATGGAAGTCATGTACGGCATAATTTACGTCCGCCTCATAACGTTGTGCTGATTTGACAGTGGCATATGAACCTTCCTCATTCGTGCTTCGCATATCATCGATTCCCACTGTACGTGAGATCTGCAATTTTTTTTTCTCAGCATATCTTTTTGCGATGTTCCAAGTGCCGGTTTTCATCAAAAATATTCTTCTGAGATTCCTGAATTGTAGTTTATATTGGGTAGCTTCACCAGCTTTGTCGTTTCCCGAAATATCAGCATGGTCAGGTATTCATTGAAATGTAATGCTGTATCCAGCAGCCTTGACCTTGTGATGTAGATAGGTGATATAAGATTTTACAGGTTGTTGATTCTTACTCTTATGCCTGTTCCACATACTTTGAAGAGCTGCTTTATAAGTTTTGCTTATGGGCTTTGTGAGTGGTCTAGGATAAATTAATTCACATACCAGCTGCTTGTTAAGTTGTTTAAATAATAAGCGAAAACTAAACAAGCCAGACACAGTAAGAATTGAGTTACCCTAAAGCAGTGGGGTAGCATTAGAATGTAATGGCCTTATTCTTGACGTGCTGAATAGATGAAATATTACTAGCAGACGCTGCCTGCATCGGCCTTGCGGAGTGTCATGTGTAGTTTCCCATGAGGTAATGCCATAGGTGATGTGAATATGTGTAAGGACAATGAGGTGTCAAGTGAAAAAAATGAACAAGCTTTGATGAGTTCTCTTATACCGAATGCCGTTTTTTTATTTTAGAAAACAATGTGGTTGTGAAGTATGAAGTGTATTCTGGGAAAATGCTAGCTGGCCTGAGGTCAGAGCAACAAAGAAACTAGGGTCTCTCCCCAGAGAAATGACGAGCGTAGAGACAAATATTTGTATTAGAAAATGTTTGTTTAGTAACTGCTCCAAAAGGTTCTTACAATGCTCGAAAGCAGGATTTTAGCTGCTGCAAAAGCTGTGCCGAAGTGTCTTTGGTCAATTGCATCTCTGTAGAAATGAGCTAACAAATGAAATAGCAGGCATCTCATTTAAGAAAATTGCATGGATATGCGGGTAAACGAACCATTTTATAAATGATATCAGAATCTGAGTATGCACCACAGACAATGACTTGGTGACCCAAGATAGCATTTGAATAACTTTAGCGGTTGGAAGACTGCATACAAGATCAGAGAACAAACAAGGCTGCCTAATACCTTACGACGGAAAAAAGCAATTGGGCAGCTGAGGCACTGTAACTGAAAAATAACGAATGGTTGGTTAGCGACAGAACAGATAACAAGGGAGGGGCGACGCAGCAGAGTATGGCAAAAGAGGTTGGCTGATGAAAATTTTAAATTTACACACTTGAAGTTGCATTTGCTCGTGCAATGTGGTATAAATTGGAGATCATTGGAAGTGGCCTTCGTTTTGCAGTGAGTGAAAATTAGGCTGATGGTTTAGAAGTAGACATAATTTGTCAACAAAGTTGCTTTTCATGCAGGGAAACAAAAATGTCATTAAAGAAATGAAGGGGTCGCATCAAATCTGAGCTGGCACTTGCTTGTTAAAGGTTAAAAGAGCATTATGCATTTTGTTGTGCAGATCGGGGAAATGACAACTGGCTTATCAAGTGCACCCGGCCAGACAAAGAGCCTCAGGTGAGTAACGCTTTGCCCTAGGGCAAGCGCCAAGCAGTGCAAACTTGCTAAGGGCAGAGAGCAAAGATGTAAATGTTTGTGCTGCTTGTGGATCCAGGAAACAGGCACTGAAGGAGCTGAGGTATGCACTGCTGGGCACTCCCTTTGTTCGTGCTCCATTGCCACTTCATATTCACTAGGCTGTTATTTGCAGAGTTGGAGCCCACGGACACCAGAGATCAAGATTGCTGCTATAGACAACGGTCTGGCATTCCCATTCAAGCATCCAGACTCGTGGAGAGCATGTAAGATGCCGCTGGTTATCTAACATAGTTTGAGCTGACCCTGAAACTCTCTTTAATGCGGCAAATAATTGGTCCAGCATATTCACCTGACACTGGACTAAACATTGAAGGGACACTAAAGTGAGGCATTAAATCAGTTCATTTAATCTAGATTCTGCTGTCAATTTTGCAGTCTTCGAATAATTATTAGAACAGAAAATTAAGGTCAAAGTTTCATTTTTGAATTCTGCTCCAGAACTTGAGCACATAAACATTAGTGTGACGTCATGTATTTCAAAGTATTTTTGTGTGTTTGGCCTCACTGGTGCAGTGAAATTTTCATGAAGCTGCTGGACTAATATGGGTTCTACATAATACGGTATAAATCATTTTTACCGAAAAATTATTATGGGGGCCCTAGCATGCACTGTCATGCAGTGATGCTACGCTGCGCCAAACTGTGCTGAATTTCCCTGGCTGCTACACATTGCTACATTTCCTCAAAATTTGGTGAGTATGCACCCAACCTGCGCCGAATGGAATGCTCCAACATTCAGATACGAAACTACTAGAGTTTTCCCGTTGAAAATAACATTGCAGTGCACCTGCGTAAAACACAAACCGAGCCAAGCCAAACAGGGCCAAATGCCACTCTTGGGACCATCAATGGTTGGGACGCAGCGAATGGGATTTTTCTGACTTTCTAGGGACTGGCAAATCGTCTGAAAAAAGATTCATAACTTTTTATTTTGCTCAAGTAATGAAATCTCCACAGGCCTGTCTGAAATAGCTTCAATGCCTCCTAAAGTACATTTATCAGGCATTTCGGTGCACGTTCGGTGCACGCCCAGACTGTCGTAAGTACATTCAGAATCTGCTGACGTTCATTTGCAAATGCGTCGCGGGATGAGTGCCGGCGATACCAGGAAAGCACGAAATAAGTTGTCGATTTATCGCATGGAGCATGTGGAAATGATGACGGAGAACAAAAACAATATGGCAGAATACAGGAACACTTGTCTGAACCTCCACGATTCACGTGTGCACTTGGAAAATGCGTCACTGTATGAAAATCTCCGGCGACGCATAGCATTGCAGCCACACGAGATTAATCGTTCCTAGTTGTGTGCAACACATTGCCTACACAGCTGACGTGGTTCCTACTGGGGTGCTTGCGTACCCAAGCGTTTGTCATTAATATGTGTTCTTGATGCCCACTCTGTTCCTGATGGCATACGGGTGCGGCAATGGCAAGCTGCTTTCGTTCGTGAAGGCACCGCTTCTGTGCAGCGCACTTAGCTGATCCGCGCAGAAAGGCAGCGTGGACGGCGACGCACATGAGCGCTTAAAAGCGTCCAGTAAGCCGACAACTGTGCCTCATGCAGTAACAAGCAGTTAGCTGAAGACGCTTATCATAAAGCGATTAAGTCTTACTGCTGTGCTTGCTGCATTGCTGCCATCACACCTTCGAGGCTTTCCGGTGCTTATCTGTTAGACATCACCTCACTGCGCGCTGATGCCAGCCCCTTTGAATGTTTCATCTGCTTCACCCCATAGCACTCGTGTATTGCGGCAAAGCCAACTTTTTTACATTACTGCAACGTCGATTGATTGTTAAAAGTACTTGTTTAAGCCTGCGAAGTCATAGATGTAGCAGAGATGGGGACTTTTAAGTAATGCTGTTTAATACCTGGAATGTTGGCTGAAAGCCCAAATAATAGGACACCAGAGAGTTTCAGCGTCGACAGTTTCAGATATTTTTATCCATAGACGTTGATGGGGCTTGTGATGCTGGCGTGGAATCGTCTGAATTTGCAAGCATGTCTGAAAAATCTTGCTTCTGAAAAACCGGCAGTCGACTGATCTTCAGTGACATTATACAGATGTGCTATGGTTTTAAATTTTATCATTGGCTTTGTCTATTAAATATAGTCAGGTTATCTGTACGTAATATAATTTTTTCTTTTTTTGCTTTATTATGCTTGAATAGCGTGAGCACATTGGAATTTTATAATTTATCTGTCTTGAACACAGTATTAAAGAAAAAAACGGCAGGAAGGGGTGGATGGGGACCTTGTGATGAAAAAAAAAATCGTAAACAGGGGTTATGTCGGGCCAACGTTTCGACAAGTGGACTTGCTTTTTTTCAAAACTAGAACAGAACAGTTCTGAGGAAGACAAGACCACTTGTCGTAACATTGCCTCCAGTACACAACCCCTGTTTACAGATTTGTTCATGAACACAATATGTGTTTTCAAATTGACTCTAGCAATAACTGCTCTGAAAACCAATTTTGCTGCTCCGAAATGAATTTTCGTCTGGTCCAAAAGCTGCTCCAAAGCAGCCTAAGCCAGTAGCGTCACTGTGTCGAGAAATCTGCAACGTCACAGTGAGCCAGTGTCCAAACTGGTGTCACTACCTGTATTTCTTTTTGTGCGTTTTCTCGTTTACCAAGCTTCTTCTTGTAGTAATATATTACTGTCACATTGGCAATTTTAGTGCCATTTTGAGGGAGTGGCACTGAGTGCACTTATGTTTTAGGGCTTCTAAATGAAAAAATTAAGTTAGTAGTGCAGCATATCCTATTCAGTATTTTAGACTATCTTACTAAAGTATTAATATACTATAGTTATAGACAGCCCTTTAAATACACAAATTTGACCAGTGCAGCCATTGTATGGCATGTTTATGCAATAGCAATGTTTATTGCTACCTACCTAAATGCTACCTGTCCTTGTAGCATTTAGTTCATAAGTGCATGGTGTGAAACCTGCGCCAATTGTGCTAACCTGCGCCAACTGGAAATTACTGTGCCATACGACTTCAAAGGGGTCTTTTTTGTGTAATTTGCACCATTGCTATGCCACAAGGTTGTTTTGGAACCAAAAGTAATGTTGACAGTATACATTGTGAGCGGATATTATGTTATGGTCACAATCTTGTGCTTGCTCTGATACAAAAGCACGGAATCGGCAGATTCCGACTTCCGCTCGATTGCGGTGTGGTGCCTACCGAAAAGTTCGCCAGTATGACTTATCGCCGACAAAAAGCCTTTGTGTGTGTGTGGCATAGCGCCGCTTTAAGCTTACGGCACGCTTTTAATAGCCGGCGACTACCTGAGAGCGCTGAGGCACCGATCGCTACCACCTCAGTCGTTGTGAGAGATCGTTTTCAGCGTGCACCGCTTCGCAGAAATGAAGGCAACTCGCTGTTGCGGAGTTGAGCATTGTGGATCGGGGGCACTGTCACGTTTGGGCCTGCAGTTCGTCGAGGCAGACGCCATTGTGCGTGAGCCTGTCGTGCAGGTGGGCCAGGCAGTTAACTGTGGCCGGGTTACAAGGAGCTCAACGGAAGCATTGCGAACAACCCCTTGTTGAGTGGGGTTCAACAGCGTGAAACAGCTTTCATGGAGTCAACATCTCAACTCAACCCCACGACCTCCTCTATAAACTTACGACCTGCTCATGCCACCGCTCCCCGTGTCGCTTGTTTTGCTTTTGCTTGTTTAGTTTTTTTTAGTTCTCGAAAGTGCCGCAGCACGTCTTGGCGCCACAACTAACCCCCACTGCTGCAGCCGCCAAGCCGCTGTTCTGCTTGGTGCATGCGTGCGTTCGCATGATCTTGTGGCACTCGAAGGCAGATTAGATTTTCCTGTACTGGTATCTGATGCTTAAAAAGCAATGTTTGGACAAGCATATTATTTACTACTGTTGCTGCAGTGTACCATTGTTCTGGGAATAAAACATTTGTTTGAACCATAAGCTTACTTGTCTGTTTCTTGCCGTTTTACAGTGTGAATACAGCCACTTACAAATGGAAAATTCAAATTTTTAGCACTGAGCAAGCAATTTATGCACATTTGTAGCGGTCATAAGGGACTTCTAAGCATTTTATTGTAAGGGTGAAGGCATCAGGTGAAATAAAATTTTGTTCTTCAATCCCATGCCACAGAGGCTTTTGATGTGTGTCGGTACAGCATGCATCACAGGCATGATGTGAACGAAACAATTGGCAGCTGAAGCATCAGGAATAGTACATTATTGGTGGGTAATACCATGTGGGTTAATGCTAAAAGTTCGTGGAATAGAATAGGGACAGTGCAAAGTGATTTAGCCAGTTAGAACTCATGCTTTAGATTATAAATAAAACTCTCGTTTCTATACAACGTTATTCCCATGAGGGAAACGGAGCACGCTAGAGCTGTTGCCTCGTAATGCTTTGTATGTGGATGCTCCAGTAAAGGCGTGGGCGCACCGCCGATGTGAGACACGCGGAAATGCTAGCGACGCTCGAACAGAGGCCATAACTTCAATAAACTGTGTCTGATAATATATGTATGTACGAGAAATTGCTGTAACGTTGCGATAATCCGCCGGTTTTGTCGCACGCTTCCATCGTTAGACGTTCGCTAGACCCAAAGCACCCAGACGATAGCACAACTGCGCCCCTCTGTCGTCATCCGTGCACAGTATGACAACGATATGCTTGAAGGGCGACGTTCAGGTCATAAAAACTTACACGGGTTATCGCATGCGTCGTTCGTACCGTATGTCGTCTTCATTTACGTCGTAGACACGTCGGTTTCAAGTTTCAACTTGTTACATGCAAGATCGCACCAGCTCGCCCACGAACGAATTATGTTTGTGGCTGCTAGACAGCGGTTAGGTGGGGCGCCGCTGCTTAAAATAAAGCGAGGAAATAAGGCTTACGTTCTCTGGGTTATGTGTCGCATATTGCTTTCGTTTGCCTGCACTTAGAGGGGAACGCAAAAGCGCTCGCGCAAAGATTGAGGTCCGGTAACGAGCATCCCGAAGCCATCCACCACGGTGCTTCTCACAACCAGAATGTTGCTTCGAGACGTTAAATCAGTGGATTGCTTGATCCACGCGTTAGAAACTAGAACAATGAGAGGAACGCGCACACACGAGTGCACCACAACGGTCGTGCGTCGTCTGCTATGGGGGTAAGTGGTGGCGGCATCTGGCGGTACCTCCGGTCCCTACACGCCAATTTTCAGCTCCATACGCCTCCGTAGGGATGGCGCCGGTGAGCAGGTCGTAAGTTTATAGAGGAGGTCGTGCTCAACCCTTGTCACCTACGTAGGGTCGTTACAAAGCGCAGACAGTTCGGTAGCATGAGATGGCGTCGCAGTAGCAGTTCTCAGGAATAGAGCACCTGAACTACCGGGTTCTTGAAGGTTCTAGAACACTGTACCTCGACACAGCCATGGTCCGCTGCTGACGTTCGTGTCAGCGGCCATCTTCCTCACAGAGGAGCTCAGCTTTCCTCCTCCTCTGGACTCTACCTCCTTGCCCTGTGTAGAGCCTTCAAGGTGTCGGCTGTGTGCGTCATTGTGTGGTGCGCTCGTGCTACCCATTGGACATTTCCGCTGATGTATCTCATCAGCCGAGTGGTTCAATGTCTGGACTCTTTGTGGTGGGTGGACCGCCAAGACTTCAAGCCGTTTGATTCGCGGAAGCAGTGGTCACCACCTTTTTCGGACTTCCATGTCATGAAACGATGGCCTATAAAAGCTGGTAGGGATCCCACTTCTACGCCAACTGCACCAAAGTGCACCAAACGAGATTTGCTACGCCAACCTGATAAAATCGACGTAAATTGTGCCAACCTACGCAAAACTGTCCATCTCAGAGGTTCGCAACCTGTGGCCCGCGGGCCGCATGCGACTCGCTGGGCAGTTTTATGCAGCTCCAGGCACGACCTCAGAAATTTTAATTCCGCTGGACACTGTAATTGCGGAGTATTTAAATAACTACAAATAATATTACCGGAGACAGCGGTAGAGTCTGAGGGAATTCTTTACGTTCCTGCAAACCGGCTTATAACACCTATATACTAGGTGTTAAGACGACGACTGCGTCTCAGCTGCTACCCTCTGCGCCATAGTCGCAGCGTGGCCAGCACGTGACGAGAGAGGAGGAGTGTTTCTACGTGGAGAGGAGCAGATCGTCGTTTGAGAGATAAGCTGAAGTCCACGACAGCTTTTTTTTCTCTCTCTCTCTCTCTCTCTCTCCATGCGCGCCGTAGAAGGGTCTCTCCGTGTCAGAGACAGGAAAGGGAAAGGTGTGGGGGGGAGTGATTCTTAAATGAGAGAAAAGATAAAAGTGCGCCCCATAACTGTCTGCATCATAGTGCTACACCTCAACAGTGGCTCACAGGGGATGGGGGTAAGGAGGGATTAAAAGCGATAGAGATGAAAATGAGGACGCCCACATACAGAAGTAAAGGTAAGATAGATAAAGATGGGGACATGGTTGAAGGTGTCGGAGGATGCGGTGCCACTCGGCAAGAGCTTCACAGCGTCAGTAGATCGCGGAGGGCGAGCCGGTCGGCCAGAGCTGCGCTGTCGTCAGAGATCGCAGGGGGCACAACCGTTCGACACGGAATCTAGCGAGCGAGTCCCCGGGAAGGCGTGGCACCGGTGCATTGCAGATCGGCGTTTGCGTACCTGTGAACTCTTTCGATTTTTCCATAAAATGTGCGAATTTCGATCACGCGTACGATTTTACGAATCTTGCCTGAAATTTACAAAACATCTTTCATTTCCGTTAAAAAAAAAAACCTAAAATGAGTAAAATAGCATGGCCTCGACGATTGGCTATGGCGCTTTACCGTAGCTGGTCGCGGAGGCCACAAACAAGGAGAGAACTATATGTATTGGTGTTATCATCTCATACTTGCGAAGTCTCCCGCATTGTCCGGAAACTACCGGATTGCAACCGTTTCTTCCATTTGTAGGGTTGCCATGACAATCTCCCGAAAATCGAAAGATGTGTGCGAGATCTGGCTGCATTGACAAAAATGTAGGCCAGTTCGTTCCAGGCTTTTTGCGAGCCCATCGCATTATAAACTAAGTTGAGAGGCTTTCTTTCATCTAAACTTACAGCAGAGTCTCAGTGATGCGAAACCGCGGCAGATACGACTTCGTGAAAATCCCCAGCCAAACTCGTGTGCCCATCGGGCCAAAATTCGAATGTGCCGAACACTTTGCCTAATCGTGGCGTGTGATGAAGTTTAGTACTGAAACCGTCGAACGAAGGCCGATCGAGAGCAGGGTGCTTGAAGCTTCGGAAGTATGCGTGCGACCAGCACACGCACTATCAGCACACGCACTATCTGTGGGCTCGGCAGCAACACCAAGATGCAGTGCTCAAACCCGCTGCTGTTTTTCATGCAGATATTGCTTGGCTTGCTGCGGTTATCATCAACAGCGGCACAATGGGATGCGCTACAGCTGCAACATTTAGCGCCTAACACGACGATCGAAGGACTACCGCCCCATGACGTGCTTCGCTACTGGCCATGTGATGGCGTCCCGGGCGGCGCTACACTACAATTCTTGGAACCGGCAGATCTATCGGCATCGAGGATCACAGCTATAAAGCAAGCTCTGCAAGGACCGTGTGGCAGTGGGCTCGGCAGCAACACCAAGATGCAGTGCTCAAACCCGCTGCTGTTTTTCATGCAGATATTGCTTGGCTTGCTGCGGTTATCATCAACAGCGGCACAATGGGATGCGCTACAGCTGCAACATTTAGCGCCTAACACGACGATCGAAGGACTACCGCCCCATGACGTGCTTCGCTACTGGCCATGTGATGGCGTCCCGGGCGGCGCTACACTACAATTCTTGGAACCGGCAGATCTATCGGCATCGAGGATCACAGCTATAAAGCAAGCTCTGCAAGGACCGTGTGGCAGTGGGCTCGGCAGCAACACCAAGATGCAGTGCTCAAACCCGCTGCTGTTTTTCATGCAGATATTGCTTGGCTTGCTGCGGTTATCATCAACAGCGGCACAATGGGATGCGCTACAGCTGCAACATTTAGCGCCTAACACGACGATCGAAGGACTACCGCCCCATGACGTGCTTCGCTACTGGCCATGTGATGGCGTCCCGGGCGGCGCTACACTACAATTCTTGGAACCGGCAGATCTATCGGCATCGAGGATCACAGCTATAAAGCAAGCTCTGCAAGGACCGTGTGGCAGTGGGCTCGGCAGCAACACCAAGATGCAGTGCTCAAACCCGCTGCTGTTTTTCATGCAGATATTGCTTGGCTTGCTGCGGTTATCATCAACAGCGGCACAATGGGATGCGCTACAGCTGCAACATTTAGCGCCTAACACGACGATCGAAGGACTACCGCCCCATGACGTGCTTCGCTACTGGCCATGTGATGGCGTCCCGGGCGGCGCTACACTACAATTCTTGGAACCGGCAGATCTATCGGCATCGAGGATCACAGCTATAAAGCAAGCTCTGCAAGGACCGTGTGGCAGTGGGCTCGGCAGCAACACCAAGATGCAGTGCTCAAACCCGCTGCTGTTTTTCATGCAGGTGAGAAAACGCAACGCTAAATCTTATCATAGCGATGACGTCTGCCTACTTTTGCTGCCGTGCCCACGGTCCATAACGCTATTGTGTGAAATGTTACACGATGTCATTAATTCTCTAACATTTTTGTTGCTTCTCGGTGGCGACATCGAAGAAAATCCGGGACCTACAGTAGCAGAACAGCTAAAACTGATAGCTGAAGACATTCAGGAAATTAAGAACGGAAAAACTGAAATCAACGAAAAGTTGAATGCAATAGATAAAAAGATTGAGAAAATCGGCGGGCTTGAAAAACAAATAGTAGACTGCACGAAAAGAATATCGGAGCTGGAAAACGGTCTCTCGGCTATGGCGAAAAAAGTCGACGAGTTAGAAAACAGAAGCCGGCGATCTAACCTTATCATTTATGGTGTGAAAGAACAACAGAATGAAACGTCTAAACTTTTACACGATGTGGTTGCGAAAAATATATTCCAAGATATACTAGAATTCACTACCTCAGGAATAGAGAGAATTCACCGACTCGGTGCTCGAAAACCGGGTAACGAACAAAAAGTAAGACCAGTAATCCTAAGGCTATTGGACTACCGTGACAAAATTAACATCCTAAAACGGTGTTCAAGACTCAAAGACACAGGCTTCTCGATTAGCGAAGACTTCTCCCAGCCAATTCGTGACATCAGAAGAAAGTTGTGGCAAAAAACAAAAGTCAATCGTGAGCGCCATGAGAAGGTCTCATTAGTTTACGATAAAGTTCGCATAAATGGCCGCCTATTCTCCTGGGACAGTGAACGAAATGACATCGTTGAGGCTGAAAAAAACGAAGAACAAAGACGCGCAAAAACGCGACACACTCGCAACCATCCACGTTGACACTTTTGAATGTGAATTGTCGAAGCATTATCAATAAAACACATGAACTCGAAGCTGTCCTACTGTCTTATCAACCTGATATTGTAGCGCTCACTGAAACGTGGATGCATTCCGGTATCCTAGACCACGAGGTAGTACCGCCAGGGTATGCGATTCTACGCAAGGACAGGAAAACGAGAGGAGGAGGAGTAGCCTTATTAATTCGTCACGGTATTCCCTACACAGCTATGCCCATGGCATCTGACATCGAAGCAGTATGGTGTAAATTCTACGTCAAGGATGAAATAACCTACATTGGCGTCGTTTACAGACCACCTGATGCTGAAGTTTCATTTTTAGAAGCACTGTACGATTATATGCATACGCACGCTCTTCGCGGTAAAAAAATCATTGTAGCAGGTGATTTTAACCTGCCTGAAGTGAAATGGGACTCGCTGAATCTGGCGACGAAGACTGGCAACGTGCTTGCTGATATCATGTTCACATTTAACCTCACACAAGTTGTTACAGTTCCTACACGTAATCAAGGCTCTTTCGCTTCTATTCTAGATCTTTTTTTTGTAAGTGATCACTTTTTAAAATATCCTATTAACGTAGAAACATTAGAAGGCCTATCTGATCATAAAATAGTCTCGTGTTGTTTGCAATATCCAAGCGCTATTCATACGAAAGCTACAACAAAACGGGTACCTGCTTTTAAAAGAGCGGACGACGCTGCCATCATGACATACCTTGCTCTCGAATTTTCCAACTTTTTGGACCTCTACTCAAATGAACACTCAACGGTAAATATGATATGGTCAACATTCAGTAATATTGTCAGGCACTGCATAGACAACTTTGTTCCAACAGTTACAAAAAGCATCAAAAAGCACAATCCATGGATCACGCGCGACATAATTCATATGAAGCGTAAACTAAAAAGGCTCAGAAAAGCTCAGAAAGTTCACCCACGCAGTTGTATTGCGTCGGAAATCCCTGCACTAGCTAGGTCCCTTAAGAAACAAGTGAATTTGGCAAAAAAGCGCTTTCTCAGTCACTCTTTACACAGTTTTATCAAAACAGCGCCTCATAAGTGTGAAACATACTAACAAAGCCTATACGCCTACCCCGGGAGGAAAACAGACAGCCGATCATTTCAACAGCTACTTTCAGTCTGTTTTCACCGCTGATAATGGCCTACTTCAACGCGACCAGTTCAGACCAAGTGGCGTAGATACACCATTAGATACCCCCTTCATATCGCAGGCGGGTGTATTATCCCTCTTGCTAAACCTCGACGAAAAGAAAAGCACTGGTCCAGATGACATTCCAAACGCCTTTTTAAAGCGGTACGCTGAGCCTGTAAGCAAATTCCTTCAGCTAATATATTTAAAGTCACTTCGCGTTGGTCATCTTCCAGCTGACTGGAAATTAGCAAAGATAATACCCGTGCATAAATCAGGTGATACGTTTTCCCCTGCTAACTACAGGCCCATATCTCTGACATGCACATCTTGCAAAATACTGGAACATATCATCCTGAAATATTTAACAGAGTTTGTCGAAAGTCACAACATATTACACTCCAATCAGCATGGGTTCCGCAGTGGCCTGTCGACTGTTACTCAATTAGTAGAAACGCTTCATGACTTTGCCAAAGATGTTAACAGCCAACTACAAACAGATGTAATATTCATGGACTTTTCAAAGGCTTTCGACCGGGTTTCCCACCTGAAGCTTAACTATAAACTAAGATGTCTATTAGGCGAAGGACCACTCACACGTTGGATTGAAGATTATCTTTCAGACCGTTATCAGTACGTACAGTACAATGCCCATGTATCTGATACTGTTCCCGTTCTATCTGGTGTACCGCAGGGTTCTGTATTAGCCCCGATGCTATTCTTACTATATATAAACGATATTACTAAGCACGTCGACGTAAACATTAGATTATTTGCAGATGACTGTGTACTGTACCACACAATCAAAACTGAAGATGACCAAACAAAACTTAGTAATTCTCTGTACAAAGTGTCTCAATGGTGCTCAGACTGGCAAATGGTGTTAAATGCAGAAAAGACAGTCTACATGAACATTACTAACAAAAAATCAACACTTACCTTTCCTTACAGTATCAACGGCACCCCACTACGAAATGTTTCACAGTACAAATATCTGGGTGTAACGATAAGCAGTGACCTAAGCTGGAATGCGCATGTGCAGCAAATTTCTAAAAAAGCAATGAATAAATTGTTCTTTCTCAAACGATCGCTTGCCGGATCTACCTTTGAAACACGTTCTCTTGCCTACACCAGTCTTATCCGACCGACATTGGAATACGCCAGTATTACGTGGTTTCCACACACTAAATACAACATCGCTGCGCTTGAGCGCGTACAAAGGAAAGCTGTCCGTTTTATTTTCAATCGCTACAGGCGTAGCGATTCCCCAACAGAACTTCTTCGGCAGGCTGGTCTCACTACCTTGTCTAACCGAGCGAGAGTGCACAGATTGAAATTCCTATATTTGTTGTTAAAAAATAATTTTAAGATCAACCCCAGGTCATTTGTTACATACAGCTCTGCCAGAGAAACGCGACACAAACACAAATTCACGTTAGAAGAATTTCGTCCTACTAATAATGTATTTCGCTTCTCTTTTTTTCCACGAGTTGTAAGAGACTGGAATGCCTTAGATGAAATTACTGTTACTCAGCCTACGCTAGAATTATTCTCTGAACTCGTGGAGAGAGCTGTGTGACACAGACACATGTCACTCTGGTTATTGTTATTGTGATATGGATGTAGTATGCTTGTTTTAATCTCTTGCTGTGTGTAAATTTAGAGTGTGTCTTTTCGTTTATACGTGTATATGTCTATTTATTACAGAGCGCATAATATGCTCTCCGCATTACTTCTGTACATTCATGTATAAATCAACTCCCACCCCTGTAATAATCCCTTTGAGGGATTGGCAGTATTTTGAAATAAATAAATAAAATAAAATCTTCTACAGTGCGTGTGGTTGTCATTGCCACAACCGCTGTGGACGAAACTGCGGTCGTTCGACACGATCATGTATGGCGACGGCGTTACCGACAGAACTCCTAAAGTGTGTGTGCAGCCAACATTTGACCAGTCAAAGCAATGCTGCTTTCTGCAAACTCTTTGGAGAAAACCGCGGCAGTTGTGACCATAGATGGCATAAAACGACTTAGTTTTGAATGCGCGTGGATTGTAAACAAAACTACTGTTTGCCCAAACCGCGGTGGCGGCGATGCCATAGCAATCTACGAGCTCCGAGGGCACATGGCTGAGGCAGCGGTAGGATGAAAAGTGGTAAGGACGTAAAAAAGGCTAGAGCTGTTTTGCTAGTTTGAATGCGCGTGGATTGTAAACAAAACTACTGTTTGCCCAAACCGCGGTGGCGGCGATGCCATAGCAATCTACGAGCTCCGAGGGCACATGGCTGAGGCAGCGGTAGGATGAAAAGTGGTAAAGACGTAAAAAAGGCTAGAGCTGTTTTGCTGTTCCTGTCCAAAGAATCTAGTAGCGAGCAAAGCCAAAGCTTTGACCCGCGCCTTCGCGGCAGCCAGCTGCGCTATCCCGTCCATTGACATGTGTCTTAGGAAGACATACGCGAGTTGTTTTGACGGAAATATATTTTGCTAGTTGTTTTGATGACGCGAAATTTCATCCGAGAGCACTTACGCTCCCCCTTTTAAACTCTCGCCTTAGTGAAAAACCCTACCCTCGTATGTTCGGCCATCCAAGCCATTATGAGACTGCAGCGCCGACGCTCGTGCTTGCGTTTAAGACCCCCTCTCCATCCCCCCCCCCCCCAATAGTTTTTGTGATGTTCTTTATAATTTTATTTTGGTGCCAAAAATGGGGGGAAATAATTTAGAGCACCAATTTGTTTTATGACGGCAAAATGTGATTATGCTTGTCACTAAAGGCAGATTCGTCACAGCTACAAATTAAAAAAGACAATGTCGGTAACACCTGCTAAACCCCCCTTTCCCCATTCGGGGGTTTTATGAATTTCTCTGTTGCCAGGTTGGCAGGTATGCGTATTTTAAATTTTTGGCTCCGCATCGCACGAAAGAGGGAAAAGAAAGAGTGCGAGGAGGCGCCAGTGCCAGCCTCAGGATTGCTCGCGCGCTATTGGTTGGCCTCTGGAGGTGACGCAGCGACACCGACTAAACTTGCACACCTGCACCTCATTTTCAGCTATGCTTCCCGCTCTGCCATAGACCCTCTCCGGCTAAGCGGCGCAGCCCCCGCCTTAATTCGTGGTAACGAGGGACAGGGTCTGGTTTACACAATAAGGTAGCGAAGAAAAGGCTTCAGTTGGGTGCTCGAGCTACCTATTCAGACGCCGCGGAAGCCTCGGAGAGGGCATTTTCAACTCCCCCAAGATTGTCCGCTTCATGGTCATTTGAAGCAAAGACATGGGGCGAATTTTCGCTCAGCCGCTGATCTCTCGAAGACACGCCGGCAGTCACTGTCGTCGCCGCGGAGTCACAGAAACACAGAGAAGTGTTTACGCCTGTTCCATCGTGCCGAAGCACCCTCGCCCCTTCGGTGTCTTGGATGGATCGCTACCATGCGGCGAGGGTGCGAGCGAGTGAATTTCGATAAGATGGCGATAGCGCGGTGATAGTTTCAATCAGCGAAAAGGTTACGACTGTTAACGGGAAGTGCCTCTGCAACGCCTTCAGCACAGACAGCAGCAATGCAACTAATACGATGTGGATCACAATTAATACGACGTGGATCGTCGTATTAGTTGCCTTGCTGTAGCTGGTGAGGCACTCGTGCACATCCGTCTGTGCAGAGGTCGACGAGCAGGCACTTCACGTCAAATGGGCTGGCCGAACTGGCATCTATTTCGGACGTAAATGTGCGCGATGCTTCCATGTCATTCAGAACTGCGTCGTTGACCGAAACACGGTTCACGTTTGATTTGTTGGCGTCTAATTCAGACATGAGCGTCTAGGCGTTTGCCATGACAGTCAGAATCACGTTTCTGCAAGGGCAGTTGGAACTGGTATGGTGTGTGACAGAAGTGCGATGCATGTGATTGAACATTAGATGGTAATTTTGAACTTTTATTCACACATGAGCGTCGACCATGCCAGCAGTGGCGCGTATGATGCGGTGGTTGATTGAATAAAACAAACAAAAAAAGTCACTCTTCCACAACTCTTGTGGGTAGCATGGTTTGGCTCAGCTCTTACAGGGAGAGGGAAAGAGGGATAAAGAAAGGCAGAAGGGAAAAGTAGAGAAAGAGTGCGGCGGCAGGTTGTGGGTGCTTCCCTACGATGGAACAGCCGGGAAAACTCCGCACATTCCATCGCGGCCGCATGCGTGCGTCACCAGCACGTCACCTACAGGCATGCACGTCCCCTACACTGAGGAAGCAATAGCGCGCGAGCTATCCTGATGCTGGCGCTGGCGTACTCCTCGCACTCTTTCTTTTCCCTCTTTCGTGCGATGCGGGGCCAGCAATTCCAAATACGCCAATCAATTTGAGAGAAAGCAAACATTCCGCCCCAGCCTTTCCTATTATTTTCCTTCTTCGCGAGCACTGTAGAGGTGTCGGAAGTGCCGCCGTGGGATTGGGCGTGGTGCTGAGAGCATTTTCGGAGCTCGGTATGCTCGAATTAACCATCGCAAGTGCTTGCGCGTTCGAATTACAGGGCGTTTTCACATATTGGAATACACATAGGTTTGACGCCGCCATAGCATCAGTTCTAATAAACAGGAAGTTCGAATTAAGCGTGTTCGAATTAATGAGATTCGACATTAGTAAATTATGCTTTCATAATTCTAGAATCACCATGCTTGCTACAAGAACTCACTCTGTAAGCAAGAAAACGCACAAAAAGAAAATTAGGTGGCTTCACGTAGTTGCATTAATGCATCAATTGCCATGACTTTATAAATTTTGACATTTTTTCACTAGGTCCTGCATAGCTCTTCAGTACTAAAAACAAAGTAAACTGACTTCTGAGACGGCTCTAAACTTAACGTACTCAGTCTGAGGATTTTACTTTGAGCAAATGTCGCTAAAGTAAAAAAAATGCACATTGAAATTCGTAGTATCACGTGCAGCGATTTCAACGCTATTTTCTAATATTTTCTCCCCAATCAATAAACCTGTGATTGTGAAAAGAATGACATGAAAGTTCTCTAAGCCTTTTTAAATCTAAAAAGATCCTTTGTTCTAGGTTAGCGTTCATTTAATATTAAAGTGTTTGAGGTACTCTCTTCCCCCACAGGGGCATCTGTGTAAGCAGGCGTTTGGTGTGTAGCAACACCACGGACCCGAGCTAACGGGGGAGTTAGGACTCCCTCCCACGCCTAGTCGTGCGTGGCTCTGCCGTGCCAGGGGAAAAGGGGATCCTGGGGGTTGAGCTGACGCCGGGGGATTGGACCTCAACCCGACGCTGGGTGATTGGACCTTCAAGGCCACCCAGCAGAGGCAACACACCTCTTTGGCCCCGGCTTCACGTAGACGGCACCCCTGGGCTGACCCACCCAGGGGAAATCGGCAGTTGTCTTTTCCTATCTCTCTCTCCCTACATCTTCGTCTTCATCGCTCCCTTCTTACCTGTCCTGTCGTCTTCTCTTTTCCGTTTACTTCCAAATTTCCTGGCGGCTAGGGTTAACCCTGGGGGGACTGACCTCCCTTGGTCAGGACCACAGGGTTATAGTAGCAATGTGAGGCTAACGTGTGTATACGTTCCTCTTGTTGGACTCCATGGTGGGTGGCCAGCATAGTTACCGAATGATCATGCTTTTCTATGGAAAAAAGTACCCCCCCCACCTCCACAATGATCAGTCCCGTAAAAGGGGTCGCATTGAAGCAAATAGAAACTTTCTGACTAAAGAGAGCAATTACACAAAATTCTTTGTTGTAACGTCATTGTCTGAAACCAAGATTCAGGACATATCACCCTTCCCGATTGCAAAAGCAATCAAAGAATGCATTGGAAGCAATTACAGTGCAAAAAAATTGAATTCAGGAGATCTCCTCATAGAAGTGAAAAACAAAGAACAAAGTTACAAAATCGGACACCTTGGAAAAATCGGACAACATGAAGTCCGTGTAACAGCTCACCGATCTCTCAATTACACGTGAGGTGTAATATCGGACAATGAACTGCTCAAGTGCACCGATGCAGAAATTGAGGATGCTTTAGCAAATCAAGGTGTACTTGCCACACGAGCAATCATCATCTGCAGAGATGATAAGGAAACCCGCACAAGGAATGTAATACTAACCTTCGCAAGCACGACGCTTCCTGCTGCAGTTAAGGTAGCGTACCTTTACCTACGTGAGAGGCCCTATATACCTAATCCTCGCAGGTGCTTCCGGTGCCAGAGGTTTGGGCAGGGGTCTCATTCATGTCGTGGTAATCCAACCTGCATGAAATGCGGCCAGAATGAACATGAAGATGGCGAGTGCACCAACGTTTTAAACTGTGTGAACTGCAAGGGGCCCCATGCAGCGTACTCACGCTCCTGCCCAGAATGGCAAAAAGAAATAGACATACTTGCACTGAAAACCAAAGAAAACATACCGTATCCAGAAGCGCGCAAGCGAATGGTTCTTGCCTAAAAGGGAACCTACGCTGAAGCGGTGCGAAGGGGGAAGGCACCGCCGACAGTCTCTGTAGGCACACAGGTCGAACTCCAGGACCTAGTGGCCACGGTCCGTCCCCCAGACAAGAGCGAAAAAAAGGCACCAAGTGCCTTTTTTCAGGGAGGCCCCAAAGCCTCGACCAGTGTTGGTGCCAGCCAACCTAATGTCGAGGCATAAGAGGTCTCAACAACGGTGCCGAGTAGCCAGCCTCCCTTGAGGAGGCCAGCATTCTCGCCGGGCACCAACACTGTTGAGCAGCCTGGTGGTGCTGAGTCTATGGACGTGAGTCCATCGGACACTGAAAGCCTGACAGACCCTGCTTCCACTAGCAGGGCGATCAGGCAGCCCATCATCTTTTCCTGCAAAGGAGGAAAAGGGAGCCGAAACACACTTTCGGCCCCACAAAAAAAGAAGTGACGAAGAAGCACACGAATAGTGTCACTTTTTAGCTTATGCACAACTAACTCAAAATACTAAATTTCATACACATAATTTCACGTAATGGCATACATTATCCATTGGAACTGCAGAGACATGACACGAAACTTAAGCGACATTAAGGACATATTTACAAGCTTCTCTCCTGTAGCGTTATGCTTGCAGGCAACGAATCTGGGACCAAAAAACACCAAAATACTAAATGGTTACACTGTTATACGTCGTGACCGCTCGCAAAGCAACCGGCTGTCTGGCAGCGTCGCCATTGTTGTCCAAAGTGGTATAGCAGTAAGAGAAGTTAAAGTTAACAGTTTTATTGAAACGGCTGCAGTCACCATTTTATCACATAAAAATATCATTATTTGTTTCATATACGTTCCACCTCATACACATTTTACTGTAAAAGATCTAGAATTGATCGCAGAGCAGCTATCTAAACTTTTTTTAATGGCAGGGGATTTCAATGCGCATAATAAACTATGGGGTAGTGTAAAGACAGACAGTAGAGGGCAGGTAACTGAAGATTTTATTCTTAGTAACAATGTGGGTCTTTTAAACACTGGATCACCAACATACTGCTCTCCAGGCACAGGAACCATGAGTTGCTTGGATTTGGCACTGTGCTCTAGCTCACTGTTTGCAGATTTTACATGGGAAACAATAAACAACCCTTATGATAGTGACCATCTACCGTCGATTGTAAAACTAACATCGCCACTTCCAACCATACGCTCTCGACCACAGCGTTGGAAGCTTCACAAAGCTAACTGGCCTTTGTTTACACAGAGAGCTAATCTACAGGATGAGTTCTCTGAACACCTAACAGTAGATGAAATAAATGACAAGTTCACCGATTGCATACTGTCTGCGGCAGAGCAAGCCATTCCCCAGTCTTCAGGACTAGTGGGAAGAAAGCTAAAGCCATGGTGGACGAGTGAGTGTGGAAAAGCCAAAAAAACTACAGAATAAAGCATGGTGCAACTTCCGTAGGTATCCCACATGTGACAACCTTCTCGCATTCAAACAAGCTAAAGCAAAAGCACGATATATTCGTAGAGATGCAGAAAAATCATCCTAGCAGAAGTACATATTGCAAGGGCGTTTGATAGCGACGCCAGGTAATAAGCAGACAGCCGGTACGGAAACAAATGCTCGGGCAGTCCAGCGTCTACAGCTAGTGCACCCGCTCGCGCTTCGCACTCAGCGATGGTCCCTCTAGTCATTGCCTTGCGAATTCCCCACTACAATGCCCCGGCGACGAAGATGAGCCGTCCTGGCGACTCAAGGTGACGAGAGAACAGGAGGGTCGTAACAGGGCTTGAGGCGACTGACGTGGACCATCTCACGACCAAGGCGGCGCTTGTCCGTAGACGGCTTGAGCGGTTCAATCACATAGGTGACAGAAGAAGGGTGCTGTATGACGTGGTAAGGACCTGTATACTTCGGTGCAAACTTGGGAGTCAGTCCAGGAGAGTGAAAAGGCAGTTGGAGCCACACAAGAGAACCGACGGGGAAGGTATTGTGAACAAGATCATGGTCGTGGCGATCTTTTTGGAGGGCTTGGTTATCGGCTGTGAAGGACCGTGCAAGTTGACGACACTCTTCGGCATGTTCGGCCATTTCAGAAACTGGGCTGAACTCGGAGGCATCAGGATTGTATGGCAGAATTGTGTCGAGTGTGTTGCATGGGTCACGACCATATAAAAGAAAAAATGGAGAAAAGCCTCTTGTTGATTGAATCGTCGTATTGTAGGCGTACGTCACGAAAGGAAGAACAACGTCCCAGTTGGAGTGGTCGGAATCAATATACATAGCGAGCATGTCTCCGAGGGTTCTGTTGAAACGTTCCGTTAGGCCGTTCGTCTGAGGGTGGTAGGCTGTTGATGTGCGGTGTACCGTACGGCATGAATGTAGGAGCTGCTGCAGAATTTCGGACAAAAATACGCAACCTCTGTCACTCAGGAGCTCCCGTGGTGCACCATGACTAAGAACAAACCGATGCAAGATGAAGGTTGCAACGTCACAAGCGCCAGCCGAAGGTAGCGCTGCCGTTTCGGCGTACCTTGTCAGATGGTCGGCAGCCACAATCACCCATCGATTACCACCAACAGAGCACGGTGGCGGGCCGTATAGGTCAATCCTAACACGGTCAAATGGGCGTGCAGGACATGGCAAAGGCTGCAGTTGACCGGTTGAATGAGGAAATGTCTTGCGCTGCTGACACTGGGAACAGGAGCGAATGTGTTTGCGTACAAACGTGTACATACCCCGCCAGTAGAAACGTTGGCGTATCCGCTCATACGTCTTTAGCGCACCGGCGTGTGCATGTTGCGGTTCAGCATAAAAATATTTGCAGATATCAGACCGCATATGGCTGGGTCTGACTAGCAGCCATTTACGACCCGTCACTTGATATTTGCGACGGTATAACAGGCCATCTCGTATGGCGAAGTGCGTTGCTTGGCGGCGAAGAGCACGCGGGTAACCGGAAGTTGATGCGTCAGAAAGCATATTCAAGAGCGAGGCAATCCAAGGGCCCTTCCGCTGTTCGAATAGCATGTCTGTGACGCTGACGGCAGAGAGGGAAAGGTCAAGGGCTGATATATCCGTATCATCAGATTTCACGGGTGATTGTGAAAGCGCATCTGCGTCAGAGTGCTTTCGCCCCGATCGGTTGACGACGCGTACGTCGAATTCCTGGAGGCGTAGTGCCCAACGTCCGAGGCGGCCAGAAAGATCTTTCAGTGAAGCTAACCAACAGAGTGCGTGATGGTCAGTTACCACATCAAAAGTTTGGCCGTACAAATAGGGGCAAAACTTGTTTAACGCCCACACAATCGTGAGGCACTCTTTTTCTGTAACAGAATAGTTGGCTTCTGCCTTAGTGAGGGCGCGGCTGGCATAGGCGACCACATACTCCGTAAAACCTGGTTTGCGTTGCAAGAGTACTGCACCAAGGCCGACGCCACTTGCACCCGTGTGTACTTCGGTTGGCGCAGTAGGGTCGTAACGGCGCAGTACGGGTGGTGAGGTAAGGAGTTGGCGCAGTGTTGCGAAGGATTCGTCACAGGCTGCTGTCCAATTCGAAAGATCTGCAGGGCCAGCAAGGAGTTTGGTGAGTGGAGCGATGATGGAGGCAAAGTTCCGGACAAACCGACAAAAATAGGAGCACAGGCCCACAAAGCTCCGTAGTTCTTTAACTGTAGTGGGCTTAGGAAATTCGGCAACAGCACGAAGCTTGTCAGGGTCGGGAAGGATGCCAGCTTTCGAGACGACATGACCAAGTATGGGGAGTTGTTTAGCCCCGAAGTGACATTTCTTCAGGTTAAGCTGAAGCCTAGCGTTTGTAAGGCACTGTAGAATCTTACGCAGACGAGTGAGATGCGAAGTAAAATCGGGTGAAAAAACCACAACGTCATCAAGATAGCACAAGCATATGTGCCATTTGAGACCGCGTAAAATGCTGTCCATCATTCGCTCGAATGTGGCAGGCGCATTGCAGAGTCCGAATGGCATTACGGTCAATTCATAGAGGCCATCCGGTTTTTGGACAATCAGACTCAGCCATTGGGACCTGCCAATAACCCGAGCGAAGGTCAAGCGAGGGAAAGAATTCTGCACCTTGGAGACAATCGAGAGCGTCGTCTATGCGGGGAAGAGGGTAAACATCTTTTCTCGTAATGTTGTTTAGGTGCCTGTAGTCTACGCAGAACCAGATTGAACCATCCTTTTTCTTGACGAGTACAACTGGGGAAGACCAAGGACTAGAAGAAGGCCTGATGACTCCACGCTGTAGCATGTCGTCTACTTGTTCTGCAATTACGCGACGCTCCGCCGATGACGCACGGTAAGGGCGCTGGCGCAAAGGAGTACTCTTTCCTGTGTCAATTGTGTGCACAACGGTGTTCGTTCTTCCTAGCACCGCTTGGGGAAAGTCAAACGAACGCTTCAATTCGTGCAACAGGGTAACAAGCTGCTCTCGTTGAGCCGGGGCGAGATGGCTGTCAATAGAGCGGTGAAATGCATCGGTAGACACGCTGTTCGAGGCAAAGTGAGGAACCAACGCGTTCAGCTCCATATTAGGCTTGGAATCAAAGAAATCGGCAGGCACGATAGTACCTTCATCGATAAGCTGAATGTGGCCAAGCGTCTCGTTGCGGCGCAAACTGAGGTGCACGAGTTGGGATTGGAAATAAACATCCCGGTAGTGTCTTGACAAAGCTCAAGAACGGCGAATGGCAGCGATGTGTGGTGGTGGCTACTGAAGATGTCAGATGGCGTGAATGGGACGGTAGCGTCAGAAAGTGAAGCACAGCAGGCAGGGACAAACTAGGCGCTGAAAGGAGGAAGGTCTATGTCCGTCGCGACGACAAGGTTAGCCACGCTAGATACGGCCGCATCAACAGAAGGCGCATCACGAAACGGTAACAGCTCCACTTTGGCCTGAGCGCAGTCCACGACGTCGTGATGACGTGATAAGAAATCCCATCCTAGGATGACATCGTGGGATCATGTTGGCGCAGGGTGGGAAAGGGGGATCTCGTTGGCGCAGGGTGGTAGGCACGATGACCAGTTGAGATTGGGCCGTGCTTTGCTGGGTGGTGCCTTGCTCGGTCGTCTGATCAGGCATTGCTGATGCAGTGGGTAGCTTCCGGCTTCGAAGTTCCAGGTTTGCGTTCCCAGCACACTTCCACCACTTTGCAAGGGGGTTTAATAGCGACGCCAGGTAATAGGCAGACAGCCGGTACGGAAACAAATGCTCGGGCAGTCCAGCGTCTAGAGCTTGTGCACCCGCTCGCGCTTCGCACTCAGCGATGGTCCCACTAGTCATTGCCTTGCGAATTCCCCACTACAATATCTACAATCAATAGCACAACCACATCCAAGAAAATGTGGAACCAGGTTAGAAAATTCAGCGGCGACTACTCCTCATACGCAATACCCATACTTACAGACCCAGGCACACGACATCTCTAGAGGAGCAGGTGAACATTTTAGGCGAACACTTTTACACTATATCTAGTTCCGCTAATTACACGCCATTCTTCCTGGCATACAGACAACCAAAAAACAAAAACTACCAGTAACCGCTGGCCTAGATGAGCCGTACAATGCTCCCTTGACACTCCAAGAGTTAAGCACTGTGCTTTCGGCGGAAAAAAAGACAGCAGTCAGGCCAGAGAGAATTCATTACATAATGCTCGCGCACCTGTCTCAAGCTGCCGTGCAAGCATTATTGAAGTTCTTTAACGTGATTTGGAAAACTGGCAAAATGCCCACAAAATGGAAAATGGCAACTATATTGCCATTTCTAAAGACTTGAAAACCACCCACTTCATCCGGTAGCTATAGGCCCATAGCACTTACAAGCTGTATGGCAAAATCATACGAAAGCATAATAAACATTAGACTTACATACACCCTTGAAATAGACAACCTACTAGATGATCATCAGTGTGGGTATAAGAAAGGCCATTCAACAATAGACCATCTTGTCTGTCTCGAACACACAGTACGTGAGGCCTTCTTACATCGGCAACACTGCCTAGCAGTGTTTTTTGACTTGGAGAAGGCATACGACACTACGTGGAGGTACGGTATACTGAGAGACCTGGCAAATCTCGGAATACGCGGAAGAATGCTTAACTGCCTCTCTGACTTTCTATCAAACCGAAACTTTCAGGTACGGTTGGGCTCCACACTATCGCGTGTTTTTGTCCAAGAGAATGGTGTGCCGCAGGGTTGCGTGTTAAGCACTACACTCTTCGTAGTCAAAATGAATTCAGTTAATGAAGTAATCCCACCCTCCATCATGCACTCATTATATGTTGACGATCTTCAGATAGCATGTCGAGCCTCAAGCATATCCACATGTGAAAGGCAGCTGCAGTTAACCATCAACAAACTGACCAAATGGGCAGATAAAAACGGTTTTCGCTTTTCTACCCAGAAAACCGTTACCCTACTTTTTTCGCAAAAGCGCGGCTTGTATCCGGAGCCTGTTCTTAAAATCAACAACAGTGTACTGCCACTCAAGTCAGAACACCAGTTCCTAGGCCTAGTCTTTGACAGGAAACTAAACTTTATTTCCCACATGAATCACACAAAAAAGAAAGCAAACAAGGCGCTCAACATTCTGAAAATACTATCGTGGAAACACTGGGGTGCCGATCGAGTCTGCCTTTTACACATATACTGCTCGTTCATGCGCAGCATACTTAACTACGGCAGCGTTATTTACGGTTCAGCCAGAAAATCTTACCTCAAACGTCTTGACCTAATACATAATCATGGATTACGCTTGGTGACTGGAGCGTATAGAACCTCACCTGTCCAAAGCTTATATGCTGAGAGCAACGAGCCTTGCCTAGAACAGAGAAGAGCGCTACTTACTGTATCCTATGTATTAAGAACCCGATCAAAACCAAGCCTCATATGTCACACTATTGTCTCCCACATCGATACCAGAATACAATACAACAGACCGTACACGATAAGACCACTTCTCCTGCGCTTTGAAGAAATATGTCTAGACTACATAGTACCGAATCAGGCACTAAGCGTGGTACGAATGCCGGAAAGATTGGCTCCATGGTTGGACTTTTCGCACTACACTGACCTTGCTTTTACTCATTCAAAGAAGAAAGAAACTCCACAGGAACAAATTATGCAGGATTTTCTAGCCGTACAAGAAAAATATAGCACTCACTCTGAATACTACACTGATGGATCAAAAACACAAGAATATACAGGAAGTTCTGTCATATCAAAACACTCAGAAACATGTATAAGAGTGCCGCCATTTGTATCTATCTTCACAGCAGAAGTATATGCTCCTTTGATTGCTTTGAAGAAATTTTATCAAGAAATCACAAAAACCGGCATATACACTGACTCACTTAGCACATTGAAAGCCCTACATTTAAGGTCGGAAAACGAACCGTTTCTCGGGGACATTTTATAGAAGCTAGAAAGAGCTGAGAAAAATGGCAAAACAATCCGGCTTGTGTGGGTGCCGAACCATGTTGGTATCCCAGGAAACGAAAAGGCAGACAGGGTAGCAACAAGAGCAGGTCATCAAAGCATAGCAGAAATAAGGGCACCATTCAGAGACTGTTTGAACAGTTGTCGGAAAGCTTTTAGGGCAAAATGGCAAGAAGAGTGGCAGGCTCAAGTGCATAACAAGCTTCAAATTGTCAAGCCTATTCTCCAAGAATGGAAGTCGTGCAATCACCAAAAGCGCTTCATCGAAGTAACACTATGCCACCTACGGATAGGTCATACTCACCTCACCCACAACTCCTTATTGCGCGGAGAAGATCAGCCAGAATGCAAACATTGCAAGTAACGTCTATCAGTCATATTTTAATAACATGCCCAGTCTTTGATAAAAGAAGACACGTTTATTTTAAACAATTTTACAAAACACAAACACCTCTACACCCAATGTTAAGGGGGGAGGCTACCCTGGAGACCGAACTTTTTTATTTTTTAAGATATCTGGATGAAACTTTCAGGGTTTGTTCACTACAATAAAACTAGCACAACTGCTAAGTTTCACGAAGCTGTGTTTCTTAGTTCCAGAGTTATTGAGGTTTAACTGGGTGCTTCACATGGGTGCCTGAGGAAGAGTCGTGAGAAATCCCAGGACATAGTAGAAAGCTGAAATTCATTGTGGTCATTCCTTGATAGCTATCCCAGGGCGCTACAAAGCCGTTTTTTTTTTTTAAATTTACCCCCCCCCCCCCAAAATTTTAACGCAACTTTGAATTTGATGTAACCAGTAATGACCAGATTTATCAAAAATTGTTTATTATAAATTAACAGCACCAATTTTCAAAAAAAGGAGCTTGTTGCGCCCTTGCAAGGTCATTCAGGAACAGAATAAAAAAAACGGCACACAAATCTGATGAACGGTTTTCGAGTTCTTGCTTTCCTCAGCACCACAACTAGCAAAAAAATCCGTTCTGAGAAAACAGGCCGAAAAAGTTCAAAACACGTGTTAAAAAGCTCCAGCACAGTAGCTAGGAGTGTCCTGGCGCACTCTTTTCTTCTTTTGCCTGGCCTCCATCTTCTCTTGGTGTCTTTTAGAATTCTTTTTTAGGCGTAAAGCGTCTTTTTCACGAGCTCGCTGGATGGCCAGATGACCTGGTTGAAGTCCAATGGAGTCCGATATCACTTGGGTTGCTTTGCAGCAGCCGGCATTGTAGCGCAGCACTGCTTCATGCAGTGCTGTTTCTACCGCGATCAAGGATGAGTGTTGTTCCTTCGGCATCAGAGACCACAAAATGGAGTGGAATGATTCTGATGCATTTTGCGTCTTCGCTCCCAGGCAGCGCTGAAGAAGCGACTTTTGTGACAGTCTTTCGTAGATGGGCAGCATAGCTGCAGCGACATAGTCCGGTAGGCTGTGTTTATGTTTTGGCTGTGGCTCACGCTTTGCCTCTGCAGCTCTATGGCGGCACCACGATTGAGCCCCCTCTGGGCAAAGTTCATGGTGAGGGTCCTGGTCAGTCGATGTGACGTGGTTATATGTTGCCATCACTGCACGCTGCATGGCTGTTAGGTCAGTTGAATTGTTTCTCAGGGCCCAATCATAATATCCTGTCAGCTTTTCAATGAGGGCTTTAGTCAGCTTCCCCTTCCCACTCAGTGGCTTATCACTTTTCTGCACAATGTTTCGAAGAGCACTTCCAATCCTTTTCTGAACATCGTTCAGACATTCTTCTTTTACAATTGGCACTAGCCCGTACACATTCTCTTCTGTGAGGGCAGTGAAGGTACGGCTGTCTCCGTCGGACACAAGAGTGGTGTACCGCAGGCCATGCTTGGATACAGACCGCCCAAAGAGAGTCAAGCCTGCCTCCACTTCCATGCTTCCCGATTTTGCGTCTGTGTTTTTCTGGCAAATGTGGTGCTTCTGCCAGCTTTCGTATGCTGCATCTCCAGGTTTGGGCCCTGTTTGGCATCCAAGGCAGTGGTTTGAAAGAACTACAGCATCCAAGATAAGACCTGTAAAGAAGTCAATTACCGATCCCACTCCGATGTGTGATGTGTGACCCCGCTTATGCCATGTGCCATCGTACACTACGGTGATGTCCTTGCAGAAGCTGAGGTCCATTTCTTTATATGTTTTGATCACTGCTGTGGCAGAATCAGCATAAAACTTCTCCAAAGCGGTGGCCTCTGGCTTCCTGAACGTCTCTTTCAAGTGCTTTTGAAACGTCTTGTGGTGAAGACCTCTGTAAGAGACGTTCATGGCAGCCCAAAAGTCATTAAGAGCTGTTTGCCCCTTGCCTATTTGCTTTATAGCCATTATGGCGTGGACATTTACATCGAAGGCCTGCGTGTCCTTTTTGCGGGGTGATATCCATAATTTATCGACGGTGCCACAAGAGGCGCACACGACTTCAAGTTTTGTTGCAAGTCCAAGCTTGGTGCTCTCTCGGACAGTCATAGCACCTTTCAAACATTCTTTGCACACTGTGCGGCTGAGCACGACGTTAAAGATGTTCATTTGAACGAGCGAAAAATGTTCGCCCGCACTTGTCACTGCAGGTGCAAGAGCCGGCTGCATCAGTTGAAATTTCTTCTGCGTCGCTGGCGTAGACTCGAGTTCAGCGCGAACGGCGTCACGACGTTTCGCATTCGCATCGATTTCTTCCTTCGTTAGGAAACGCGTCCGCAGATGAAGCGACGGTCCACTCACGCTCGATGGCGGCACCGATTCAGACGTAGTGCTGGGTCCCGCGATATCAGAAGCACTCGGTGTCACGCTCGATAGCACCGATTCAGACGAAGTGCTGGGTCCGGCGATATCAGAAGCACTCGGTGTCACACTGGATGGCATCGATTCGGAGCACGTGTCGAGCCCGGCGATCTCGGAAACATTCGGTGCATTTGCGGTTCCAGCCACACTCGATGTGTCGGATTCTCGACTGGCGACAGCCGACAACACAGTTCCGTCGCTGCAAGCGTCTACGCAGTCGGCACCCGCAGCAGAATAGCGGAATTTCGATGATCGTACAAGCCGCATAGCGCGCCTCCGCGCACCGGACTTCCGCACTGACTTCGGCTTCGTTGCCGGCATCGCCCGCAACAACAAAGACGAAAGGCACAGAACTAGTGCAAAAAGAAAAAAAAACGAGAGAAAATGATCGAAAAGATAGCACAAGGCGAAGAGCGGCTCGTAAGCAGACGTCTGTCGAGGCGGACGTCTGTCGAGGAGAGCAACAGCGAAGCGAGCGCGCTGGACGCGCCATCGAGAGGAGCGACCGCCCCCGCTGCTGCACAGCAGCCAATGGCGGGCACGCTTTCTCCCGCGAGATATGAATGCGCTGCTCTAGCCAATCAGCGCTCCGCATCGCATCACGGGAAAACG
This sequence comes from Rhipicephalus microplus, assembly GCF_043290135.1. Taxonomy (NCBI): domain Eukaryota; kingdom Metazoa; phylum Arthropoda; class Arachnida; order Ixodida; family Ixodidae; genus Rhipicephalus; species Rhipicephalus microplus. Next base: position 11,581,229 of record NC_134710.1, read on the forward strand.
CCAATAGCGTCTCAACTGTGCTGCCGACGCCATTTTGCAAGGCGGTGAACGAGAGAGAAAGAATTCACGGTCAAAACAACACCAAGATGGCGCGGGACGACCGCATGGTCCGGGAGTAGCGCACGCGCGAAGTTTGGTTTGATTTCGGGATTTGCGCCTGTTTTGGACGCCACGGCGGCCTCGAAAATAGTATTTTTTTTGCACTTTGCGGTTGAATTAGGTGCTGATAATTACAGAATAGGTAGTTTATGAGACATACAACCCAAAAATGTGGTTTTTCAAAAACCGACTTTTTCGTAATTTTTCGGTTTTCAAGGGCCGCGTCCCCCCTTAATACTATCAGAAAATGCACTCATCCCCATACAAGATGTTTTTCTGTTTCTAGAGGCCGCAGGTCTTTTAAACAAACTGTAAACAGAAATCTGTTTTTCACCTCACATTTTAACCCTATTATCAAAATCACCTAGTGTCTGGCACATCATAGCCATTGTTGCTTTTGCGCCAAAAAACCCACCGTAACTGGCGTACTTTCTTCTCCGAAGTGCTCAATTATGAATATATACCTATGCCCAAGTACTCCTAAATGTAAGATTATCTGCTCTAAAACTAAAATTTTACTGCTGTAAAATGCTTCTAGTAGCAAGATTACCTGTACCAAAAAGCTCTAAAACTAAAATTTTACTGCTCCAAGGTGCTCTTAATTACAATATTACCTGCTCCAAAATGCTCTCAAACTAAAATTATACTGCTCCAAAGTGCTCCAAAACTAAAATTTCACTGCTCTGAAAATTGCTCCAAATCGACAGCCCCCAGTGGGATCACTGAAGCTGGAGAAATTTTGCACAAAGGGGTGCCTTTTTTTCATCCATCATGTAAATAAACCTACGTTCAATCTCTAAAAATGAGGCTTCTCGCTGGGGAACATGGCTATATAGACGACGGCGGTGAGCCAGCTATCATAGACGCCATACCCCATCCTCTACAACTGGAGGCAGCTTTGGGAAGCCATCAATCCCGAGTCTTTATAGGACCTAGACAGCAAGCATAGCACACACTTTCATGAAGCGACAATCCAAACGCGCCTCCGTCCGCTGCCAGGATCGCTAGAGCGTCCCTTGCGGAAACATTGCATTGTCTTGTTAACGCAACAGGCTTTGATTGATTGATTGTGGTTTAATGGCAATAGGCGATGATTGATTGATTGATATGTGAGGTTTAACGTTCCAAAACCACCATATGATTATGAGTGGAGGGCTCCGGAAATTTCGATCACCTGGCCCCGGCGCGATGGTCTAGTGGCTAAGGGACTCACTCGGCTGCTGACCCGCATGTCGCGGGATCGAATTCTGGCTGCGGCGGCTGCATTTCCAATGGAGGCGGAAATGTAGGCCTGTGCGCTCAAATTTGGGTGCACGTTAAAGAACCCCAGGTGGTCGAAATTTCCGGAGTCCTCCACTACGGCGTCTCTCATAATCATGTGGTGGTTTTGGGACGTTAAACCCCACATATCAATCAATCAATCAATTTGGATCACCTGGGGCTCTTTAACATGCACCCAAATCTGGGCCTACAGCATTTTCGCCTGCATAAAAAATGCAGCCGTCGCAACCAGGATTCAATCCCGCGACCTGCGGGTCTGCAGACGGCACATTTAAAAAAAATGCAAATTGGTGCTTGGCCACAGGCGTGCGCCTGTGGCCAAGCATTTGAAACATGAATAGAAGAACAGCCAAAAGAAAAAAAAGGCACAAAAAAGCGAAGCATGCTGCTGGGGTGTTAGAATGAAATGTTTTTTTGTTCCGGTTTTATTTTCATTCTACTTAAAAAAAGTGTTTTTTTTTCTGTTCTGGAATGAACAAAAAGTGTTCCGCAACATTATGTAACTTTTTCGTGTACAGATAAAATAAAGTTGGGGTAGCTTTAGAGAAAATGTGCGTGAACATATTAATTTTTCTTATAGGTCAATTCTCTGGAAAGGCCAAATGCTTGGCATCAAGAGAGTGAGCATGATCTTAGAAGCAGCACCTTGTTGAGTGTAGTGTGTGATATGCGGGACCACTGTTCTAATGAAACAAACTTCAGCGCCGACAATGCCCGCTCCACGCTGCCACACCAAGGTCCACTTGTGCATAATGTAAACAGCTCTAGTTGTCACTCATTTCGTTTTTTGCAAAATTTTAACGCATCTGGTAAATCTATAAACTCTTTGCTGCAGATCCTTACCACTGGGCGTGGCTGCCTATGGCCAAGGTGCCTTTCTCTTCGGAGACACGTGACCTAGTTCTACCACAGCTTTCGGACATGAACTTTGTGCAAGAGATGTGCGAGGAACTTCATGCTTTATTTAAGGTGAGTTCGAGGGTGACATCATATGCAACTCAAAGAAAGGTATGCAGAACTGAAAGCATTCAAGACATGATCCAACATGTATTCAGTGTTATTCATCGCTGATTCCTTCAGTCTTGTAAGACCATTACTAGTGGGTCCATGTTGTAGATAACATTTGATGATTTAGCTTGTAGGGAAGTTGCTTATTATTTTTCTGTTCTTTGTGTGTGCCACTGTGGGGGGTTGGATGGGTGGCATGTGTTTGTAAAGTTGTGATAAATTTGGGGCAGCTTTGCACTAGCGGCACTTAGGCTGAAGGAACAGCAGAGCTGGGCAACCTTGCTTAGAAAATGTAGGCTTAACTTGGATTAGCAAACTGCCGCCACCCGGCACATGCAGATGGACCTATTTGTTCCCCCCCCCCCCCTTTTTTTTTCTTTTTAAAATTTTTTTCTTTGTTCGACTCTGGTTGCAGCAAAATGAAAGTGAAATGCTAGAGGCCTCTGTACTGTCCAGTGTCGGTGCACATTGTAGGACATGAGGTGGTCAAAATTTCTGGAGTACTCAACTACTACAGGCATTTTAATATTATCATGGTTTTAGCTCGTAAAACCCCAGATATTATTAATATTGTTCTCTCAGTGGTGCACTGCCGTTTACTGTGGCCCCCTTGTCCTTTATTCTTCCCCACTTTCCCACTCCCTTGCTGTATGATGCAATGCACGACTATGCTATGATATGAGCTGCTTGGCACATGACAGCTTTCTGTGGTGCATATCTGTTCCTGTACCTCTCACTGCCTCCTTTTCTTCCTTCACACTCTCACTTCGCTCTCCCACTTAGCATGACATGACGCATGTATAGGTTTGCTTTTGCCATGCACATGACCTGGATTTAGTTCCTGTTTCAAAGCAACATTTTTTTAACGCTATATGCTAAAAGCTGCCTGAGGAGCTTTTTTTTCTCTCTTTCTCTGACATGAAATCAAAGCAAAGCCTGTTTTGAGTGTTGTAGCTTGTATCTGCTTCAGTGTTGAAGGTACTATCTTTGAATATCTTAAAACATTCACTAACAGGGGATACATGCTGAGCGAGCTGATGTTTCAACAAGTGGACTTTTCTTAAAACTGATTTCCTCAGCGTGCATGCTTCGTACCCTTTCTTATGATCCAAACAAAGGAGGACGAGAGGGTAATTGCGGAAGAGAAAGGCTGCCATGACAAATTGTGCCAGTCAAAGGAGAAAGGGGAGGTGGTTAGATATTCTGCTGAATTATGGTGGTCGGAGGATACACTAGGAATTATTGAGAGAAAAGATGCTACTCGAAGACACTGTTTTTTTTTAATATTCACCCCAGAGCAATAAAACTTAAGCTGTTTATAGAACTTTTTTTGCTGATTTAAAATGTAGAAATAGTCTTCTTGTAAGTTGCATATTTTTAGCTCTACAACATGACAAAGTGAAAAACTTAACCTTTTTGCCCCCCTCCCCCTTCCACTGTTTTCATCACCAAACTGCCATAATTTTTTACCATTCATAATTCATAATGTTTTAAATAAGTGTACAATGCAATTAACTAGTTAGAAAACACATACAGAATATGTAATAGACGGGAAAAAAAATAGACATTAAAAGTCCATATTTCTCTTACCCTAGTAAAGGTTTACATAAATGTTTTATTGTATAATAGAGATATTTTAATTAGAACTAGATAATTGCGTTTGTCATACTGTAGAAGAAATTTGGGCGAAATTTCATTCTGATCCGAGAAACAGAATTATCCGAAAAAGGAGGGGTTCATTAAAAAAAAAAAAAAAAACAAGCTATATCGGTGTTTTGAGGTTTTATTCATGAGTTTTTATTTTTATTTAAAATTGAGTTTTTACTTATGAAAAATGTAATTAAATGCAATGAAATTCGCACACAAAAAAAGAACTATACAGTCAACGACCGATTTTTCGGAGCCTTAAGGGACCACAAAAATGTCCGAAAAAATAGAGCAGTCTGAGAAAGGAAATCTACCCCCAAAATGCTTAACTTATTGCTTACTATTGGGATAGAGGGCGGAAAAAGTGATTGATCGTCTTCGGGACCGTGCTTCGCTTCTGTGCGAGCACGTCTGCCTGCATTTAGGCTAGAGTTGCCGTGTCGCTGTAAGCTGATGAAAGGTTCGCAATCGCTTGCATCAGCTGAGCTTGCGTCTGCTGAGCTGCTGCAGATAAGTCGTCGTTATCATCCTCGCTCTCGGACTCTGCAAGCATTTCACAAATTACTTCCTCATTCATGAGGCCAGTGCTCAGTTCCGGCTCGCTGTTCATACACGCAAACGTGGAAAACGAAACATTTGGAGAAATTTAGACGCTCGCAGTGCGAAGTTCGCCAATGAGCACCTCGCTTCCGGACACCTGGTTGACGATGCTGTCCTCATCCAATGTGGCCGACTCGCCATTTAGTACAAGTCCTGCGTGATGAAAACAGTTGCACAGCGTTATCGACGCCATCAACTGAGTGCACTTTTCCACTGTCGAGGCACACCGCAGCATGCAAAAGCAAGTGTGGCCAATAGTTCACTTTCAGAATGCGTATGACACTTGTAGTGTTCAGTGGCCAGAACTCGGCGCGCACAGCCTTTAAGTTGTTTATGTGCCCATGTGCAGGGCAATTGTCCACGAACAACAAAATTTTCTGGCCTTCTATATCAAATTTGCGATCTAGTTTTCTCTGATAACTTTCGAAAAATCTGCTGAGTTACCCAGGTCTTTTTGTTGGCCTCGTGCAAAGCAGGCAAAGACTTTACGTCTTTGAGGCACCTCGAAGCTTTCAACTTGCCGATGGTGAGCATCAGCAGTTGTTTTGTGCCCTACATATTGCTGCCGATTAGCACAATAACTCACTCCTTGTTGTGTTTGCCACCATGGCAAGGTTCACCAACAAAGGCAAGAGTCTTTCTTGGCATCAGTTTGAAAAAAATCCGGTCTCGTCACAGTTGAAAGTATCGTCTGGCGAGTACTGCTGTAAAAGGGACTGCAGCTTTTCAGAGCGGTAGTTCACAACGGTGCTAAGGTCGACAGCTGCACTTCTGCCGGACAGTTTTTTAAAACTGGCATCAAAGTGCTTCTTGAAGTTCTTCAGCCAGCCGTCACTGACCTCAAATCCTTCAATGTTCATTTGAAGGGCCATGGTGGTGGTGAAACATTTAATAACCATTAAATGGTTACAGAGAGGTGATTGGGTTAGGGCCTTATTGGCCTTTTACCCTTGCAGCACTAGGTGGAACCCCTATTCCGGAGCTCCAATGGCAAGCAACGCCGCCCGCGCCCGTTGAACCAGAACCTTTTGGGCCTTCAGGTCTTGACAGCCGAGCAGGGCCGCCTCCCAGTCCTCTCTCGTGGGGTTGGGGTTAGGGGATATAGATGGATTAGACTGGCACACCCAGACGATGTGGAAGGTGTCGGCCACCTCACTACAGAACTGGCACGTGCCATCAAAGGATGAAATGAAATGTTTTAGCACCGCCAGGCACAGCACAGTATTGGTAAACCGTTTTAAAAGGAAACGCTCGTCAGGGCGATGCAGTCCCTTACAAGGGTCTGGATAGCGCCGGTGCTCCTCCTTGTAGTAATTGGTAATATCTTTGAATGAAAGGGCCGAGTTGTCTGATTGGGAGTAGGCTTCCAAAGACAGAGAGATAGCCCGGGAAGAGAGTGCGCGGGTGGCCTGATCGGCCTGTTCGTTACCCCTGAGTCCTTGGTGACCGGGTGCCCAAACCAGATTTCGCGGAGTTAGATTAACTTATCAGCAGCTAGGTTCCAGTATGCGCTGAGCAAGCAGCGAAGCCCACCCTAACTGATAGTTCCGACAGGCCCCTCGTGAGTCGGTGATGATATGTTTAGAAGAGGGATAGGTGAGAGCCAGAGCGATGGCAATCTGCTCGGCGTGTGTTGCGCTGTAGGCTTTGAAAGTGAGCTTGTTTACGGTATTTGTGTTGTGTATGACTGCGGCCGTATACCACCCCCCATGGTGCGGGCCGGCAATGTCCACGTAGCACACGTGTTCCTCTTGACCGAAGTGTCGCTGCAACGCTTCCGCGCGCATTTGGCGGCGACCACTGTGGTTTTCTTTGGACATGTTGAGGGGAAGGGGTCGGACACGCAAGGCGCGTCTCCAAGGTTCTGGCACTCTCACCCTTTCCTCAATATAGTAATCGTGTTTGATGTGTATTTGGTCCAAGAGGCGGCGACCGGAATGGGTCTGTGCAAGGCACGTGTATTGGTTAACGAGGTGTGCTTCTCGAAGTTCCCGGTAGGTATTCACCACGCCTAGGGCCAGAAGTCTGGTTGGACGTGATGATAGGGAGGTCGAGAGCCCGCTTGATAGCTTTACGGTGGATGACCTCGAGTTGATCATCCTCGTATTTGCGTAGGTGCAAGTAGGGAGCCGAGTAGAGTATTCTACTCGTTACGAAAGCATGGGCAAGCCGCATTGCATCCCTGCTTTGCAATCCGCCCCGCTTGTTGGAGACCTGGCAGACCATACGGCTCACCTGGTCTCCCACTATGCGAAGTTTGGCTATTGTGGTGTCGGCCTTGCGTTGGTGGTGTATGGAGAGGCCAAGGATGCGGATCTCCTTGGCCTCATGGATCGGTCCCGAGGGAATACTGATAAGGAGCTGAGTTGTGTCCTGAGGGGAGGGACGTACGTGCACAAATTCTGACTTAGCCGGGGCACACTGGAGTCCGCAGTAGGTTGTGTTGTCATCGAATACAGTCGCTGCTACTTGCAGGCATGACTCCATGTGACCCAGGTTACCTTGCGTGACCCAGATCGTGATATCATCCGCGTAAAGAGCATGATGTATCCCTGGTAGAGAAGCCAATTTGGGGGGAAGATGAAACATGGCTATATTAAATAGGAGGGGAGAGAGGACCGCGCCTTGAGGAGTTCCCCTCGAGCTGATGACGTAAGGCCCATGTTCCTTATCTTATATGCGTATGTAGGCTTGACGGTGTGTAAGAAACTGCCTAACATAATTGAATGTTTTATAACCACAGTTGGTCTGACTGAGGTGGTCAAGGATTACCTCATGCTTCACATTGTCGAATGCCCCTTTAAGATCCAAGGCCAGGACTACCTTGTCATTGTGGGAGCATTAAACAGAATCTAATATGTCATGGTGGAGCTGTAGAAGTATATCCTGGGCTGACTTCTGAAGGTGAAAACCAACATGGTGTCCGCAAAAGTGTGCTGTGTTTCTAGAAGCGCACCATCGTTTCCATCAGCTTTCCGACACAAGAGGTGTGGGAGATGGGGCGAAGGTTCTCTACGTCAATAGGTTTACCTGCCTTCGAGATGAAGGTCACGAGAGCTGATTTCCATTCAAGAGGGAGAGGAGTTTCTCCATCCCAAATGCTATTGATGTAATTGAGAAGCGTGGTGTAGGCCGCGTCGGGAAGATCGACCAACAGTTTGACCGTAACGTGGTCACGCCCGGGTGCAGTGCCACGCTTCATCTTGCATAAGGCCGCCTGGAGGTCGTGAAGCTGGAACGGGGTGTCCAACTGCGTGTTCTTTTTGCCTGCTTAAGAGTATGCGGCCGTCCGGGAGTCCTTGGTGGTGCACAGGTATCGGCCCCTGAGCGTGTGTGCCAGCTGTGTTGTCGTTTCTGTAAAGTTGTGCATGACCTTATGTAAGTGACGTTGAGTTTCCGTGCGTGTTCGTGTTGGATCAATGAGAGCGCGAAACGGGCGCCACGTGTTGCGACCAGACATCTGACGTGCAGCCGTATGGCACCTGTCCACCCAGTTAGTGTCGGCTAGCTGAGCAGCATATTCCGCAGCTTGCTCCGTGAGTTCTAGGATGCGTTTCTTGAGGTGTCTGTTACGTTTGTTTTTTCCATCGTTTGGTGAGGCTGCGGCGGGCCTGCCAAAGATAGAGGAGGTGGTTGTCCACGTTCGTTTGAGTTTCCGTGAGCTGTATCAGCCGTTCGTGTTGTTTCAGTGTAGAGATCAGTGATTTAGACCAGGTGTTGTATCCTGACTGGAGAGGGTTTACGATAGGTAGAGAGGTGCAGAAAGTTGTCCAGTCTGGGATATGAGCTTGTGTAAGTGGGCGTTTTAAGGGACGCATGTACACATTTGTGTTTAATACACAATGATCACTACCGAGAGTGTCCTGTGTGTTCAGCCAGTCGGCATGGCGTGTGTTGCGTGTAATTGTGAGGTTCGAGCAAGTATCTCGTTGAACAGAGTTGCCTACACGTGTTGGGCTGGCGGGATCAGCGTGGAGGGTGAGTCCAAGTGTAGAAAGAAGTTCCACAAGCTTCCTTCCAAGCGTGTCCTCTCGCGGGTAACCCCATAACCTGTTTGGGGCATTGAAGTCGCCGACGATCAGGAGGGGGTCAATTCCTGCCACCTGCATAGCTTGTGGGAAAGCGTGCTTCTTTTTATTATTTTTTGCGCTGCATCAGTTCGGGAAACAGCCATTATTTGAAGAGTGAGACTCGGCTCTTCGCCTCATGCGATCGATAGTGACGAGTGGCAGCGCATTATCGGCAGCAAGGTGCTCGAAGACTGTACATTTTCGGCCTTTTAACAACCACCTTGTGCTCTTTACATGCAATTTTAAAGCATTTCCAGTTGAGTCATGGCCTAGATTTTTTTTTTTTTTTTTTCAGAACAGTAGAGATACTAATCTTATCAAAATAGGCAAAAATAAAGCGATAATTTTTAAGAAAAAGAGAGTTTTTCGACCCGCATCTCCCTTTAACTCTCATTGGATTTCATTATGATGTACCTTATCAGATGGGTTCAAGAGCTTCCTTAGAAATGTTTGTTATATGTGCTGGTTGGAGTTTATTGAACCAGTGAATAAGGTATGACTCAGTAAATATTCTGCGTCTTTGGTAACGGAAGTTTGATTTAAGTATGTAATGTTTTAGATTTTTCGAGTTGTGGCCTGCTACATTAAATAATGTACCGCTGTTTCCACCAATTTCTTTGCCATGTCTGCACAATGCCTGTTTAATCTAACATTGATATTCTAACATTGACAGGCTGTTTGTTCTGCTAATGTACTATTTGGGAAAACATGAACATTCAATCATGGAGACGTTTCAACTAGTGCAGGTGAAACTACATTTTGTGTGATACACTTGTGGTACCTTTAACATAAACGTCGGTTTTGCATCTTGGATAAGAGCAAGGTGTTATGTGGGTAAGAACCCCGGCATCGTCAAGTTCTCCATAGAGTCAACATATTAAAAAGCCCGAAATTCCGGTCGCTTAGCCTTTGCTATTCGATTTTCCAGACTTTTACCGCTAGCCGCAGACTCTAAGTCGCCACTAATGCCATATTTTTGGTTGTTTTGGCCTCGAACCCAACTCGGCGTTGCAGGTGTAGCCCAGTGTAGCCAGCAGCATTGCACCTATCGCACTGCAGCTGCCATACTCTCAAAACCGCTATTGCCGCAATCTAGCGCACGCCAATCTGTTACCAGCCGTAGTTCAGCCAAACCACAAACCTCACCGTGTTCGTTCACATGTTGTTCTGTCAGCTCTGCAGTAGATTGTGCGCTGCAGCGCGGTATCTTCAGCATTCACGTTTCCTGAGTGTCTGCATCCACCGAGTTTTTAGCTGTTTGGCGATCGCACCAACTGCTCCTTCGTCTTCGTTCGTGTCTTCAAAGCACACAAACGCCCTCGTTCGAATCCCGGCTGCGGCGGCTGCATTTCCGATGGAGGCGGAAATGTTGTAGGCCCGTGTGCTCAGATTTGGGTGCACGTTAAAGAACCCCAGGTGGTCGAAATTTCCGGAGCCCTCCACTACGGCGTCTCTCATAATCATATGGTGGTTTTGGGACGTTAAACCCCACATATCTATCAATCAACAAACACCCTCGTAGGCTTACAATGGAAAAGAAAGCCACCATCATCAAACAAGTCAAAAGCGGCCAGTTGCAGGTAGAGGTGGGGAGCGAGTTCAGAATTTCTAAACAAGCTGCTTTAGACTTCATGATGAACAAAGCCAAGATTTTGGAACTGGCTGCCTAATCATCTCGGGCTGCAAAGAAGAATGCGAGCCAGAGTGTTTACCCGAAGCTCAAGGAAGTGCTCCTCGTGTGGCTTATTGCCACGATCACCAAAAAAATCCCGGTGTCAGGCGATGTCCTGGAGCAGATGGCGGAGATTTTTGCGCTTCGGATGAACGTGAAGGATTCCAAGTTCAGTGATGGATGGCTTCGCAATTCCAAGAGCTGCAATGACTTGAAATTAAGATGATGTGTGGGGAAAGTGGTGCCATCAAATATTGGAATAGAAGGCTGCAGTCTTTGCTTCAGCAGTTTCTACCAGACAATATTTTCAACTGTGACGGAACTGGACTGTTTTACAAGCTCCTACCAGAGGAAATGCTTGCATTTGCTGGTGACCATTGCCATGGCGACAGGCATGGCACGAAGCGGCTCTCTGTCCTCGTAGGCAGCAACATGTCGGGTAGCGAGAAGCTTCCGTTGCTTGTGATAGGGAAGTCGAAGCATCCCAGATGTTTCAAGGGGGCAGTGACTTTGCCTGTTCCCTACAAAGCCAACAAGAAGGCGTAGGTGATGCAGCAGTTACTCAAAGTATGTGCACAAGCTCGACAGAAGGTTCGAGCAGCAACATGGAGAATTGCTGCTCTTTGTGGATAACTGTGCTATGCATGGCCACATTAAGGACCTAAAGGCTGGACAGATTGAATTTATGCCACCAAACACCACAGCAATCCTGCAGCCAATGGACCAAGGCGTGATGCACGACTTGAAGCATCTATATAAATCGCGCAGGCTCAGTCGCATGGTGCTGTGCTCAGACAGCGGGAAAAGCTACCGACGCTGATAATTTCCGATTCGTTTCGTGTTTAGGACTTCTTCTCGCTCACTTCGCACTCGGCTCAGCATGCCTTCCGTGCGCGTGCGGAACCGTGAAAACGGCTGTTAATTTGCGAGAAATAATCCTGAAATATCGAAGTTTGTGATGCGACGCGAACCTGCCGGCGCAACAAAACGATTTTTTGACCACGGCCGGGTATTCTTCGAACGCCGCCGCGCACAGGCACTCTTTCTAAGTTTTTCTACGTGCGAGTTTTGCGAACCTTTCAAGCAAGCTACCCAACCTGGATCCTTCCCGTGTGTTTTGGTTTTCAAGGTCGCCCTCCCGCCGCATCCTCCCCTCTCTTTATCGCACGGAGGAAGGAATCTTTCAGTCCTCCGTGCTTTATCGCAACTCCTTGCCCTTTTCTCGTAAGTCTGCTCTCCTCTCTTGATCACAACCCCTTCGCCCGTCTCCACCACTCTGCGACACCCGCCACGCTGGCTCGAATTAGTTTCGTTTTTCGACTGGAAACGCACCCAGAGCTGTTTCACGCGTGTTGCGCATCTTGCTTGCTCTAGGTGTGCGTGTGTGGTTATGATGGCTGACGGGAGAACTAGCACGCATTTTCGTGCCGCTCAACAAAACGCCGAAAGTGTGACCGCTTCACTTCAGCGTAATCTGCGTGTTAGGTGCCGTGTTGAGGAGCGCTTGCTCATAGCTGTTGACCACCTGGCAGCCAACTTGCCGCTTCTGGCGTCCCGGTATTCAGCTGTGGAGATGGTGAATATTTCGTGGGCGGCTCTGACGGCTACATGTGCGCGAAACTGTTTTCGCGAGGCCGACTTCGTCAATCGTCGGGCCCGATGCCGAGCCTGAAGCTTTCGAACAGGACCACTGCGGCGGCGTTTTGTGGCAGCGCGTCGTCGACTCCGACCTGGGAGAGCGGGTGGGACATCCGTTGCGATGATTTAATTACGGCCGATGATGATGCCAACTCTGAGGAACCGTCCACAGATTGGGGCATTGTGAATGAAGTACGTGGCGAGAGCTATTTGGAGGAATCGGATTGTGAGAACGATGAAGCTTTAGAGCCAGCGCCTCATGCAGCTTATGCCACGGGCCTCGGTGAACGAGCAGCCTGCGATATTAAATGAACTCGTGACCGCCCTTATCGTTTCTGCTCTTCGAAACACGTGCATCAGGGACTTTTTGGGCAAAAAAAGTTTGTGTTTTCACTCGCAACTTTTTTAAAAGCTGTGTTTCATTTACTACGAACTTCGGGATGCAGCGAACGGATGCCGCGTCACGCTCAGGTTCGTTATAAGCGGGCTCGACTGTATATCTGTTTCTGTTGTGATGCAACTTACTGTAAAGTGAACTACTCGAGCGCGCACACATCGTAGACTCCCAGGTCGTTCCACCACTGTTTCTCTTGCGAGTATCATGTGTGCTTGCCCGACTTTCGGAAATACGGGCATGCTAGACGTGGCTGAAAATGCCGACGACAAGCACTGAGTGCCCAAACAGTGCGAAATCCTAAAACCTGCGAAAAGCGGTCACAGAAGTGACGAGATTGCAAGAGTGCGTCGAAAATTTCTTGTGTCTATCTTAAGATGGCCGCACAGTTATGCGCACCGCGCCATCATTTGCCAGCTGCCCGAAAGAAATCGTTCAGACATCCTGGGCCACCCGCAGGCCACCAGGCACGTGAAAAACGAACATGCGCTCAAGCAGTTCCGGACCAGTGGGTGGAGCTTCCGGTTGGTCCCCAAGAAAAACGAATGGAATGCCTGCATCCTCAGTTGTCCGGAGCAGTCCGGGACATGTAAATCGAAGATTATTATCGGCTCCAATCTTATTTGTGCAACAATTGCTGTTAAACCTGGATATAATGAAATTGGTAAATTCCCGAAAAATTCGCTATAAAGAGGATTTCATTATATGCAGGTTCGGTACCAAAAAAGTACCAAAATTAGGAAAATAAATGTGCAATTTAGATAAAAGGGGGACTGAAGGCAGAGCTACCCCAAAACACCTATTTTACACTTATTTTACCGCAAACACTTATTTGCGTTATTATTACGATAGCAATTATGTGGAAACTCTCGACGGGGTTTCGCCATAACCGCCATATTCTGTATCAAGTCCAAATTGATAACATGCCCCTGCGCATCGTAACTTTCACGAGCGGGTAATAGCGCACAAGTGGGTAAAAGCACGCGAGCGCTGCTGAAGCAGAGATCAAATGAGTCGGCCCATTCCTTTTGCCTGGAAAGTGCATAAGATAACATCTCCCTCGTGATAGAACTGCTGTTGAATGCTTTTAGAAATGACCAACAGCATGAACCAACAGCATGCAACAACTCGAGGAGGGGGGGCGAGTCACTCGTGTAGCAATAATGAACTTGGATTTTAAGGGTGGTCGCAATCTCTGGCGAGCTTGCTATCTCAGCGAGTAGCAGTGCTGTTTCAATGCGAAGGGACTGTGTGAAAAGAGCCCTTCTCCCTGGAGCGGCCGTGTTTGCTCACACTAGTGTTTTGTAGGAGTTCCACGATGTTGGATCGAAAAGAGTTCGCTGCCGGCCTTACTTCTTATAACGTTACAATTTTTTGCTGTCGCCTTCATTGCATTGCATTCAATGCGCCGTCGTGTTGCCTGAACTAACCGACTAATCGCGAAAGCTACCAGCCTGCGAACTCGTGGCGTGGCGCGAAACGGAAGCTCGTGACGAGTCCACTTCCGAAGATCCGTCGTGACCGTGATCTCGGAGAGTTTCCATCAGCACCTAAACTGAAATCCTCTCGATGGGGACGACACAGTTGTGCAAAATTAAGAAAAGTCAGTTTCGCCGCAAGGGTGAAGCAATGAATGCGATAGCAACAACTTGGAATGTAACGCTGAAAACAGCAAGTAGATCGAAATATGCAGTGTGCTTGCTGCTCATGTACAAAGACGCACGAAACCAACGTACACAGGATGAGAGCGAACTCGCAACATTTACCATTCGACACTTAATGTGTCTAATGGTAACAAAACAAGGCACCAAACTTTATGACAGGATCAGATATGAGTGCGAACTCGCAAGTGCCCCAGTTTTTACTTTGCTGTGTTTGAAAAGTGCACTCTTTTCCCAAACTGCGCCTGTCCAGCGAGCGAAGTGCTCTTTTTGCGCCGGGCAACTAAAGGCAATCATTCCTGTCGAAGGCACACGATTCTTCCCGGCGAAGTATGCGTGAGAAATAAGTGCGCGTCGGCGTATCGTGACGAGCTGAGCGCGGGCGGCTTTTGTTTTTTTCTTTATTGAGTTTTCATATACAGTTTAACCCCTTTATAAGACGAATGCTCTGGGCAGCAATTCTTGTCTTTTATATGAGGTGTTTCTTATAAGCAAGGTACCTCGTATGCTCGTACATGCATCCTCGTATGAAAATGCCAAAATGTGGTGTGAAACTTCTAGATTGTTCGTGGGGAAAATTCGTTATATCAAGGTTGTCTCCCGCTGTTACATTGTCACATAGAGGTTGCAAATACCTGTGTTTCTATGGAGTAACGACAGGAATTATAAAAACTTCGTTATATCGAGGAATTCGTTATAAGCACGTTTAACTGTATTGGCGTGTTAAGCATATAGCTCATTTGGCTGTTTTAGTTTTTCGAGCTGGAAATGCGGCTAGTGTGGTGAAATGTGAAAATGAGCAGGATTACTTTTATCTCATACCGATTATCGGCTGCTTTTTGGTAACAGTTTTATGGAACAGCGGTTACTTCTGGAATGTGGCGCTCAGCTATTCCCATTTGATGCGATTTCTGCCTCAAATACTCGTATTTCAAATTGTTGCTCATTTCACAGCACATTTCTGACAGCCTGTCATTGTTTACTACATGAAATTTTCATTGATTGTTTTCTGTTGTATATATTTCATAAGAAATATTAAAATTAGGAGATGCTGTGACAATGCTCTGACCTCTAATTAATGTATGGCAAATTCAATATCGGCTCCTAAAATACCAATAGCTGGTCTTATAGGGACGCTTGTCACGAGGCTATCTAGCGGGCAAGTTCTTATATAGGTTTGTGTGAACCAAAAACATGACTTACCGTCATCGAGAAATGAGCTGACGAGATCATTTGCTCCCACCAAATCCCCAACACTATATATTTCAGGAACTCTGTAAATATAAATAGCAGACAAAGAACACAGCATGCAAAACTTGAAAAAAACTACAGGAACAGGGTGTCTTCCAACCTGGAAAACCTGGAAAAGTCTAGGAATTTGTACCCTTCTGGAAAGGCCATGGAAAAGTCGGGGAATTTCTGAAAAACTTGGCCAAGTCATGGAAACTGACAGCAGTTTCCTGTGACCATCACAAAAATAAGCATTACTATTGATCAAAGCTTAAAAAGTCTCTCTTTCAACTGCAAATAGTGAGCTGCTAGAAGAGGTGTGAAAAATAAAAAACAGTGCATAACTGTCGCTTCTTAGTGTAAACGCGAAAGGATACACTGACTACATAGAGCACAAAGTTTAATCACGTTTTGGCATCCAATATGGGAGGGAGCCTTGTTCACAATAACAGCCGTAAGATTAAGTACGCCTAAATACGCAATGTAAGCAGAGAGTACATTGTCAGAAGCATCCCATCACTCCTGTTCAGAGTATATACAGTCGTCTGAATGGATTCCAGGTGCAGGCATAATGCAAGCTTCTTTTAAATACGGATCATTTTATAGTCGCACTTACTCGCAAATTCGGCATCAGTGGTGATGGCTACACCCCTACTACACATACTCGCGTCTCGTGCCACATGCTCGGGTCTCATACCAACTGCCGCTCCCCCATCTTTCCTCGCAAGGCCGACGCAGGCAGCGTCTGCTAATAAAAACGGGCTGCTCGCGCTGCACAACCATTCACTGGCCACCCGGTATATGTATACGAACTGGATCAGGCGTTCGTAATTCAGTCAAGGGCATCTTTACTTGGCTTTTGCTTGACTTGATGCTTTGCTTGACTCTAGTAGATGTGGAGCAAACAGCAGTACCTTCAACCAGTAGTGGGGCACAACCCAGCACCAGTGTCCCACCACTCCTTGAAGGCAATGCTTTTCCTTCATTCAGCTGGTTTTCGCAATTGTGAAAACCTATGGCATAAAGAAGACCGAGGAAATTTCTGCACGGCAACTTGTTCTTCCCATTGGCTAAAGCAGTGCTAATCTTTCATGTTGGTACATGCACTATTGTAATGTCTGTTGCTTCTACATATCACACGGCATATCTGACTTTTGAACCGCAACATTACTGACATCTAAATTTATGCATGTTTGTCTAGGCCATGATTTCGGCTCAGCTTGAAGGACGTCTGGTTGGTCTAGGCTGGAACTGCCATCTCCAGGTGCTTGCCGGGCTACTCATGCCTTTTATTATTACAGTTGAGCCAGCTTATAACGAACATGAGCGTGACGCGGCATCCGTTCGCTGCATCCCGAAGTTCGTAGTAAATGAAACACAGCTTTTAAAAAAAGTTGCGAGTGAAAACACAAACTTTTTTGCCTCAAAAAGTCCGTGATGCGCGTGTTTCGAAGAGCAGAAGCGTTAAGGGTGGTCTCGAGTTCATTTAAAACGGCAGGGTGCTCGTTCGCCGAGGCCCATGGCATAAGCTGCATGAGGCACTGGCTCCAAAGTATCGTCGTTCTCACAATCCGATTCCTCTAAATCACTCTCGCCACGTACTTCATTCACAATGCCCCAATCTGTGCACGGTTCCACAGTGTCGGCATCATCATTGGCCGTAATTAAACTATCGCAACAGATGTCCCACCCGCTCTCCCAGGTCGGAGTCGACGACACGCTGCCACAAATCGGCGCCGCAATTCGGAAGCTTCACGCTCGGCATCGGGCCCAGCGTCGACGAAGTCGGCCTCGCGAAAACAGTTTCGCGCGCATGTAGTCGTCACCGCTGCCCACGAAATATTCACCATCTCCACAGCTGAATACAAGGACGCCCGAAGCGGCAAATTGGCTTCCAGGTGGTGAACAGTTATGATCAAGCTCTCCGAAACGTGGCACCTAACGCGCGGATTACACTCAAGCCAAGCGGTCACACTTTTGACGTTTTGTTAAGCGGCAGGAAAAAGCGTGCTAGTCCTCCCGTCGCCATCATGACCACACGCACACCAAGAGCGAGCAAAACGCGCACATGCAACACACATGCCAGAACGCGTGGAACAGCTCTGGGCTCGTTTCTAGTCAGAAAATGAAACTAATTTGAGCCAGCGTGGCGGGCATCGCGGAGCGGTGGAGACGGGCAAAGGGGTTGTGATCAAAAGAGGAGAGCAGACTTGCGAGAAAAGGACAAGGAGTTGCGATAAAGAGAGGGGAGGATGCGGCGGGAGGGCGACCTTGAAAATCGAAACACACACGAGAAGGAGGCAGGTTGGGTAGCTTGCTTTAACGCGAAACTCGCACGTAGAAAAACTTAGAAAGAGTGCCTGCGCGCACAGAAGCCAAAGCATGGTAGCCTGGATCGTGCGCGCGGCAGTGTTCAAAGAATCGGCGGTCGTGGTCAAAAAATCGTTTTGTTGCACCGGCGGGTTTGCGTGGCCTCCCGAACTTCGATATTTCGCTATTCGTTCCGAGCAAATTAACAGCCGTTTTCACGGTTCTGCACGCGCAAGGAAGGCATGCTCAGCCGAGTGAGAAGTGAGCAAGAACAAGTCCTAAACATGAAATGAATCGCAAATTATCTGAGCCGGTGGGGTAACGCACGCGCGTGCACTGGACGCAGACTATCGGATACAGTCGGGGGCCGACGATTTTGGCAAATGGTCTGGTCACTCCAGGCCGCGACGCCAACGACAGCACCAGCGATCAAAAACAGGCTAAATGACCGACCGGTCTTCGAAAGATCGGTGGCAGTGGGAAAACACGGGCCTCGTCTGGCGATGTGGGGTGCTCAGAGTAGCGGGGGTACAAAGAACGGAGGGGTGCGTAACAAAAAGCAGTCGGGGCATGGAAGAAGGAAACGACTTTCCTTCCTCCATGGGTGGAGAGAGCGGCAGCTAGAGGGTCGCGGAGGCAGGGTCGGCGTTTAACAATAGAATGTATGGGCACCTCGCCGATGATCGGTGGTCGAAGTATGGTTCCCGGGAAGTCTGCAGACCACTGACTCTGTTCGCTGTAACCGATCTGCGGCGCTCGGAGACGTTCGTTGTAAGTGCGATTTCGTGCCATTGAACTAATGTATATTTTCACGGTCATGCGGATATTGTTCATTTTAAGTGAATGTTCGTTTTAAGTGGGGCCGTTATATGTGGGCTCGATTATAATATTATTATTATCAGTGAGGCTACAGCAAATATCCTCAGAGACATACTTATTGCTGATAGCTTGTGGTTTCAACGGCAGCACTAGAGTAACTTCAGTTAAATTTCTCATTTAAGTTTCATGACATTGTGTAAATAAATCTGCGATTATTTTTAACATGACATCTACAGATGAGTACATAAATCAAGGCAATGTGCCAACATTCGCGATTCATCTGTGGAATCAAGGAAGCTGTTGAACTTTGAGATTCCTTCTTGCCACCACTTATTCAAATATCGGCACTTTAATTGCTGTCCCAAGCTTTCATTGCAGCTGTCCGAGGACTTTCGTTGCACTTCAAGCGTCAGAGCCCAAAGACATAATACAAACATGCATGTGCTCTTTGGAAAAAGAAAGAAAGAAAATTTTCAGTGCGCACTTCAAGCGTCAGAGCCCAAAGACATAATACAAACATGCATGTGCTCTTTGGAAAAAGAAAGAAAGAAAATTTTCAGTGCGGCTCTGCTCTTGCAACGTTGTCGTTACTCGTTGTCAAGGCAAGGTACATAGACTATGTGAGCAGTAGTTACTCATTCTTTTTGAGGAAAAGTATATTTTGGAGGAGCATAAATTAGGCAGGGGTGCAAATCAATAGTAAATACAGCAATGCAGGTCGGATCATATCTAATTCTATCCACGTCCTAAATAGTTGGGTCAGCAGATACACCAGTTCAGGTCGATCTAATTCAATCCAATCTACATTTAAGCGGCGTGGACTACAGCCATTTATAGTAAACTAGATAATTCGTACTTCAGTGACAGAACTGGCCAGGCTCCCGTGTCCTCATTTAACACAGATGCCACGAGATGGCACCACTTATACATTTTCTAGCATCTTTGTCTGCGTTGTTGGACTATTGCAGGCTCCTTCAAACTGTCATCTGCAGGTGTTTTAACTTGTGTGTTTGCTTCCTGATTCTTCCGAACATGAAAGAGCTGACTTGATCACTGCCTGGCTTGGGGGTTTCATTTTGGCCAGATATACATGATTTTTCTCCTCTCGCGTTCTCAGAACATTCAGTGTGCATCTGGTAAATATGTTTACTTATTTTATATGGAGCACCCGATTTTTTTTTACCACTGGAGGAATTGTTTCCAGTGCACAGTTTTCTAAGCAAATGTGGGTGTCATGAAATTTACTTTTAATCATCATGGAAAACCTGGAAAAGTCGGGTAATTGAGTAATATCAAATTGGTAGACACACTGAAGAAGAACAAATGGCTGAAGACGGGAACAGTGCATGGAAATAAATGTTCAATGGAAAATAACCTTTAGCACAACATAGCAGGACACAGTGCTTGCAGCGGAGGCTCTGCTACTAAGGCATGAACGCAGTCACGTAAACAGTGACAGCGGTGATATGATTGAGATGCTCACGTTGTTGATGGGCAGGGAAGAAAGTGTCGGGCTGGTTGAGGTTAGTGACCTTTCGGCATTCGGCAGCCGCAGCTTGCACACGAAGCCGGAGACATTTCTTGGCCAATGCCAGAAAACCAGAACAAGCCTGGCGCACGCCAGGTGACGAGAAGAACCTTTGTGTCCAGGTGGGAGCCCTCAGCGACCTTGATGCAGGAGTTCTGCTGGCCGCCACCCCCGCACCCTAGCCACTTTCTTCACTTGGTCCCGACTCAGCCACGTCTGTCTGGCTTCGCTGTTTTTCTCTCGTGGCTGTCCTAAATCTCCGTAGAGGCACTTTATTCGTTTCAAATCTCCACGCCCACACGTACCGTAACCGAGCGTCATCTTTGGTTCAGGCTGATGGCGTCGTGCACAATCACATCACTCAAATAACAATTTACGTCAGCATGAAAGCTCAATGTATTGCAACATCTAAAACGACAATATCATCAACAGCAGCGCCCTACTTATTGAGAAATTAAGGTAAACGCACAAGAATACATGCGCCGCAGTAGGACATTCTCAAAATGATCCCAATGACGTCGGACGAACCGCCTGCAATTACTGTATTTACTCGCATAATAGGCACACTTTTTTTTTTTTTTTTCAGAAAATTCGGTTTGAAGTTAGAAGTGCGCCAATTATGCGGGGTATTCGACTCGGTTCTTGCGCTATAAATCTGCACATTTGTCAAGTAAAAGGAGACTTTATGAAGAACCAATTTATTCAGCATAAAACAAACATACCTACGTGGCTTTTAATGAACAAGCGAGAGCAGTCAACTGCACACACACACGTAAATTTCATTTATACATAAGTCATAGGTGTTTTTTCTTTTCTCTATTCGGAGTCCAAGTCGGAGAGCACACATTCATCCTCGCCAAGCGGGGATTCGTTTTGGTGTCCGAATCATCTGCACCCCACAACATGTCATTCTCACTCGCATCCAGTGCGTTCGAGATACCCGTTTTCTTGAAGCTTTTCCTGACGACTTCATCGGAGATCGCCTGCCACGCTTCCACGATCCAAGTGCACAGCATTTCCACAGGCAGCCTCTTAATCTTACCACCTGGAGTCAGCTGATGTTGTCCTCCAGCCATCCAGGTGGTGTACAGTCCTCGAGCATTTATCTTGAAAGGCTTATTCAAGGACACGTCCAAAGGCTGCAGTATCGATCTGAGGCTGCCCGGCATCACTGCCAGATCTTTACTTAGCTCCTTTAGCTCATATCGTGCGCGGTTCACCAGGTGCCCACAAAAGCTGTCCAGGACAAGCATGGACGGGAACAACAGACTACCCAGCCACCGACCCCAGACTGTTTTCACCCAATTCATCATGAGTTCCACGCTCATCCAGCCTTTTTCCTGGACTTTGACGTAGATGCCTTGAGGAAAATTTGCAGTTGGGAGCGTCTTACACCTAAAAATAACGTAAGGCGGTATTTTGCGCCCATCCGGTGTCACCGCCAGCATTACGGTGCATCGTTGTTTATCAGCGCCAGACGTTCTGACGATGATGCTCCATGCATCTTTCTCCTCCACTGTCGTGTTCCGCGGCATATCGAAGCAAAGGGGGATCTGATCAGCGTTGCCAATCTGGGACAAAATGAAGTCTTTCTGCTGTCGGAGCTTTATAACGAAATGGTGAAAGTCCACCACTTTGTCCTCATATTTTGCGGGCAAGCACTGGCACGAGGTGGTCCGCCTTCGCAGTGCGAGGCCATGGCACTGCATGAAACGAGTTGTCCATCTAGAGCTGGCTTTCAACTCTTTTGCTTCGATGCGCTGCGCTCGGGCTATTCTGTGCGCCTAAGTCTGCACAATATCTAATGACACAGCACAGTCGTCTTGTCGTAGCTCCAATATATGCCGGACCAGTTGCTCTTCGACGTTCGGATACGTGCAGGTCTTGGCACTGCCGAAAGCCTGTCATGTTTTCTTCGTCACCTTAATTTTTACTTCTTGATCCCTCCAGTACGGAATACTGGTTTCTCCAACACCGAAATGCCTGCTTGCAGCCCGGTTGCCATGCTCCAGCGCGTACTACACAGTCTTCAGTTTCAATCCAGCGGCGTAGCTTGTGTACTTCGCCACGGTGGAACCAAAGTTGAATACATGACCACAACATATGCACACCACTTGCAAAGTGCTGTTTCTTTTTTTTTTTCTTTTTTTTTTGATGATGGTGATGTCGATCGAGCCCCGGCGTTGTACACGTGACTTCCAAGGAGCGTGCCGATTTGGGGGGTATCAGTAATTGATGGAACAGCCCCCCCCCCCCCTTTTTTTTTCGCTCATGGACGCTTTTTTTTTTCTTTTCAAGTTTTATATCGAAGGACACGTTGGTTAGGTCGTTGCACTTCCTATTTGTTTTATTTGTTCGTCGATTTGCCTTCTTTTTTTCTTCATGGTATGAGGACCGCGTTCCAACTGTACCGCAGAGGGGTAGAATTGTTTCTAATCACGGCCAAGTTCGGGGTGCGCCTATTATGCGCGGAATTGGAAAAATCGAATTTGCCACGACTAAACTAGGGGTGTGCCTATTATATACCTGCGAACTGTTCCGATTTTCCTGTAAAATGTACGAATTTTGATCGCACATAGGATTTTATGAATCTTGCCTGAAATTTACGAAAAATATTTCATTTTTAATTTAAAAAAATAACGTTAGTAAAATAGCGTTGCCTCTGCAATTGGCTACAGGGCATTGCCATAGCTGGTCGCGAGGCCACGAAAATGGCGTCGTGCTATATTCTGCCAACAGGAGAGAACTATATGTATTGGTGTTATCATCACGTACTTTGAAGTCTCCCGCATTTTCCGAGAGACTCCCGGATTGCGACAGTTTCTTCCGTGTGTAGAGTTGTCATAAAAATCTCCCGAAAATCGAAATGTGTGTGCGAGATCTGGCTGCATTGACAAAAATGCAGGCCAGTTCGTTCCAGGCTTTTTGCAAGCACACCACATTATAAACAAATTTGAGAGGTGTTCATCTAAGCTTACAGTAGAGTCTTAGTGATGCAAAACCGCGACAGATACAAATTTGTGAAATTCCCCAGCCAAATTCATGTGTCCATTGGGCTAAAAATCGAATGTTCTGAACACTTTTATTAATCTTGGCGTGTGATATGAACTTTAGTACCGAAACCGTCGAATGAAGGCTGATCGAGAGCAGCGTGATCGAAGCTTGGAAAGTACGCGTGCGACTAGCACACAAATGTGTGTGCGAGATCTGGCTGCACTGACAAAAATGCAGGCCAGTTCGTTCCAGGCTTTTTGCAAGCACACCACATTATAAACAAATTTGAGAGGTGTTCATCTAAGCTTACAGTAGAGTCTTAGTGATGCAAAACCGCAACAGATACAAATTTGTGAAATTCCCCAGCCAAATTCATGTGTCCATTGGGCCAAAAATCGAATGTTCTGAACACTTTTATTAATCTTGGCGTGTGATATGAACTTTAGTACCGAAGCCGTCGAATGAAGGCTGATCGAGAGCAGCGTGATCAAAGCTCGGAAAGTACGCGTGCGACTAGCACACACATTGTCTTGCACAGTGTGTGTGGTGGTTGTTGCCACAACCGCTGTAGACGAAACCGCGGTCGTTTGACACGATCATGTAATGGCGACGACGTTACTGACAGAACTCCTAAAGTGTGCGCGTGACCAGTGTTCAACCAGTGAAAACAATGTTGCTTTCCACAAACTCTGTGGAGAAAACCGCGGCAGTTGCGACCATAGATGCCATAAAGCTTCTTGGTTTTGAAGGCACTTGGATTGAAAACAAAACTATTGTTTGCCGGCAACAGCCGCGCACGAAATGTCGGTCGCAGCAATGCGATAGCAATCTACGAGCTCCGAGGGCACGTGGCTGATGCAGCGGTAGGATGAAAGGCGGTAAAGACGAAAAAAAGGCTAGAAGCGTTTTGCCATTCCTGTCCAAAGAGTCTAACAGCGAGCAAAGCAAAAATTTTGACCTGCGCTTTCGCGGCAGCCAGCTGCGCCGCCCCGTCCGTTTACGTGTGTCCCAGGAGGACGTACACGAGTTGTTTTGACGGAAATATATTTTGCTAGGGTTTTCGATGACGCCAAATTTTGGCCGGAAGCGTTTGTGCTCCCCCTTTTAAACTATCGCCTTAGTGAAAACCCTACCTTCATGTGTTGGGCCACTACAAGCCATTATGAGATCGCAGCACCAATGTTCACATTTGCGTTTTGGACCCCCCCTTTTTATTGTTTTTCAATATTTTTTTGTTTTGTTTTTTTCTTTTGGTGCCCAAAAATTCATCACGCCGATTTGACTTATGGTGGCAAAATGTGATTGTGCTTGTCGCTAAAAGCAAATTTATCACAGCTACGAATGTTTTTAAAAAGTCGATAGTAAAGTGGAATTTAAAAAAAAAAACTAAATAGACGTACCAACTAGCACATCTAATATTCACTTAGAAAATACCCTTCGCAATGGCATGTGTCGTAGTTCTTTTGAAACAAACAATGCCCAGACATGTGCATGAGCTGTGCACTGCAAACCAAACAGACATACCGTATTTACTCGATTCTACTGCGCCCTCAATTGTAACGTGCACCCGATTTCCACCGCGAAAAAAAAAAAAAACATAAGACATCGATTGCAACACGCACTCATTTTTCTCGCTGGCCCGCACGATCACATCACTCGAAAAAACGACTCCTTTCGGGAGCGTTTTCCATTTAAATATGAGGTACGGGCAAAGCTTGTGCCCATCTGACGTGTAACAGAGCATTGCCGTCACTGTAGTTTTACCGTGGACCGATGTCAGCACGCGAACTTGCTTCGCCCCCTTATTCTCGACGGTTGTGGTGCCAGGCATGTCGAAGTAAAGAGGCGTCTGATCGGCATTCCCGATTTGCCCAAGCAGGTAGCCATTGTTGCGCCGCAGGTTAAGGACAAACCTCTGAAAACTGTGATGCTTTTCATCGTACTCCTCTGCAATACTTTTCGCATGTGCATGTTCCCCTTCGGAGGGAAAAGGCTTTCCTCTTCATAAAGTTAGTTAGCCAGCACCTGCTCGCGTTAAACTGGCTCCGCATTAGACCTTTTTCTAAGACTAATTGCATAGCCCGCACTTGGAGCAGTTCTGTCGTCACGGGCCGCTGTGCCGCTCGCTGCTCAAGCAAATACTCGCCGAGCAGCTCTTTAATTTGCGGAAACCGACCCTGCTGTGGTCCACTGAAGCCTTTGAGTGTAGCTTTGCGGTCGACAATCTTCTGCTTTTGTTTCTGCCGGTCCTGCACGCACGTTTCGGGCACTCCGAACGACCGCGGTGCGGCCCGATTTCCGTCCGTTTCTGCACACGCGATGACTTTTCTTTTAAAAGCGGCATCGTGGTGCACTCGAGTTTTTGGAGTCGGCCCTTCCACGCCGTCAATGCTAATGCACTACTAGATGACGAACTCCTCAGCACACGTACGAAGTGCCGCACATGGGAAACACATAGGCTGAAATGGCCGACGCGCCATGCCGACGCACGTAGGGGGCGGCCATTTTGGATTTGCCGATGGCAATAGATTGCCCGTAATTTTTTTGTTCGTACTCGATTCTAACGCGCATGCGATTTATGAACTCGCTTAACCGGAAAAAAGGTGCGCGTTAGATTCGAGTAATTATGGTACTGATCGCGTGAAATTACTGTATATATGGAGAGAGCATCCCAAGCAACTTGGTTGTTTAAGGCCGAATACACAGTGGTTGTTTATGATGCCTTGTGGTCGTAGTTTATTACGTGGATTGAGGGTTGTCCTTTGGTTATCTTGAACGTTGTATGTGTGCGGTCATTGACTTACTTTTTTAAAATATCGTGCTCTGTGCTGTCGCATGCCACAGAGGCATGCATTATCGCTTGTCTTGTGCCATTGCAAACAGCATACAAGTGCCCGCCCCGCGATCAGTGGAAAGGTGAGTACGACAGTCTGCCAGATCTACCAAACGAATAGCTGTATCTATAGTACAACCAGAGAACATGTATGGCTGCGTGAGTGAGTGCTTCGTGTTCACAGCACTTGCTACTGAAGGAAGCAGAAAAGAAAATTGTAGAGGGTGTAAAAAAAGGGCAGAAGCGGTGTGCCAGGAATGCAGACTTTGTTCTTTGGCGCACGAAAGGTGGATCCACACTGTCTTGCAAAGCTTGCAAAGTGGTGTGAATTTTGCGGTTGGGTCTCGTGTGGTGGCACCGATTTTCTGCTGTGTGCAGCACCGCCTGTGGGACAACAGCAGTCATGCTCTCTCACGTGTGTGCAATGTTGGCCGTCTGTTTTAAAATGCATATATCGTAATATATTATTCTTAAGTCTAGCTATGTTGCAGTCCAACAACTAAATTGCACAGAGAATGAGAAATGAGGTTGTAGAGCACTTTTGTGCGCGCAAGTCACTTCCAAAGGTGTCGACCTTATTGTCAAAACAAGTGCGTGTCTATATGTTTTCTTCTTCGTTAATGTAACTGATAAATTTGGTCAAGATTTTTCCTACCTTGTTCTTGGCATTGTTAGGGCCCCCTCATTGCCTGAACAGCACACAAAGCATTAGAGAGTCATCGCAGATCGAAGATAAACAATTGGCAACTTGGGCACTATAAATGCTGCTATATGCAACTGGTTTCGTTTTTGTGCCCAATATGACATGCTGGATAAAGCTTACGGGATCGACTGAAGGCACTATGCATTTTGAATATCCCCTATTATGAGTGAAAATTTTGAAAGAAACTTCACATTTCATTAGTAACACCTTACGTTGAATAAGGAGTTTATGAATATTTTGAAACTGTCCTAAAGCATTTTTCCTAAGCGTTACTTTTTTTTCTATTTTGACCTGCATCTACAGAAGGACCCTGGTTTTGACAAGAACCTTTTCGAAAAGCAGATGTCAGTCATGCGCGGTCAGGTAAGCTACTTTCTTTTTTCCTTCCTCATTTAAACAATGTATTTGTTGAAAACCAGAAGGCTGAAAGAAAAATAGTAATTGCTATGTGACGTAGCAGTATAATGAGCAACTCAGAAACAGGGGCTGGGTGCTGGAGCCGAAGTTTCAACAAACCTTGTATTTTTTCAAAGCTGCAAAAAAAGTCATGTCTATTTGTCGAAACGTCAGCTTCAGCACCCAGCCCCTGTTTTCGAATTTCTCATCACAAGCTTCCATCTTACCTTTCTTGCCGAGCTTTTGTAGCAGTGTAATGTCATATTGCGACACTGCTGGGGGGACATCAATGCTCTGGATAAGTGAACCATTGCGAAATCTTCTACGCATGGAATCTGAAGAAATTGTCAAATTATGTTACATTTACTGAAAAGGATTTGCTGTGCAGCAGTCAAATGCAAAACCAACCCATTTAGGGGCAGTTCCTGTTTTCACAGCAGGGTGGTCTTGAACCACCCCTTCCTTGTTCAAGGTGGAGAAACATGATGCTGAGAGCAGATATGGCTGTGAACATGTAGGGATATATTGCAGTTTTATTCAACACCACCACATTTAAGCTAAAGCATCTTAAACTTGTATCTGCTTCATTGTTGAAGCTTAAAAAGCTGATTGCTGCTTTTGGCTGACAAATCAAGAGCCGCATTTGGATCAGAAACACTTCTTGCCACAGGGTGTTACCACATGCCTGCACCAGGCTGCTAAAATTGCACAATAACTACACTAGCATGCACCATAGAATCGTAACAGAAATGAGCTAATTCATTTCATGTTATGCGCTGATGTAGCTTCTCTCCCCCGTGTCATCCCTCCCAGTATAACTTAGAGCACACTATACTAAAACCCTATAGCCTTGCGCGCACGACCGAAGCGTCGTAGATGGCGACCTTGCTTATCACTTTTGCGAATGCAAGCAGACAATCGCCGTTGTTACCTATGTTGTTGTATGTGTGTTTCCACGCCTTTCTGTAACAAAATGGGCAACGCTCGTAGTATTTGTGGTGGCCGAAGCATCAAGGAAGTAGTACTTGTTCTGGGGTGGTGTGCTCAGACACCTAAAAAACACGCACGCAAAATGGTTTTCCTCATTTACCGCAAGGCCTTGTGAACCAGAGCGACGGAAGCAATGGATCACCGTCATTTGTTTGGAAAGGCTAGTTGCTCCGTCATTGTGCGAGTTAATGCATCGCTTCTTGTTAGGTGACGACTGTGTATAGCTTTTGAGAGAAATATACCGAGAAAATTCAGTTTGCATAGAATCAAAAGAAATATGTAGCAATGACAGCGTTGAAATTAAGAAGGGGCTGAGACAGAGATGTCTTTTGTCCCCACTGTTATTCATGCTATACGTGGTGAGGATGAAAGAAGCACTTGAAGCTAGCAACGTTGGGTTTAATGTGTCACACAAACAGGCTGGTGCAATGGTTGAGGGAAAGCTTCCAGGTCTATTTTATGCAGGCGATATTGTCGTATTTGCAGACAGTCGAGAAGAAAATATACAGCGGCTGGCAAATATTTGCGGAAAGGAAGGCGAGGCTCTAGGACGAGGATTTAGTGCAACAAAATGTGGAGTGATGGTATTCAATGATCACAAAGACCAGGTGGTTTCAATACAGGGCTAAAAAGTACTGCGGGTAAGCTAGTACAAGTACCTCGGAGGATGGGTAAATGAGGGATACAGATATATGGCGGTATGTACAAGAAAAAAAAAAACATGGGCAGCATAAGGAAAGAGGAATGCTGCAATAATAAAGCACAGAGCGTTTTGGAGATACAATAGGTACGAAGTCCTCCCAGTTCTGGGGAAAGGCGTAATGGTTCCAGGGCTTACCTTTGCAAACTAAGTGGTGTGCATGAAGTCAGAGGTGCAATCAGGAATGGATGTAAATCACAGGACTGTTGGGCGCTCACGGGAAGACGACAGGCGCTCACGAGAAAACGACGAACGAGGCTGTAAAGGGGGATATAAGATGGACAGGCTTTGAAGTAAGCGAAGCTCAGAGCAAAATTAAATTTGATAAGAGGCTTAGTAATATGAAGGAGTGTAGAAGGGCCGGAAAAGGGTTCAAGTTTTTGTATAGGAAGAGCATGAGCACAAAGTGTAGAACAGGAACTAGGAGCCTCACCAGTAAACATACGGCTGGCAGTGTGGGCGATGTGGCAACAAGGAGCGTTACGTGAAAAGTCAGATGCGTAGAGGATTTATTAGATGACAGTGATGGAAAAGGAGCCAGCTCTCAGTAAATACTGAAAGGGCGAGAACAAAATAAGGCGGGAGAGGTTTTATGATAATTCAAGGGGAAGCGCTCTACTGTTCGAAGCGAGGTCGGTTTGCCTTAGAACGGGTAGTCATAAAGCGAGGTTCAATAAAGAAGAGGAACAATGGACATGCTGTGGGGGAGCTAAGGAAACGATGGAAAATGTTTTGATTGAATGCAGGGATATGCACCCAGGTATACATGTGGGTACAAGCCTTCTTGAGGCTTTGAGTTTGAGTGGCGAACATGGAAAACTGAACACGTCCGCAATGGAAGCAAGCAAGTAAGAGACGGTTATAGTACTGGTGGCAGATAAAGAACAGTGATAGTGGGAAAATGAGGTCATTCTGCCTGAAGAGGCATAGATATGGAACATAAATTTACACTTTGTTATAATTGAAGACGCTGATGTTTGAAAACTGTTTATTACACCGGAAGGAACACAACTGACACGACACAGCATGGTCGTCGTGCTTTTAACAAGATAACAGCGCCATCAAAAAATATGCACGCATGCTCTACGCAATGAATAGCAAAACACGTTTCTCGCGATTACAACAATAATAAGATCGATTTATTCGCAGTAGATAAGGCATTAGGCAAAAATAAAAAGAAATTTTTTTAAGAGAGAAAGAGAGCCTTGTGGCACACATGTCACCACCCCGTTATAAGAGGGACACTCATAGCGCGCGCGCGCGCACGCACACACACAAACACACACACACACACACACACATACACACACGCGCGCGCGCGCGCGAATTGGACTTATCATTTAGTGCGAAGAGCATGCAAAGACAGATATTCCGGTGGCTCAAGGTAAACATGCCTACTATATTTACTTATCTTGACTTAGCAGTCACAAATAGCATTGATTTTTTTTTGACAATTGATGATGCCAATGCTGGAATTTCTGCGAAATGATCAAGCTCAAACAGCGAATCGGTTCAGAGTGACCTTGAATGAGAGCGGCTCGCTTTTTTCCTTCGCTAGCGGAGTTTCACGACAGAGGGTGCGTCAATGCTGTGCCTGTTTTCGTGACCTTTTCAGGACGCCTGAGTGAGCACAGTTTTGCCTCCTCAAGAAGTCTTGCTCCGTGGCTTAGATAAAGATAGTTGAAGCTGGAATTCGCGGTGGCCAGAAAGAACCTGCAAATTCAGTGGATGTAACTGTATCGTGGGATGCGCTACATGTGACTAGAGGGGGGGGGGGGGGGTGCTGATGACGTGGAACTTGGCACATTTTTGTTTGCTGACAACGGCGCCTTGTGTACGGTAAAAATGTCAGATGCGGCGCTTGTTAAAATTATACAAGATTGAACTCACAAAGAAGGTACATCAAAGAAAGATCCACAGCTAAGTGGTGCTCTTCAAATTTGCAATGTCGTGTATGGACTACACAGCTACCCACAGGAGCATCTCCTGTAGACATACGTGGTTTGTCATCAACATGGTAGCAACATCATTAAAAGATTACGTTATCTTCTGCTGAAGAGAACCATGTATAAATGCGAAGCAGCGGGCGCTAACACTTACATTTGTGGCGATGTTGACACTGGCGCTCATTGTGGTATTGCGCAGGACAGAAACCTGGGGAGGCACAAAGCACCCAGTGAAGGACCTTCTGTAGCATTCCAATCGCTGCTAATGGGCAGTGAGAGGCAGAAGACTCCGGTTGGGCACAGAGATCCACAGTCCGCTTTTAGTTAACATGCACACTGCAAATTTCAGGGGCGAAGGTCCTATTAGTCTAACCTTGTCATGCGTCTGCGTAACCGGGAGAAGAGACGAGAAAGAAAAGGCAGTATCTCCCGAACGGTATAATAGACGGCGCTGTCTCATAGAAGTACATACAAACTGCAGTTGAGTGAGGATCTTCTAGATGGCGTTGTATCGCTACTCTCTGATTGGCTGCTGCGCTGGCTGTGCCTGGGTACGCAAAGAACGAGTGCCTCTCTGAGTCACTGGAAAGTCGCTGTACGTGGCGGATCGTTGGTGAGGCATGGACGAAGCAGAGCGGCAGGCGCGTTGAAGAAGTTTGCCCTCGGCTTCCTTGGCATGCGTCTCGTCGGTGTGACCCGCGCATACCTGTAAAATGTACGAATTTCGATTGCGCTTACGAATTTAGGAATCTTGCCTGAAATTTTACGACAAATATTTCATTTGCGATTTTAAAAAAAGTAGTAAACAAGCATGGCCTCGCGATTGGCTATGGCGCATCGCCGTAGCTAGTCGCGAAGACTACAAAAACGGCGTCATGCTATACTCCGCCACCAGGAGAATACAATATGTATTAGCGTTATCATCATCACATACCTGCCAAGTCTCCTGCATTGTCCAGAATACTCCCAGTTTTCGACCTTCCGTTGTATGGTTGTCGTGAAAAATCTCCCAGAAATCGAAACTTGTGTCCGAGATCTTGCCGCATTGACAAGAATGCACGTTAGTTCGTTCCAGGCTTTTTGGGAGCCCACCTCATTTTATTATAAATGAATTTTAGAGGCATTCATCTAAACTTACACTAGTAGAGCCTCAGTGATGTGAAACCGCAACAGATACAGGTTAGTGACATTCCCCAGCCAAATTCATGTGTCCATTGGGCCAAAGTCTGAATGTTCCAAACACTTCTACTAATCGCGGTGTGCGATATGAACTTTACCAAAACCGTCTATGAAGGTTGATTGAGAGCAGCATGCTCGAACCTTCACAAGTACGAGTGTGACCAGCACACGCACTGTCTTCTACAGTGCGTGTGGCTGTCGTTGCCACAACAGCTGTGGACGATACCACGGTCGTTCGACACGATCTTTTATGGCGACAACGTTGCTGACAGTACTCTAAAAATGAGCGCGCTGCCAATGCTCGACCAGTCAAAGCAACTCTGCTTTCTGCAAACTCTGTGGACAAACTGCCACAGTTGTGATCATAGATAGCATAAAACGACTTAGTTTTGAAGGCTTCTGGATTGAAAACAAAACTACCATTTGCCGCAACCACCGCGCGCAAAACCGTAGTCACGACAATGTGATGGCGATCTATGAGCTCCGAGGGCACGTGGCCGATGCAGCAGTAGATTAAAGGCAGTAAAGATGTAAAAAAGGCTGGAAGCGTATTGACGCTCCTTTCCGAAAAATGTAGTATCGAGCAAAGTCAAAGATTTGACCTGTGCTTTCACGGCTGCCAGCTGCAAGCCGTCCCATCCGTTCGCGTGTGAAGACATACGCGAGTTGTTTTGGCGAAAGTCGACGTTTTTGCTAGTTGTTTTGATGACGGGAAATTTTGGGAGCATTTCCCTTTTGAGACATTGACCTTAGTGGGAAACCCTACCCTCGTGGGCTCTCCAAGCCCTTATGAGACCGCAACGCCGATATGTCACTTGCGTTGGTGACCCCCCCCCCCCCCCCCCCACTTGTTCTTGTTTATCACGAGGTTTTTTGTTTGTTTGTTTTTTTCTTTGGTGTTCAAAATGAGAGAAAATAATTACTTATTATTATTATAAAGACTTATGGTAGCAAAACATGATTATGCTTGTTGCTAGCTAAAGGCAAATTCATCACAGCTACAAATAAAAAAAAAAGTCTGTAGCCCTACCCCTCCACCCCCCTTTCCCCACTCGGGTGGTTTACAAATTTCTCTGTTGCCAGGTTGGCAGGTATGCCCGCGTGCCATCTACATTCTCAAACGCGATCAGACACATGCACGGACGAACGGATGGACGGACGCTTCGCCCACTCATCATCATTCTTTCCGTGGATATCATGTGATTTTTTTTATTGTTCAACAATGCACAGGAGAAATCTCCCACCAGCACTACCTCGGAGGTCAAGATCCAGTGCCTCTATAATATGGAGTGGCCACTGAACAGTTGTGCAGCTCGAGCATTCTTTTTTTTTTTTCTCTCTCTCTAGCAGACGCTGCCTGCTTCGGTGTTGTGATGCGAGAGAGGGTAAACGTAGGAGATGAGAAAGGGGAGCAGATGCGCATGCGCAGTGGGGGTGTTAACACTGCTGGGAGGGATGCCTAGTGGAGATAAAGGGGGAGCAAGTGCAAGCAGGTGGTAGGAGAGAAGTGGAGACAGGAACACGCAGCTGTTGGAGAGAGGAGGAGAGTTGTAGCTGCGTAGTGCGAGCTCGGATGCCGTCGACGCCGTGGGTCATAGGCCCGAGCAAGAGATGCTTCACATCTTGAGAGCATTGGTGAGGTACTGTGTGAAGGCCACGATGAGGCGACGTCTCTTTAAGGCGTGCACAATGATTGGAACTCTTAATATAGTGAATGGACGAAACCTATCGGGGCGATTCGTGTGTGGGAACTTTGGGGGGAATTTTGAGGGCTTTTATGCTGGTTTGACTGTAAAAAAAAAATTGGCAGCATATCCACGGAGTGAATGATGGAGAGTGGGGCGAAGCATTCGTCCGTCCATTCGTTCTTGCTTCCGTCCGTTCATGCGTCCATCCATGCATCTGTCTGTTTGTCCGTTCGTCCATCTAGTGAACGCTCCAAGTACCACCATCTCAGATCTTTTCATCATATATTCCCCATATAGAAGCACCGCCATCCAGCGGAGATTTTTAGGACTAAACGAGAGGTGGCACACGCACATTTTCTTACGGCTTGCACTTCGGGTCTATTTCTCACCTTTAACCACCTCGAGTTCATGGTATATGTGTTTAGAAAAAGTTTATTCTACTTTCGGCATCCTTATCCATACGAGCACACACCGAAGGCAACAAGCATCGTCAGCTGCAAACCTGTATCACGATATGGTTTTGATTATAAAACTATTGCTTTAGAAAACACCTGGCGTCTTTCGTTAAGCAGCTGGCGTCTTTTCTTTTTGCTTTAGAAACATCTGGCGTCTTTTCGTTTTGCTTTTAGAAAACATCTGGCGTCTTTCGTTGGTTTTTTTCATCAATCAACGGCGTTTTGAACATTAATCACGGAGGTAAACAATGGCTGCTACTGGGAATGGGAGACAGCAGAAGTCGGCTTTTAGCTAACACTTACACTTCTACTTCTACTAACGTTTCCTACTGGAACATGCCAATGGCTGCTAATGGGGAATGAGAGACAGAAGAATTTGGCTTTTAGTTAACGCAAACGCTGCAATTTTTTTTATTGTTCAACAACGCACAGGAGAAATCTTACACCAGCACCCTCTTGAGGTCAAAGCGTAAGACATGTTACGTACTACGAGGGACGAACGGGTGTCGCTTTAAGGAGCTTCGCCCCTAATATGAAGACAAGAAGAAGACGAGCCAGGGGAAGTTGCACATGCTGCTGCAGCACAAGAAAACGAGAAAACCAAGGAGGAGACAAACAAAGGAGAGAAGTTCATGTGGAACACTCAGAGTAGCTGGTCAAACTGAACAAAGGACATGCAGATCAAGTGTGCTGTTTGTAGAACTACTTCTGACGGTTTGTGGTTGAGGCCTGGAGCCGAGGAGCTTGCTTCATGGTGCAAACAAAGGCGGACGGTGGCTCCTGCTTCTACACACAGAAACAGTGCACTGTCCTTGGAAGCTCCTCCATACCCGACAGTTCCTGACAAGACACTGGAGCGAGGTGCCTGCCTTCTACAGCAGAAACTAGGCACGGCTCCTGATGTGGCAGTGAGCGAGGCAGAGGCAATTGGTTGCTCATTGTCGCTACCACCTGGGACGATATAAGGTCATGTTAGAGGAAGCCTAGCGGAGGCTTTGTATTCATGCCAACGCCACATGCAGGTCGACTATCGCTAGTCTGCTTTGGCTCACCTTCTACAAGGGTCATAGCAGCCCTTCAAGATTTTCTTCTCACGAGAAACTTGTCACCGTCGAACTTTTTTGAAACCTAGTTTTCTTCATAGTTATCACACTCTGCCTTTCGAACTGGCTGCATAGTTTAACTGTATTCACTTTTGCTCTGTGCTATATATTTGCCTATCACGTAGGTCATTTGTGTGTTTTGCCACGTTAAGTGTTGTCTCAAGCCTACACGTCTTTTGTTTGTTGTTCCTTTCGTTGACCATGACCCACACACATGGTGAGCCACCCTGTCATTACACCTACCATTGATATAGTAGGAGAGTGAAATGCAAAAGGAAACATTTCTTGTGGTGTGCTGGAGTTTTGAATTTTAGTTATCATGCGCTAGTTTTCATAATGCATTTGCATTGGTCTAAGCATCCATTACTGCACACGTTCCAGTTCTAAATAATGTATTTGAGGAAATGTTGCAGGTCCCCTTAAATGTTTAGGCTATTCAGCTGTCAGTCTCATTTTTTGTTATTGCAGATTGAGAAAACCTGGAGCTGGTGCTAACAGGACCAATCGCGCTTCAGTGTTTCTACTTAAGGCACATGTCATAGTGAATTCTTTTGTCTTTGCAGATCTTGAATTTGAGCCAGGCATTAAAGGATGGCAAGTCTCCGGTACAGTTGGTCCAAATGCCCGCTGTCATCGTCGAGCGGAGCAGCCGACGACCAGGTGCTCGTGGTCGTATCAAGTCGCTCAATGACAACTTCATCCAGAGCTTCCAAAACAAGGCCCCTTTCTTCTCTTGGTGCTGACACCCCAGCCGGGGGTTGTGACTGCTAAAAGCACATTTGGTTTACCCTTCTCCTGGTGGCTTTCTGTATTTTTTTTTCCTTTGGTATAATTCTTAACAAAGAATAAAAACAACATTGGAGCCATTGATGGGGGTGCAGCAGCTCAATGTGTGCGTTTTGTGGGTGCTCAACCCCTTCCCTCCTCCCATATTTTATTTTTCTGACAGTTGCTGCATATTGCTAGTCACTTGCGGAGAATCCTGTAGTGCTTGCCTCTTAACGCTAAACTTATTTTTTGCTGCAACTCCATGCTGCCAGGAATGTATTTAGAAATTAGGTGCATTTTCCCAATAATAATATTAATGCCCCAAATATATGAATAAATGGAGAAAGCTTGTGGCATAAGTAAGAAGTAGGTATGAGCAGCGACTTTTCAAATTTTAGGGCAATTTTAGAACATCAGTTCACTGCTATGATGTGTGCTGAGATTTCAATCATCCATTAAGAGGTAAAGGTATGGTGAAACATGCAAGGCTAGTTGTGGGATGCTTCAGTGATATCTTTCATATTACATCAGGAAATGTGTCCTGTGAACAGCAGTAGTCATCAGTAACTACTCAATTATGTAAATAATTATTGTTCCAATTACTATAGGGCAAAATTGAAGCTGCAGAATCGAAGCTAGTCAGTATTGAGACATGTCCATTTAAGAGTTGACAGAACGCTTCATAGTTCATCACTCATATGAAATATTTACTGGTGCATGCAAATACGGTCTGGTTTGAGTTGCCTTATTGCAACATGGGCACTAAGGTAAGTAAAATATGTTAGTCTCCATTTCACTTTCTCAAATAAACAACTTTGGCTTGTATATTAAAAAAAAGCTTAAGATTTCAGGTCTATTTACCACTTGTATAATGTCGTAACCATGCTGTTGATGTCTGTTTAGCTATTTGGTGTTTAGGAGCAGTTTGCTATAAGTTATAGCCTCACACAAAAGTTGTTATACAGTTGCATTACTACAAAATATTTATTGCTTCTTACTTTTTGTTTCTATTTTGCTTCACATTTTTTTTGGTTAAAATTATGCAATAAACTACGGAATCATTGACTGGATTATTGTGACCTTAAATTGCTGTTATACCGTGAAACCAGTCTACATTTCTGCAACAGCTTATTTTAGAGATTACAAGGGGAAGAACTAAACCCTTCTTAACGCATCTGAAAAAAGGTAAGCAAAGATGCTAAGTGCCTTATTGAGTTTGTACCAAAATATGCAAGCTTGTTGCAATATATCAGTGGATACATAATAGCTATAGTGTCATGAAGTCGTTTTTAATGAAAGTGCTGGTCACTGTATGCCACCTGCATAAATTTTCATTTATTTTCACTTGGCATGTATGTGCATGAAATGTTGTGCTAGAGCATAAATAGTAGCTTTATGAACACGTAAGTGATGTTCTATCAGAGCGCCCTGCTTTATAAAGCCAAAGGTTACATTTCAATGTGGTAGCTATTTTTGGGTGTGAGCTGCTGCATCCTCTAAGCTGGCTGGTGCACTACTGTGTGTGTCATGTGCATTCCAATGAAGCCACAGTCTGTATGTTGACATAGCTTGCCTTCATTAGTACAGTCTTATTGCCAGCCGTGAGAAGGACAACGTTAAATTTATGTACGGGTTTTTATGCATCATTGGGGCAGTTTTAATATGATAAAAACTGTCAGATATGTGCAGTTTGTGCTCCATAAACACCTTGTATGTGAGTAGAGAAAAATATCAGTGTGGCAGGTTTCTAGGTGCATGTTCCTGACTTGCTGAAAAACTCTTGTTTTGGAGTGTGTTTTCGGGAAGGTGAAGCAATTATGATACAAACACGACTGGTAGTACTTCTTTGAATTATTGTATTCCTCGAGTTGCTAGTATGTGCTAAGACTAGCTTGAATTTGTTTTATTGCCAATTCGGGGGAATGTGTTTCACTGAACATTTAGAAAAGAACTACAGACAGCAGGTATTAAAGAAGTGTACATTTTTTTAGGAATGAACACATTGTTTTTATTTTGCTAAATAAATATGTTTCTTGTTTAATAAAAAAAATGTTGCACCTGTGTAGCGGTTCAACCTGAAAGGGACAGCGGCTGCTCAGAACTGCTATTTAGATAATCCCTTTTTTGGAAAGATAATATATTGCGTTGTCCAAAAAGAGCCCCATTTTTCTCCTTGGACGCAAATTTA
Organism: Rhipicephalus microplus; assembly: GCF_043290135.1. Taxonomy (NCBI): domain Eukaryota; kingdom Metazoa; phylum Arthropoda; class Arachnida; order Ixodida; family Ixodidae; genus Rhipicephalus; species Rhipicephalus microplus. The sequence continues at coordinate 11,619,129 of NC_134710.1, forward strand.
TATTTCTATTTCTTTACAGAAGTAACTTCTGGCACCTCACGTGGCAAAATGGAGACGCACATGATGGCAATTGCGTGACCTTTTACTGGTGCACGCGATTAATACTCAAGTTCAAGTACCTTGAGTGCCGAACCCATGGGGTGGTAAATTAAGGGATTCCACGTAACGACGAAGTTTTGACGTTTATCTGCAGTTTTGACATGACATGCTTTATCATGGTGCCGGAGCAAAAGGCGTGTCAATACACGTCTCGCTAGGCTCCTGGCGTCATCCGCATAACTTATTCTGCCGGATTTTAATATTGACAAACTTGAAAACGGCATCAGTGAAGGCGCTTAACCACATAGCTACACTCGCTCCTGTCAAAGTATATTGTTGGGGGTAAAGATGTGTGTGAGGAAGGCCATCAGAACCGCAATCAATTTCATGAGTTGTAGAAAGCACTTTCATTTTTTTTCAGTGGCTTTCGAGACGAATTTCTTACAAAATATCCGCGTACTTTTGGAGTCAACCGTTGCATGTTGGAAGGGTCTGGGAGGGGGTGTCTTTCATTGTGCCGTAGTTGGGCCCATGATGAACGAATTCGCTCTCCCTTCTGGAGAAAGGGGGACCCAGCCTAGACGTCTGCCATGGGCCCTTGTGGCGTCATCGGCCTGCCATGATAAGCATACTTGTATTCGAGTTGAAGCTGATAAGCATGGCCTTCCACCCATGCCCGACGGGGAATTGGCCCCTCTTGGTGGTTTCCAGGACACGGTGTAAGAACAAGTTTGGTGGTGATGACACTGCGCGGCGCCCGTCCAGGTTGTGTTCGCCGTCTTGGCTGTTTCCGTTTGATGCGACAGATAGCGGTCATGGAGGGTGGGTCTAGAGGTAGCATGTACAGTAACTTTAGTAGGTCTAAGCCACTGGTCAAGGCGCTCACTGTGGAGCGACTCCTATCCGCGTGCAGAAGGTTATTACTGCGGAGCCTCGCTTGTTTATTACGCTCGATATACACATGTGCAGTACGGTACACTGTTAGGGGGAACATGCAAACGTGTGGCCGGCAGCCCGCGTGGCACGAACTGGTGGCGAAATTCGTAAATGTCGCGCACGCGCATAAAAGCGAAAAGGCGGCGCTTGTCGGGTTTCGTCTGCTACTCTGCGCTTGCCGAGCGTTTTCGTTTTTCCGCGGCGCGATTCATGCCACCGCCGTTCTGCCGGCGCCCTGTCAGGTAATAGCAGGTACAAAAAAAGGTGCAGCTTTTTCCTTGCTGTGGTTTCTCACCCTTTCTGATATTATGCGATTCACGCTCACAGCGGTCGGTTTTATTTAAAGGCGTTAAACAATCAAAAATCGTGCATTTAAGATATAAGCACGTTAATAAACGCTTAATAATATTAGATAAAGGTGTTTCACATAGAATATGATTATGGGAGAGAACGCAGCTGAAGGCTCTGGAAATTTCAACCACCTCTTAACGCACACCTAAGTACACGCGCCGCGAGCATACCTGCTTCCATCGATAATGCAGCTGGGATTGAATACTGTGAACTGCATGTCAGCAGTCGAGCACCATAACTCCACCGTTATGGTGCTTCGAAGGCTATCCCGGCAAATATTAGTTATTACGTTCTGAATCGTACGAGTATTTTTATTATATTTATTGAAGCAACATCGGTAGAAGCTTCATATTTCGGATATTCGATAACGCGCACGTTTACGAAAGGTACTACGCTTCACCAACATGTGCCCGCATGAAAAATGCGTAGGACTATACACTGGAGTAAACACGGAAGAGAAAATTTATTCGTTATATTTTTGTGACAAAAGATGAACCAGGCCAGATATACGGCCTCTCAATGTTGGAATAAGGAAAAGCTTCGTTTAGGAACGGGTGATGCCACCTCCAATCAAAATCGAGTACGGCTTTCATCCTTGCAGGCAGATGCTTGTACAGAGCTTTCTTGAAGGATGAATCGCGCTTAGCCACTCCCATTATTCGTTTACACTAGTGCAGAGATCCGCAGATTTTGCGTGGAGACTCAGGCGAAAGAGAGATTATTCAGTAATGAAGTAGTGGGGCATGCAAAGCTCGGCAACCACATCGGCAGTGCTAAGCACGAGATGCTCGGCCCTTGTGGCTGCTTTCGTTGGCTAGGCCTACGATCCTACGTAGGCCTAGCCAACGTCTCAAATAACAGTTCTGGTCTGCATTTCCGATGGAGGCGGAAATGTTGTAGGCCCGTGTGCCCAGATTTGGGTGCACGTTAAAGAACCCCAAGTGGTCAAAATTTCCGGAGCCCTCCACTACGGCGTCTCTCATAATCATATGGTGGTTTTGGAACGTTAAATCCCACATATCAATCAATTAACAGTTCTGGTTGTCCCGGTTCTTTATTTAGGGGAGTTTTCTGTGTCTCTTCACAATCCTGGAGTTGCGGAGTTGCAAGGCCGGACTTGACCTACCGCCATGACCACTACAGCTGCCACAAGCCCTCCACCTATGGCTCCCCAGGCCATCGTGTGCTCTGGCGCGGTCCATCAGCGGGACCCTCTTATATTTAGCGGCACGGACGATCACGACGTCGACGACTGGCTGGCTACCTATGAACTCGTGTCTTGAACAAATGGGACGAAGCCATGAGACAGGCCACCGTCGGCATTTACATCAGTGGCATTGCCCACTTGTGGCTGCGGAACCATGAAACCGATGTTCCAATCTAGACAGCATTCAAGACAAAGTTCAGCGAACAAAATAACACGAAAGGATGTTTATCTTTTGCCTCAGATTGATGACGCCCTCGACTCTTTACAAGGCGCAGAGTTCTTTTCTTCTCTTGATCAATGCTCTGGGTATTGGCAAGTGCCCATGAACCTGGATGATAGGCCAAAAACTGCCTTTGTTACACCGGATGGCTTATACGAATTTAACGTGATGCCATTCGGCCTATGCGATGCGCCGGCCACATTTGAGCGCATGATGGACACTATCCTACGAGGCCTCAAATGGAACACGTATTTATGCTGCTTAGATGATATGGTGGTATTCTCACCCAATTTTCCCACGCACCTTCGTCGCTTGGAACAGGTTCTACGCTGCCTCTCTGCAGCAGGCCTCTAACTAAACTTGAAGAAGTGTCACTTTGGAGCACGCAAGCTGACCATTCTCGGACACGTCGTGTCGAAGGTTGGCGTTCTCCCTGACCCCGCTAAGCTACGTGCTGCTCGTGAGTTCCCGATGCCCGCGTCTCTCAAGGAACTGCGTAGTTTCATTGGGCTTTGCTCATACTTCTGCCGCTTCGTACAGGGTTTCGCCTCGATCATGGCACCTCTGACAGACCTACTTCAGGGAGACCGCAATCTATCTGCGTGGTCTCCAGCCTGCGACAGTGCCTTTGCGAAGCTCCGTGAACTGCTTACAAAACCACCCATACTGTGTCATTTCGATTCAAGCGCTCCCACAGAAATCCACACGGATCCTAGCGGTGTCGGTCTTAGCGCTGTACTCGCCCAACGAAAGCCTGGTTACCAAGAATATGTTTTTGTATACGCGAGCCGCACTCTTACAAGAACAGAAGGAAATTATTCAGTAACTGAGAAAGAATGCCTAGTGATCATCTGGGTCATTACGAAATTTCGGCCTTATCTGTACAGACGCCCTTTCGATGTTGTTACGGACCAGCACGCGCTCTGCTGGTCATCCTTCCTCAAGGATCCCTCCGGACGCTTGGCACGATGGGCTTTAGGGCTCAAAAGTACGACATCCGTGTCATTTATTGCTCAGGCCAAAAGCATGCCGATGCTCTTTCGCGTTCGCCTGTTTCTGCTGATAATGCGAGTGTCTCCATCCAACACAACTTACTTCCACTATCAGGACCCATCGACATGGCTGCGGAGCAGCGCAAAGACTTGTGGATTGCGTCTCTGGTGGATTACCTATCTGAAACACTCGCCTACCCACCATCTCGAGCGCTACCCGACCAGCCTCTCACTTCGCCATCCGTGATGGAATACTTTATCGCCCCAAACTACCACCCTAACGGCCGCAAATGGCTCCTCGTCATACCCAGGCATCTCCGTGCCAGCATATGTGCTGCTTTTCATGCCGATCCGCAGTGTGCGCACACCGGTTCGTTTAAAACCTACGCCAGGCTACTTTTTCGGCTTTATTGGCACTGCATGTACACATCCGTTCAAAAGTACATTTCATCTTGCACAGAGTGCCAACGCCGCAAGCACGATCCTAGCCGTCCTACTGCACTAATGCAGCCGTTACCGTGCCCAGTGCGACCATTCGACTGGGTTGGAAATAGACCTTTATGGTCCTCTGCCATATACATCAGCTGGGAATCGCTGGATTATTGTAGCGATCGACCATCTCATAAGATATGCAGAAACGGCCGCTCTACCAGCCGCGACGGCACGTGACGCGTCTTTTCTGCTGCAACGTTTTCTTCTGCGTCATGGCGCTCCACGTGAACTTTTGAGCGACCGAGGCCTCGTGTTTCTTGCGGATGTTATTCAAGAACTTCTCGCTGAATGTCATGTGATTCACCGCTGTATTACAGCATATCGCCCACAAACAAACGGCTTGACCGATCGTTTCAACCGCACTCTTGGCGACATGCTTTCTATGTATGTCGCCTCCGACCACACCAGCTGGGATCTTATCCTTCCCTACGTAACGTACGCTTACAACATGGCACCTCAAGTGACAACAGGCTTTTCTCCCTTCTTCTTACTCTATGGTCGAGAGCCATCATCTCCAATCGACACCATTCTCCCCTACCGACCCGACTCATCCGAAGGCACACCAGTTTCCGAAGCCGCTCGTTATGCAGAAGAATGTCAGCAATTAGCTCGCACCCTTACAACACAAGAACAAGGGCTACAGAAATTTCGTCGTGATGATGGACGGTCCCACTACCAGTTTACGCCCAACTCTCTTGTTTGGCTGTGGGTGCCTCCTACTGCTGCTCCTGGTACCTCAACAAAGTCCGTCAGTAGGTACCATGGACCTTATCGCGTCATAGAGCAAACTTCCGGCCGCTGTCAACTCCCTCATCGAACCCCTCACGGCCACTGCTGACCTGCGTCGCCGAGGCCGCAAAATCGTACACGTGGATCGTCTCAAACCGTATCACGGACACCTTAGAAGACCTACTTGGCCCTGTCTTCAGCGAGGGGGAAATATGAAGGAGTAGAGGAGTAGTGGGTCATGCAAAGCTTGGCAACCACATCGGCAGTGCTAAGCACTGCCGATGTGGCTGCTTTCGCTGGCTAGGCCTACGATCCTACCTGGTCTCAAATAACAGTTCTGCTTGTCCCAGTTCTTTATTATAATTTCATTCTCTCTCACACGTCTTCAATTACGTTCAAATGCCAGCGGAGCCCTGGACTGAGGGCCCGACCACAACTGCCTGCATTTACTTTCTTTCTTTTTTTTTCAATAAAGTTTCTGCCTCCTTCTTTTGTGGGGACTGGGTGGAGGGCACTGTCACTCTGCGCTGCTGTTGTAGGTGGTCCACCTTTTTCGCAGTGTGAATGGGCGAGCGGTCGAGCTAGAAAATGCAGCCACTCTGCGGTGTCATGCGACTGCTGATGTGCGGAAGGCCGACTGTGCCCAGAATATTATTCTATTTTTCTGCTGTGAAGGCCCCTTGTATGCGTACAAGTGATCCAAGAACATTTAAGCGGTCAGTTGAAAGCACTATTTCATTAACTGAAACACGTGGGTTGTCAGCTACGCAGGCAACAATATACATATTTTCTTCCCGAGCAGTCACACGTCACCTTGGTCTCCGAGGGGCATCTTTAATTCTATTTTCATTCCTGACAGCCTGGATAATCCTATTAACAGTCTTCAATGACCTGTTCATGCATGGCAGCGTCGGCATGCTGACTGTATTCTTTAATGTAGAGCCCGAATATGCGAAGTCTTTCATCCTCATGGGCCCTAGCAACCACATTCAAAATCTGCTGCCACCAAATATTTGTTCAGTGAATAATCACGCCCCCAGCTGTGTAAATCTGTGAAAGCGATAACGAAACCCATCACTTGTGTACCTGTAGTGTCAATGCTCACCGAAATGTTAGTCGTAAGTGTTGCACAAGCACTCGAACCTGCCGGCTGCTTTTGATAACAGACAAGAAAGTTAGTGCTCGATGCAACGAGCACAGCCAGCTTTTCCTTTCAACCATGAAACATAGCACGGCGTTAGCGCGTGCCGAGCGCGTGGGCGGGAAGTAGCAGACGACGCAGGACACGAACTACCCTTGCGATTACAGAGGCTTGAAAAGTTCCAGCCTCTCTACTTGCGACTGAGTGCGCATGCTCCGCGTTTCCAAATCTCGCCAGCAGATAGCGCCCCGCGGATCGACGGCCACGCGCTCGGTGTTCCCCCTAACAGGGCTGTACATGGATGTCAATAATTTAATGCACTGTGACTCTGTCGTCACGAAACTGCTTCCTAATTTTTATAGGTGTTTTTGTTATATAAATGATTCGACCGCAGCAAACGTTGGCCTGGAGTTGGTCGTATTTTGATGCGACAGGATTAAAGGGTTCGTTTCGTTCAAATTCTGGTATCTTCAGCATCTTTGTTTCAGAAGAAAATAGCAGCGTTGTCCGTGAGAGAAAACTTGAGCTGTTTGCAATATGGATCACCGTACTATCTTGCAGTGTGGCTGTGGATAAGTCAAGATCGTGTATGTTTCAACTACCTGTACGATTTCCTAGATTTTTTTCATGACCGTAGTGCACAGAATTTCACTTCGTAGTGGTAGACACTATAGTTATGACAACTTCATTTAAACAGAAGCAGATGTGCTAAAAAAATCTGGGACGTTTCTCTTTTAATGAAAAAAAAAACATTACCACATGCAGTGAGCACAATCGTGGTCTTCGCGATAGCATTCGCTTCTTTGAAGAAGCTGTGCTGCAAGTGCTCATCATCTTCATGATTTACTATTTTAGGAGCCCATTGAACATATGTGCAAAGCTAAAGCAGTTGAGTGCAGCCTTATGAGCTTTGCCGCATCATTTTGTAAACTTGTATGATCTGTACAGTTTAGGACAAAACAGTTCTGGGTGTTGTTCGTTAACTGTCAGAAGGCACAGCTAAATGTTGGAAAGTCTGTTAATGCCCCTCACTGCGGGAATGTTCATTTTGCAATTAATAATTTCTGACGATTCACATGCCAAATATGAAGTGATCGTGAGTAGTACAGTAGTGGGTAAATTTAGACTGATTCTGGCTTCCATATGTTCAAACAAACGACATTGTACCCTCACAGGAGACAAGACTGCTTGTCGAAACATTGCTCTGACACCTTATGTTAACAGATTTTTCATATTTTCAAGCTTCCATCATTTAAGAGTCAGTTTAGTTCACCTGCACAATTGGAACAAAGCTGTGCACGATAAGTTCAGAACTTGTGCAGCAGGAGTTCAGCAGTGCAGCATCACAAGTGAATGACAAGGTGGAATCCTTATTTTTGTTCGCCTAATTTAATGAGGTGCAAACATTCTCACAAAGCACGCCGCATTTGTAGAGGTGGGTACAGTACTTACGTCTAATGCTATGTTGTTTGCTAAACTATGCGTGCGGCTGCACCAAACCAGCGCTGTCAGAGCAGAAGGCACAGGAAAGTCATGAACTAGTTTTGGTGCTGTACCTCTCCTGCGCTTTTTGAAATGAATGGTATGATTTAGAAGATGACATTACTGCACCACTAAAAGAAATGGCGAGGCGCAGCACTTTGTAAAATGGATCATGTGGTGCAGGCGAATCGAACAAACCCGCCCTGCCGCGGTGGTCTAGTGGCCAAGGTACTCGGCTGCTGACCCGCTGGTCGCGGGTTCAAATCCCGGCTGCGGCGGCTGCATTTCCGATGGAGGCGAAATGTCGTAGGCCCGTGTGCTCAGATTTGGGTGCACGTTAAAGAACCCTAGGTGGTATATGTAATGGTACCTCATACCACATGTATCACTCGGGGCTGCTTCTTCACAAGACATGTCATGTAGCAGGTTCCTTGCCCATTGTACACAGCTGCTTCCATGTCAGATGGGCCAGGAGGCTGTGGCAGAAAAAAAAGTATTTCTTATTATTGTGATGCTTTATTTGTCACACTATGGCCAAATCAGACCCATAATTATGTGATGTTTCTCAAACGCGACTGCGGTAAACTATTCACTAGTAGGTTTTTTTCACTAACATGGGCTAGCTACGAAGACACATGCGAGGCAACAGTGATTTATTTGCCTTCTTTCATCGCATATAATTTAATAAATAACTATTGAGTCAGTGACTCGTTCCCACGTGAAGCCACGCCGCAATTAACGCATGTTTTTCCGGTTACTGAATGAGACGTCAAACAACTTTAAAATTTATACTGCAATGCGCTGCCACCGTGTGACACCTACGCAGTCATTGGCAAAAAAAAAAACTACATATGTTGAAATGACCCAACAAGCCCCGCAAGACTCTGTCCTTAAAAAAAAAAAAATTGGTTTCTACCACGGTGGCGGAATAGAAGAGGTGTGTGAACAGCGGCGTATCGCCGTACTGAGCGCGCACTGACAATTTGCGTGCGTTTCGCCCTCCCTCCGAGAGGCAGCGCTATATGTTCAGGACAGTTCGGGCTGTCATGGTGGATGGACGTGTTTTTTGAGCGCTCCGGGTCGACTGCGCAGATAAGTGTTTTTGCGTGTTTTGAGCTTGTCTTTATAATTATAAGGCAGCGGTTGAAATCTTCGTAGCGCTTTTATGGTACGGCTTTTTTCGGGGGCCAGTAACCAGGTATTTATTAGTTAGTGCGGGTTTGTGTTTTTGAATTTTTTGTTTTTTTTGCCACCCCGTGGGGAGGTGCGCGTATATTAAACACGCAAATTTTTGTAGTAGAGCTTAGACTTTCTTTTTTTTTCGTAGTGTAGGGCTCGAGTTTAGTAATTATCGAGTATAGGGACAATTGGTCTCAGAAAGACATGGTTAAAAAGACTGTAAAGTGTTCAGGATGTGGAGTGGGTCTGAAAGTGGACCCAAGCGTAGAAGCGGATGGAGAAGAGGCTGACGCAAAGTGTAGGCAATGTGAGGTCGAGGAAAAAATAGAGAAAATGATGGTTGCCCAGAGTGAACTGCTGATGAGAATCGCCGAGCTCGAGACTGCGTTGGCGACAGAGCAAGAGAAAACGAGGGCAATGGGAGAAAGACTGAAGTTCGCTGAGGAAGCACTAGCGAAGCTGAACAAAGAAGCGGCCTACGGAAAGAACTGTAGGGAACCGGCAACCAGAACGGGGGAGAAGGAAGAGCAAGCAAGTTTGGAAAAAACAGGTTCAGCCGGTTCAATTGTCGCAAGGCCCAGCTTCAGTGAGGTAGTGGTAGGGCTGGGAGGGGACAAAGCAGCCGGCGTCACAGGTGCAAGTAGCCTCCAGGTGCAGGACGCTCCAGCTGAAAAGTCACAGCATGTGATAATCGCCGGGGACTCGAATTTAAATCGATGCACAGAAGCCATCAAAGAGAGGGTAAGAGGTGACAAGAGGGTTACAGTAGGGGCGTTCCCAGGACGCAAGCTTGAAGCAGTCATGAGGCAAGCGAGCGCAAAACTCAAAAATACAGCTGATAGACGAAACCTGGCTGACTAAAAGTTGTCTTAATGAAATAAAACGTAAAAATAAATTGTTCGAAAACTTCCTGAAAAACAAGAACGAAGAAACGCTTAAACGTTTCAAAGCCCAGCGAAATAAAGTAAACAGCCTGTTGCGTTACAAAAAGAGAACGTACTTAAACAACATCTTCAATAAAGATGTAATGAATAAACAAGACTTGGCTTGGTCTAGACTAAACGAATTTCTTGGCCGTAACGGTGATGACTTCAGGCCTACTGAGCTTGTGATAGACGGTGACGTTATTTGTAAGGATGATTTAGCAAACTTATTCAATGACTATTTTGTATCGCTAGCGAAGGAACAGTACAATTCAGCTTGTACCACATATTTGTCTGACAGTATATCTGAGAGCGCGTTTTTGGCGCCAACAACAGCTGGTGAACTTTCACATGCTTTTTCGTCTGTGAAAAACAGCACGCGTTGTGACGCATATGACATACAGATTAAGCCCATCAAACACGTATTAGATATCATTGCTGAATTATTAGAGCATATCTTTAATCTTGCTTTTTCCACCGGAATTTTCCCACAAAAGTTACAAGTTGCAAAAGTGGTTGTGCTGTACAAAGGAGGAGATAAAAATGCACTAAACAATTACCGACCGATATCTATACTTCCAGTAATTTCAAAAGGTCTGGAAAAACTAATTCAAAAGCGTATGGTTTCTTTCCTAGATAAGCACCACATCATCACTCCTTCGCAGTTTGGTTTTATCAAAGGCCGTACGACTGAACATGCTCTTTTAGAACAGAAAGAATTTATACTAAATGCTTTTGAACGTGAACTACACACTTTAGGCATCTTCGTAAACTATTCAAAGGCGTTCGACACAATAAATCACATTACGCTGCTAAAGAAATGTGCACACTATGGATTTCGAGGTGTTTTCTTACAACTCATTGAATCATACCTAATGTACCGGCAGCAGGAAGTAGTCGTCGGCAATTGTACCTCCAATTTACTAAAAATTTCAGCGGGTGTACCACAAGGTAGCATATTAGGGCCTCTGCTTTTTTGTATATACATAAATGATATTGTAAAAATTGACACGTCTGTAAAATGTATTATATACGCTGATGATACAACCTTGCTTCTTACTGCTGAAAATTATACAAACTTAATTAATGACGCAAATGAGGTACTGGCGAAGTTGGCCACGTGGACATGCGTTAACTGTTTAAAACTTAACACATCAAAAACAAAAGCTGTATATTTCAGGCCGAAAAATAAACAAACCCCTTGTCGTGTCCCATTAAAACTTGGCAGTTCAGAACTTGAGATAGTACAGCGTATTAAGTGTCTGGGAATAATTTTCGATCAACACATGTCTTGGAACGCACACACTGAAAAACTATGTGGCACTATATCAAGGATTTCGGGCATATTATCCCGGGTGCGTTTCTCGCTACCTAAGGCAGTTAAACTTCTCATCTATAAATCCCTGTTTTTATCTCACGTCAACTACTGTCATCTGGTTTGGGGTACGACAACTCTAACAAATATCCGCAAACTGCACGTCATACAGAAAAGGGCTGTTCGTGCCGTTACAAATGCTCCATATCGCAGTCACACCACTCCCATATTTCACGACATGAAGCTGCTACCTCTACCTGAATACTACCGCGCAATGCTTGTGAAACGCCACCATGCAGGATTAAAAGGCGACAACCTTTTAGGAACCATTGCCAACCTAAACCACCGCAAAGTTCTTTATAACACGCGTTTTAATCACACATGGCTTATCCCGCGCACGCGCACTAACTACGGCAAAGAAATGCTGCGCTTCCTCCTGCCGTTTCACTTGAATGCCATATCGTCTTCTATTTGAGTGACTGTTCTGATTGTAAGTGTAGTAAGCGTATGGGCACATGCCCCATATTTTTTTTATTTTTTTATTTATTTTTTCTTTCTTACTTTTTTTTTTACTTTGGTGCTAATCTTGCGATCTTCTTTTCTTGCATCGTTACACTCTCTTATTGATATCGTTTGTGTAAGGAAATAATTACGGTCATTTTTTTTAGTTTATTACTTTTCAATCTTCATGCTTTATTATGCGCTTATGCTTTATTATGCTTATGCTTGTTATACTTTATGCTTTATGCCTGCTCAAATTTTTGTACATTGTCACTGCAATAAAAGTGTTGCCTATGCTGCCCATTTGTAAGGGGTCGTGGTCCTAGTCAAGCCCATTACAGGCTTTTTGACCACGGCCCTCAGCATCCCGAATGTTGAAATAAATAAAGTTCAAATAAATAAAGTTCAAATAAACCTCGTGATAACTTCAGGCGGTTTAAACGAATCGGGTGGGAAGTGGGGTGGTTTTCAAAGAGACAGAATTCACTTCGATGGACGGCTAGGTCATGAGGTGGGATGGTGACTTGCAGGACACGCAGTAGCTTTTTGGGGGAGCAAGCGAGCCCTTCGGGATGCAGGATCGCTAGTAACGAGGAAAACAACCAGGGCGTCGATCTCTTCGAGATGTAGGGCGGGCAATCCGGAAATACTGTGGGAACAGCGTCACACGCCAGGGATGCTCGTCATGGCACGCTCATCAGTACGTTGCCGTTGCAGTGGGCAGTCAACGTCTTAGTCACGAGATGAGACTCGAAATGTCTCTCGCAAACACTGTCTGTTGATTGTAGCGGGCGATCTTTCCTCGGTATGGCATGTCGCCAGAGCTTGAGACGCTCGTCGCCTTTCGGGGCAGAAAACAGCGAGTACTTCTCCTGACACGACTTGTAGCGGGTCGTGCAACGCGGGACGAAGCACTTTTTTCCAATCAGAGGTTCACAAATCGATTCACACCGCAAGAAACCGTGCAAACGCGCTACACATGTCTACGTGTTCACCACATAAAACTGCGCGAACGATGGATGGATGGATGGATGGATATGGCTGTACCCTTTAGCTCGGGCGGTGGCTAGGGCCACCAAGCCGTAATACTTAATGAACCAAAAACTAGATTTATTTTTTTCTTTAAAAAGTGAGTTTGAGGATTCGTACTTTGCAGTGAAGAGTTTAATTTTCACTCGTGCCTTGACTTTAGCCACCAATCACATAACCTCCTTCTAGTTAAGTCTACCCGCTTAAAGTTTATTTTGCCCTCCTGGTCCCTAAACCCCAGTGCTTTGAAACACTCTGCGCCATCATCCTGAACTATAGGGTGAAGCCCTTTACAGAACATTATCAAGTGTTCGGCAGTTTCTTCTTCCTCTCCACACGCACTGCATACTGTGTCTGCCCCTTCGTATTTGGCCCGATATGTCTTGGTTCGCATTACTCCCGTCCTGGCCTCAAACAGTAGAGAACTACCCCGAGTATTATCATAGATCCTTTCCTTGGCAATTTCCTGCTTAAAAGTTCGATAGATCTCTAGTGCAGACTTCTTAATCATGCCCATTCTCTACAAGTCAGTCTCCGTTTCCTTCACTTTCTTCTTAACCGATAGTTCTTTTTGGTTTGGCCACCTGCTGTTTTCTAAGTATTTACCAGTCAACTTCCTGGTTCGCTTCCTCCATTTTGTATCGATATTCTTCATGTACAAGTAGCTGAAAACCTTCCTAGCCCAACGCTCCTCCCCCATTTCTCTAAAATCGCTTCTCAAATTTTATCTTGCTGCTAGCTTCCCTGCCCTCAAATGATGTCCATCCCATATCACGTTGTACTCCCTGATTTTGTGTATTCCCGTGAGCTCCTAAAGCAAGCCTACCTATTCCACGTTGCTTAATTTCTAATCTTGCTTGAACTTCTGATCTCATTTACGAGACCGCATTGCCGAACGTCAGACCAGGAACCATGACCCCTTTCCATATTCCTCTCACAACATCATACCTATTGTAATTCCACAGTGCCCTGTTTTTCATTACTGCTGCATTCCTGTTACCTTTAGTCATCACGAATATTTCGTGTTCCCTCAGGTACTCGGTCCCATTGCTTATCCATACGCCCAGATATTTGTATTTATCTGTTATCTCTAGCGTGACCTCCTGTATTCTAAGCTCACTACCTTCGTTGTCATTGAAAATCATGACTGCTGATTTTTCCTTACTGAATCTAAAATCTAACCTATATCCCTCGTTACCGCAGATGTCCATCAATCTCTGCAAACCTTCCTTGTTGTTGGCCATTAGCACTATATCATCTGTGTACATTAATGCTGGTAGTGCCTGATCAATAAGTTTTCCTTGTTTGACTAAAAAGAGGTTGAAGCCCAGTCCACTTCCCTCTAATTTGGTCTCTAATCCTTGTAGGTACATCATGAATAATAACGGTGACAGGGGACACCCCTGCCTAAGCCCCCGTTTTACCTCTGCAGGCTTGGATACCTGTTTTTCCTACTTTATAACTACCTTGTTAGCTTTATAGATATCCTTTAAAAGATTAGTGACTACATGTTCCAAGCCTAGTGTGTCCAGTATTCCTCACAATTCCTCTTGAACCACGCTATCGTACGCTCCCTTGATATCCAAAAATGCTAGCCACAGGGGCCTGTGTTCCTTTTTTGCTATTTCGATGCACTGCGTCAGTGAGAACAGATTGTCTTCCAACCTCCTGTGTTTCCGAAACCCATTCTGCAGTTCCCCCAGCACGCCCTCATTCTCTATCCATGCCTGCAGTCTTTTTTATAATCTGCATCGCTAGCCTGTAGACCACTGATGTCACTGTTATGGGACGGTAGTTGTTTATGTCAGCTTTGTCCCCCTTTCCTTTAAAGATCATGCTCATCCTGCTTAGTTTCCATCCATCGGGAACTTCACCATCAATTATTATTTTGCTCACTGCCTCTCTCAAAGCCTGCTTAGACTTCGGACCTAATGTCTTTATCAGCATAATTGGAATGTCATCTGGGCCTGTTGATGTACTGCTAGGAACCCTTTTCTCAGCCCTTTCCCACTCTCGTTGTGAAAATGGAGCCATTGCACCACTTGATTCGTCCTTGTCTATTGTGGTGCATAAAGTACTTCTTTGTTGAAATTTTTCTGTCAACCTTGTTCTTATATATTCAATAGCTTCGTCCCCTTCTAGCCTAGCACTTGGGTTGTAGTTATAAAACTCTGCTCTAGGCTCGTCTCATTTCTCAGAAAGTTTAGATGGTTCCAAAATTTCGCAGCTGCCTTTCTATCTTTTTTATGTACTTCTGCCAGCCACTGAGCTCCCTTTCTTCTAATCTTTTCATTGATCAGAAGAGATGCATCCCTTCTACAGCTTAGAAAGGTTTCCCATTTTCTTTCAACATCATCTGTCGGTTCACCCCGCTGCTTAGCATGTCTTTGTTCCCTAGAGGCTTCCTGACGTTTTACTATGGCTCTCTTAACTTCCTCATCCCACCAACTTTTGGGTTTGTGTCTACTTTTCCGGGGTGACTTGTCACGCGTCTTAGCAAGCTCTAGCTCAAAGAGTCTAATTAGATTCGTGTATGTCCACACTGTCTTATTATCCTCCGTGATTACTTTCTCAATTTGTTTAGTGGCTATTTCAATTTGCCTTTCTGGATAAAAATTTTTCTGTAGTTGTTCATCTTGTCTCCTTCCCACTTTCACTGCTCTTCCAAAACTTAGCTTGATACGTTTGTGATCGCTACCCAGACTTCTGGAGCCACCTTCATCTATGTGCATTCCCCTGAGCTTATCATACATCCTATGTGACATCAGTGCATAATCTATCGTCGACTGAAGCCTTCCTACCTCCCATGTTATTTGCCCTTCACACTTCTCGGTACTGTTGCAAATGATCAAATCAAGCCTTTCACACATATCCATGATCATTTTGCCTGTCGGGTTGGTATACCCATCTATATCTTCTATGTGCGCATTCATGTCTCCTAGTATAATTATCTCGCACTCTCTTCCTAACTCCTGAATGTCCTTTGATATACACTCTACCATTGCCTGGTTTTCCTCTGTGGCCTTTGCTCCCATCCACAAGTACACGAAACCAAAGAGTGTCATTTTTCCTGCCACTTTCCCGTTTAGCCATAAATGTTCCTTGCACTCCTGCTTGACCCTTTGCCATTCTGTACTTTTATGAATGAATGCCCCAATACCACCCCCATTTCTGCTGCCTTCTGTTCTATTACAATATTCCCACGCGTAGTCCGGATTGTTCGGAGGTTGTTCGATGTCCCTGAGATGTGTTTCTACAAAACCGTATACCATCGGCCTTTCTTCCCTTAGCTGTTCTTCTATCTCTTTCCACTTCAGCCTGTTCCTACCACCCTGTATGTTAATATACCCTATGTCTGAATTGGCTCGGCGCTCGTGGCTACGTCTATTTATGCCCCGGACTCTACCTATCTTAGATATTGGTTCCACTTTGGAATCGTATCTGTCCATACCACCTGTCGAAGAGTCGCCCTGGTTGTTTTCCTCGTTACTAGCGATCCTGCACCCCGAAGGGCTCGCTTGCTCCCCCAAAAAGCTACTGCGTGTCCTGCAAGTCACCATCCCACCTCATGACCTAGCCGTCCATCGAAGTGAATTCTGTCTCTTTGAAAACCACCCGACCTATGCACCTCTCTGTTTATTTCCACCACCTCAAAGCCTTTCTCTCGACTCATCCGCCATATCTCTTGGTTTGCGTTGACAACCGCTCTTTGCAGGTTGCTATCACGCACCGGTACCTCCGGTATCGCGCATATCACTACCTGTACCTTAGCAGAAGTGGCGCGCATGCCATCGACGCCTTTTGCCAGTGTGGCTGCTAGTCCAGCTGTATCTTCATTTATGACATCGTTTAAACCGCCTGAAATTATCACGAGGTTTCGTCTATCAGCTGTCGTTTTGAGCTTTGCGCTCGCTTGCCTCATGACTGCTTCCAGCTTGCGTCCTGGGAACGCCCCTACTGCAACTCTCTTGTCACCTCTTACCCTTACTTTGATGGCTTCTGTGCATCGATTTAAATTCGAGTCCCTGGCGATTATCACATGCTGTGACTTTTCAGCTGGAGCATTCTGCACCTGGGGGCTACTTGCACCTGTGACGCCGGCTGCTTTGTTCCCTCCCTGCCCTACCACTACCTCACTGAAGCTGGGCCTTGCGACAATTGAACCGGCTGAACCTGTTTTTTCCAAACTTGCTTGCTCTTCCTTCTCCACCGTTCTGGTTGCCGGTTCCCTACAGTTCTTTCCGTAGGCCGCTTCTTTGTTCAGCTTCGCTAGTGCTTCCCCAGCGGACTTCAGTCTTTCTCCCATTGCCCTCGTTTTCGCTTGCTCTGTCGCCAACGCAGTCTCAAGCTCGGAGATTCTCATCAGCAGTTCACTCTGGGCAACCATCATTTTCTCCATTTTTTCCTCGACCTCACATTGCCTACACTTCGCGTCAGCCTCTTCTCCATCCGCTTCTACGCTTGGGTCCACTTTCAAACCCACTCCACATCCTGAACACTTTACAGTCTTTTTAACCATGCCTTTCTGACACCACTTGTCCCTATACTCGATAATTACTAAACTCGAGCCCTGCACTACGAGAAAAAAACAAGAAAGTCTAAACTCTACTACAAAAATTTGCGTGTTCAATGTACGCGCACCTCCCCACGGGGTGGAAAAAAAAACAACAAAAAAATTCAAACACACACCCGCACTAACTAATAAATACCTGGTGACTTGCCCCCGAAAAAGCCGTACCATAAAATAAGTGCTACGAAGATTTCAACCGCTGGCTTATAATTATAAAGACAAGCTCAAAACACGCAAAAACACTTATCTGCGCAGTCGATCCGGAGCGCTCAAAAAACACGTCCATCCACCTTGACAGCCCGAACCGAGAGCCTATTGACATCCTTATCCTCATTTCAAAGTTTGCGGCGGCCAACGGTTGCGACGGCAGGACGATGGCCTCCATGCACGCGCGCTATCCATCGGAAACTGCTCGAAGCGCACGCAAAACTGGTATGGTTGGGCGGGCGCAGTTGATCCACCTTTCATATTCCTCCACCGTGGTTTCTACTCACCGGCCCGGGTTTGCAACGGGTGTTCAACCCATCAAAGCCTCAGGGGTCGCTTCGTTCCCCGGAAGTCACTTCAATTCCCTTCACGAAAGCATTTGAACGAGTAAAATAAACAGAACAAAAAAGAGTGTGTCGGTCGCCAGAGGCTCGAAATATTTACAGCGAAACGAAGCATCCCGAGACACATCCGAACGTACCGTGAGTCGTTACCTGCCATCGCAACCGTTGGCCGCCGCAAATGAGGATAAGGATGTCAATAGGCTGCTACTGACCTCGAGTCAGCTGGAGCAAAAACTATTACAAAATTGATGACACAGCACATGTTTAATAAAAACTACTTGCTAGAAGAACAAGTTGTTTTTTTATGTGTAGCGGTACGCAAAAATGTAGTGTTTGATCATTTTAAAATAAAACTTGGCCCCGACGAGGGCGCCCCTACAAAAAAGTGCAATAGCGCAAGTGGCGAGAGAGGTTAGTAAATCCGCCCGTTTTTTTTATTATTTACAGTATACTGTGGTCACAAAGGACCATGCAGGTGGGAAAATAAACAGTTTCAAATTTACAAGCACAAATGGAGCCGTAAGGCACACAATTAAGCTCACAGAAAAGGGAAACAAAGCGTGTTAGTGTTAGTCCCATGGCGATTACCACGGCTGGGATCGATCACGCATCAGAACACCTACCGCGCTACGTATGTTGAATATATGTTTATTGCTTTCACAAATGTGCAGCATTCCTTTTTTTGGTACTGTGTTTGAATATGTCTTTCAAGGTTCATGGTGGCAACGTGCTGGCATATCATTTGAAAGAACGACGAACCCAGCATTAAAGGACGCGGGCACACAACAGAATATAACACGCAAGCTTGGACGTCAGTATTTTCAATGAAACAACACGGTTCAAAAGGAAAACCAAAACACACATGCGCTACACGTGATGCAGCTAGTACAGATGAAAGCACCGGACATCAGACAATTACATAATTAATAACCAACATATGCCCATGTGCCGTAAAAACTATTAAGATTTAACGCAGCGCATGATACATTTTAAATTACATTTCTATAAAAAAGATTATCAGCGTCTTTTTGGGATAATGTCATAAAGTAGACGATGAGGACCATGTTTTTTTCTTTGCATTTTATATACTTGAGTCAGTTCCCTATCGCATATCGTGGCATTTGACATACACTCCCATCGTTTCCGTCTTACATTTATTTTATTGCTTGGTATGTTAAAAACTGAGCAACCGCACAATCTGCCGTCGAGCAGGCGAGTCTCCTCCGCTGAAGTGACGGACATCTCAGGTTCTTTGAGCATCCCACCTGGCCTATGCACACTCTACCGCAATACAAGGAATGGCTAACATCCCTGTCCTTCCTTTCTTCTTCCTCCTACAACAAGAAAACGGTATGCAATACGTATGAAATTTAACAAAATAATCAGCCCTTAAATGTGCATTTATTTCCTCACATTTGCCAGTAATTCGGTTAATCTATTACATGTTCAGTAGTGCCTGCTCCTAGCTTGATTTCCGGTTTTTGATGATCTCAAAAAATCACCAAAGCAACATATGGTGCCGATAATTCGGCAACTTTTTTCACGCTGTGAGAAATCGTGTACTCTACTACTCACCTACTGTACCCACTTTCACGCGTACCTGAAGTTCCATCGGTTTATTCTTTGACTTCCTTTTCGTTTCAACTCAACCTTGCGGCCTCGCAACGGGTGACTCAACCGCTGCAGCTTTTCAACGAAGGCTCTCCAAGTGCCGCCTAATTTCCTCCGCGATCGTAGGTATGCGTGACCCCCTGAAAATGCATGTTCTTTCTATTATGAGAGTCCTTCCAAACAAAAAAAAGTGGGGGATGCTGCAGGGGGTGGGGGGGGCACAGAGCTAGGTTACAAAACAGTAATTTACACTGCCAGCGTCAGAAACAATTTTCCAGCTTTTTATATATTTTTTAAGTGGAGTAGCTATGGAATCGCACACATGTACTTGTCGACGGACCGTGTTGTTGGGACCAGCCCCGAGTCGTGGAGAAAGCGGTGACCCCGTTCCTCTTCCTCCTCCTCTTCCTAATACAAATAACAAGTCGCCGGAGGGCTGCGGGCCTGTTGATGGCCGTCCAAATATATGCTCCCGACCCGGGAAGTGGGGCGCTATGAAACCCGACGAGGCACGGTGTTCGACGAAAACTACTGCAATGATTTCTGGCCACAACGGCTTTAGGAGAGCAGTGTCACGGTGGATGACAACGAACCCCGATAATTGAGCGTGGGGAGTGGCGGTGCTTTTCTTGCTCCATTGCACGAGCGTGAGACCTATGCACCAGCCCTTCTCACATCGAGAAAAGGACACGTTAAACTGTGGTGGCAATGCCTATAGTAAAAAACGTCGACCCGCAGGCGGGCGTGGGCTCAGTGGAGACATCTTCGTCCGGTTTCACGATATGCCCATCACGCGGCAAAATGCTTGTCCTGTATTTATTTTAAATAAACGTCAAGTTTCCTTCTACTGAAGGAAATTTAGTATCTTCACGCTGCCTCGACCCCGTCTTTGCAATTCTCCTGTGCCAGAACAATCGGACACAACACTTCAACAACCTCCAGAACCGCTCATATATATCAATACAGAGTTTAATGCCGTTTCAGAATCTGTCCTATAGATGGTTCTTTTTTTATTTGGCAGTTTTATTAATTATTTGATTACTCTCATGACCATAATCTATGGTAAAACACTATGCACAATTAAGATTATCTTTCTGAAAATATCTCGTACAACATGCTGAAAGGCGGTCGATCGGTCTCTATAGTTTGTGGATGAATGATGAAACAGATCACGTCGTGTGTTGGTGAAGTCAATTCATATATGCGCATGATGGAAAGTTATCAGGAGAAGAGGAAGTGTGTGAGGAGACTTGTTACGTCACTCGCATGACGATAAAATTGATATTCTTTAACGAGCTATACTTTATAAGAAACCATCAAAAAGCACGAAAACAGCGAAGGAACCAGACAGGACAAGTGAAGACTAACAACGAAATATTTATTAAAGAAAGCCCCCACACGCGTCAACCATCAGAGCATGCGTATATGGGCTATCTGATCCTAGTATGTTGCAAATTTAACAATACAAAGCCAAGAATTAGGAGTGTAAAGGTGTCGCAAACAGCGCATTGCCACAAAGCCAAAATATCAACGCCACGTGCGCCCGTTGTCTAAAAACTAAGGGTTCGCTTCACATATGTCACGTTGCCTTTTTTATTATATTGATAGGCTTCGCAACTTTCATATTAAATGTTAATTCTCAATTCCCTTTTTTATGACACCCTGATTTGAAATCAGGGGCGCGCAGCTACAGCCTTTGCAGCGCAGGAGTACGTGAGTTTCGAAATTCCTTGTGATGTGGCCGTGTCTACAAAGGTCAGAAGAACCGATCACCTTTAATGACAGACACTCCTGAGATCTTCAGCACCATGTGACTACAGCGCCGCCGCTACTGTCACCCACCGGAGAATCAGCCGAGATGCGACGCGGCCAGAGAACCATTGACAGAGAACAAACACCTACCACGTTCATCTGCCGTTGCCCATCCTTGCACAATGGCATTTTTGACGGGCCGTAAATGGAAGCAAAGTCATATAATTCAACAAGTTTTTATTGATTGTGAATGCTGATGTGCAGTAAATTATGTGGGGAAAGTATAAAAAATATCAAAAATGATTTTAGTCGTTGTCAGAAGTTTCCCTTGCATGCTCTTTTCTTGAAGTTAGCGCGATTATACCTTTTTATTGAAAAATGATATTAATATAACGTTTATCAGTTCTACAAATAGGCATGCTGAGAAAGTGATGATAAATTTTCACCCCTATGCCATGCGCCCTTTGTGAAATAAAGGCCTGCAAACTTGGCAGATAACTTTTATGTTAAATTTGGGAATTTTTATAACAAAATCTACATTACGCTGACACTCGTAATGTGATTGAGCGTAAGGACCAGTACGTCTATATGTAGCCAAACAAATTTGAGGTACCAATTATTAATATATTTTGTGTAATTATTTCAACGACAAATTCAAAAAACGCATCAGAGTAGATAATTAAACGTGGCACTCCACATCTCTGTCATTATTGATTTACTGTGCTTCGAAGAAAATTTTTATGGCAAAACAAATTGCGAATCTCTTCTTTACACAGATTAGGCAGCAATATATAATATTTTGAATGAAATTTAAGAGGTCGACCAGCCATGCTGTGTTCGATCTTACGTGGAATCACCCAGCTTACGCCAGCTGCGTCGAGCCGACGAATGTATAGGCGAAAAGTGTCGGGGCCTGCATGAATCCAATCAACTCCATCGTTCTGCGTTGCAACCAAGTATTCTGCCGCAGAGCCGCCGTCCATGCCGGCACAAGCGCTACATATCAGTTTCCCGCTTCTGGTGTTGATAATATCCATGTCACTGTTGGCATCTTTACGCAACAGTAAACATTTGACTGCTTAACATGTCTGCGTACATTTTGTACATACCTTTAGCGAGGCAAAAAAAAAATACAACACAACTACCTTTTATTAACACCGGTACTGAAGGCACGTGTGACTATCCTGTGCGCAAGTACGTTGAGGATTACCTTGAGGATTACATAACGCCGTTCATTACTGCTTCATCACTTGGGCCAGGGACATCACGCCAAAGAGATACAGACTATATGGCAGAATGCGGCGACCCCAAAGAGACTGTGTGTTTAGAAAAAGTGGTTAACGATTTAGAGCACTAGGTCAGAATATAGGTGCTCTACCATGGGAGAGCTGTGGGCCGTCCCTGCCTCTTCCAGAATGCTAAGTTTCGATTTTTATATAAACAATGACTCTTGTGCTTGAAAAAAGGGGTGAAAATTTAGAGTACTGGGTACTCTACTCTTGACACGCACAAAGCAGCAAAATGTTGCTAAACCGTCGACAAATGCAGTTTGAATTGATATGGTCACCATCCAAGTCTACAAATGTGGTGCTAGTTAGTCTTGCAGTACTAACAAATGCAGACAAATTTTGTTTGCTACTGTGACATTTATTCTTAGTGCGCAATAATGCCTTGATTATAAAACGCTAATCTTTATTCACAAATATACCTAATATTTATTATCAGCGTGAAACAAGTCATGTATGTAACTGCCTGCGCTTTTAAACCCCTGATAAACACAGCCCCTTCTTTTCTCACAGAATCTATCCGTGTAATTTGGATCTGGAGAAGCTTTGGGGGTTGTGTGGTAAAAAAAAAACTGATAAACTAACAAACAAACATTAACGCTACGAATGTATATAATTCTGTTCACTTTTTTTATCGTAATACATTTGGCAGCGTTTTCTGCGCTGCGCGGCGCAGCAGCCAGCCCCACACAGAAGTGGCTCCTGCGACACATGAAAGTGACGTCACTTTAAAAATTGTTATCTAAAGCTATTTAAATGTATAAAATATCAATGTATAGTGCGCTAAACCTACAAAAATTTTGCTAATAAGGTGTCTGGCAAGTCAATAAATCTATATTTGTTAACTAAACACATAATACAAGCATTTTACTGCGAACGGTAAACAGTAGTGCGTGATAGCAGCTGCCTGCGATGTGCTGCCTGCGAGCTGCCTGCCACGGCCTAGGCCGCCCCCAAGGAGCATCGGAGACCCTGTGTCGTCGCTGCATGCTTCATGTGATTGCTGTATGCCTAGTTGAACCTGGAGTTTGGAGCTAGCGCGGCCGTCCATTGCGCCGCAGTTTCATCTGATTGTGTGCGCCATGAAGTTTCTCAGCATGAAGTGCGGATTATTGTTGTTGGACATACTGCGTTTTCTAGATTGCAATCTAGCGTAGTGTTGTCAAAGGTGAAATTGTATTTGCTGCCGAGTTTTGCTTGTCGCGAAGGACAAGGTTGACGATGAAATAAATGATTTTGCACAGTTCACATGTGACTGACTGGACGCACATTCGTGAAACGGAGTGTCTAGCGTTACGTTAGGGTGGCTCTCTAGTTACGTCGTCTAGACGTAACAATAGAAGCCGTTAAAGTTGCGTCCAGACATAAAAATAAAAGACGTTAGAGTTACCGGCTGGTTAAACTCAACGAGACCGATCGGCAGCAGTGGCGTAGTCGGCCAACACAGCTCGTGCAGGACGGTGAGGTCGTTGGTTCAAGACCAACCGCATATTTTATTTTATTAATTTCTGTGCGCCAGTATTCTTCTAAACGGTGCAGCATTATAGTTTCAAGGGCGCCGCTTATATATATTTTTTCCTAAAGAAAATAGCCTTCGTGGCAAGCGCACCGCAAAGCGAGATTATCCCAGTGACACACGAGCGAACATCCGAGACTGCCAAGTGATTATCAAACTCAAGTGGATATTGTGAACCACACGACGGACGTAACTTAGCAGCTAATCATCGTTACAGCAAGCGCACCGCAAAGCGAGATTATCCCAGTGACACACGAGCGAACGTCCGAGACTGCCAAGTGATTATCAAACTCAAGCGCACATTGTGAACCACACGACGGACGTAACTTAGCAGCTAATCATCGTTACGGCAAGCGCACCGCAAAGCGAGATTATCCCAGTGACACACGAGCGAACGTCTGAGACTGCCAAGTGATTATCAAACTCAAGTGCATATTGTGAACCACACGACGGACGTAACTTAGCAGCTAATCATCGTTACCGCAAGCACACGGCAAAGCGAGATTATCCCAGTGACACACGAGCGAACGTCCGAGACTGCCAAGTGATTATCAAACTCAAGTGCACATTGTGAACCACACGACGGACGTAACTTAGCAGCTAATCATCGTTACCGCAAGCACACGGCAAAGCGAGATTATCCCAGTGACACACGAGCGAACGTCCGAGACTGCCAAGTGATTATCAAACTCAAGTGCATATTGTGAACCACACGACGGACGTAACTTAGCAGCTAATCATCGTTACGGCAAGCGCACCGCAAAGCGAGATTATCCCAGTGACACACGAGCGAACGTCCGAGACTGCCAAGTGATTATCAAACTCAAGTGCATATTGTGAACCACACGACGGACATAACTTAGCAGCTAATCATCGTTACCGCAAGCGCACCGCAAAGCGAGATTATCCCAGTGACACACGAGCGAACGTCCGAGACTGCCAAGTGATTATCAAACTCAAGTGCATATTGTGAACCACACGACGGACGTAACTTAGCAGCTAATCATCGTTACGGCAAGCGCACCGCAAAGCGAGATTATCCCAGTGACACACGAGCGAACGTCCGAGACTGCCAAGTGATTATCAAACTCAAGTGCACATTGTGAACCACACGCCGGACGTAACTTAGCAGCTAATCATCGTTACCGCAAGCGCACCGCAAAGCGAGATTATCCCAGTGACACACGAGCGAACGTCCGAGACTGCCAAGTGATTATCAAACTCAAGTGCATATTGTGAACCACACGACGGACGTAACTTAGCAGCTAATCATCGTTACGGCAAGCGCACCGCAAAGCGAGATTATCCCAGTGACACACGAGCGAACGTCCGAGACTGCCAAGTGATTATCAAACTCAAGTGCACATTGTGAACCACACGCCGGACGTAACTTAGCAGCTAATCATCGTTACGGCAAGCGCACCGCAAAGCGAGATTATCCCAGTGACACACGAGCGAACGTCCGAGACTGCAGGTGATTATCAAACTCAAGTGCATATTGTGAACCACACGACGGACGTAACTTAGCAGCTAATCATCGTTACGGCAAGCGCACCGCAAAGCGAGATTATCCCAGTGACACACGAGCGAACGTCCGAGACTGCCAAGTGATTATCAAACTCAAGTGCATATTGTGAACCACACGACGGACGTAACTTAGCAGCTAATCATCGTTACGGCAAGCGCACCGCAAAGCGAGATTATCCCAGTGACACACGAGCGAACGTCCGAGACTGCCAAATGATTATCAAACTCAAGCGCACATTGTGAACCACACGACGGACGTAACTTAGCAGCTAATCATCGTTACCGCAAGCGCACCGCAAAGTGAGATTATCCCAGTGACACACGAGCGAACGTCCGAGACTGCCAAGTGATTATCAAACTCAAGTGCATATTGTGAACCATACGACGGACGTAACTTAGCAGCTAATCATCGTTACCGCAAGCACACGGCAAAGCGAGATTATCCCAGTGACACACGAGCGAACGTCCGAGACTGCCAAGTGATTATCAAACTCAAGTGCATATTGTGAACCACACGACGGACGTAACTTAGCAGCTAATCATCGTTACCGCAAGCACACGGCAAAGCGAGATTATCCCAGTGACACACGAGCGAACGTCCGAGACTGCCAAGTGATTATCAAACTCAAGTGCATATTGTGAACCACACGACGGACGTAACTTAGCAGCTAATCATCGTTACGGCAAGCGCACCGCAAAGCGAGATTATCCCAGTGACACACGAGCGAACGTCCGAGACTGCCAAGTGATTATCAAACTCAAGTGCATATTGTGAACCACACGACGGACATAACTTAGCAGCTAATCATCGTTACCGCAAGCGCACCGCAAAGCGAGATTATCCCAGTGACACACGAGCGAACGTCCGAGACTGCCAAGTGATTATCAAACTCAAGTGCATATTGTGAACCACACGACGGACGTAACTTAGCAGCTAATCATCGTTACGGCAAGCGCACCGCAAAGCGAGATTATCCCAGTGACACACGAGCGAACGTCCGAGACTGCCAAGTGATTATCAAACTCAAGTGCACATTGTGAACCACACGCCGGACGTAACTTAGCAGCTAATCATCGTTACGGCAAGCGCACCGCAAAGCGAGATTATCCCAGTGACACACGAGCGAACGTCCGAGACTGCCAAGTGATTATCAAACTCAAGTGCATATTGTGAACCACACGACGGACGTAACTTAGCAGCTAATCATCGTTACGGCAAGCGCACCGCAAAGCGAGATTATCCCAGTGACACACGAGCGAACGTCCGAGACTGCCAAGTGATTATCAAACTCAAGTGCATATTGTGAACCACACGACGGACGTAACTTAGCAGCTAATCATCGTTACGGCAAGCGCACCGCAAAGCGAGATTATCCCAGTGACACACGAGCGAACGTCCGAGACTGCCAAATGATTATCAAACTCAAGCGCACATTGTGAACCAAACGACGGACGTAACTTAGCAGCTAATTATCGTTACTACAAGCGCACCGCAAAGCGAGATTATCCCAGTGACACACGAGTGAACGTCCGAGATTGCCAAGTGATTATCAAACTCAAGTGCATATTGTGAACCACACGACGGACGTAACTTAGCAGCTGATCATCGCTACGGCAAGCACACCGCAAAGCGAGATTATCCCAGTGACACACGAGTAAACTTCCGAGTCTGCCAAGTGATTATCAAACTCAAGTGCATATTGTGAACCACACGACGGACGTAACTTAGCAGCTAATCATCGTTACCGCAAGCGCACCGCAAAGCGATATTATCCCAGTGACACACGAGCGAACGTCCGAGACTGCCAAGTGATTATCAAACTCAAGTGCATATTGTGAACTACACGACGGACGTAACTTAGCAGCTAATCATCGTTACGGCAAGCGCACCGCAAAGCGAGATTATCCCAGTGACACACGAGCGAACGTCCGAGACTGCCAAGTGATTATCAAACTCAAGTGCATATTGTGAACCACACGACGGACGTAACTTAGCAGCTAATAATTGTTACCGCAAGCGCACCGCAAAGCGAGATTATCCCAGTGACACACGAGCGAACGTCCGAGACTGCCAAGTGATTATCAAACTCAAGTGCATATTGTGAACCACACGACGGACGTAACTTAGCAGCTAATCATCGTTACGGCAAGCGCACCGCAAAGCGAGATTATCCCAGTGACACACGAGCGAACGTCCGAGACTGCCAAGTGATTATCAAACTCAAGTGCATATTGTGAACCACACGACGGACATAACTTAGCAGCTAATCATCGTTACCGCAAGCGCACCGCAAAGCGAGATTATCCCAGTGACACACGAGCGAACGTCCGAGACTGCCAAGTGATTATCAAACTCAAGTGCATATTGTGAACCACACGACGGACGTAACTTAGCAGCTAATCATCGTTACGGCAAGCGCACCGCAAAGCGAGATTATCCCAGTGACACACGAGCGAACGTCCGAGACTGCCAAATGATTATCAAACTCAAGCGCACATTGTGAACCACACGACGGACGTAACTTAGCAGCTAATCATCGTTACGGCAAGCGCACCGCAAAGCGAGATTATCCCAGTGACACACGAGCGAACGTCCGAGACTGCCAAGTGATTATCAAACTCAAGTGCATATTGTGAACCACACGACGGACGTAACTTAGCAGCTAATCATCGCTACGGCAAGCGCACCGCAAAGAGAGATTATCCCAGTGACACACAAGCGAACGTCCGAGACTGCCAAGTGATTATCAAACTCAAGTGCATATTGTGAACCACACGACGAACGTAACTTGGCAGCTAATCATCGTTACGGCAAGCGCACCGCAAAGCGAGATTATCCCAGTGACACACGATCGAACGTCCGAGACTGCCAAGTGATTATCAAACTCAAGTGCATATTGTGAACCACACGACGGACGTAACTTAGCAGCTAATCATCGTTACCGCAAGCACACGGCAAAGCGAGATTATCCCAGTGACACACGAGCGAACGTCCGAGACTGCCAAGTGATTATCAAACTCAAGTGCATATTGTGAACCACACGACGGACGTAACTTAGCAGCTAATCATCGTTACGGCAAGCGCACCGCAAAGCGAGATTATCCCAGTGACACACGAGCGAACGTCCGAGACTGCCAAGTGATTATCAAACTCAAGTGCATATTGTGAACCACACGACGGACATAACTTAGCAGCTAATCATCGTTACCGCAAGCGCACCGCAAAGCGATATTATCCCAGTGACACACGAGCGAACGTCCGAGACTGCCAAGTGATTATCAAACTCAAGTGCATATTGTGAACCACACGACGGACGTAACTTAGCAGCTAATCATCGTTACGGCAAGCGCACCGCAAAGCGAGATTATCCCAGTGACACACGAGCGAACGTCCGAGACTGCCAAGTGATTATCAAACTCAAGTGCACATTGTGAACCACACGCCGGACGTAACTTAGCAGCTAATCATCGTTACGGCAAGCGCACCGCAAAGCGAGATTATCCCAGTGACACACGAGCGAACGTCCGAGACTGCCAAGTGATTATCAAACTCAAGTGCATATTGTGAACCACACGACGGACGTAACTTAGCAGCTAATCATCGTTACGACAAGCGCACCGCAAAGCGAGATTATCCCAGTGACACACGAGTGAACGTCCGAGATTGCCAAGTGATTATCAAACTCAAGTGCATATTGTGAACCACACGACGGACGTAACTTAGCAGCTGATCATCGCTACGGCAAGCGCACCGCAAAGCGAGATTATCCCAGTGACACACGAGTAAACGTCCGAGTCTGCCAAGTGATTATCAAACTCAAGTGCATATTGTGAACCACACGACGGACGTAACTTAGCAGCTAATCATCGTTACCGCAAGCGCACCGCAAAGCGATATTATCCCAGTGACACACGAGCGAACGTCCGAGACTGCCAAGTGATTATCAAACTCAAGTGCATATTGTGAACCACACGACGGACGTAACTTAGCAGCTAATCATCGTTACGGCAAGCGCACCGCAAAGCGAGATTATCCCAGTGACACACGAGCGAACGTCCGAGACTGCCAAGCGATTATCAAACTCAAGTGCATATTGTGAACCACACGACGGACGTAACTTAGCAGCTAATCATCGTTACGGCAAGCGCACCGCAAAGCGAGATTATCCCAGTGACACACGAGCGAACGTCCGAGACTGCCAAGTGATTATCAAACTCAAGTGCATATTGTGAACCACACGACGGACATAACTTAGCAGCTAATCATCGTTACCGCAAGCGCACCGCAAAGCGAGATTATCCCAGTGACACACGAGCGAACGTCCGAGACTGCCAAGTGATTATCAAACTCAAGTGCATATTGTGAACCACACGACGGACGTAACTTAGCAGCTGATCATCGCTACGGCAAGCGCACCGCAAAGCGAGATTATCCCAGTGACACACGAGTAAACGTCCGAGTCTGCCAAGTGATTATCAAACTCAAGTGCATATTGTGAACCACACGACGGACGTAACTTAGCAGCTAATCATCGTTACCGCAAGCGCACCGCAAAGCGATATTATCCCAGTGACACACGAGCGAACGTCCGAGACTGCCAAGTGATTATCAAACTCAAGTGCATATTGTGAACCACACGACGGACGTAACTTAGCAGCTAATCATCGTTACGGCAAGCGCACCGCAAAGCGAGATTATCCCAGTGACACACGAGCGAACGTCCGAGACTGCCAAGTGATTATCAAACTCAAGTGCATATTGTGAACCACACGACGGACGTAACTTAGCAGCTAATCATTGTTACCGCAAGCGCACCGCAAAGCGAGATTATCCCAGTGACACACGAGCGAACGTCCGAGACTGCCAAGTGATTATCAAACTCAAGTGCATATTGTGAACCACACGACGGACGTAACTTAGCAGCTAATCATCGTTACGGCAAGCGCACCGCAAAGCGAGATTATCCCAGTGACACACGAGCGAACGTCCGAGACTGCCAAGTGATTATCAAACTCAAGTGCATATTGTGAACCACACGACGGACATAACTTAGCAGCTAATCATCGTTACCGCAAGCGCACCGCAAAGCGAGATTATCCCAGTGACACACGAGCGAACGTCCGAGACTGCCAAGTGATTATCAAACTCAAGTGCATATTGTGAACCACACGACGGACGTAACTTAGCAGCTAATCATCGTTACGGCAAGCGCACCGCAAAGCGAGATTATCCCAGTGACACACGAGCGAACGTCCGAGACTGCCAAATGATTATCAAACTCAAGCGCACATTGTGAACCACACGACGGACGTAACTTAGCAGCTAATCATCGTTACGGCAAGCGCACCGCAAAGCGAGATTATCCCAGTGACACACGAGCGAACGTCCGAGACTGCCAAGTGATTATCAAACTCAAGTGCATATTGTGAACCACACGACGGACGTAACTTAGCAGCTAATCATCGCTACGGCAAGCGCACCGCAAAGAGAGATTATCCCAGTGACACACAAGCGAACGTCCGAGACTGCCAAGTGATTATCAAACTCAAGTGCATATTGTGAACCACACGACGAACGTAACTTGGCAGCTAATCATCGTTACGGCAAGCGCACGGCAAAGCGAGATTATCCCAGTGACACACGAGCGAACGTCCGAGACTGCCAAGTGATTATCAAACTCAAGCGCACATTGCGAACCACACGACGGACGTAACTTAGCAGCTAATCATCGTTACGGCAAGCGCACCGCAAAGCGAGATTATCCCAGTGACACACGATCGAACGTCCGAGACTGCCAAGTGATTATCAAACTCAAGTGCATATTGTGAACCACACGACGGACATAACTTAGCAGCTAATCATCGTTACCGCAAGCACACGGCAAAGCGAGATTATCCCAGTGACACACGAGCGAACGTCCGAGACTGCCAAGTGATTATCAAACTCAAGTGCATATTGTGAACCACACGACGGACGTAACTTAGCAGCTAATCATCGTTACCGCAAGCACACGGCACAGCGAGATTATCCCAGTGACACACGAGCGAACGTCCGAGACTGCCAAGTGATTATCAAACTCAAGTGCATATTGTGAACCACACGACGGACGTAACTTAGCAGCTAATCATCGTTACGGCAAGCGCACCGCAAAGCGAGATTATCCCAGTGACACACGAGCGAACGTCCGAGACTGCCAAGTGATTATCAAACTCAAGTGCATATTGTGAACCACACGACGGACATAACTTAGCAGCTAATCATCGTTACCGCAAGCGCACCGCAAAGCGAGATTATCCCAGTGACACACGAGCGAACGTCCGAGACTGCCAAGTGATTATCAAACTCAAGTGCATATTGTGAACCACACGACGGACGTAACTTAGCAGCTAATCATCGTTACGGCAAGCGCACCGCAAAGCGAGATTATCCCAGTGACACACGAGCGAACGTCCGAGACTGCCAAGTGATTATCAAACTCAAGTGCACATTGTGAACCACACGCCGGACGTAACTTAGCAGCTAATCATCGTTACGGCAAGCGCACCGCAAAGCGAGATTATCCCAGTGACACACGAGCGAACGTCCGAGACTGCCAAGTGATTATCAAACTCAAGTGCATATTGTGAACCACACGACGGACGTAACTTAGCAGCTAATCATCGTTACGACAAGCGCACCGCAAAGCGAGATTATCCCAGTGACACACGAGTGAACGTCCGAGATTGCCAAGTGATTATCAAACTCAAGTGCATATTGTGAACCACACGACGGACGTAACTTAGCAGCTGATCATCGCTACGGCAAGCGCACCGCAAAGCGAGATTATCCCAGTGACACACGAGTAAACGTCCGAGTCTGCCAAGTGATTATCAAACTCAAGTGCATATTGTGAACCACACGACGGACGTAACTTAGCAGCTAATCATCGTTACCGCAAGCGCACCGCAAAGCGATATTATCCCAGTGACACACGAGCGAACGTCCGAGACTGCCAAGTGATTATCAAACTCAAGTGCATATTGTGAACCACACGACGGACGTAACTTAGCAGCTAATCATCGTTACGGCAAGCGCACCGCAAAGCGAGATTATCCCAGTGACACACGAGCGAACGTCCGAGACTGCCAAGTGATTATCAAACTCAAGTGCATATTGTGAACCACACGACGGACGTAACTTAGCAGCTAATCATTGTTACCGCAAGCGCACCGCAAAGCGAGATTATCCCAGTGACACACGAGCGAACGTCCGAGACTGCCAAGTGATTATCAAACTCAAGTGCATATTGTGAACCACACGACGGACGTAACTTAGCAGCTAATCATCGTTACGGCAAGCGCACCGCAAAGCGAGATTATCCCAGTGACACACGAGCGAACGTCCGAGACTGCCAAGTGATTATCAAACTCAAGTGCATATTGTGAACCACACGACGGACATAACTTAGCAGCTAATCATCGTTACCGCAAGCGCACCGCAAAGCGAGATTATCCCAGTGACACACGAGCGAACGTCCGAGACTGCCAAGTGATTATCAAACTCAAGTGCATATTGTGAACCACACGACGGACGTAACTTAGCAGCTAATCATCGTTACGGCAAGCGCACCGCAAAGCGAGATTATCCCAGTGACACACGAGCGAACGTCCGAGACTGCCAAATGATTATCAAACTCAAGCGCACATTGTGAACCACACGACGGACGTAACTTAGCAGCTAATCATCGTTACGGCAAGCGCACCGCAAAGCGAGATTATCCCAGTGACACACGAGCGAACGTCCGAGACTGCCAAGTGATTATCAAACTCAAGTGCATATTGTGAACCACACGACGGACGTAACTTAGCAGCTAATCATCGCTACGGCAAGCGCACCGCAAAGAGAGATTATCCCAGTGACACACAAGCGAACGTCCGAGACTGCCAAGTGATTATCAAACTCAAGTGCATATTGTGAACCACACGACGAACGTAACTTGGCAGCTAATCATCGTTACGGCAAGCGCACGGCAAAGCGAGATTATCCCAGTGACACACGAGCGAACGTCCGAGACTGCCAAGTGATTATCAAACTCAAGCGCACATTGCGAACCACACGACGGACGTAACTTAGCAGCTAATCATCGTTACGGCAAGCGCACCGCAAAGCGAGATTATCCCAGTGACACACGATCGAACGTCCGAGACTGCCAAGTGATTATCAAACTCAAGTGCATATTGTGAACCACACGACGGACATAACTTAGCAGCTAATCATCGTTACCGCAAGCGCACGGAAAAGCGAGATTATCCCAGTGACACACGAGCGAACGTCCGAGACTGCCAAGTGATTATCAAACTCAAGTGCATATTGTGAACCACACGACGGACGTAATTTAGCAGCTAATCATCGTTACGGCAAGTGCACGGCAAAGCGAGATTATCCCAGTGACACACGAGCGAACGTCCGAGACTGCCAAGTGATTATCAAACTCAAGTGCATATTGTGAACCACACGACGGACGTAACTTAGCAGCTAATCATCGCTACGGCAAGCGCACCGCAAAGCGAGATTATCCCAGTGACACACGCGCGAACGTCCGAGACTGCCAAGTGATTATCAAACTCAAGTGCATATTGTGAACCACACGATGGACGTAACTTAGCAGCTAATCATCGTTACCGCAAGCGCACCGCAAAGCGAGATTATCCCAGTGACACACGAGCGAACGTCCGAGACTGCCAAGTGATTATCAAACTCAAGTGCATATTGTGAACCACACGACGGACGTAACTTAGCAGCTAATCATCGTTACGGCAAGCGCACCGCAAAGCGAGATTATCCCAGTGACACACGAGCGAACGTCCGAGACTGCCAAGTGATTATCAAACTCAAGTGCATATTGTGAACCACACGACGGATGTAACTTAGCAGCTAATCATCGTTACGGCAAGCGCACCGCAAAGCGAGATTATCCCAGTGACACACGAGCGAACGTCCGAGACTGCCAAGTGATTATCAAACTCAAGTGCATATTGTGAACCACACGACGGACGTAACTTAGCAGCTAATCATCGTTACGGCAAGCGCACCGCAAAGCGAGATTCTCCCAGTGACACACGAGCGAACGTCCGAGACTGCCAAGTGATTATCAAACTCAAGTGCATATTGTGAACCACACGACGGACGTAACTTAGCAGCTAATCATCGTTACCGCAAGCGCACGGCAAAGCGAGATTATCCCAGTGACACACGAGTAAACGTCCGAGTCTGCCAAGTGATTATCAAACTCAAGTGCATATTGTGAACCACACGACGGACGTAACTTAGCAGCTAATCATCGTTACCGCAAGCGCACCGCAAAGCGATATTATCTCAGTGACACACGAGCGAACGTCCGAGACTGCCAAGTGATTATCAAACTCAAGTGCATATTGTGAACCACACGACGGACGTAACTTAGCAGCTAATCATCGTTACGGCAAGCGCACCGCAAAGCGAGATTATCCCAGTGACACACGAGCGAACGTCCGAGACTGCCAAGTGATTATCAAACTCAAGTGCATATTGTGAACCACACGACGGACGTAACTTAGCAGCTAATCATTGTTACCGCAAGCGCACCGCAAAGCGAGATTATCCCAGTGACACACGAGCGAACGTCCGAGACTGCAAGTGATTATCAAACTCAAGTGCATATTGTGAACCACACGACGGACGTAACTTAGCAGCTAATCATCGTTACCACAAGCGCACCGCAAAGCGAGATTATCCCAGTGACACACGAGCGAACGTCCGAGACTGCCAAGTGATTATCAAACTCAAGTGCATATTGTGAACCACACGCCGGACGTAACTTAGCAGCTAATCATCGTTACGGCAAGCGCACCGCAAAGCGAGATTATCCCAGTGACACACGAGCGAACGTCCGAGACTGCCAAGTGATTATCAAACTCAAGTGCATATTGTGAACCACACGACGGACGTAACTTAGCAGCTAATCATCGTTACGGCAAGCGCACCGCAAAGCGAGATTATCCCAGTGACACACGAGCGAACGTCCGAGACTGCCAAGTGATTATCAAACTCAAGTGCATATTGTGAACTACACGACGGACGTAACTTAGCAGCTAATCATCGTTACGGCAAGCGCACCGCAAAGCGAGATTATCCCAGTGACACACGAGCGAACGTCCGAGACTGCCAAGTGATTATCAAACTCAAGTGCATATTGTGAACCACACGACGGACGTAACTTAGCAGCTAATCATTGTTACCGCAAGCGCACCGCAAAGCGAGATTATCCCAGTGACACACGAGCGAACGTCCGAGACTGCCAAGTGATTATCAAACTCAAGTGCATATTGTGAACCACACGACGGACGTAACTTAGCAGCTAATCATCGTTACGGCAAGCGCACCGCAAAGCGAGATTATCCCAGTGACACACGAGCGAACGTCCGAGACTGCCAAGTGATTATCAAACTCAAGTGCATATTGTGAACCACACGACGGACATAACTTAGCAGCTAATCATCGTTACCGCAAGCGCACCGCAAAGCGAGATTATCCCAGTGACACACGAGCGAACGTCCGAGACTGCCAAGTGATTATCAAACTCAAGTGCATATTGTGAACCACACGACGGACGTAACTTAGCAGCTAATCATCGTTACGGCAAGCGCACCGCAAAGCGAGATTATCCCAGTGACACACGAGCGAACGTCCGAGACTGCCAAATGATTATCAAACTCAAGCGCACATTGTGAACCACACGACGGACGTAACTTAGCAGCTAATCATCGTTACGGCAAGCGCACCGCAAAGCGAGATTATCCCAGTGACACACGAGCGAACGTCCGAGACTGCCAAGTGATTATCAAACTCAAGTGCATATTGTGAACCACACGACGGACGTAACTTAGCAGCTAATCATCGCTACGGCAAGCGCACCGCAAAGAGAGATTATCCCAGTGACACACAAGCGAACGTCCGAGACTGCCAAGTGATTATCAAACTCAAGTGCATATTGTGAACCACACGACGAACGTAACTTGGCAGCTAATCATCGTTACGGCAAGCGCACCGCAAAGCGAGATTATCCCAGTGACACACGATCGAACGTCCGAGACTGCCAAGTGATTATCAAACTCAAGTGCATATTGTGAACCACACGACGGACATAACTTAGCAGCTAATCATCGTTACCGCAAGCACACGGCAAAGCGAGATTATCCCAGTGACACACGAGCGAACGTCCGAGACTGCCAAGTGATTATCAAACTCAAGTGCATATTGTGAACCACACGACGGACGTAACTTAGCAGCTAATCATCGTTACCGCAAGCACACGGCAAAGCGAGATTATCCCAGTGACACACGAGCGAACGTCCGAGACTGCCAAGTGATTATCAAACTCAAGTGCATATTGTGAACCACACGACGGACGTAACTTAGCAGCTAATCATCGTTACGGCAAGCGCACCGCAAAGCGAGATTATCCCAGTGACACACGAGCGAACGTCCGAGACTGCCAAGTGATTATCAAACTCAAGTGCATATTGTGAACCACACGACGGACATAACTTAGCAGCTAATCATCGTTACCGCAAGCGCACCGCAAAGCGATATTATCCCAGTGACACACGAGCGAACGTCCGAGACTGCCAAGTGATTATCAAACTCAAGTGCATATTGTGAACCACACGACGGACGTAACTTAGCAGCTAATCATCGTTACGGCAAGCGCACCGCAAAGCGAGATTATCCCAGTGACACACGAGCGAACGTCCGAGACTGCCAAGTGATTATCAAACTCAAGTGCACATTGTGAACCACACGCCGGACGTAACTTAGCAGCTAATCATCGTTACGGCAAGCGCACCGCAAAGCGAGATTATCCCAGTGACACACGAGCGAACGTCCGAGACTGCCAAGTGATTATCAAACTCAAGTGCATATTGTGAACCACACGACGGACGTAACTTAGCAGCTAATCATCGTTACGACAAGCGCACCGCAAAGCGAGATTATCCCAGTGACACACGAGTGAACGTCCGAGATTGCCAAGTGATTATCAAACTCAAGTGCATATTGTGAACCACACGACGGACGTAACTTAGCAGCTGATCATCGCTACGGCAAGCGCACCGCAAAGCGAGATTATCCCAGTGACACACGAGTAAACGTCCGAGTCTGCCAAGTGATTATCAAACTCAAGTGCATATTGTGAACCACACGACGGACGTAACTTAGCAGCTAATCATCGTTACCGCAAGCGCACCGCAAAGCGATATTATCCCAGTGACACACGAGCGAACGTCCGAGACTGCCAAGTGATTATCAAACTCAAGTGCATATTGTGAACCACACGACGGACGTAACTTAGCAGCTAATCATCGTTACGGCAAGCGCACCGCAAAGCGAGATTATCCCAGTGACACACGAGCGAACGTCCGAGACTGCCAAGCGATTATCAATCTCAAGTGCATATTGTGAACCACACGACGGACGTAACTTAGCAGCTAATCATCGTTACGGCAAGCGCACCGCAAAGCGAGATTATCCCAGTGACACACGAGCGAACGTCCGAGACTGCCAAGTGATTATCAAACTCAAGTGCATATTGTGAACCACACGACGGACATAACTTAGCAGCTAATCATCGTTACCGCAAGCGCACCGCAAAGCGAGATTATCCCAGTGACACACGAGCGAACGTCCGAGACTGCCAAGTGATTATCAAACTCAAGTGCATATTGTGAACCACACGACGGACGTAACTTAGCAGCTGATCATCGCTACGGCAAGCGCACCGCAAAGCGAGATTATCCCAGTGACACACGAGTAAACGTCCGAGTCTGCCAAGTGATTATCAAACTCAAGTGCATATTGTGAACCACACGACGGACGTAACTTAGCAGCTAATCATCGTTACCGCAAGCGCACCGCAAAGCGATATTATCCCAGTGACACACGAGCGAACGTCCGAGACTGCCAAGTGATTATCAAACTCAAGTGCATATTGTGAACCACACGACGGACGTAACTTAGCAGCTAATCATCGTTACGGCAAGCGCACCGCAAAGCGAGATTATCCCAGTGACACACGAGCGAACGTCCGAGACTGCCAAGTGATTATCAAACTCAAGTGCATATTGTGAACCACACGACGGACGTAACTTAGCAGCTAATCATTGTTACCGCAAGCGCACCGCAAAGCGAGATTATCCCAGTGACACACGAGCGAACGTCCGAGACTGCCAAGTGATTATCAAACTCAAGTGCATATTGTGAACCACACGACGGACGTAACTTAGCAGCTAATCATCGTTACGGCAAGCGCACCGCAAAGCGAGATTATCCCAGTGACACACGAGCGAACGTCCGAGACTGCCAAGTGATTATCAAACTCAAGTGCATATTGTGAACCACACGACGGACATAACTTAGCAGCTAATCATCGTTACCGCAAGCGCACCGCAAAGCGAGATTATCCCAGTGACACACGAGCGAACGTCCGAGACTGCCAAGTGATTATCAAACTCAAGTGCATATTGTGAACCACACGACGGACGTAACTTAGCAGCTAATCATCGTTACGGCAAGCGCACCGCAAAGCGAGATTATCCCAGTGACACACGAGCGAACGTCCGAGACTGCCAAATGATTATCAAACTCAAGCGCACATTGTGAACCACACGACGGACGTAACTTAGCAGCTAATCATCGTTACGGCAAGCGCACCGCAAAGCGAGATTATCCCAGTGACACACGAGCGAACGTCCGAGACTGCCAAGTGATTATCAAACTCAAGTGCATATTGTGAACCACACGACGGACGTAACTTAGCAGCTAATCATCGCTACGGCAAGCGCACCGCAAAGAGAGATTATCCCAGTGACACACAAGCGAACGTCCGAGACTGCCAAGTGATTATCAAACTCAAGTGCATATTGTGAACCACACGACGAACGTAACTTGGCAGCTAATCATCGTTACGGCAAGCGCACGGCAAAGCGAGATTATCCCAGTGACACACGAGCGAACGTCCGAGACTGCCAAGTGATTATCAAACTCAAGCGCACATTGCGAACCACACGACGGACGTAACTTAGCAGCTAATCATCGTTACGGCAAGCGCACCGCAAAGCGAGATTATCCCAGTGACACACGATCGAACGTCCGAGACTGCCAAGTGATTATCAAACTCAAGTGCATATTGTGAACCACACGACGGACATAACTTAGCAGCTAATCATCGTTACCGCAAGCACACGGCAAAGCGAGATTATCCCAGTGACACACGAGCGAACGTCCGAGACTGCCAAGTGATTATCAAACTCAAGTGCATATTGTGAACCACACGACGGACGTAACTTAGCAGCTAATCATCGT
This sequence comes from Rhipicephalus microplus, assembly GCF_043290135.1. Classification (NCBI taxonomy): domain Eukaryota; kingdom Metazoa; phylum Arthropoda; class Arachnida; order Ixodida; family Ixodidae; genus Rhipicephalus; species Rhipicephalus microplus. Next base: position 11,658,855 of record NC_134710.1, read on the forward strand.
TACCGCAAGCACACGGCACAGCGAGATTATCCCAGTGACACACGAGCGAACGTCCGAGACTGCCAAGTGATTATCAAACTCAAGTGCATATTGTGAACCACACGACGGACGTAACTTAGCAGCTAATCATCGTTACGGCAAGCGCACCGCAAAGCGAGATTATCCCAGTGACACACGAGCGAACGTCCGAGACTGCCAAGTGATTATCAAACTCAAGTGCATATTGTGAACCACACGACGGACATAACTTAGCAGCTAATCATCGTTACCGCAAGCGCACCGCAAAGCGAGATTATCCCAGTGACACACGAGCGAACGTCCGAGACTGCCAAGTGATTATCAAACTCAAGTGCATATTGTGAACCACACGACGGACGTAACTTAGCAGCTAATCATCGTTACGGCAAGCGCACCGCAAAGCGAGATTATCCCAGTGACACACGAGCGAACGTCCGAGACTGCCAAGTGATTATCAAACTCAAGTGCACATTGTGAACCACACGCCGGACGTAACTTAGCAGCTAATCATCGTTACGGCAAGCGCACCGCAAAGCGAGATTATCCCAGTGACACACGAGCGAACGTCCGAGACTGCCAAGTGATTATCAAACTCAAGTGCATATTGTGAACCACACGACGGACGTAACTTAGCAGCTAATCATCGTTACGACAAGCGCACCGCAAAGCGAGATTATCCCAGTGACACACGAGTGAACGTCCGAGATTGCCAAGTGATTATCAAACTCAAGTGCATATTGTGAACCACACGACGGACGTAACTTAGCAGCTGATCATCGCTACGGCAAGCGCACCGCAAAGCGAGATTATCCCAGTGACACACGAGTAAACGTCCGAGTCTGCCAAGTGATTATCAAACTCAAGTGCATATTGTGAACCACACGACGGACGTAACTTAGCAGCTAATCATCGTTACCGCAAGCGCACCGCAAAGCGATATTATCCCAGTGACACACGAGCGAACGTCCGAGACTGCCAAGTGATTATCAAACTCAAGTGCATATTGTGAACCACACGACGGACGTAACTTAGCAGCTAATCATCGTTACGGCAAGCGCACCGCAAAGCGAGATTATCCCAGTGACACACGAGCGAACGTCCGAGACTGCCAAGTGATTATCAAACTCAAGTGCATATTGTGAACCACACGACGGACGTAACTTAGCAGCTAATCATTGTTACCGCAAGCGCACCGCAAAGCGAGATTATCCCAGTGACACACGAGCGAACGTCCGAGACTGCCAAGTGATTATCAAACTCAAGTGCATATTGTGAACCACACGACGGACGTAACTTAGCAGCTAATCATCGTTACGGCAAGCGCACCGCAAAGCGAGATTATCCCAGTGACACACGAGCGAACGTCCGAGACTGCCAAGTGATTATCAAACTCAAGTGCATATTGTGAACCACACGACGGACATAACTTAGCAGCTAATCATCGTTACCGCAAGCGCACCGCAAAGCGAGATTATCCCAGTGACACACGAGCGAACGTCCGAGACTGCCAAGTGATTATCAAACTCAAGTGCATATTGTGAACCACACGACGGACGTAACTTAGCAGCTAATCATCGTTACGGCAAGCGCACCGCAAAGCGAGATTATCCCAGTGACACACGAGCGAACGTCCGAGACTGCCAAATGATTATCAAACTCAAGCGCACATTGTGAACCACACGACGGACGTAACTTAGCAGCTAATCATCGTTACGGCAAGCGCACCGCAAAGCGAGATTATCCCAGTGACACACGAGCGAACGTCCGAGACTGCCAAGTGATTATCAAACTCAAGTGCATATTGTGAACCACACGACGGACGTAACTTAGCAGCTAATCATCGCTACGGCAAGCGCACCGCAAAGAGAGATTATCCCAGTGACACACAAGCGAACGTCCGAGACTGCCAAGTGATTATCAAACTCAAGTGCATATTGTGAACCACACGACGAACGTAACTTGGCAGCTAATCATCGTTACGGCAAGCGCACGGCAAAGCGAGATTATCCCAGTGACACACGAGCGAACGTCCGAGACTGCCAAGTGATTATCAAACTCAAGCGCACATTGCGAACCACACGACGGACGTAACTTAGCAGCTAATCATCGTTACGGCAAGCGCACCGCAAAGCGAGATTATCCCAGTGACACACGATCGAACGTCCGAGACTGCCAAGTGATTATCAAACTCAAGTGCATATTGTGAACCACACGACGGACATAACTTAGCAGCTAATCATCGTTACCGCAAGCGCACGGAAAAGCGAGATTATCCCAGTGACACACGAGCGAACGTCCGAGACTGCCAAGTGATTATCAAACTCAAGTGCATATTGTGAACCACACGACGGACGTAATTTAGCAGCTAATCATCGTTACGGCAAGTGCACGGCAAAGCGAGATTATCCCAGTGACACACGAGCGAACGTCCGAGACTGCCAAGTGATTATCAAACTCAAGTGCATATTGTGAACCACACGACGGACGTAACTTAGCAGCTAATCATCGCTACGGCAAGCGCACCGCAAAGCGAGATTATCCCAGTGACACACGCGCGAACGTCCGAGACTGCCAAGTGATTATCAAACTCAAGTGCATATTGTGAACCACACGATGGACGTAACTTAGCAGCTAATCATCGTTACCGCAAGCGCACCGCAAAGCGAGATTATCCCAGTGACACACGAGCGAACGTCCGAGACTGCCAAGTGATTATCAAACTCAAGTGCATATTGTGAACCACACGACGGACGTAACTTAGCAGCTAATCATCGTTACGGCAAGCGCACCGCAAAGCGAGATTATCCCAGTGACACACGAGCGAACGTCCGAGACTGCCAAGTGATTATCAAACTCAAGTGCATATTGTGAACCACACGACGGATGTAACTTAGCAGCTAATCATCGTTACGGCAAGCGCACCGCAAAGCGAGATTATCCCAGTGACACACGAGCGAACGTCCGAGACTGCCAAGTGATTATCAAACTCAAGTGCATATTGTGAACCACACGACGGACGTAACTTAGCAGCTAATCATCGTTACGGCAAGCGCACCGCAAAGCGAGATTCTCCCAGTGACACACGAGCGAACGTCCGAGACTGCCAAGTGATTATCAAACTCAAGTGCATATTGTGAACCACACGACGGACGTAACTTAGCAGCTAATCATCGTTACCGCAAGCGCACGGCAAAGCGAGATTATCCCAGTGACACACGAGTAAACGTCCGAGTCTGCCAAGTGATTATCAAACTCAAGTGCATATTGTGAACCACACGACGGACGTAACTTAGCAGCTAATCATCGTTACCGCAAGCGCACCGCAAAGCGATATTATCCCAGTGACACACGAGCGAACGTCCGAGACTGCCAAGTGATTATCAAACTCAAGTGCATATTGTGAACCACACGACGGACGTAACTTAGCAGCTAATCATCGTTACGGCAAGCGCACCGCAAAGCGAGATTATCCCAGTGACACACGAGCGAACGTCCGAGACTGCCAAGTGATTATCAAACTCAAGTGCATATTGTGAACCACACGACGGACGTAACTTAGCAGCTAATCATTGTTACCGCAAGCGCACCGCAAAGCGAGATTATCCCAGTGACACACGAGCGAACGTCCGAGACTGCAAGTGATTATCAAACTCAAGTGCATATTGTGAACCACACGACGGACGTAACTTAGCAGCTAATCATCGTTACCACAAGCGCACCGCAAAGCGAGATTATCCCAGTGACACACGAGCGAACGTCCGAGACTGCCAAGTGATTATCAAACTCAAGTGCATATTGTGAACCACACGCCGGACGTAACTTAGCAGCTAATCATCGTTACGGCAAGCGCACCGCAAAGCGAGATTATCCCAGTGACACACGAGCGAACGTCCGAGACTGCCAAGTGATTATCAAACTCAAGTGCATATTGTGAACCACACGACGGACGTAACTTAGCAGCTAATCATCGTTACGGCAAGCGCACCGCAAAGCGAGATTATCCCAGTGACACACGAGCGAACGTCCGAGACTGCCAAGTGATTATCAAACTCAAGTGCATATTGTGAACCACACGACGGACGTAACTTAGCAGCTAATCATCGTTACGGCAAGCGCACCGCAAAGCGAGATTATCCCAGTGACACACGAGCGAACGTCCGAGACTGCCAAATGATTATCAAACTCAAGCGCACATTGTGAACCACACGACGGACGTAACTTAGCAGCTAATCATCGTTACGGCAAGCGCACCGCAAAGCGAGATTATCCCAGTGACACACGAGTGAACGTCCGAGATTGCCAAGTGATTATCAAACTCAAGTGCATATTGTGAACCACACGACGGACGTAACTTAGCAGCTGATCATCGCTACGGCAAGCGCACCGCAAAGCGAGATTATCCCAGTGACACACGAGTAAACGTCCGAGTCTGCCAAGTGATTATCAAACTCAAGTGCATATTGTGAACCACACGACGGACGTAACTTAGCAGCTAATTATCGTTACCGCAAGCGCACCGCAAAGCGAGATTATCCCAGTGACACACGAGCGAACGTCCGAGACTGCCAAGTGATTATCAAACTCAAGTGCATATTGTGAACCACACGACGGACGTAACTTAGCAGCTAATCATCGTTACGGCAAGCGCACCGCAAAGCGAGATTATCCCAGTGACACACGAGCGAACGTCTGAGACTGCCAAGTGATTATCAAACTCAAGTGCATATTGTGAACCACACGACGGACGTAACTTAGCAGCTAATAATCGTTACGGCAAGCGCACCGCAAAGTGAGATTATCCCAGTGACACACGAGCGAACGTCCGAGACTGCCAAGTGATTATCAAACTCAAGTGCATATTGTGAACCACACGATGGACGTAACTGAGCAGCTAATCATCGTTACGGCAAGCGCACCGCAAAGAGAGATTATCCCAGTGACACACAAGCGAACGTCCGAGACTGCCAAGTGATTATCAAACTCAAGTGCATATTGTGAACAACACGACGAACGTAACTTGGCAGCTAATCATCGTTACGGCAAGCGCACGGCAAAGCGAGATTATCCCAGTGACACACGAGCGAACGTCCGAGACTGCCAAGTGATTATCAAACTCAAGTGCATATTGTGAACCACACGACGGACGTAACTTAGCAGCTAATCATCGTTACGGCAAGCGCACGGCAAAGCGAGATTATCCCAGTGACACACGAGCGAACGTCTGAGACTGCCAAGTGATTATCAAACTCAAGTGCATATTGTGAACCACACGACGGACGTAACTTAGCAGCTAATAATCGTTACGGCAAGCGCACCGCAAAGTGAGATTATCCCAGTGACACACGAGCGAACGTCAGAGACTGCCAAGTGATTATCAAACTCAAGTGCATATTGTGAACCACACGACGAACATAACTTAGCAGCTATTCATCGTTACGGCAAGCGCACCGCAAAGCGAGATTATCCCAGTGACACACGAGCGAACGTCCGAGACTGCCAAGTGATTATCAAACTCAAGTGCATATTGTGAACCACACGACAGACGTAACTTAGCAGCTAATCATCGTTACGGCAAGCGCACCGCAAAGCGAGATTATCCCAGTGACACACGAGCGAACATCCGAGACTGCCAAGTGATTATCAAACTCAAGTGCATATTGTGAACCACACGACGGACGTAACTTAGCAGCTAATCATCGTTACGGCAAGCGCACCGCAAAGCGAGATTATCCCAGTGACACACGAGCGAACGTCCGAGACTGCCAAGTGATTATCAAACTCAAGTGCATATTGTGAACCACACGACGGACGTAACTTAGCAGCTAATCATCGTTACGGCAAGCGCACCGCAAAGCGAGATTATCCCAGTGACACACGAGCGAACGTCCGAGACTGCCAAGTGATTATCAAACTCAAGTGCATATTGTGAACCACACGACGGACGTAACTTAGCAGCTAATCATCGCTACGGCAAGCGCACCGCAAAGCGAGATTATCCCAGTGACACACGAGCGAACGTCCGAGACTGCCAAGTGATTATCAAACTCAAGTGCATATTGTGAACCACACGATGGACGTAACTGAGCAGCTAATCATCGTTACGGCAAGCGCACCGCAAAGAGAGATTATCCCAGTGACACACAAGCGAACGTCCGAGACTGCCAAGTGATTATCAAACTCAAGTGCATATTGTGAACCACACGACGAACGTAACTTGGCAGCTAATCATCGTTACGGCAAGCGCACGGCAAAGCGAGATTATCCCAGTGACACACGAGCGAACGTCCGAGACTGCCAAGTGATTATCAAACTCAAGTGCATATTGTGAACCACACGACGGACGTAACTTAGCAGCTAATCATCGTTACGGCAAGCGCACGGCAAAGCGAGATTATCCCAGTGACACACGAGCGAACGTCTGAGACTGCCAAGTGATTATCAAACTCAAGTGCATATTGTGAACCACACGACGGACGTAACTTAGCAGCTAATAATCGTTACGGCAAGCGCACCGCAAAGTGAGATTATCCCAGTGACACACGAGCGAACGTCCGAGACTGCCAAGTGATTATCAAACTCAAGTGCATATTGTGAACCACACGATGGACGTAACTGAGCAGCTAATCATCGTTACGGCAAGCGCACCGCAAAGAGAGATTATCCCAGTGACACACAAGCGAACGTCCGAGACTGCCAAGTGATTATCAAACTCAAGTGCATATTGTGAACCACACGACGAACGTAACTTGGCAGCTAATCATCGTTACGGCAAGCGCACGGCAAAGCGAGATTATCCCAGTGACACACGAGCGAACGTCCGAGACTGCCAAGTGATTATCAAACTCAAGTGCATATTGTGAACCACACGACGGACGTAACTTAGCAGCTAATCATCGTTACGGCAAGCGCACGGCAAAGCGAGATTATCCCAGTGACACACGAGCGAACGTCTGAGACTGCCAAGTGATTATCAAACTCAAGTGCATATTGTGAACCACACGACGGACGTAACTTAGCAGCTAATAATCGTTACGGCAAGCGCACCGCAAAGTGAGATTATCCCAGTGACACACGAGCGAACGTCAGAGACTGCCAAGTGATTATCAAACTCAAGTGCATATTGTGAACCACACGACGAACATAACTTAGCAGCTATTCATCGTTACGGCAAGCGCACCGCAAAGCGAGATTATCCCAGTGACACACGAGCGAACGTCCGAGACTGCCAAGTGATTATCAAACTCAAGTGCATATTGTGAACCACACGACAGACGTAACTTAGCAGCTAATCATCGTTACGGCAAGCGCACCGCAAAGCGAGATTATCCCAGTGACACACGAGCGAACATCCGAGACTGCCAAGTGATTATCAAACTCAAGTGCATATTGTGAACCACACGACGGACGTAACTTAGCAGCTAATCATCGTTACGGCAAGCGCACCGCAAAGCGAGATTATCCCAGTGACACACGAGCGAACGTCCGAGACTGCCAAGTGATTATCAAACTCAAGTGCATATTGTGAACCACACGACGGACGTAACTTAGCAGCTAATCATCGTTACGGCAAGCGCACCGCAAAGCGAGATTATCCCAGTGACACACGAGCGAACGTCCGAGACTGCCAAGTGATTATCAAACTCAAGTGCATATTGTGAACCACACGACGGACGTAACTTAGCAGCTAATCATCGTTACCGCAAGCGCACGGCAAAGCGAGATTATCCCAGTGACACACGAGTAAACGTCCGAGTCTGCCAAGTGATTATCAAACTCAAGTGCATATTGTGAACCACACGACGGACGTAACTTAGCAGCTAATCATCGTTACCGCAAGCGCACCTCAAAGCGAGATTATCTCAGTGACACACGAGCGAACGTCCGAGACTGCCAAGTGATTATCAAACTCAAGTGCATATTGTGAAACACACGACGGACGTAACTTAGCAGCTAATCATCGTTACCTCAAGTGCACCGCAAAGCGAGATTATCCCAGTGACACACGAGCGAACGTCCGAGACTGCCAAGTGATTATCAAACTCAAGTCAATATTGTGAACCACACGACGGACGTAACTTAGCAGCTAATCATCGTTACGGCAAGCGCACCGCAAAGCGAGATTATCCCAGTGACACACGAGCGAACGTCCGAGACTGCCAAGTGATTATCAAACTCAAGTGCATATTGTGAACCACACGACGGACGTAACTTAGCAGCTAATCATCGTTACCGCAAGCGCACGGCAAAGCGAGATTATCTCAGTGACACACGAGTAAACGTCCGAGTCTGCCAAGTGATTATCAAACTCAAGTGCATATTGTGAACCACACGACGGACGTAACTTAGCAGCTAATCATCGTTACCGCAAGCGCACCGCAAAGCGAGATTATCCCAGTGACACACGAGCGAACGTCCGAGACTGCCAAGTGATTATCAAACTCAAGTGCATATTGTGAAACACACGACGGACGTAACTTAGCAGCTAATCATCGTTACGGCAAGCGCACCGCAAAGCGAGATTATCCCAGTGACACACGAGCGAACGTCCGAGACTGCCAAGTGATTATCAAACTCAAGTGCATATTGTGAACCACACGACGGACGTAACTTAGCAGCTAATCATCGTTACGGCAAGCGCACCGCAAAGCGAGATTCTCCCAGTGACACACGAGCGAACGTCCGAGACTGCCAAGTGATTATCAAACTCAAGTGCATATTGTGAACCACACGACGGACGTAACTTAGCAGCTAATCATCGTTACCGCAAGCGCACGGCAAAGCGAGATTATCCCAGTGACACACGAGTAAACGTCCGAGTCTGCCAAGTGATTATCAAACTCAAGTGCATATTGTGAACCACACGACGGACGTAACTTAGCAGCTAATCATCGTTACCGCAAGCGCACCGCAAAGCGATATTATCCCAGTGACACACGAGCGAACGTCCGAGACTGCCAAGTGATTATCAAACTCAAGTGCATATTGTGAACCACACGACGGACGTAACTTAGCAGCTAATCATCGTTACGGCAAGCGCACCGCAAAGCGAGATTATCCCAGTGACACACGAGCGAACGTCCGAGACTGCCAAGTGATTATCAAACTCAAGTGCATATTGTGAACCACACGACGGACGTAACTTAGCAGCTAATCATTGTTACCGCAAGCGCACCGCAAAGCGAGATTATCCCAGTGACACACGAGCGAACGTCCGAGACTGCAAGTGATTATCAAACTCAAGTGCATATTGTGAACCACACGACGGACGTAACTTAGCAGCTAATCATCGTTACCACAAGCGCACCGCAAAGCGAGATTATCCCAGTGACACACGAGCGAACGTCCGAGACTGCCAAGTGATTATCAAACTCAAGTGCATATTGTGAACCACACGCCGGACGTAACTTAGCAGCTAATCATCGTTACGGCAAGCGCACCGCAAAGCGAGATTATCCCAGTGACACACGAGCGAACGTCCGAGACTGCCAAGTGATTATCAAACTCAAGTGCATATTGTGAACCACACGACGGACGTAACTTAGCAGCTAATCATCGTTACGGCAAGCGCACCGCAAAGCGAGATTATCCCAGTGACACACGAGCGAACGTCCGAGACTGCCAAGTGATTATCAAACTCAAGTGCATATTGTGAACCACACGACGGACGTAACTTAGCAGCTAATCATCGTTACGGCAAGCGCACCGCAAAGCGAGATTATCCCAGTGACACACGAGCGAACGTCCGAGACTGCCAAATGATTATCAAACTCAAGCGCACATTGTGAACCACACGACGGACGTAACTTAGCAGCTAATCATCGTTACGGCAAGCGCACCGCAAAGCGAGATTATCCCAGTGACACACGAGTGAACGTCCGAGATTGCCAAGTGATTATCAAACTCAAGTGCATATTGTGAACCACACGACGGACGTAACTTAGCAGCTGATCATCGCTACGGCAAGCGCACCGCAAAGCGAGATTATCCCAGTGACACACGAGTAAACGTCCGAGTCTGCCAAGTGATTATCAAACTCAAGTGCATATTGTGAACCACACGACGGACGTAACTTAGCAGCTAATTATCGTTACCGCAAGCGCACCGCAAAGCGAGATTATCCCAGTGACACACGAGCGAACGTCCGAGACTGCCAAGTGATTATCAAACTCAAGTGCATATTGTGAACCACACGACGGACGTAACTTAGCAGCTAATCATCGTTACGGCAAGCGCACCGCAAAGCGAGATTATCCCAGTGACACACGAGCGAACGTCTGAGACTGCCAAGTGATTATCAAACTCAAGTGCATATTGTGAACCACACGACGGACGTAACTTAGCAGCTAATAATCGTTACGGCAAGCGCACCGCAAAGTGAGATTATCCCAGTGACACACGAGCGAACGTCCGAGACTGCCAAGTGATTATCAAACTCAAGTGCATATTGTGAACCACACGATGGACGTAACTGAGCAGCTAATCATCGTTACGGCAAGCGCACCGCAAAGAGAGATTATCCCAGTGACACACAAGCGAACGTCCGAGACTGCCAAGTGATTATCAAACTCAAGTGCATATTGTGAACCACACGACGAACGTAACTTGGCAGCTAATCATCGTTACGGCAAGCGCACGGCAAAGCGAGATTATCCCAGTGACACACGAGCGAACGTCCGAGACTGCCAAGTGATTATCAAACTCAAGTGCATATTGTGAACCACACGACGGACGTAACTTAGCAGCTAATCATCGTTACGGCAAGCGCACGGCAAAGCGAGATTATCCCAGTGACACACGAGCGAACGTCTGAGACTGCCAAGTGATTATCAAACTCAAGTGCATATTGTGAACCACACGACGGACGTAACTTAGCAGCTAATAATCGTTACGGCAAGCGCACCGCAAAGTGAGATTATCCCAGTGACACACGAGCGAACGTCAGAGACTGCCAAGTGATTATCAAACTCAAGTGCATATTGTGAACCACACGACGAACATAACTTAGCAGCTATTCATCGTTACGGCAAGCGCACCGCAAAGCGAGATTATCCCAGTGACACACGAGCGAACGTCCGAGACTGCCAAGTGATTATCAAACTCAAGTGCATATTGTGAACCACACGACAGACGTAACTTAGCAGCTAATCATCGTTACGGCAAGCGCACCGCAAAGCGAGATTATCCCAGTGACACACGAGCGAACATCCGAGACTGCCAAGTGATTATCAAACTCAAGTGCATATTGTGAACCACACGACGGACGTAACTTAGCAGCTAATCATCGTTACGGCAAGCGCACCGCAAAGCGAGATTATCCCAGTGACACACGAGCGAACGTCCGAGACTGCCAAGTGATTATCAAACTCAAGTGCATATTGTGAACCACACGACGGACGTAACTTAGCAGCTAATCATCGTTACGGCAAGCGCACCGCAAAGCGAGATTATCCCAGTGACACACGAGCGAACGTCCGAGACTGCCAAGTGATTATCAAACTCAAGTGCATATTGTGAACCACACGACGGACGTAACTTAGCAGCTAATCATCGCTACGGCAAGCGCACCGCAAAGCGAGATTATCCCAGTGACACACGAGCGAACGTCCGAGACTGCCAAGTGATTATCAAACTCAAGTGCATATTGTGAACCACACGATGGACGTAACTGAGCAGCTAATCATCGTTACGGCAAGCGCACCGCAAAGAGAGATTATCCCAGTGACACACAAGCGAACGTCCGAGACTGCCAAGTGATTATCAAACTCAAGTGCATATTGTGAACCACACGACGAACGTAACTTGGCAGCTAATCATCGTTACGGCAAGCGCACGGCAAAGCGAGATTATCCCAGTGACACACGAGCGAACGTCCGAGACTGCCAAGTGATTATCAAACTCAAGTGCATATTGTGAACCACACGACGGACGTAACTTAGCAGCTAATCATCGTTACGGCAAGCGCACGGCAAAGCGAGATTATCCCAGTGACACACGAGCGAACGTCTGAGACTGCCAAGTGATTATCAAACTCAAGTGCATATTGTGAACCACACGACGGACGTAACTTAGCAGCTAATAATCGTTACGGCAAGCGCACCGCAAAGTGAGATTATCCCAGTGACACACGAGCGAACGTCCGAGACTGCCAAGTGATTATCAAACTCAAGTGCATATTGTGAACCACACGATGGACGTAACTGAGCAGCTAATCATCGTTACGGCAAGCGCACCGCAAAGAGAGATTATCCCAGTGACACACAAGCGAACGTCCGAGACTGCCAAGTGATTATCAAACTCAAGTGCATATTGTGAACCACACGACGAACGTAACTTGGCAGCTAATCATCGTTACGGCAAGCGCACGGCAAAGCGAGATTATCCCAGTGACACACGAGCGAACGTCCGAGACTGCCAAGTGATTATCAAACTCAAGTGCATATTGTGAACCACACGACGGACGTAACTTAGCAGCTAATCATCGTTACGGCAAGCGCACGGCAAAGCGAGATTATCCCAGTGACACACGAGCGAACGTCTGAGACTGCCAAGTGATTATCAAACTCAAGTGCATATTGTGAACCACACGACGGACGTAACTTAGCAGCTAATAATCGTTACGGCAAGCGCACCGCAAAGTGAGATTATCCCAGTGACACACGAGCGAACGTCAGAGACTGCCAAGTGATTATCAAACTCAAGTGCATATTGTGAACCACACGACGAACATAACTTAGCAGCTATTCATCGTTACGGCAAGCGCACCGCAAAGCGAGATTATCCCAGTGACACACGAGCGAACGTCCGAGACTGCCAAGTGATTATCAAACTCAAGTGCATATTGTGAACCACACGACAGACGTAACTTAGCAGCTAATCATCGTTACGGCAAGCGCACCGCAAAGCGAGATTATCCCAGTGACACACGAGCGAACATCCGAGACTGCCAAGTGATTATCAAACTCAAGTGCATATTGTGAACCACACGACGGACGTAACTTAGCAGCTAATCATCGTTACGGCAAGCGCACCGCAAAGCGAGATTATCCCAGTGACACACGAGCGAACGTCCGAGACTGCCAAGTGATTATCAAACTCAAGTGCATATTGTGAACCACACGACGGACGTAACTTAGCAGCTAATCATCGTTACGGCAAGCGCACCGCAAAGCGAGATTATCCCAGTGACACACGAGCGAACGTCCGAGACTGCCAAGTGATTATCAAACTCAAGTGCATATTGTGAACCACACGACGGACGTAACTTAGCAGCTAATCATCGTTACCGCAAGCGCACGGCAAAGCGAGATTATCCCAGTGACACACGAGTAAACGTCCGAGTCTGCCAAGTGATTATCAAACTCAAGTGCATATTGTGAACCACACGACGGACGTAACTTAGCAGCTAATCATCGTTACCGCAAGCGCACCTCAAAGCGAGATTATCTCAGTGACACACGAGCGAACGTCCGAGACTGCCAAGTGATTATCAAACTCAAGTGCATATTGTGAAACACACGACGGACGTAACTTAGCAGCTAATCATCGTTACCTCAAGTGCACCGCAAAGCGAGATTATCCCAGTGACACACGAGCGAACGTCCGAGACTGCCAAGTGATTATCAAACTCAAGTCAATATTGTGAACCACACGACGGACGTAACTTAGCAGCTAATCATCGTTACGGCAAGCGCACCGCAAAGCGAGATTATCCCAGTGACACACGAGCGAACGTCCGAGACTGCCAAGTGATTATCAAACTCAAGTGCATATTGTGAACCACACGACGGACGTAACTTAGCAGCTAATCATCGTTACCGCAAGCGCACGGCAAAGCGAGATTATCTCAGTGACACACGAGTAAACGTCCGAGTCTGCCAAGTGATTATCAAACTCAAGTGCATATTGTGAACCACACGACGGACGTAACTTAGCAGCTAATCATCGTTACCGCAAGCGCACCGCAAAGCGAGATTATCCCAGTGACACACGAGCGAACGTCCGAGACTGCCAAGTGATTATCAAACTCAAGTGCATATTGTGAAACACACGACGGACGTAACTTAGCAGCTAATCATCGTTACGGCAAGCGCACCGCAAAGCGAGATTATCCCAGTGACACACGAGCGAACGTCCGAGACTGCCAAGTGATTATCAAACTCAAGTGCATATTGTGAACCACACGACGGACGTAACTTGGCAGCTAATCATCGTTACCGCAAGTGCACCGCAAAGCGAGATTATCCCAGTGACACACGAGTAAACGTCCGAGTCTGCCAAGTGATTATCAAACTCGAGTGAATATTGTGAACCACACGACGGACGTAACTTAGCAGCTAATCATCGTTACGGCTGGGCGTAACTTTCCCCTTTCGCAAAAGCAACGTCTAGACGTAATGGTAGAAGTCATTGGTTACGTCCAAACGTAAAAATATGACATGTTAGAGTTACGTCCAGCGTGATAATACAAAACCGGCTTGTTAAACCCACCAATCCAATTGGCAGCAGTAGCGTAGTCTGCTAACGCAGCACGTGCAGGACGCCTAGGTCTTTAGTTAAAGCCCTATTAAAAATTTAGTTTTTTACTTTCTTTGTGCAAGTACTTTTTTTAAACAGTGCAGCATTGTTGTTCCAAGGGCGTCACTTATGTTTTTTCTTAAAGGAAATAGATAGATAGATATGTGGGGTTTAACGTCCCAAAACCACCATATGATTATGAGAGACGTCATAGTGGAGGCCTCCGGAAATTTCGACCACCTGGGGTTCTTTAACGTGCACCCAAATCTGAGCACACGGGCCTACAACATTTCCGCCTCCATCGGAAATGCAGCCGCCGCAGCCGGGCTTCCCAGTTTTGAGAAGACGATTGAGATTTTTTTTTTTTTAGACCTGGTTGGTATCCTCAAGGCCCTTGCCTAGGCAAGGACTCGGTGAGGCATCCCAACATTTTAAAAGAATCATACCATGTGTTTGGTGCATGATGGCCTGAGCTGCCTATGTACCACAAAAACCAAACCAAACCAATAAATATAGCACTCTGAAGCGCGGTTCCGAAAACACAGCGGAGTTTATTAATGCATCTATGCCATTGTTCCAACTACTTCTCTCTCCTCAGCAGACTACCCACTACTAGCTTACGTCCCAAGTGTGCCGTGCCAGAAGAAGAAAAGTATGCCACATCTGTTTAGTGTCGCAATAAGAGGTGTACCATCTTAAGTGTCTAAACTTTCAGGAGTTTCTTTGGAAAAAGGGTAGAAAATTTTAAAACGGAATTTTGCTATCAGAGTTCAGTCTCCTTTCATCACTGGGATGAATGCCCACAACACTGGTATGTGGAGACAATGACAATTGTACTGCCAGTAAATGTTCATTGCAGGCTTCATAGAGTTTTGTTTATTAAAAGAACAAATACTTAGTGGTCACGCACACACTTTTTGTTGTTCTTATTAGCGGCGGCGGAAGCTATGCTTGTGTTTCTCCGCCCTTTACATGAAGGCAAGCGAACAAACCGCTGGCAGTGCCACCAGGTGCCTTTTCAAATGCGTAAGAAAAAAAGCAAAAATTAGTCTCTGGCGCAGCCTGAAGCTGCCTCAAGTGCATAAATTACAATTTAAGGGTATACATGTTTCACATAAAAAACAGCGCCAATAACGAGAGACTAGAAAAAGAAGGAGACAGACAGCGGCACTCAGTGCCGCTGTCTGTCTCCTTCTTTTTCTAGTCTCTCGTTATTGGTGCTGTTTTTTATGTGAATCATGTCGTACCAACTCGCCCAAGCAACCACGTTATATACATATTTGTTTTTAAGCAAATTAAGTCTACCTGCTAGGATTTCTTGCCCTACCATAGGATTGCAATAGGTGACGCTAGCGGTAATTTTTCGTCGACTTTCAACATCAAGTTAAAATTATAATTCCTTTTTATGAGACAAAAGCACACTCATTGCCGCCGATATAATGAATGATCTTCTCATTAGTGCTACAATCATAAAAAATTTTCAGAGCAGTAGGCAGTCTCTTTAAGCAACTCAAGAAAAGAATGCGGACTGACAGGGTAATATCAGAACATAGTTTGCTTTCGATACAATAGGTACAACAAATACAACAATACTCAAGATATTTTAAAATGCTCGAATAATGTTGAACCACACAAACTATAAACGTCACAGTCATACATTTTAAACTACCAAACGCTTCAAGACAACAAACCATTTTGGCCAGACTCAAATATGCATTGGTTGTTTGGTCACCTCACCACCGACATGACATAGATATGTTAAAATCTGTTAAAAAAAAGTAATAAGGTTTATATTTTCTCGCTATCCAGCGTTTCTAGCCTACTTAGTGAGCTCATGTTTTAACAGTGCAGCCCTTCTCGAACATCAGCACACTTGCCATCGTGTCATCCTCTTGCAAAAGATAGTTCATACCGGTTCTAGTATTCTAGCACCCATATCTTTCAATCTTCTGCACACCATAGCCATCGATTTCATCCCTTAGATTCTTCTGAAAACAACGCGGAGAAACTCGAAAAGAAAGGCAACAGGAAAGAGCGCTGTTAGAACACGAGCGTTTACTTCCTGTGACCAAATATATACACTTTGGAAATAAATATATTGATGAATTCATGCCAACCAGCTCAATTATTGACCCTTTTAAATATGCCCTAAATATTTTCTCATTAGATACATTCCAAATTGTGTTAGTTTCTTTTTTTCATTGCTTGACGATAAGCTTGATGAGTCTCTGCGCAGACTCTGTGTTGAGCAGTTTGAAAAAAAAAAAAAATTGCGTTAATGTGCATTTTGCTAAAATGTGTTTTTCTTCAAGGTGCTGAACATTTGTATTTACACCTGCTATGTCTCAAAAATTGAGACAGCAGTGTTAATTGTTTATCTATTTACACTTCACGTACATCGCCGTAAGGCATTACGTAGGAGAGGTACACACAAGTAATATCAGAACATAGTTTGCTCTCGATACAATAGGTACAAAAAATACAACAATACTCAAGATATTTTAAAATGCTCGTATAATGTTGGACCACACAAACTATGAACGTCACGGTCATACATTTTAAACACCCAAACGCTTCGAGACAACAAACCATTTTTACTGGCAATGATGTTGTGGGCGTTGTTACAGGAAAGAAAAAAAAAGGGTTTATTATCAGTTTTATTAACCATATCATCCAGTAGACAGTTCCATTCTTGTATTGTTTCCACTAAAAAGGAACTACCAAAAAAGTGAGTTTTGTAGGGGTATTTCTCGTGAATAGTTTCATCAGTTTGAGACGTACGTTGGTGTGAACAGATAATCATTGATAAATAAATAACATGAAGACATGTTCTTATCACGTAATTTTCTTTGCCCTTTCGGGGAAACAGATTTTTTTTTTTTTAATTCTAAGGACAAACATTTCTCCTAGCTAACTCTTGAATGTACCCCTGCCGCCGGTCCGATGAACCCCGGGCCGGTGACGACCACTGCCGGCGATTATGGCACCGGCGCACAGGTCTATCAATGAGTCAGCAAATGCTGTGAAGCCAAGGAAATGTGGCAATAAAATGTGGCATGCACACGCATGTGCATCTTATTAGGAATAATATCTCAGTGCACCATGAATTTTCTTTATTATGTTAACAGCAACCTTTCTGCACTAAAAGGAAAAAGGCAACTGAGATCAGTGCCCGGATAAAACAATGTTGAAATCCACAAGCTTCACTGAAGTGCGACCAATAGCTGTTTCACCAGTCAGCACTGTTATTGGCCAGGTAATCTCTGCGGCCAATGTTGGATGCTTGTTTGCTCTGCATAGCTTCCAGTTTGGGACAGTCGGTGATGCGGTGCCCAAGACCTCCACAGTAGGAGCAACCACGTTCCTCTGCACCAGAAAGCAAAAATCTTTCAAGTCAACTAGGTTATGGTTAATTTGATTCCCCTTCAACTTAACACTTCATATAAAGCTGTAACAGGTTGTAGTACAAATTCATGGGCAGAGAAAGCCACATCAGAAATCTATACGATTGCCTTCAGGTCCATATTCAGGTTCACCAATCTTGACAAGAAACTACTTTGACTGAAGCACTTACTAGGCATAATAGCGTATTTCTAGTGACCCCAAGCCACTTGACAGTAGAAAAAAATAAGATACCAAATGAAAGGAAGTAAGTTTTGCCAAATACACAATATTCTTGAATTTTTTTTATATTGTTATCTAATTACTCTGGGTTGCTAGAAAGGACTACATGCACAAGAAACGAAGAAAAAAAGTGTGAGAAAGGGGTCACAAAACTACGAAGTATTGACTTCAAGGTATTACAGCTGTTTGCTTTGTTTTTTTTTAAGAGTTTCTTGTGGGACTGGGCACGGAAAGAATAAATTATCAAACTCACACAAGAATAAACAGCTCAAGTGTATTACCTGCAGTGTTGCCAACCATAGCTTAATCACCCTACTTGTAGGATACTTTCAAGTTTTTTTTGTTTTTTTGGCCAGCATGGGGTAGGGCGGTGATACGATTTTCTTGTAAGACGTAGGGTAATTTCAACATTTTGCTAGTCAGTGATCAGTGAAAAACATAGAAGGTCCGTGCGGCATATCTGAAGGTTACATTCCTGAAGAAATGTGAAAACTATGAATAAAATTGGAATTGTCTTAATTGACATGTTGCCAGCACAAGGCAAAAACGAAAGATAATTTTTTTAGTAATTTGTTTGTTTGAAAATACATGATTGTTGTGATGCAGGAGACGAACGATGACATTATGAGTTTCCTGACTGGGCCTCTAGCCTGGGCAGCATACTACGTCGCACATCTTTGTGCTAGCATAGCACTGTTGTTTTTTCTTATGATTGTTTTTTTTTTTTCTCCTCTCGGTCAAGTCCCATGTGTTGGTAGGGTGGAGGGGTTTATAAATTTAGGCAAGAGAGGTAGGCCTCAAACCACGAAATTAATGAGTCGCTTTTGAGTATAGGCTTAAGTTTCGAGAGAAGTTTTGAATGCAACATGTGGTCAAATGCCTTTTCAAAAAGTCTAGGAAAATCATGTCAATCTGGCCTTGTTTATCTAGAATAGCTGCTATGTCATGAACAGTTTCCAACACTTGTGTGACGGTAGAGAAGCCTTTTCGAAAGCAGTGTTGTCTGTCTTTATTAGATTGTTTTCATCGAAAAAGTTGAAAGGTGCTTGAATACAATGTGTTCTAATACCTTTGCGCATGAGCAAAGCAGAGAAATTGGTCTATAGGTGGAAACGAGAGAAGCATTCGTTCATTTGGGTATAGAAATAATTTTTTTGAATTTCCAGTCATTTGTAAGAGCGCACTGTGATAGTTACTTCTAAAAGATGATGCACAAAAACTTTGAGCACAACTCAGCATACCTCGCAAGGAACGCATTAGGAATGCCATCAATACCGGGCATCTTATTGGGAGCTATGTTAAGAAGCAGACACAAAAATCCTTCCTCAGATATTGAAATGCCACTTACTGGTGGGATGTCATGCACAGTTTTTGGACATGGCTTTCTACCATCGTCATCAGTAAACACTGAACAAAAACAAGTTGAAATATTTCTTTGTTATCTTTGATATCTTTGTTAGTAACGACAGTGCCGTTTACACATATAATATAAAAACACTTCTTTTTCGGGGCAAAACGCTGCTGGAATTTCACTGGGGATGACAGCAAGAAGTTTTCTAATGTGACGTAGTACAGATCTTTTGCTTTCTTGATACACTCTTTTAATACTTTGCGCACGATGCTGAGTTTCAGCATGTTCATCAGAGTGGGATTCCGACGCTGCTTTCTTATCTTTGCTCTTCATCCCAAGCGAACAACTGGCTTAGTAATCTATGGGCTTACATTTCTTATTACATTTCATATTAAATACTAATTTGTCCCCTTTTTGCATTATTAGCACTGAATCATTACTAAGGGATCTATAAATATGCATTGATGCAAAAAACGCGACATGCGTCATGTTGATGTCACTGCTCCTTTATGCCAAGGCGATTTACGTAGCTAAAGTTGTGGTGACTAAAAGCTGTAGGTGAATTTTTTTTTTCTTGCTTCGACAACTTTCACTCTATAGTGTTGCCATGGCCCCGTCATCCCTTGAATATTCAACTTTCTCAAAGCGGGACCCAGTTTTACTGGAACAGAGGTCACTACATTCTATGAATGCGTCTGTGTGAAGGTGTGTCTGTGCAGGCAAGAGGGTTTTCTTTCTCCAGTGAATGCCAGCGAATTGTGTGCCAGACTTCGCATTCACAGGAGAGTGCAATGTATCCTTGATGTTTTCTTTCACGAGACTCTAATTTAATACAAACAAGCTATCACTACCTAATAAATGTACAGCCGCAGCCACTTATGTGTAGAGCACGTGAGCAGGCGGTTTTTGCCTGGCGGCGCAAAAGCTTGAGGCACTTTAGGGCTCTGAAGTGGTGTATCAGGAGCATGCATGTTCTAGCTGTCAGGCTGACCATGTCAGAGCCCAGTACTCCCTCAAGGTTTCGTGCCGCAGAGCAAAAGCCGATGACTCGCGTGCTCTACACAGATGTGGCCGTGGCTGTACACAATACAGGTGAGGAAAAATAATGTTAAACAAAAGTAAGACTTCCTAATAGGAGATTATTAGGTTGATACGAAGCCTTAAAAAACGAAATCTTTGTCACTCTTCTAAACCATCTGTAGTCCCCACCCGTATTGGATCATTTTAACAAACACACTGACACAGAGTTACACGCAGATGCCAGCAACATCAGACTAGGAGCCGTATTAGTTCAATGGAATAATGGCGTAGAGCGTGTGATTGCAGAACGTTGTCACCTACTGAAGAGAACTATTCTACAACGGAAAAAGAATGCCCAGCTGTTGTCTGAGCCATCACAATGTTTCGACCTTACTTATACAGCCACCCATACAGGGTAGTTAGCGACCACCACTCTCTGAGCCGGCTCGCAAATTTCAAAGATCCGTCATGTTGTCTAGCACGATGAAGCCTTCGGCTGCATGAGTTCAATGTCACCGTTGTAAGCAAGTCTGGGCAAAAACACACCTATGCTGATGTCTTTCACATGTACCAGTGGAAAATACCAACACTGACCATGAAGAGGATGACGTTTTTCTTTCTGCCATGACAGCAACTAGCTCGGCTCAGCACTAACGTGACGACTTGGAGCTCAGTCAGCTCATTGAATACCTAGAAGGGCGCGAATTTAACTTTCCTTGTACTTTCACCCGCTCAATTGCTTCCTTTTGTTTCTGAAATGGAGTCTGTTACAAGAAGAACTTTGACAATACGCAAGCTCAGTAACGTATGGTGTCGGGCTTGTTGGTGTATAGCTGTGTAGAACATCACTGGTACAAAACTTGAAAGACGACGAAAGAAGAGACATGGAAAAGCGCACACTCGCAACTGACTTTTATGAAGCCGTAGCTCACCATATGAAACCCTCATGCATGCGTACAAACACACGAAAACCACAAACAACTATTATCACAACCAATCAGATAAAAAGCAAACTCATTATCAAATATAGACAAAGACGGGACACTAATACATTGTTCTCCAAATTGCTTAAGGTACTTCACCTCGCCAGTTTGCGTGCGACTTTATCTTTGCTTCTTTGTAAGATACTCGTGCTTTTTCGTGTCTCTTCTTTTGTCTTCTCTCAAGTTTTGTGTCAATGATGTCCTACATGACAATATGCAAGCTACATACCTACTAATTGTGCTAAGCTCACTTTGTGGCGAAATTTTCAGTGCTTGTCACAACGAGCCACTCTCTAGACACCTTGGCTACACACGCACGCTGCGATGAATTTGCCGCTTCTATTATTGGCCAAGTCTTGCGAAAGCTGTGAAGTACTAGATCCGCATATCTTGCGACTGCCAATGACATAAGACCCCACCTGTACGACCAGTGAGACTCCTACGACGAGTAGCCATACCAAAAGTGCCATTTCATCCTGTTGGCATAGACTTTCTGGGATCATTCCCCATGTCTTCGTCTCGAAATCGGTAGATTTTGGTCGCTACAGATTACAATACTGTGAAACAAAGGCACTACAAAAAGCTACTGCAGCAGACGTCGGCCATTTTTTTGTTAACAACATCGTCCTCCGTCACTTTGCTCTAACCATCATCATCACAGATCGTGGTACAGCTTTTACTGCATAGATGTTATAGGAAGTCTTCAGGCTGAGTGGCATGAAACATTGCAAAACAAAGCATATAACCCCCAAACAAATGGGCTCACTGAAAGACTATGCAAGACCACTGCAGACACTGCATTGTATGTAACCATTCATCACAAGAACTGGGACGATATCCTACCCCTACGTCACATTTGCTTAAAGTACCGCAGGTCAAGAAAGTGCAGGTTTCACACCCTTTCGCCTTGTGCACATGCGAGAAGTAGCCACAATGCTTGACACCATGCTTGTTGCCGAGAACCTGGGAATGTTCAACATAGACGCTGCCATGTTCGCCTAATGTGCTGAAGAGGTTTGTCAACTAGCGCGACGCCGTATTCAGTGTTGCCAATCTGCTGATGTACGCCTCTACAATCTTCGTCAAAAGAAGTCACTTTCAACCCAGCCGATGAAATGCGGGTGTGGACCCCCATCCGACAAGGCAGCCGGTCAGAAAAGTTGCTGCGTCGCTATTTCAGACCCTACAAAGTTTTGCGGTGACTCAGTGAAGCAACCTACGAGGTTATCCTAGAAGGCACTTCAAGAAACTCTCACCGGCTTCCACAAGCTAAAATCGTTCAAGTTTTTAGACTGAAACCGTACTTTTGTCGCTGTGACTTCACTATTGAGTGACTAAACTGTATCGATAACTTAGCGTTTTTTTTTTTATCTTTTCCATTTTGTTGCTTCCTGTTTATTTTTACTTGATACCTTGCTTGCTAGTGGCCGACTGAGTTATTTTGTATTATGACACGTCTTTCGATTGTATAGTGCCTTTTTTCTTTTATCCTAATGCGCTGAATCGAGACGATGCTTCTTTGGGGAAGGGGAGTAATGACACATATCACTAATTAACCACATGCTGTGACACATACACATCTTTGAAGAAAGAGAGAATGTTTTGCTGCTCTGGTTCTGGAGTAGGTGTCGACTCCTGGGTTCCTGTTTTAGTTACCACCGATAATATACAATATACATAATGGACATAATAAGGCATAATAAGCAACCACAATACCAAGAAGCTTACAAAGGAACAACACTTACCTCCAAGCTCCAAGTATTTCTCATTTTCAGACTGCAGGGCCAAAAGGAATGGTGGAACCTTTTGCTTGGCTTCTAGCAACAAATGTTTCATGTCTAAAAGCACAGACTCGTCTGAAAATACAAGCACAAAGGCAAATCAGAAAATACCCAAAAGAAACAAGAGGAAAAGTTTACTTATCAGGCAAATAAAGCATGGTGATTTTGAACAGCAAAACATGAAAATGAACTCAAGTGCTGTAATTATTTAAAAAGGACAATCTTCAACATCAATTACCTTAATATAAATATTTGATCATTTTAAACTAGTTGAAACAATGTTGCCTAGCATCCAGTTATCATGTATGAAGCAACTACGGGTGATGCACTACTTTCTTTGTGATTACAGAAATGAAGTTCACTGAGGTGATAATCTGGGCATGTTTAAGAATGGTAAAAGCACACTGCGGACGTCACAAACAAGGAACACACTCATATTATAATTATCGACAGTTTAATTTTGCAATCCTATCGCTACTTATATACTATATAACAACGGAAATGTTGCAGGCCCGTGTGCTCAGATTTGGGTGCACGTTAAAGAACCCCAGGTGGTCGAAATTTCCGGAGCCCTCCACTACGGCGTCTCTCATAATCAAATGGTGGTTTTGGGACGTTAAATCTCACATATCAATCAATACTATATAACAAAACATAAGCCCATCCGCTGCACAGGAGTAACAAAACAAGGCAACCTTTTTAGTTGAATGCCTTCATGGTAGCTATCTTAATTCTGACCACTTCCACCAAACAAAGACCTTTTGTAAACAGAGTTGAGCAGAAAAGCAGTGCTTGTAAAGAAGGTAACGTTCAATCACCCATGGGCTGCTTGTTACAAGGCGTTTGGCTTAAATTATAGTGCAAGCAGTTTGATAATATTGTAACGCGGACTGAAAGAGCGAGGAAGAAGAAGAGATCGGGCGCGCTCGAGCGATGGTGATTCGGCAGTGACGGTAGAGCGCTGACATTTTTCATTGTAAATAAACCCATCACATCCGTAACAGCTTTGGTGGAGGTGCTGGGTAACTTGCCATCCTGGACCCCGCAGCGGAAGTTCTTCGAAGAAGCAGACGCTTAGCTGGCCTACCTCCGGACAACATCAGCATGAACGACGACACAGCAATCCCATCGACGTCCTACGCTGCTGCATCCACCAGTGCCACCGACACGGCACAAGGTGGCCGTCGACCTCGACAACCAGACTACTGGGCACCTGAGCCACGAATTTTCTCAGGTAAAACTGCGAAGACGTGGACGCTTGGCTAAAACACTTCGAGAGAGTGAGCCGCTACTACGAATGGGGCGCACCGGCGAAGCTCGTGAACGTAGTATTCTTCCTTGCCGGGACAGCCTTGCTTTGGTTTGAGAACCATGAACATGTCCTCCCCACTTGGGATATATTTGTTAAGGAACTGAAGGCCTGCTTTGGGGACACGAGTTTCATGAAAAAGAAAGCTGAGCAAACGCTGTCACGTAGGGCTCAGTTGCCCGGCGAGACGTGCACAACCTACATTGAAGAAGTGTTGAAGCTTTGCGGAATTGTCAACGCAAATATGTCTGACGAAGACAAAGTCGGTCATTTGTTGAAAGGCATCGCCGAGGACGTGTACAATTTTTTGATAACAAAAGAAAACTTGAACACTCCTTCGATTTTCAGGCAGCAGTGTCGCGCATTCGAGGCGTTGAAGACCCGAAGAATTTTACCCAAGTTCGGGCGCTTGGACAATGTTCCCACTGTCGCAAGTATGGACGTCGCCACCTGCGAAGACATTTCTTACCTCGTACGTCGGGTAGTTCGAGAAGAGCTCGTACGACTTCAAGCAGGTGACGTTCACCACCAATGCTCGTTCGCCGCGTGCCCCGAACCACCTCCCTACTGGATGCGAGAGCGTCACGTCGAAAACCGACCACGCACAAAAACTGCAGATTTTACCCCGTGGCTTCCGTTTTCCCCGACGGGTTGTGGCCACCACCGGATGTCATCATCTCGACGTGCCGCTGCGGACCCCCGACCGTCGTCAACCAGGCATCTACCAGAAGATTACTATGCTTCATCACAAAATGTTCCTGCGGAGCACGACCCGTCTCCGCGTACTTCTGCCACCTCTGCTCCGGCTAACGTAAGTCGACAAGTCCCCGTTTGCTACACATGTGGTCTCCCAGGGCATATTTCGCGCTTTTGTCCCAGACGGCCGCCTGCACCGCCACGTTTTTCGACGTATCCGGCTCGTATGTACGAAACGCCTGTGCCGCCACGTTTTTCGACGCACCCGCTTCGTATGCATGAAACCTGGACCTCTCACTCGGCCGACCACCGTCCCCGACAGCAATGGCCTAACGAATTTCGCAGCGAGTCCCCTGCCTCCGAGAGAAGCCTGACGCCGCCTCCGACACGGTCCCGCCGGTCGCCGTCTCCGCGTCGTCGGTCACCTTCCCCGCATCAGCTGGGAAACTAACTGGTGCGACCGATGGAGGTGCGGTCGCGGGACGGTCAGTTTCGCCAATTCCTCCTTCTGCTGTGATGTTGATGAACAAAGTGCGTGTGTGTATAGACGGTGTAGATACTCTTGCTCTTGTAGACACTGGTGCTGCTGTTTCGGTTATGAGCCTTCGTTTCAAACATCGTTTCTTGGGTCACAAAGTTATGTTCGCGTGGAATCGTAAAGAAACTTTTCGTGGAGTTGGAGGCGAAACGTTATGCCCTGTTGGTATTTGTTCAGTTGTACTCACGATTGGTGGACAAAATTTCCGAGTTGAATTCACCGTACTGGCTCGCGCAACTCATGACATCATTTCAGGGATAGACCTCCTTCATGAATGCGGCGCTACACTTGACTGTGGAACTGGAGAGATTCTTCTACAAAGTACGTTGCCCGCTGCAATAGTTGACGATTTTCCGACTCTGCCAATCGATGCTCTTTCGTTGTCTGAAGATGTGACGATCCCTGGTCGGACAGCAGTGTTTGTACCCGTATGCTCTTCTCATGTCCGCTCAGGACCCTGCACTGGACTTGTGGAGCCTGATCATGCAAACGCCATTAAGAAGAATGTGCTGGTCCCACGGTCTGTCCTTACAGCCATCGATGGACATGCTTGCTTGTGGGCACTCAACGCAGCCTCAGAGCCTGTTGTTCTACCAGTCGGATTCAAACTGGGTACGTTCGAGGAGCAGGCCACCATTGACGTGAGAATGGTCTCAGAATCTCCAGCTATCAGTCAGACTGCGCCCAACTACTCAGCCGAGATTAAACGTATGATCAACAAGTCGTTGCCTTCTTCCGAGCAGAATGTCCTTGAGGAGGTACTTACACGCTACGCGGGAGTCTCTGATTTCGCTCAAAACAAGCGTTGTTCCATGTTGCCCGAATCCCGTATGCACCACCGCATCAACACGGGAGATGCTACACCGATACGCCAGAAACCCTATCGCGTATCCCCGTCAGAGAGGCAAGTGATCGCCGATCAGGTCAACGACATGCTGCAGAAAGGCGTTATTCAAAAGTCAAGCAGTCCCTGGGCAGCTCCTGTTATATTGGTAAAAAAGAAAGACAACTCTTGGCGATTCTGTGTAGACTACCGCCGTCTCAACGCCGTCACAAAGAAAGACGTGTATCCGCTACCACGCATCGACGATGCTGTTGATTGTCTGCACTCGGCCGCATACTTTTCGTCTGTCGACCTAAGGTCTGGATACTGGCAAATACCAATGCATCCGTCTGACAAAGAGAAGACTGCTTTTGTCACGCCTGATGGATTATTTGAATTCAACGTTATGCCGTTTGGCTTATGCAATGCCCCAGCTACCTTCGAGCGATTCATGGACTCCATCCTTCGCGGTCTCAAATGGGAGATATGTATGTGTTATCTCGATGATGTAATTATTTTTGGCAAGACATTCCACGAACACAACCATCGGCTTAGCGTTGTTCTAGACTGCGTCAAACAAGCTGGTCTCGTTTTAAACGCAAAGAAGTGTCATTTTGGTGAGCGTCAAGCCCTTGTGCTTGGATATCTAGTTGACAAGGACGGTATACGACCAGACCCGCACAAAATCAGTGCTGTCCGAGACTTCAAGCAACCGACGTCTTTGAAGGATCTCCGTAGCTTCGTGGGCCTGTGTTCTTATTTTCGTCGGTTTATCAAAGACTTCGCCCAGCTTGCTCATCCCCTGACAGAGTTGCTCCGCAAAAACACTCCATTTCGATGGACCATTGAGTGTGAGGCTGCTTTCGAGCAGCTGAAGTATTTGCTTACTTCCGGACCCCTCTTGCGCCATTTCGACCCGGAGGCACTCACGGAACTGCATACAGATGCTAGTGGTATCGGAGTTGGTGCCGTGCTAGTTCAATATCATGATAGCCGGCAGCACATCGTGGCGTATGCAAGTCGTACTTTGACTAAGGCGGAGAGGAATTATACGGTCACCGAACTCGAATGTCTTGCAGTTGTTTTCGCCGTCCAAAAGTTCAGACCTTATTTGTACGGCCGGCAGTTCAAGATCGTCACAGATCATCATTCGCTTTGTTGGCTTGTCGGACTACGTGACCCAGCCGGTCGGTTGGCTCGCTGGGCCTTACGGCTTCAAGAATATAATTATTCTCTGACCTACAAGAGCGGTCGATGTCACGCAGATGCCGACTGCTTATCTCGTCTTCCATCTCCAACTGTGGATGCTGATGATGATGATTTTGACAACTACCTGGCCGCAATCTCATCCAACTTCCCAAATTTGGATGTCTTTCGTCACGAACAACAGCGTGACCCTTCGCTGAAACCAATGATTGATGTGGCTCGTAGCTCTAAACGCGCCACGCCATTCGTGATTCATGACGCCCTATTATATCGCAAGAATTACTCCAGCCATGGTTCCACACTACTACTCATCGTGCCAGAATGCCTGCGTCTTGCGGTATTCCAAGCCATGCACGATGACATCACGTCTGGGCACCTTGGATTTGCCCGAACGCTTCACCGTATCCGACAACGTTTTTACTGGACTCGACTCTGGAAGACCACCAAGCACTACGTCGCAAGTTGTGATGTCTGCCAACGCCACAAACAACCTACCACACCATCGGCCGGCCCACTGCAGCCGGTTAAGCCACCGACATCACCATTCGAAAAAGTTGGCATAGATTTACTGGGCCCTTTCCCCAAGTCTACCACCGGCCGCTGCTGGATTATTGTGTGCGTAGATTACCTGACGCGGTATACTGAAACGATGGCGGTTGCTTCAGCCACATCATCTGATGTGTCATGGTTTCTTCTACACTCAATCATACTTCGTCACGGGGCCCCTCGTGTGGTGATAAGTGATCGCGGCCGTCAGTTTACCGCTGACGTTGTCGAAGAGTTGCTACGGCTTTGTGGGTGTCAGTATCGCCATTCCACGCCATACCACCCTCAGACCAACGGCCTCACTGAGCGCACCAATCGTACCATCATCAACATGCTTTCAATGTACGTCGCAGCGGATCACAAGAACTGGGATGCCGTATTACCTTTTGTTACATACGCCTTTAATACCGCGAAACACGAAGTCACAGGTTATACGCCTTTCTTTCTTCTCTATGCTCGTCATCCGCAAAGTTTCCTTGACACCATACTGCCATTTTCGACGAACGAAAACGCCAGTGTCGCGCAGACTTTGTGTCGCGCCGAAGAAGCTCGTCGACTTGCTCGGCTCCGAACTCTTTCCGCCCACGCTCGCGCGAAAGACCGTTACGACGCAAAACACCCGCCCGTGACTTTCGCTACAGGTGATTTGGTCTGGCTGTGGACACCTGTTCAAAAAAAGAGACTTTGCCAGAAGTTTCTTTCTAAGTACTTAGGACCGTTTGTCATTACTCAGTGCTTAAGTGACATCACTTACGCTGTCGCGAGAGTGACAGCTCAGAACCGGCGTTCGCGCAAGACGCAAATTGTGCACATTGCCCGATTGAAGCCCTACAACAACCGATCGCTTCTACTCGCTCGGTGAGCTTCGTCTGGCCCGGAGGGAAATGTAACGCGGACTGAAAGAGCGAGGAAGAAGAGATCGGACGCGCTCGAGCGATGGTGATTCGGCAGTGACGGTAGAGCGCTGACATTTTTCATTGTAAATAAACCCATCACATCCGTAACAATATTGCAACCTACTCAAATTCAAGCAAACTGTTGTGTTAAAAGTTTTAATTACAATGCATCTGGAAACCCTGTAAATGTCGGTGGGCCTGTCTTGTTCCCACGTATATATTTGAGTGTCATTAAAGTATCTTGCTGTTTCGCTGGGTTATGATGGCTGGTCGACTCTTTTCTTCAAGACCTGGGGCAGCGATACCATCACACAACCGTTTCAGGGGCCATCAAAGGGGCCCTGAAACACTTTTGAAGCACCCATGGAATAAATTTTCTGAAAGAGCTTATCGCCTCACAAATTCAACGCCGCAAAAATGTGAAGAATCCGTCCAGTACGAGCGGAGTTACAAAGATTTGTCGCATGCTGCAAACACATTCTCTCTTGTCTCGACGAAAGCGCAGAGAGCTAAACAGATAGGGATAGCAGAGGCAAAGAAAATACGTCATGCTCGCCTCGTCATCTTGAACTTTTTGTTCTTTTTTTCTCTGAATATGCGGCTTTCCCAGTGTGATCGCACGTGCACGCGTGGACAAGTCGCGGCTTTTCGCGGCGATCACTGTTAACGACCGAGCGTGCCATGTTCAAATGAGCCAATAGCTGACGAATGGCCTTCTAGGAGTGATGTTTGAGCTTCTTTTATAAATTGTCAGAGAAGAGAAAGTAATTTTCAGCTGACTTTGATAACTTATTCTCAATTCCAGGCCGTGTGCTACGCTATAATATTTGACTCACATGTTCTTGGGAGCCTCCACTACCGATCAGCGGTGTTTTCTGAACATGCTCATAAAGTGTTGTAGGGCCCCTTTAACGGAACACTTATCTGGCGTTTTAATGTATTCCAGTCCATGATGCATATTAAATATTCTCGCTACAGCTGGTGCATAGCCTGTCAGACAGAAATCCAATTTTTTATGCAACTTGCACACTGAATGCCCCCTTGTATTTGAAGAGAAAAATTGGAGTTTAATATTCTAAAGCCAGAATATGATTATGAGGGACACTGTAGGGAAGGGCTTCGGAAATTCCCACCACTTTGGATTCTTCAACGTGCACCTAAATGTAGGTACACCGGCCTCAAGCATTTTCGCCTCCACTGGATATGTAGCTGCGTCGGCCCGGGGTTCAATCCTGTGACCCTTGGGTTAGCATTTTACAGTTTACAATTACAGCATTTTACAGCAGAGTTCAGCAAAGTGAACATTATTTTGCAACACCAAGCCGAAACTTCAGCTAATTAGGAACTACATGAAGCAAGACACTGCATACAATCCTCTGCGTGTGTGACATAATGAATATGTTGAATCAGGCATTTAAATCCGGACATACCATTGTGTTGCAATGGATTCCCAGTCATTGTGGCATAGCTGGGAATGAACAAGCTGATGCAGAAGTGAAAATGGCGCACAGTAGCGGCGAAGGGATATCAATTCACTTTTCCCAATATTACATCAACCCCTTGCCGTCTAAAGGTATGAAGACATCTATGCAACGACTATGGAATAATCCGGATTATTGCCAGAAGTGCATTGATAGGCTTGACTCTAGTCAGGCTTTTCACCTTCCGTTCTGACTAAGGATAGACCAAGAAACACTTCTACATAGACTGCAGCTGGGTGTTGCATACACGCGATGATACATATGCAAGATGGGACAGGAGCAAAATCCTAACTGCAATTTGTGTCACATGCCAGACTATTTATCACATCCTCTGCATGCTCCCTCTATACAAATCGAAAGACAATCTCTTAAGCGCCTCACTGATGACCTAGACTGCCGACCCCTTTCGGAAGAGAAACATTTGGGTGCTTGGGTACGTGTGAGTTATGTTTAGGGCAAGCGAAGGATGGCCAGTCGGTAGACGGCGCCCGACGAAAAGAGAAGATGATCAAAACAGGTTGCGCAGGCACGGACTAAGCCGTTCGCCTCTGCACACACCTTTGTTGCCAAACTCCGTGAGCTTTTGTTCACTGCACTTTGTGCTGGTGGGTCACCCGCATGACGGAAGAGTTCTTATGGTGAGCCAGATTCAGACTGAGAAATAAGTGGTCCTTGTCGCGACACCACTCTCGGCAAGATAATGTGGCAGTGTGCCATCACAATATGTGTGAATAGACGGCAGCATTTTGTGTACTAACTCCAGACAGCCGACCGGCTGTCTAGCCAGGCTTGTTGTCGCGCGAAAGTATTTTTTAAGCTGTACGTTGGTGAAATGATGGAGTTCGTCTTTAGCCGGCTTCTTGAAGGATGACGAAAGCCAAGTGTGGGAATGCAGAGGTGAAGACACGTCTCCGAGGAAAGGAGAGTTGTTTGCTGCATTGGTGGAGCATCGAGAAGGGGTTCATCCCACGAGGCGGTCTCAGATGAGACGGGACATATTTAATGAAGAGAAATGGAGAGGAGGGGAGCTTGGTGCTAGAGAACGAGATCGGGAAGCGGGGACAGAGGTCGTGCTTGACGCTGTCTCTGATAAAAGGTTGATATGACATCGAGAAAGTGGTGTTAATGTGTAGAGTATACGAAGGGCTCTGCAAGTAATGCCGACGTTAATACAGCCCAGTGCTTACTGTGCGGTCGGTTTAGTGGCCACCCCGGCCTCTGTTTGTAAATAAGTGGCAATGTGTAAATACTTGCCAGGAAGTGAGCAGTCCAGTCCTTCAACGTGTCGTGATTATCCAAACCATCGAGATTATATCCATCATTCCCAATCTTAACTGTGTGGATAACACCCAACGCAGCCTAAAGGGCCTGCTTGCATTTCTAAGCAAGACAGGTTTAGATTCCTGTTTTTAGAGCATCTGCTAATGTAGAGACTTTTGTGCATGTCCTACACCAAACAAGACATTGTGTGCAGTGACTCGTTGTGCTCTATCAAAATCACCCCTCATCATGCCCTCCTCTTTCTTTCCCTTTTCCCCTTACCCCCGTGAGGAGTAGCAGGCTAGAAACTCGCTTTCCAGGCCGACCCCTCCTCCTTCTTCCCATTAAACACCTTTTTCTTCTTTTTCTTGAACTAGCAGTCGAGCACCATAACCACTGGAATACTCTGGCAAATTTGAATTCAAACAGAGCACAGAAAAAAAGAGTAAAGGAAGAACACATATACAATGATCGTAATTAAGCGCTTCTTGTGTGCGTCATTCTTCCTTTATTTCTTGTTCTTTGTGTTGTGTAAAAATTCAAAGTAAACAAATACCACTGTGCCCAAGTTACTGTCCTATTAAACTCCATCTGATGCTATGGTAATGTAGGTGCAGAAAGCGCAGCAGGAAGAGAGAAATGCAATACCACACGACTTGTTGATGAAGGTTGTCGCAATTCCCACTCGCCCAGAGCGTCCCGTACGGCCAATGCGGTGCACTGAAAGCAAATGTAGCATACCACTTAAACTTGCTCATCAACCTCCAGCCTCATTGAATATTCGATAATGAAAATCCTGTCACTCTTTATTGACAAATATATGCTTATCTGTACTAAACACAATTTTGGGAAACTACTTGTGCTTGTAAGCACATTATTTAGCCAGTATCATTAAAACATATTTTCCACTGTACAAGTCACAGGTATTTTAAAGTTTTCTTGGCGAACCTTATACAACAACATTTATAAGCTAGTTTTTCTCCGATTGTACTGAAAAACATATGGCACAACACCACATGTGAGCTCATACAGCTTGAGCAGCGGACAAAATTAGAAGTAACTGTAATGTAAATGAGGAGAAACAAAGCAGACGAAAAAATACCTTGCCACCTGCAGAATATGAACGTGCGACCTTCGAATAATGCGTTCTATGCTCTACCACTGAAGCATGGCGGTTTCAGCTAGTTGGTATGACATGACGATTTTTATAGCGTGAGAGCAGAACGACCACGAAGGCTCGTCTTCTCTTGTCCCTTCGTCGTCGTTCTGCTTTCGCGCTATAACAATGGTCTACCACTGAGCTACGGCAGCAGTTATTTTCTCGTCCACTTTATAGGGTACATATGTGCATTGAAACATGGGAGCGTCAGTCAGCGTCACCTGTTGCCATGGCAGCGAGTGTGGAACACTCTTCTTGTCTATGGCAGCTGACCAATAGCAGACTTGATGCCTTGAGGTGGTATACGAGGGATTATTGGTCAGCTGCCATCTCGTAATAAGATCACGTACTACGTGACACCAAACAGGTAAAAAGAGTGTACCACATTTGCCGCCATGGCGACAGGTAGCACTGACTGACACTCCTGTGTTTAAATGCACATATGTACCCTATAAAGTGGACGGAAGAGGATAACTGCCACTGTAGCTCAAAGCCAGAGCATCGAACGTGTTATTCGAAGGTCGTAGCAAATTATCTTCTCGTCCACTTTCTTTCTTCTCATTTACATTACAATTACTTCTAATATCATCCCCTATAATTTCCCTGGCATTATTGTGTATAAGTTCTCATTAATGTGGTGTCCAACAAAGAAAAAACAAGTCTTAAATTTACACTATTCTTCATTCACAGCAAGGGTCTTGTTCTGGCAGACTTGATGCCTTGAGGTCGTATGTGAGAGATTATTGATCAGCTGCCATCTCGTAATAAGATCACATACTATGTGAAGCCAAACAGGCAAGAAGAGTGTTCTACACTTGCCGCCATGGCAACAGGTGGTGTTGATTGATGCTCCCATGTTTAAATGCACATATATACCCTATAAAGTGGACAAAGGGGATAACTGCCGTTGCAGCTGAGTGGTAGAGCATCCAAATGCGTTATTCAAACGTTCGGATCCTGCCGGTGGCAAGTTATCTGTTCGCTCACTTTGTTTCTTCTCATTTACATTACAATCACTTCTAATAACATCCCCTATACTTTCCCTGGCGTTATTCTCTGTTAGTTCTCGTTAATGGCTATAAAGATGGCAACACAAAATTGTGAAGACTGTAAAATGAGACAGCAAAATAAATTTGACGAGCATTGGGCACCATGCAGGAATTCAATTCATGTGGATTATGATGTACGCTGTGCCTGCATTGTGCTTAAGCACGCAGCCTCCAATGTGACAGTAATGTTTAAACTTTGTGTCACAGCATGCAATCAAAAACAGTGACTAGGCAACAAAGTTATAAAAGGAGAAGTTTCCTCCTGAAGCTGTCAGTAGAACATAGGCCATTTACAATATACACCACCATAGTCACCAAGATCCACACTATACAGTAAGCTATACACTTTACACTGAAACAAGGGCAGCATAAGTGCAAATCAGGTATGCCAACAAGCCACGCATATGCAAGAATCGACGTAAGGCCATGACTGGGGCTCAGTTTGTTCATGACTGTGTTCATTCAAGACAAAGTGCGAGACAAAGTGCGATTTTCAACTGTTTTATCTTGTGTGCTCTGCACAAGTGTATCGAATACAAGGCACACATAAGAGCACTAGAAACAAAGCACCTTTGCCTACATGATGCAAGGGTGATGCTACGAGATGAGGGTGTTTTTTTTTTATCGCTCTAACATGCCTTGCATCAAAATAACAGTCGAAAGTTGTACTTTGTATTGTGTACTCCGGTTCATCTCTTCAAGTTCCTCACCCATACTGCTTTAAAACAGTGCATATCCTAAATTTCAGCAAGAATTAGAAGATGCAACTGTGATATCTGCATCTATTTTAAACATTGGAAAGTTAACGTCTTAGGACTTGAGACCCAGTAACACAGAGGGAAAAAAAAACAATATGGGTGCGGTGCGCCGCCTAGTGTAACTGTAGAAATGTGAGTGAACAGCTGCTTTTATGTCATAATGATCGTTTAGGATGACTGCCATTTGGGCATGTTGGTATAAGTACATGATGAAACAAGTGCCAATAAGTACAAACACTCAGAAAGGACACAAGATTAGAGCTTACAGCCAACTGAAAAGTTTTATTTCAAAACAAACACTCTTATATATGCATAACACGCATGTATGTCCCCACAAACCATCCTTATTATCATAAACAAGGTGAAATAACAAAAGACCACTTCCTTAATCGATGGAATTTACTTGGATAAAACAAATCTTTTTTCCGGGTGTATGCCATCGATTATGGGAGTGGTTTTTCATTGTTTCATGCTGCTTATGATAATAGGGATGGTTTGTGGTGATGTACATGCATGTTATGCATATATAAGAGTGTTCGTTTCAAAATAAAAATTTTATGTTGCTAGTAAGTGCTCGTCCTGTATCCTTTCTGAGTGTTCGTACTTAGTGGCACTTGTTTCATCATGAACTTATACCAACATGCCCAGCTGGCCGTCACCCTAAATGTAATTTCTATTACAAAGGGCCCTTTTCTATGTGTTAATGCCACCTTCCTTTAAAACCTTGCCACCATCACCTTGTTGATCGCTTTCTACATTTGCAAGATTCGCACTGCCTCATGGTACAACCGGGTGTCACTCAGCTTCCCGGATGTGCAACTTTTGTGAAGGTTATTGGCTTCTACTCATGGAAACAAGAAATGTTTATGCAAGAAACTGTCCTCGGAATGGAGCC
Organism: Rhipicephalus microplus; assembly: GCF_043290135.1. Classification (NCBI taxonomy): domain Eukaryota; kingdom Metazoa; phylum Arthropoda; class Arachnida; order Ixodida; family Ixodidae; genus Rhipicephalus; species Rhipicephalus microplus. The sequence goes on from NC_134710.1 coordinate 11,694,762, forward strand.
ACCATGTTCAATACTTCAAAGACTGCTTGCGAGTGCCATGTCACAGTCAGAGCGGAAATGGTTACCGTCGCTACCAGGAGTGGCTACAGCTGTCGGAGAGTGCCACAGAAGCCTTTTGGAACCAGGGACATGAAGGCTTACCCAAGAAAAAAAGACACACAAGTATGGAAGCAAATGCTATGATCCTAGGCGATCTAGCATTGCCCGACTATAATGAAAGGCTTTTTCAACATGGACCTAAGTCCTGTGTGAAACCGGCTGTCTCCCGTGCCGAGAAGGTGGAAGTGGCCAGCCCTGTGGCAAGCCTTGTGAAGGACGAGGAAAAAGTGAGGTGCAGTACTGATTGTGTGAATGCTTTTTCGTCTAGCAATGTAGGACAACACATAGCAAAAAAACTTCTACCTGTGATTAAGTACCTGTCCGATAGTGGTAGTCATATTGCGGTTTCGGATAAGGAGGGCTACTTTGTGATTTTGCTGGAGAAGCTATATTTGGAGAACGCCCAGGCCGCTATAGACAAGAATTTCCGGAAAGTTGAAGAGAAGGTCAGCCTTGTAAAACGTTGGGCCGTTAGGGAGCTAGCTGACTTGAACGTGAGCAAGTTATCTTCAGCAGTAAAGAACAAAAAGGGCTTGCTGCTCAAAGCGTTTTTACAGTAAACACACAAAAGCAAACCTTTCGTTCTAAACCATTATCTCAGCAAGAGGTACTTGGCTACGCCTAGCGTCTAGTTCTTTACAAAAACATTTGGAAACCCTCCGTCAACTTGACTCGTTTTCGATAGATCGATATGCAGGCTTGAACGCGTAGTGAAGGGCTCCGGAAATTTCGACGACCTGGAGTTCTTTAACATGCACCCAAATCTCAAATCTGAGCACACGGGCCTACAGCATTTTTGCCTCTATCGAAAATGCAGACGTCACAGCTGAGATTCGATCCCGCGACCTGCGGGTCAGCAGCCGAGTACCTCAACCACGGGACCATTGCGGTGGGGCGACTAGTTTTCGGTTTCAAACTCCATGGGAGTCGTAGACTTTCTAAAGGGAGATGGTGTAAGGGTTTCTTATGCCTTCACTATTGATGCCATTGACCTGTACTATTCTGTTTCGCGTGGTCCCTTGCTACAAAGCTTAAAAGAGTGCATCACAAACAAAAATGATGAAGTGGCTTTTTGTAACACCAGTGCAAAGTCCGTAGAACGTTTCATGTAGATTTTGGCAATGTGAGTTCCGCGCTAGTGGGGTGGAACGACAAAGTGTCCATCCAGAAAGATGGAATTTGCATTGGGTCTAGTGTTGCCCCGATCTTGTGCAATATTTTTTTTGAGCAGACTTCACACAGCTATAAATAAATAGCTAGAAGGCATGGATCTGAAGCTCTTCATATTCTTAGCACATTAGTGAATGTTTTGAAAAGTTTTAAGAAAAACGGGTGCAGCCTACAGTTTATCTTTCAGGTGCCAAAAGAACGACGTACTCAGTTTCTTGACCTAGAAATTAAGTTGTGTTCCTTCCACTTGTGTTGGATGTATCGCCCCAGACTGACAAAACCTTTGCTAAGCTATCATTTGGCACATTCGAAGATAGTAAAGAACAGGATCGCAACATCATGCATCAAAGCCGCCCTTATGAAATTGTGCATACACTCAATGAATGAGAGTGTTTCCGCGCAGATCAAGCGATTGAGGGGAGCTGGTCGCTGAGATGATTGTATCCGATCGGCCTGTGAAAGGAACCATCAGGAAGTGAAAAAGACAATGATCAGCACACGTGAAGGGGCTATGGTGTAGTATACTGACGTGGTGGTGCCTATGAAGTGTGGCGGCACTGTGGTGTTGTGTACAACGTGCTCGGAGGCGACGGGAGCGGTGCTTCTCGATTGAGCGGTGGAGAAATAATGATGATGTCGGTGCGAAACATTACGCATGAAACTGCGGCCCGCCAAAAGAGAAAGTTCGCGCGAAAGGTTGCCCGGCCAAGGCACGAGGAAGAACAGGAGGACAGTGGAAGACGAGTCGAGGGCAAAACGATATCGAGCAGGCTGGAGTGAAAATCCTGGGTGTCGCGCGACTGTGGTGTCCAGTTCCGGACCCGAATGCGTGAAGTCAGGCAAGGCCAGGACGCTCCAGCTGCCCACGATGTACTCGGAGGTACGCGACCTTCCAGAGTTCCAGCCGTGACTGTTCAAGGTCACGTCCCATGTATGCACGTCTTTACTCCGGTCTTGTACCGCCCGTGGAGGGCGGAACCTTCCGGGTGGTGATCACCTCCTCGGAATGAGCCAGCGTTGGTAAACAGCCACAGTTCTTGCGAGGGCAAGGGCTACCTCGTCTTCCACCAAGCATCAATGTCCTGGTCAGCACGTGACTCCAGCTGCTGAGACATCGCCAGCGTCCGCCCCCTTAACCCACCAAGCCACTGCCACCATCAACGCCACTAGTGACTTGATTTTCACAAATATTATAGCTGGACAAGTTATAGGACATGTTTTAGTTTGTCAGCTTAGACTAGGTGTGTGTACATTACAAATTTATCTCTTTTTTTGCTCTTAATTATGCTTAAAGTTTCTACTTTTCTTCTCTTACTTCAAACAGCTTCATCATTTCTTAGCTCTGAAGCTTTCTCTCCGAGCAACAATTTACTCAACCGTAAACCTGCATCACAAATCGGCGTCCGTGACAGGACGAAGCCATTAATGATAGCGGTAGTCGTATTAAAAATGGCAAGCGCATGAAATCTAGTGGCTTTGGCCGAGCGCATGGGGCTCGAAGGGGAAGAGCTGAGGGCGTGGTTAGATGAGCAGGAGGTGCGGGCATGAGATGAATGAGCTGCAGAACACGAAGCAAAAAAGACGTTGCTAGAACTGAAAGAAAGAACAGAGAGAAATTTGCAGTTGCAGCTGAAAGTAGCCAAATGGGAAGGCAATCGTAGTGAGACGAGAACGGCTGACCGTGAATCTGGAGGGAACGCTTTTTGCAATATGAAGCCTCACAGCCTAAGTCCAGGATTTAATGAAAACTGGGACGACGTAGATGCATACCTAAAAAGGTTCGAGAACGTCGTCACCGGACAAGAGTGGCCGAAAGAAAAATGGGCCACAGCCTTAAGATTATGTTTGAGTGGGGAGGCATTGAAAGTCTTTGACATTTGTCTCCCGGAGATTCACTCGACTATGATGAGGCGAAGATAGCTTTGTTTCAACGTTTTTTGTTTACGACGGAGGGCTACTGGGAGAAGTTCGGCCAGAGCAAGCCCCAAGATAGCGAGACCGGAAAACAATACGCGGCTAGGCTTTCGAGTTTCTTTGATCGGTGGGTGGAAATGTCAAAGACAAACAAAGAGTATTGGGCACTCTATAATCTAATAGTGTCGGAGCAATTTTCGAACAACTTCCACCAACAACTCACGCTGTTTCTACGTGAAAGAAAGCACAGCAAGCTTGAAGACATAGCAGAAACCGCCGATGACTTTTTTAGAGGCACAAGGACAGCCTAACTTGCTCCTGTTTTGCGAGAGAACGGAGAATAGTAGCATCACGAAGAAGAGCGGAGGCTTATCCGTGAAAACTACCATAAAGTGTTTTGTATGTGGCAAAGCTGGTCACAGGGCCTCAGATTGCCGAACCAATCTTAAACAATCTTACTGTGGATATTGCCATAAGAAGGGCATGATACTAAGGTCTGCACAAAAAGAGATGGCCCTATGAAGAAAACATCGTTTGCTGTCTCCTGAAGAGGACCCCAGTGAACATACCAATCCACCATCCAACAAACCAGAGGGAAATGTTGCTAGCGCGGTGAGAACTCACCCAAAAGCTGTGACTCGCCAGATGCCGATTTTGCAGGGCCTAGTGTTTGGCCAGACAGTTTCTGTGTTGCGAGACACAGGAAGCAATACGCTAGTAGTCCGTTGAGCTCTGGTGCCAGATGAAGCTCAACAGGTACTACTGATATGTTGTTCCTCGCCAATGGCAGTAGTATTACTGTTCCAGAGGCAAAGGGTTAAATCCAGTCACCCTATTTTTTGGGTATTTCAGTGGTCAAATGCATGACAAGACAATTGTACGATTTCATCGTTGGCAATGCTCCAGGAGCAAGGGAAGTCCAAAATCTCGACGAAAAGTGCAAAGAGAGAATTCTGGGAAGTAAGTCGAAGTCGGAACGTTCTAGTAGAAGAGGAACGAAGGAAGAAGATTCATTAGATTCTGTGGTGGTTGGTGTCAAGGGCCGAGAACGCTCTACATCATCTAAGGTCGACATGAAGACACTAAATTTGACCAGAGAGGATGTGAGCAAAGCTCAAAAAGAAGACAGAACTTTAGATTCATGTAGGAAGAAAGTGGGTCAAGTGTTCCGAGGAACATGTGCAACTCACTCGTTCAAGAAAGAAAAGGGAATTCTATACCATTGCTACCGGGGACCCTCAGACAAAATGATCGAACAAGTGGTGCAACCCCGAAAACTGCGTGGTCAAGTGTTGGCTTTGGCTCATGAAACATTGATGTCGGGGCATCAAGGGATGAAAAGGACCATCGACCGAGCTTTAGGCGCATTCTACTAGCCTGCATTCAGGAGGCAGTGAAAAGAAATGCACACTCTTGCGACATATGCCAGCGGACTTATCCTAAAAACAAAGTTTGAAAGGCCCCACTTGGTCGCATGCCTTTAATTGACACTCCTTTTGAAAGAGTGGCGGTGGACATCATAGGACCTTAAAAGCCCACATCGCATATGGGGAACTCTGGTAGACTTCGCTACTCGATACCCAGACGCGGTAGCTCTGCCATCGATTGATTCCGCTACTGTCTCCAAGGAATTAATCGATGTGTTTTCTCGCATTAGGTTGCCTAACGAGATACTGTGTGATCAGGCACCATGTTTTATATCTGAGCTAATGAGAGAAGTGAACGATTTGTTAGCCATTAAGCATTTTGGAGCGATGCCTTACCATCCCATGTGTAATGGTTTGGTGAAGGTACGTTGAAGCAAATGCTGAGGAAATTAAGTAAGGAAATTAAGAAGAACCCAAGTCATGGGATCAATTGTTGGCACCTCTGCTCTTTGCATACCGTGAAGTACCGCAGACCGGTATGGGCTTCTTGTCACTCGAATTGTATGACAGACATGTTCGAGGACCGCTAAGCATACCCAAAGAGTTATGGACGGAAGATCATATACGTGAGAAGTAAAGAACATGGATGCGTATGTCATAGACCTGAGAGATTGTTTAGAAAAGACCATACCGTTAGCACAAGAGAACTCGTCATGTGCCAATGTGACCCAGAAGAAGTATTATGCCCGAGGAATTAAATCCCGTCGACTGAACATAGGTGATTGGGCCCTCATACTGTTTCCACGTACAGAGAACAAGATACTGATGCAGTGAAAGGGACCCTTTCTAGTTACAGGAAAGAGAGGAAACTGATTACTGGTTGGACATGGGCCAAAATACTAAGCTCTTCCATATCAATATGTTGAAGCATTGTGAAGAGCGTCAACCTGAAAACACATCACAGTCGGCAACCTTTATTGTAGTGGAGAAGGAAGAGACCGATACGCCAATACCTACCTTCAAGGCTACTACGAGCTCTGGTATAGAAGCGCTTAAGCTTGGCCGAGACCTCCAAGAAAGACAGCGAAACCAACTTCGCGAGATCTTGGCAAGTCACGAGGATGTCTTTTCCGAAATGCTGGGAATAACAAATTTATTGGAATGCCGTCTTCAATTGGCCACCTCTGAGCCCATCCACACTCAACAATATCCACTGTCCTTTTTCATGAAAGAAGTCATTGAGAAAGAGGTGCAAGATATGCTCAAGCTTGGAGTGAGTGAACGGTCCAACTCTCCAAACAATTTACCGTTGGTGCTGGTTAAGAAACCAAATAAAAGTTACTGTGCTTGCATCAGTTTCCGTCGGATTAACGATGTCTTAATTTCCGATGCGGAAGCAATCCCAAGGACAGACGTCATGTTTGAGAAGATCGGAACTAGAAAGTTCTTTTCAAAGTTCGACCTCACTAAAGAATACTGGCAAGTGCCTCTGGACAAGAGTTCCAAACCAAAAACAGCATTTTCCACTAAATCAGGACATTATCAATTCTTGTACATGCCGTTTGGGATCAAAACAGCATCTGCTGTTTTTACTCGATTAATGAGACGCCTTCTACAGGGCATACCAAATGTCATCCACTACACCGATGACGTGCTCATCGCCACTACGACATGGCAAGAAGATATGGAAACCCTGCGGCACCTGCTGAGGAGGATCCATGGGGCTGGACTGACGATCAAGCCCCAGAAGTGTGAAGAGGCCTCGTACTCGCACTCAGCGATGCACTGCAAGGAGTGCACTAACCAGCTGAAACCTTGACACACAAACAATTGACAAGCACAAGAAGCGGATGACAAGAGAAATAATGGAAGCATATGAAATTAAGAAAGGAGGTGAAAAGTGCATCAGCCAGGCATGTGTTCTGCCAGTGCCTCCTCTATAACTTTCAGTGCCTGGTAGAACACCCTCTCCCGGCCATCGGCGCTTTCGCTTCTCCCGCTCGCCGCCACTGTGTAGTGGCGCTGTGCAAACAGGGTCGGGTGCTCTGCCGGTAGTGCTGGTGCGGGCGCGGCCTAGAGCGCTTGTTTGCTTTGTTGTGCCTTGACATGTGCAGTTGGGTTTGGCGAGCTGAATGCGGTGGAAGTTTTTTTCTTCCTTTGTCGTGACCACGTACCTTGCATGACTTGCGATGTCGTACTGGTGCGTGCCGCTGTGCAAGTCGGACGAAAAAAAGAAAGTGCCTGGACTATCTTTCCATGAAGTTCCTGCTGCCGCCGCCGTACGAGACAAGTGGTTGGCCGCTATTCGGCGGGACGGCTGGTCGCCAAATGCAACGTCCTGTTACACGAAGGTATGTAGCCGTCATTTTCGCGTCGAATACTTTCTTGAAGGAAAGAGACGAAGGTTGAAGAAAGGTGCAGTGACTTCAGTTTTTGAAGATTACCTCAAACACTTGCAGCCAAAAGGAATCGCTGAACGAAGCACAGTAAGCATTGAAAAGCGAGCTTGTGCTCCGTTGAGAGTGGGGAGCGGTCATGCGACAAGCGGCGCTACTGGGCTGTTGCCACCTGCAGCACCCACACCACCAGAATCTGAATGGGAGGAACCAGAGCCCATAGACACCGCCGATAGTGTCAGCCAAACCAATCAGCGCAATGATGTTACGCATGATAGGGAAGGTGCACTCAAGCCTTGTGCATGTGACCGAGGTATTCAGGTCGACAGCAGGCAAGTGTCAAGTTTGCTGACCACAGAAAAAGCCAAATGGAAAAGAAAAGAAAAGGACCTGAGGAACCAGGCACTTAGGTTGCAACGGACTGTGGAAAAGTACAAATTGGAGCTAAGAAAGCTGCAAGAAGATTCTTTGGCGTCAGATATCTCGCATATCAGACAAAGGGCCACAGAGCAACAGCCTGTAGCATTGTTTTTGCTAGACCAAATCACAAATGTTAAGAAAAAAAGATCAACCTGGTCTGAAGAGACAACTCGTCAGTGCGTGGTCCTTCGACATTTGTCAACAAAAGCATACGAGCACATGCGACGTGAAACGCTTCTAAAACTTCCAAGTCGAACAACCCTGACGAATTACATTGACACTACCAGCGGTGAGACAGGCTTCAGCAAACTGGTTGAAACCAGGTTAGCTACAGAAGCTAAAAACTTGGACAAGCCTCAGTCAAGGGTCTGCTCTCTTATCGTTGATGAAATGAGGATAAAAGAAAAGTTACAGTACTACAAGCAAAGGGATTGCTTTGTTGGGCACGTAGATGTTGATCTAGAACAAAACAGCAGCAGCCCTGTTTTAGCCAATTCACTTCTTTGTTTCGTGATTAGTGACATGAGCACAGCATTCCGAATACCAGTGGCTTACTATTTTACGAAGGGACTTACCGGCAACTAACTTCATAAATTGATTGTTTTTGTAATGAAGAAAGTGGAAGCATGTAGATTTAAGATTGTGCGGCTAGTGACCGACAATCACAAAGTTGATGTGAATCCCATCAAACTTCTCGGGAATGGATTGGTAACCTACAAGACTGAACATCCTTGTGACCCAGACAGACTCCTTTTCATGAGTTTCGACCCGTGTCATGTGTTAAAGAAGGTCCGGTCACAACTGTTGTCGCATGATATTGGGCCAAAATGTGAAATTTCTGCTTCCTTCATCAAAGACCTGTACGAGATGCAGAAAGGTTTAACTGTAAAACCTGTCCGATATTTGAGCCGGAAGCATGTTTTCCCTAATAATATAGAAAAAATGAACGTTGGAAGAGCTGTTCAGCTCCTCTCCCCAAGCGTGACGGCTGCTTTAGAGTACTTGAAAGGTCAAGCTGGGCATACATGCTCCAAATCATTTTCCCATGCAGGCCCAACCATTACCTTCATGAAGAATTTTTGCCGCTGGTTTGTACTGCACGACACAAGCAATACTGTGCAGCACATATATCAGAATTTTGCTGATGCTCGACACTATGACGACGTTGAAGATCCTAGGCTCGAATGGCTTGAAGTCACCTTTCCATTGTATTTGGATGGGCTGAAGAAGAGGTGCAACCATCCGCGAGAATTTCTTACGAAGGAGATGTACGAGGCTCTTCTCGTCACCACTTACTCTACAATGGCATGTATAAGACACCTGCTCACAGATGCGAGCTTCTTCTTTGTTCTTACACGCCGGTTCAACAGTGACTCAATAGAGTCATTGTTTGGAACATTGAGGATGTCATCAGGCACAAATGACATACTGGATGTTCGTGCTGCACTTTCAGGCCTAGAAAAAATGCTGAAGACCGGAATCGCTGCAACTAGTGCAGCATCAAATGTTGCTCATGCTGAGAGTTCAACATCAGTGCCCCTACCTGCCGGTGCTTCAAGTTCGCAACCGTCGTGTACTTTGTCCATGCCGCTTCCTTCTACTGCAAACACAGTAGAAGAAACCCTGAAGTCGAAAAAATCGGGACACGAAACTAGCAGCCGCACCTGCGCAACTGATGTGTGGGCAGCGAGGGAAAGCGGCGAAAGACTGCGAAACCCTGTTTGGGTGGCGGCGCCTGGCGGTGAACGGTTGTACTCGTGCCGACAGTTGAGCCTTTTGTTCTCCCCATCCACCAGGCACTGAAAGTTATAGAGGAGGCACTGGTTCTGCTAACACATTAGGAATTTCATTTTTTCGACGTATTGATTTCATTTTTTTCGACATAAAGGGTACTGACGCAAAAATTTTGGCCTCACGTTTTTTTTTTCTGCGATGTGTTGCTGGGGGCCTGTTAGTCATAACAAAACACATCGTTTTCTGCAGCAGGCGACAGATAATTAATTACAGGCTCATTATTTCTGACCCGTGTTAGTTCTGGTTTCAAAAACGAAAAGCCACCGTGTGCACTATCACCACCTAGCAGGTGCAGCACTGGACCATGTCAGCACACAGAACTGTGATGCATTTTCGTGCAGTTCGTAATAACAAGTTTTTTTCGAACAGGAAACGGGATAGCAATGTCATAAAGCACAAAACTTTCAACTATTGGGTCGTGGCCACGGACTCGGGAGCGGCTGCCAAGTAATAGTCTGCTGGAGAAAAAGCGACCAAAGAAAAATGGCGGCTCTGTCGTTGTTGTAACTTGCTGCAGCCTGGTGACGTAAGGGAAGTAGAGGCATGACGATAGTTATAGCGCAAGAACAAAACGACAACACAGAGACAAGAAGGACACGAAGTGACGTCATTTTGTTCTCGCCCTATAACTATCGTCATGCCATACCAACTAGCCCAAGCTGCCAAACTTCGAAGTAGAGGGTCAATAGCACGATGGAGTCGATCATTCATGCAAACTTCAAAATTAATTTAAAATACCTTCCAAGCTATATCCGCTGTTGATATTTTGCAGATGTTCACTTGAATCGATCCCGCAGGCTATCTCGACCGCGAAATTTTGTGTCAGTGCCCTTTTAAGATTAGTACCTCTACAGTCTTGAAAAAAAAAAAAAAAAAAAAGTCCATGTCGAAACTCATCTAAAAAGCACAACGTGGCTGTCAAAAGGCCGAAAGTGTACAGTATTTGAGCACCTTACCGCTGATAATGTGCCGCCGTTCACCATGTCGATCGCATGAGGCGAAGAGCAGAGCTTGCCTCTTCAAATAACGACAGTTTCCATGCTGCCGCAGCGCAAGGAATAATAATAAAAAAGCATGCTTTTGCCGCATTTTCTGAGCACCGCGAGTGGCTTTTAAATCACGTGGTAAAGATCTCAGACCACCATTGACTACTGCGTGCGTGTGTGTGCTGTGAAGCTTACTTGAAGGGTCCGTGTCTCGTCGAGCAGCACAGCTGAACCCTTTTCTCGTGTGTTTATCTCCATTATGGATGAAGAAAGCTGTAGCTCGCACGATAGCTATGCTGTCAATGTGAAAGCTGTTGTGGCAGCGTGATCTGTCGGAATGGGCTCTGACGTCTCTTACATATTTTTTATGCACTTCCTAATTACTTTTCTGATTCTACACTTTATTTGAAACATTATGAACTATCAATGGTAGAAAATTATGGAAATTTAGCAATAGAAAGAGGGATCAAAAGGCTTAAGAGTTTTCACTTTGTCATGTTGCAGAACTGAACCTATGCAACATGCAAGAAAACTATTATATTTGAAATCAGCAAAAAAAGTTTTATAAACAGCTCAAGTTTCATTGCTTTAGGGTGAATACTAAAAAAAAAATGTCGTCGAGTAGCATCTCCTCTTAAAAATAGTAACGACTCAGCGTTTAATACTGACTTTACTTTTGAACCTCAGCTACCCATGCATTTTGACGTAGTGAAGTGAGTTAGGCGAGCGTGCTCACCACCAAGTGCCTTTTGAAGAAAGTGTCACGAGGAATCCCTGTGTAACAGCTGGTGAATGAAACCAGCGGTGAAGTGCACTTGCTCAAAGTGCACCTAGAGGAGCATTGACACCAAATTTGTGTATGTCATAATCTTTGCGTGCCAGAGTAAATATTGATCATCTAGTAATTATTCGTGACTTATAGTGCGACTGATACACCCATTACTATCTATTTCATTGATCAATGTGACCAGTACGTTGCATGATTCAAAAGTGTGTCAAGCCCATCAACTAGTAACATTGACAGTGCTTGCACAAGGTCACCTCCAGAGAACGCCCCAGCTGATCACTTGGCTACAGAAAGGAAGTGAAATACAGATGATATTTCGTCTACTTGGAACGCACATGCAGTTATGTCATCACCAAGATTGCCGTCATCTTGTCAACAGTGTCACCAAGTGATGACAACTTTGTGTAACTGCGAGTCACCATGAGTTGTTATGCTGTAAATTATATTTGCTTTAACCATTGCAAAACAGCAATTCAGGCCTTTCCAAACAGCGATGAGGAGGCACTTGGATACGCAAACTTTAGCAGTGCTTGCTGGTAAGTCTCCATTACCTGAATTGGAGAACTGTAGCAGGTACAGCATTCTGGTACATACAAACAGGCTTATATAATATCGGAATAGCGAATGGACACCAGCAGAGAAGTAGAATACATTAGGTTTCAATGATAAAAATTTCTTGCTTGCAATGTTTGTCTTTGTGGGGCCAGATGCCCCCCCCTTCCCCAAATTAGCCTCTTAACGTTAACGGCTGCTGTAATCCAGTATTACACTACAGCAAAGAAGTAAAATCATCCGTTAAAACTACCTGCGTGTTACTTCTTAGCAATAATATCTTACTCTTATATCTTACTTACTGCACTTTGATAGCTTGCGGTCGTGCTGACATAGACCGTATGTGTAATAAAATGACACACTGTTTCTGCTTTTTCGCACTTTCAACAATACAAATGCAGTGGACAATGGTTCCTCAACATGCTGACTGGTGCAAGTGCACACCCGCAAACTGGCCTTGCTGGTAACGAGAGCGTTTCCAGGCAGTGGCGCCAGTCAGTGCCACGATATGATAGGAACATTTATACCATCAACATTATCCCTTTTAGCGCATTGTCACTCAGGATGGTATGGCTCATACCAAACACACCACAGCAACATGAAAGTTAAAAGGTGCTGAACGCCCAGATGTGGCTTTGTATGCTACTTTCTCAAAGAAAAGAAAAGAAGAACAAAAAAAAAAAACCTTCTAGGTGATGGATGCCATTAAAATTTGGTCTAAAATACCTACGCATATTAAGCACTTGCATAAAGAACACATTTCGGGCTTGCAATTTTATGTCAGTGCCCCTTTAAGTTTGCTCGTGTGATATATCTCAAGTGCTTACAATAAAAATAAAAAATAGAATGTGCCCTACCATAGTTCTCAATATCTTCTGGCATGTCATAATTAATCACATGCTGTATGTTTTCGAAGTCAAGACCTTTTGATGCTACATCTGTTGCAACCAGAACATCTTTCTGACCACATCGAAATGCATCAACTGCTCGTGACCGCTCTTCCTGATCTGCAACAAATAGAGAGGATGACAGCATCATTTGCACATTCTGCACAGGATCAAGTTTTCACTACAATTTTATAAATAAATGAAATCATAAATATGACATCCCTTATTTACACAAACTTATAACAAGATTGCAGATGGGACACATTAAAAATATTGCCTGTATTTACCCTAAATTTTTGAACTAGAACTTTAACTTTCCTTTCTATTTGAACACGACAGTATTTATGTATTTTATTCAGGCAATTGTTTCTTGCACTGCTTTATCTAAAATGCCAGGAAAATATATAAAAAATGCTCTCAGAATTTATTTTTTCAGGTGCCTCAAATATCTATGCAAATAAAAACAAGTGGTACTAACCAAAAGTATAAATTCTTTCATGTGTCTTTGAATACTAATAAATATGTGTCTTAGTGGATTATGTCTTTGGTTTGCATACTTTGGCCTTGATAAATCGCCTAGGACAAGCCATTCCAGCATTGCTTTGGATAGTGCACGATCCTTGCTCTGCTAGCGCAATGTGGAGCATATATGCGTGGGACCCCCATTCTGTCACTTGCCATGGCCACAAACAATGCCCAAAGCATTGTTTTCACCTTCCCATCAACTCCTCTTTTCTATAGTGTCCAAGGTAAATAGGCACATTCAGCACTTTCAGCTATTGCACAATGACACATCTTTGACACCCTTGGGAAAAGTTTCCTCGTGTAACAAACCTAAGGCCCTGTAGCCCGTTGTGCTGGTGTGATCTTCCTGGGAGCCTCCACTCTATGACTGGCACCCTGGTACCATATTCATTTGGCTCCAGTACACATTAGGGATTAAGCACCTTTCACTTATAATGCAGCTACAGTTGTGTTCGTGTGTTTCTGGCACGAATGTGAACATGCCGTAGTGCCCTTTGCATGCTTGACAAGATGGGGTGAGTTACATGTCTTTTAAATGTGAATGCATTTCTTAGTCGAGCTATGTCAAACATCCGGCGTTGTCCGCGCCAGCAGGTGCTGTCTCTCTGCTCTCATTACCTCTCTCATAGCAACAGCCAACAGCTGCGGACGCATGCGCTTATCCTCGCCCATAGCAACTGGAGAATGTGGTGCAAGAGAGTGTAGGAGAAAGTAGGTGCAGTGATTTGCCACTCCTTCTCTTGCCGTTCGCTCTCTCTCCTCCCTGCGCCCCACTTTCTTATCTGCTCACGCCTCACTCTTGACCATTCGCTAACTGGGCGCCTCTCAAGAACATCTGGAAATGTGTGCTTGAGATGCCGCTGTGAAACGCCAACGCCGAGCTGAGGACGCTGTTTGTTTTGTTCACTTCATAGTATTTTTAACCGTGCACGCTAGCTACTAGAGCTGTCAACGTACACTGCGTTTCTTGTGACAGAAAAACGCCACGTGTGGCGAATGGTGCTATTGACTGCACAGTGTAAGAAAAAAAAAAGAAGAAAACACTATTCTTCTAACGCTGAGCTCTCATGTGCGAAACGCCATTATGGACGCCATGCAATGCATTCACATTTCCTCAACGATTCTCTTCGGGGAGGTGAGGGCATCTTTTTTTTAAACCAGGGATAATTTACTTCAGCTACCAGACCGCAGTCATGAATTTTTGTCCTAGAAAGGGCCAGAGCAGTGAATAAGTGAGAAGCAGGAGGGGGGAGTGAGCTTGAACAAAAGGTCAGTTAACATTGCTATTTGAAAGAAAGCCTTTCCCACATATCACATATACAGCAGGTTGTTTTTAAAGAGGATTCAGTGTCAGGTTCCCAGAAGAATCTCGATAATGATCTACATTATGACTAAAATCTGGACACCTATCCTTCATGAAGTTTTAAAGTTTTTCTCCGCAGTTATATGTTTCAACAGAAGGTGACTGCATCAGGTGCTTCACAAAAAGAAAGAAATTAGCAGTCCCATGTGTGTAGTTTATCTGCACAAGGAATTATTAGTCATAATAGGCGAAAAAATCATGTAGGAACCATTTAGCACAGTCACGAACAGTCACAAAGTCTTAACAGATATATGAGACGAAGACTGTCATGTGCGGTCTGCGGGCCACAATTGGGAGGTCGGCTGGCTGCACAGTTTGAGACCCCTGTTTTAGACTTAAGCTAGCCAGCAGTGGGCGTTGCAGTATGAGCTGTTGTGACTCATGAACCAGGGAACGAAGCATGACGATGATGTGTGGTGCTTTGTGGCGCAAGGGCCAATTGATGGCCAAAGAGCGCCATTTCGATGAGTAGAGATGAGACAATGATATGTTGCGTGGCTGTATAGGGGCCTTAAAATTCCTCGCGATAATGCGGGTAAAAACATAAGTATTAAGATCATGACAGTGGCGTGATATGCATATTAAAAGGGGTGACAAAGATTTTGATAATAAAAACATGTAAAAATATTTGGCACTAGCACACGTGCCTCATCAGTGCCCTTGTGTCCAAGGGCTGCGAGGCAAGTGCTTTTAAATGTAATCACTGCAGCAGCAACCTCTCTTGAGAGGTCACGCTACGCAATGCCTGGGTATATTACATAGTAAAAATTGACATCTCTTAAAGAAGCTAACAATGATTTATGGGTGAAAAGTGGTTCCCTACCGACAAACATTGCGGGGTGTAACGGTATATGTTGTCAGTAGGGTAATGGAAAGTGTTGTCTTCTTGAAGTGTCTAACTGTTTACATTGGATTAAAACGTGAAGAACTGTCAATGCCTCACCACAATTGTCACACAGTGGTGGATCACCACCGGACAAAAGATGTGTGTGTGTCGTGTATGTGTGTCCTATCCTGAGTCTTGTTAGTGTTACCTCTGTTAGACGAGATTTTGATACTGGTGGCCAATGGCCAAGGTGTGGCTTGATAACGTGTAGTTTGTTTTGTGTGTGTTTATCCCACTTGCTCTGCCAGTAGTCCCTGAGGTTTCGTTTGAGATACGGCTTCAGATCAAGGACCGGGATTGATATGGGTGTAGGGGCAGTGTTTTTGTGGACGGATGCAGCGAGCTGATCCGCCTTCACGTTGCCTTGGATCTCACGGTGCCCTGGCACCCAGCACACTACAACATGTTGGTTGAGTGTGTAGAGTGTGTAAAAAATGGAGTAAAGTGAGACAAGGACACGGTTTTTTTGTTTTTTAAGACTGTGCAGAGCCGTTACCACACTGAGGGAGTCTGTATAAATTGCTGATTTTTGTATTTGTAATTGTTTGATGTGTTTTGCTGCCACAAGTATCGCGTAAGCTTCCGCTGTGAAGATACTTGTGCCTGGATGTAGAGGGCCAGCATCCGAAAAGGAAGGGCCAACAGCAGCGTAGGACACAGAGGAGTTGGTCTTAGAGGCATCTGTAAAGAACTCAGGACGTGTGTATTTGTGTTGAAGTTCCAGGAAATATGTTCGGATATGGGCAATCGGCGCATGTTTTGTAAGTTCTAGAAAAGATACATCGCAGTCTATAGTCTGCCATTGCCACGGTGGCGGGTATGCTACAGGAGCCATTAAACTGTGTTCAAGTGAGACTCCAGTTTCCTCAGCTAGACTCTTCAGGCGAACTGAGAAGGGCTCTTTCATCGAAGGCCTGTTTTGAAACAGAATTGAGCTCGACAAATCATTAATAGTAGAGTATGAGGGGTGCTTCTTGTCTGCTTTTACCTTAAGGAAATAAACGAAGGACATGTAAGTTCTCTGCAGATGAAGCGACCACTCATTTGACTCAACATAAAGGCTTTCCACGGGGCTGGTGCGAAAAGCACCCGTAAAAAGGCGGATGCCCAAATGGTGCACAGGGTCCAGCATCTTCAAGGCACTTTGAGTAGCTGACTGATAGACAACGGCCCCATAATCTAAGCGGGTGCGAATGAGGCTTCTATACAGGTTCATGAGGCATTGCCTGTCACTACCCCACGTAGTACGTGACAAAACTTTTATAACACTCATGGCTTTTAAACATTTTGTTTTTAAATACTTGATGTGTGGTACGAAGGTCAACTTGTTGTCCAAGATTAAGCCTAACAATTTATGCTCCACATTGACAGACAGACGTTGACCGTTCAGTTCAATGTCAGGTTCTGAGTGCACGCCTCTCTTTCGGGAGAACAAGACACACATGCTTTTTTCTGGGTTCAGCCGGAATCCGTTTTTCTCTGCCCATTTGGAGAGCTTGTTTAAACCTAACTGAACCTGCCGCTCACACATTGCTAGGTTGGATGACTTAAAGCCAAGCTGGACGTCATCGACATATGTGGAATAGAATATGTTACGGGGGATGGACAGGTGCAAGGAATTCATTTAATAATAAAAAGTGTACAACTAAGTACACCACCTTGCGGTACTCCCGTTTCTTGCACAAATGTTTGGGAGAGAGTACTGCCCACACGGACGCGGAATTTCCGATTGGACAAGTAACTCTCGATTATGGAAAGCATTCTACCGCGCACACCCAGGTGAGACAAGTCTCTTAATATCCCAAAACGCCATGTTGTGTCGTAAGCCTTCTCGATATCGAGAAACACTGAGAGGAAGTATTGTTTGTGGACAAAAACATCTCGTATCTGTGCCTCGATACGCACCAAATGGTCGGTGGTGGATCTACCCTCTCGAAACCCACACTGGAACTGGTCGAGCAGATTGTGTGTTTCAAGGAAATGTAAAAGTCGGCGGTTTATCATTTTTTCAAAAAGTTTACAAAGGCAGCTGGTTAAAGTGCAATGGGCCTATAGCTTGAAACTGAGGAAGGGTCCTTGCCCTGTTTCAAAATAGGGATAACAATAGCCTCTTTCCAGAAAGCAGGGATGGTCCCAGAAAGCCAGATAGCATTGTATAGAGAGAGTAAAGTTTTTCGCGTTTTAGGCGGCAGGTTTTTCAACATTTCATACGTGACACGGTCGTAGCCTGGTGCAGAATTACTGCTAGAGTTTAGTGATGTTTGTAGCTCAGCTAAGTTGAAAGGTTGGTTGTATGCCTCGTGTTTTGTGCACTTATATTCTAGTTTCTGTTTTTCTATCCTTGCTTTATATCTTTGGAAAACTTCAGTATAGTGTGCCGAGCTAGACACTTGCTCGTAGTGTGCACCGAGGAAGTTCGCCTGATCTTCCAGGCTGTCACCCTGTGTGTTTACGAGTGGGAGTGAGTGTACTTGTCTTCCTGCTACCCTACGAACCATGTCCCAGACTTCAGCCTCTTGTGTATATGAATTTATCCCTGATAAAAACATGTGCCAGCTTTCTCTTCTGGCCTGCCGACGCGTTCTCCTCCCACGAGATTTTATTTTCTTAAAGCTCTCAAGGTTTTCCGCTGTCGGCGAGTTGCGCAGCAACCTCCATGCCCTGTTCTGTTCCTTTCGCGCATTCTGACACTCAGTGTTCCACCACGGGACGTGTCGTTTGCCGGGCAGTCCAGATGTTTGTGGAATGCACTTGGCTGCTGCGTCAGTAAGAAAAGCCGCGAAGTACTGCACAGCTTCATCTATGCCTAATCCCCATATGTCGGTCCAGCTTAGGTGTGTAATCTTTTGAAATTGTTCCCAGTCGGCTTTTTTGTTCACCAGCCATTTGGGAACATGTGGAGGACATTCATATGTTATTGGTGTACTCAAAGCTAAAGGAAAATGGTCACTTCCGTATGGATTATTTATGACTTTCCACTGAAGTAATGGTACAAGCGAAGGAGATGCGATACTGAGATCTATGGAGGAGTAAGTATTGTTTGCAAGGTTATAATATGTTGCCTCTTTTCTATTCAACAGACAAGCACCTGATGAAAAGAGGAACTGTTCAATGAGACGACCTCGTGCATCACATCGACAGTCACCCCATAAACCGCTGTGCGCATTCAGGTCCCCTAGAACCAAATAAGGTTCTGGTAACTCATTTATTAAAGACTGGAAATCATGTTTTTCCAGGCGGTGTTGCGGCGGTATGTATAGAGAGCAGATGGTGACGAGCTTATTCAATAGAACTGCTCGAACAGCCACTGCCTCTAGGGATGTTAGTAGTGGTAGATGACTGCATGCTACTCCTCGATTAACTATAATGGCTACACCACCAGATGACGCCACAGCATCATCTCTGTCCTTTCGGAAGACAACATATTGACGCAAAAAATTTGTATTCTTGGATTTTAAGTGTGTTTCCTGTACACACAGCACTTTTGGAGAATGTTTGTGTAGAAGTTCTTGGACATCGTCGAGGTTTCAAAGTAGTCCTCTGACGTTCCATTGTATAATTTGTGTCTCCATTATGGGAGTAAAGAAGTGCTCTGTGTACGAAATGAGTGTGGCTGGTGTCTAAAGAGAGAAGTGACTTATCTTACAGAGCCTTTAGAAGGCCCTGTAATTACCGTTTTGTCTTTTTTAGAGCGGTCGAGGGAACCCCGCCGCTCCTTTGGCGCAGTCTGCGCCGGGGCAGTTGATGTGTCCATCGCCTCAGGAGAGACGACAGATAATGTTGTTTTCGTTGTAGGCTTCGTCGTGACAGACGGAGCCTTAAACCCCACCGGGCTGGAGGTCGAGGGGACCTCTTTAGTTTGTGTGGTGCCCTGGCTGCTGCCAAGGTTCACAGGGGCCTTCGGTGGGGCTGTATTCAAGGAGGGTGGGGCAGCCGAGGCTGCTCCCTCCATGGGGGCTTGTGGCGTTTGCCTCGGCACGCTGGGCGTGGTCCAAGGCATTGCCGAAAACCGAAGTGGTGCTGACCCCCCTCGCACCACTTCGGCATACGATGTGTTCCCCGCAAAATGCGGGGAAACGCGCTGCCGCGCTTCACAGAAGCTTATGTTCAATTTAAACTTTGTATTAATAATTTCTTTTTCCATTTTCCAGGCCACGCATGACCTGGAATATGCAGGATGGTGACCCTCACAGTTTGCGCAGTGCACTTGTAGCTGACAGTCATCGTCAGCGGTATGACCATTGGTGCCGCATTTCGCGCAGGTAATCTGTCCTCGGCAGCTCTGGGAGCCGTGCCCGAACCTGTGACACTTAAAGCAGCGCCGCGGGTTGGGTATGTATGGTCTAACTGGCAGTTTAAGATATCCTGTCGCTATTTCAGTGGGGAGGGTGCTAGATGCGAAAGTTAGTATGATGTGCTTCGTTGGGATTTCCTTATTTTCTCTTCTTATTTTGATACGCTGCACCTGAATGACGTTTTCCTCTTTCCAGCCTGTTAGAAGTTCATCATGAGAGAGGTCCATCAGGTCTCCATCTGATACAACACCCTTCACTGTGTTCATGGTTCGATGCGGTGTGATTGTGATAGGCTGATCCCCAAATGCTGTGAGTTTATGTAGTCTTTGATACTGTGCGTTGTCTTTTATTTCAAATAACAGGTCACCACTGGCGGTCTTTGTGGCCTTGTAGCCTGCACCCAGCGTTTCTATGAGACATTTGGACACAAGGAAAGGTGAAATACTTCTAGCTTTCTTTTCTGTACTTTCACAGTGGATAATGTGGTACTTGGGGAAGTTATCTTTTTTTGTTCAGAACAAATTCAAAAATTGCATCGTTGCGTACCCGCTTTAAGCCGGTACGATCAGACATTAGGGGGAATGCTCCATGCATGCCTTTCTTATTTTTGTTCACCAGCGTTGGCGGCCACCCACCACGGAGCCCAACGAGGGGACGCTACAAGTTTACAGATGCTGAAAACTGCAGACGCCAGCCGTACAACGCCACTATAACCCAATGCGCCTAGACCAAGGTAGGCTATTTGCACAGGGTTAACCCTAGCCGCCAGGAAGTTTGGAAGTAAACGGAAGAGAGTAGAAGACAGGACAGATAAACAGTAAGAGATAAAGACGAAGACGCAGGGAGAGAGGTATAGGAAAAGGTGACTGCCGATTTCCCCTGAGTGGGTCAGCCCAGGGGTGTCGTCTACGTGAAGCCGGGGCCAAAGGGGTGTGTTGCCTCTGCCGGGGGGCCTTAAAGGTCCAATCACCCAGCGTCAGCTCAACCCCCAGGATCCCCTTTTCCCCGGACACGGCAAAGCCACGCACGGCTAGGCGTGGGAGGGAGTAGAAACTCCCCCGTTAGCTCGGGTCCGTGGTGTCGCTACACACCAAACGCCTGCTTTCACAGGCGCCCCTACGGGGAGGGAACGAAGCAGAAACATGCAATAGGCAGCAAGTAAATGGCACAAATTGGGGCAGCTCCACACTATCAATGCAAACCCTAAAGGAACAGAGGAGCTGGGTGGCTTTTACTTAGAAAATACAGGCTTAACTTGGATTGGCCAGCAGGCGTGCCCCACTTGGTAAACGTAGATTGCATTCTTTCTTTATCTTCTTCCCCTTTAATCTGTCCAGCTCTCTCTCAGTGGCGCACATCTGCTTTCTGTGGCCCCCTTGTCCTTTATTTCTCCCCACTCCTCCTCCTCCTCACTTTTCTTTCCCATCCTCTTGAGGTACGATGCAATGCACCACTATGCTATGATATGAGCTGCTTGACACATGCCCGCTTTCTGTGGTGCATATCTGTTCCTGCACCTCTCACCACCTCCTTTTCTTCCTTCACACCCTTCCACACTATGTGGCACATGTAGAGTTCTTTTTTTGAAGCAGTGTCACTCTGTGGTAGAGCATCTGCCTGCTATGCAACACGACCTGGGTTCAATTTCAGCTCCAACCAAAGATTTTTTTTTTTATGCTGTGCAAGGGAAAACCTGCCTGAGTGTCCTATTTGGTCTAACGAAAAGCATAGCAGCTCTGCTGCAAAAAGAAGGTTCCACTTAGCTGAGCATGGCAATCAGAGGGAAACACATTGAAGGAGCCTTTAATCAGAAGAAAAATGCTAACTTTATATTAATACATAAGAGAGGAGACATAAAAGACTTGAATAATTATAGTTCTATTGGCTTACTTTTGGTGATATACAATATATTAACGAAGATAATTGCAAACAAGATAGGATAAACACTTTGCTTCAAACCAACCTAAAGAACAGTCTAATTTCAGAAAAGTATCCTCTATGATGGATCAATGGGTCACATTCAGGGGATCAATACAGTAATGGAGGAATATGTTGAACACACCAAAACCCTTTATTTAGCTTTCATGGCCTACATAAAGGCCTTCAACTCAGTAGATACCTGCAGTCTTAAAAACACTAAGTTGACAAGGAGTACTTAAAGTAGATGTCTATGCTTTAGCTGATATCTGCAATAGAAGGAGTCATACAAGAAGACAGAATCTCCCCAATATTGTTCACTGCATGCTTGATGGAAGCATTTAAACAGCTAGGCTGGGAAGAAGGAGGAACCGAAGTTAACAGGGAATATATCTCACCAGCCTACGATTTACAGATGACATAATGCTTTTCAGAAACATTGCAACGACTTGCAAAAAATTGAGAAACTAAACTGAGAAAGCATTAAAGTATTATGTGAGAAAGCATCAAGTATTATCATTAAAGTATTAAATGAAATGAATATGATGAAGACAAAGAAAATGCTCAATAACCTGGCAAAAAAGGAAAAGTTCATGATTGGAAACCACACATTAGAGTAGTGTATACAAGACTATGTATACCCAGGGCAATTACTAATACTAACAAGGGAGGGAGCCTGATCACAAATTCACCAATGATTAAGAATGGGGTGCAGTGCACTCAGTAGGAACTCCCAAACACATACTGACAGAAAATCTGCCCCTGTCATTAAAATATAAAGTATTTGATCACTGTATACTGCCAGTTCTTATGCACAGGGCTGAAACATGAAAGATAACAGACACCTCAGAAGAAGCTAAGGACCACACAGTGTGCGTTGGAATGGAAAATGATAGTGGTAACATTGAGAGGTCAGAGGATGGCAGAATGGGTCAGGCCATGAAAAGGAGTAGTGGATAATTTAGGTGCCATGAAACAAATGAAACTGATAGGCCACGTAAAGCGCAGGACAGACAACAGGTGGAGAGTAAGATCAACAGAATATTTACCAAGAAATCAGAAATGCATTTGAAGAAGGAGTGGCAAAATTAGGAACTACGAAGACATCAAATGGAATTGGCTTGCAAAAATAGGGCAAACGAGAGATTATTGGAGTGGCTTTCATCTACAATGAATCTCCTGAAAAGGCTGAATAAATGATAATGACGGTGATGATGAAAGAAACAATGCAATTACATGTGACATAGGTAAGCAGAGGTAAAAGAACAAAATCAGCCCAGTAACATTCTTGGAACTCTGTGCAGGCCCAGCTGTAAAAGAAGCATCAAATTATCAGCCAATTTTGTTAGAAAATAATAATCTAGAACTTAATTTTTGCACAAATTATCATTTTTTAATTTTATAGTTAATGTAGCATTTATGTTAGCAAAACAAAAGCAAACCACCAGATTATAAAGCTATATTTTTGGAGTAAAGCTGGGCAAACGCTCACTTCACATTTGCTGCAAAAATGTTGGGAGTGGTTCCACTTAGGACTCTATTGAGTGCACCCTTTTTGGTGCAGGCATATATGAGAGCATTGTTAGCAGCTATCTTAAGGGGACTCAAATTTATGAACCCTTCCCCCAAAAAGCCCGAGGCCTAAGTGACAGAGGCTCACTGAGCCCAAGAGAAAGGTCTGACTAGACCAGACGCATCAACTTCAAATGAGACTTGCCTTTGCCACCATGGATAGCCACTGCCTCCACACCTTTGAGAAGCAGGTACTCATGAATGGCATCCACATCTTGTTTCTTTTCTGCAAAAATAAGAACCTGCAGGGTGTACAAAATGGCTCAATTATTATCCATTGCTGTAAATAAGTTACAGTGATAGTTCACTCCAATGAATACAGCTAAGGCCTGTAGAATGTCTCTTTAGGTTAACCAGCATGGCGTTGTCGTCCTCAATGTTTGAGGGAGTGCACACTAAAAAGCCATGAAGTCAGAGTCGTCGCTCCCAGGTAAAGTAACAGAGAAAAGTTTGCTTTTGAATTTCTTTCTGAGCTACCTATGGGCCTTTTAAGTGATGTATAATTTGTGACAATTTTGTGATGTATTTTGTGACAATTTTGTGATGTATAATTTGTGCTTCAATTTTCGGTGGATCTGGGCATAAAACACATTTGCGTCAAATCTTTGAAGATGCTTAAGCTTCACTTCTTGGAGGGCATCACAACCATGCGATTACGCATCTGATGCTCTACCAATAGAGCCACAGTTGTGTTCATTCCTTCGGTCCACTTAATTGAGATGAGGAGATGACCATCTAATTCGAAGGATGCAGGTTTAGTCCTTTCCATTGACAAGCTATCTTTTCACCCATTTCAATTTCTTTACATTAATATCAATTATTATAAATAGCATTCACTATACACTGCTCGGCATTATTGCCTGTTAGTTCTCATACTGTGTCCAACAAAGAAAAATGAGCCCTCAAATTTCCCCTTCTTTTTTCATTCCCAGTGAAGGTCTCGTACTGGTGTACTTGATTCCTTCAGGTAGCATGAGACGAATATTTGGTCAGGTGCCGGTTCGTAACAGACCACATGCTATGTGATGTCAAAAGGCAAAAAAAAGTGTTCCACAATCACCACCATGGCTGCGATCAGCCCTAACACTCCTAGGTTTACACAGATATACGTAAAGAAGTGGACGGGGGGATGACCCCTGCCATAGCTGAGCTCATGGAGCATCAGACGCGTTATTCAAAGGTCGCAGGTTTCGTCCCTGCCAGCGACAAGCTATATTTTATTTCTCGGGGCTCTCGTTGTCTTTTGACTTGAGTAGCTGTGACATAGAGTCTGGAGCCAATTAGTCGCCATCACTCCCTACACACCACTCGGCTGGTTGCTCTTTGCGGGTGACCTACTTCCCCAGGGCCAGAGTTCGAAGCCACGAGAGGCAAGTCTGAGCATTATCGCTCTCCCTCTGGTGTGCTTCATATATCTTGTGCCTTTCTCATGTTGTCATGCAGCACCCACTTACCCGCCCATTCGTATATAAGCCTCCCCGTCCATCCATCCAATCTAGCCGCCTGCATCTGGTTGCTCTTGCAATCACCCCCTGAAACTTGGGGTAAACCAAAATTAGTGTAGGAGGGTAAGATGGTTCGGTATAAGAAGGTAAGATAGTCATGACATGAATAATGGCACAATCCCATCTCGAACGTCATAAAACACTTTCCGCCAGACAGTGGCAGTTGCGTATGTGCCATTGGTATGTGAGTAATTTGCCACAGGTGATTGAGAGTTCATATCTACCTACAAACGGCAAGAACACCCTGGGTAATTCTAACGTGTGAGCATTAAGAAAAAGCTTACATCGGCGACGTTGACCCAACGAATGTAAAGGAAAAAGGTCAAGTTTCCAGCAGGAATCGATCCTCAGCATTCTAAGTGGCAGCCAACTATTCTACCACAGGGCCACGCCAGGTCTCGCAACTGCTTTTCAAATAGACCGTAATGTCCATGAAACGTCATTTGTAGGCTTGTGCGAATAGTGAATTTTAGGTTTGAAGCGAATTCGAAGCCAATAGTGATTTCGGTCGACTAATTTTGAATCGAATTCGAGTAGAATATATTATGTATAAAAAAAAATTGCCATATCTATTATGATCTAGCTAACCTGCACAATATATTTTTATACAAGGCCCCTATGCAAGAGCTTTCTTTATTTTTTTTCCATTCAAAGGAAGTCGAAACAATTTTGAGAAGTAGCAGTATTTGACTTTCAGTAGGATGCAAGTGATAACCTGTGAAATACGTAACATTATTCATTACAGCTAGAGTGTGTAAGCCGGCAAAACAAGCTTTTAAGCTTAAGAAACTGATCGATCGGTTTGAAGATAATATGTTCATTTAAGGAACCCTGCAACAGTTTTTCAAGTAGCTACGGAATGGATTCGCTAAAGAAGCTTATTGCCATATGAATTAACCCCGGCATAATTTTTTAGAATCTGTCCAGTATGAGCGGAGCTGCAAAGATTTTCCACATGCTGCAATTGCATTTTCTCTTCTCGTCTCGACAAAAGCGCTTGAAGCAAAGCCGGGAGAGATGGCACGCATAAGGAAAGAAAATACGCCACGTGCGTGTCGTGACCTTGAGCACTTTCTCTTTTTTTTTTTCTTTGAATATGGGGCTTTTCAGTGCAACCGCGCATGTACGCGTGGACATGTCACGGCCACCCACAACGGCCCCAGTAACGACCGAGCGCCCCATGCTCAAATCAGTCAATGGCTGGTACAATGGCTGTGACGAGCGATCTTGACATTGTGGCATCATCTGCTGATAAAAGAGAGCAATTTTATCTGACTTTGAGAATTCATTGTGAATTTCAAACCATGTGCTGCGCTATAATATTTAGTTCATGTGTTCTTGGTAGCCTCGACTACCGGTTGGCAGGGTTTGCTGATCATGCTCAAAAAGTGTTGCAGGGCCCCTTTGGACTTCGCGGCCTAAAGAAATTTCCCCTGAGTAGGTGTTTTCACGGCGTATTGCCGCTATACTGCAGTGAAACCACATTTACAAGCAATTACATGCGGTTTAGCATACACTTGATCGTTCATGTCGAATGCTTCGAAATATTCTATAATTGAAATTCGAATCGAAGAAAATTCAAATACTCTACTATTCGTTCGAATATTCGCACAAGCCTGGTCAATTAGAAATGCAGCAATGGCTAAACAATTTTATAAACATTACATATGTACTCCTACGATGCAGCCATCACGTAGCGTTAAGAACTGTAGATAGGCCCAATGCACTGAAGGTGTGTGACAGTTTATATCAACCAAGGAACAGTTTGAACAGACACTGGTGATTTTAATTCGAGAGCATTAAGAAAAAAAAAAAAGCCGCCGACATCTTCCCAGGGGGGGGGGGGGGGGAATTCGGGTTAATGCATCACAGAGTGGTAGGGGTATCACGTGAATGTTGCTCAATTGGGTGTGGTTTGGAAATGCTTGTTATTTCGTCTTCATTATTCTTATTTATTGAATGAATGAAAAGTGCTGCCTTCAATGAGTGGTGGGACGCCGATGTTGGGTTGTGCCCCGCTACTGGTTAAAGGTACTGTTGCATCTACTTGAGTGAAGCAAAGCGTCAATCAAGTCAAACGAAAGCTAAGTAAAGATGCCCTTGACTGAATTCCAAACACACGATCCAGTGCCTACTTATATGAGGTTGCCAGTGAATGGTTGTGCAGCGCAAGCAGTCGATTTTTACTAGCAGATGCTGCCTGCGTTGGTCTTGCGAGGCGAGAGAGGGGGGAGGGCAGCGACAGTTGGCACGAGACGCGAGCATGCGCAGTAGGGTTATAGACGACATCGCCGGCGCTGGATTTGCAAGTAGGTGCGACTAAAAAATGCTCCGCATGTAAAATAAGTGCATCTGCATGAAGTGAATCACGACAAGTGGGAAAGGTATAGGTCCCAAGGTCCATAATGTCTACATTAAGGTCACAGACTAGAATAAAGAATGGATAGATGGATAGATGAATGCACAGATGAATGAACAGGTGGAGGGCTGGATGGACAGGTGCACACATTCACGGATGGATGAATGGACAGATGGATGTGCAGACGGATAGACAGATGCTTGGACGCGCAGGTAGACGGATGGGGAGAATGATCATGCATTGTGCTCTCGTATAGTTGATTACACATAAAGTTGGTTGTTTACACATGTTTTAATTTTCTGTTGTGCACATGTTCAGTTTCAGCTAGGGTATTGTGGCGCGTGAATGAAGCCAACTAGGTCGGCCCTAAGGAGCTTTGCCCCTAAAAGCTGGAATCGGCAGCGTTGACCCAAACGAACACATAGAATAAATACGATTGTCGCAGCAGAAATTGAACCCCATCATTCTGCTTGGCAATCTACCAAAGAGCCATGCCAGCTCTTGGGACTGCTTTTCAAATAGACCGTAATGTTCGTGAAACATCAATTGTGGTTGTAATGCTGGCTATCGAATCTTACAAACAGTATATATGAACTCCTGTCATATAGCCGTCACGCCAATTTAACAATTGTATAGGCTTGGGCGAATAGCGAATTTTAGGTTTGAAGCAAATAGTAATTTTGGTTGAATAACTCCGAATCGAATTCGAATAGTGTATATATCTCATATTATTAAAAAAAATGTAAATATTCATCACGAAACTAACCTGCACAATATTTCTTGAAAATTCAAACAAGGCCTATGCAAATGCCTTTTTTTTTTGCATCAAAGAAAGTGGAAACAACTTTGAATACTAACAGAATCTGAGTAAGTGATAGCCTGTAAAAAATATTACACTTTAAAAATTACTATACTTAGAGCATATAAGTCAGTATAACAAGCTTTTCAACTGAAAAAGATTAATTGATGTGAGGGTGACATCTTCATACAACCTTGAAGTGGGGCTTGGTGGCAGTGCAAATTTATTTTGATTATGTGTTTTCACGGCTCAGCACCACTTCTCAGCAGTGAAGCCACTTTTACAAAAAGTTACAGACCGCTTTTATCGCTTCTGCTCTTCGAAACATGTGCGTCACGGACTTTTTTTTTTTCGCAAAAAATTTTTTGTTTTCACTCGTAACTTTTTTAAAAGCTGTGTTTCATTTACTACAAACTTCGGGATACAGCAAATGGATGCCGCGTCAGGCTCAGGTTCGTTATAAGCGAGCTCGACTGTGTGCATCTATTTGTTTGTCTCGAATAATTCTAAGCTTTCAATCACTTTACTTCAATTCAAAGCGAATTCGAATACTGCATTATTTGTTCGAACATTCAGAGCATTCAAATATATACACAAGCCTACAATTGTAGTGAAGCGCCAGCTACTAAAGCTTATTTATCTAGCAGTGTCCAGAACCGCCATCCTCTCTGGCACAAGCGTTACAAATCAGCTTACTGCTTACTGCTTATCTTGCTGTTGGTATCATTATGTAAAAGAAAACATGTGGCTCTTTAACGCATGTCTGTGCATACCACATTTTTACATATCTTTAATGTCATTTCACAACATTTCACTCGAGAAAAAAGTCACAACACAGTCACCTTCCCTCTGCATGTTTCACATAACATCGATTTCCAAGGTGCATGAAATCTGCTGAATTTCGAATATTAAAAACTGTAAACTAAATGTGGCTGGAGAGTCTGTTTATTGTGTTTAATTTTATCCGGCCAGACAGATCTGTCAAATATGTTTATACCTTAAAACCTAATAATGCTGCATGGACAAAAAAAAAGAGTGGGTAGCTAATTTACGCTCATTTTAAAGGGCAAGTGACACTTTGATGTAATGACCACTTTTCACGGTACCTTAGAGTTTGTTATGAATGGATCCACTTCATGAAACAGTTGAGAAATTTTCAAAGAAGAGCATCTCTTTTTTGCATGTGACATTGCGATAGAGGCCGTGATCTGATATTTCTCACCTTCTTTTTTATAATAAATGCCTCGTGAAGAACACAGCATTTTTCATTGTTGTACTTACGAAGAACGCATGTGCTGTGAAAGTTCAGAGTGCATTTCCAACTTTTACGATGGTCAGCAAAATGACCAGCTCCCACTTAAAAAGGACAGACTGGTGTGCTAGTTGGTAGTACATACCTTAGAACAGTAGCAAAAAAAAATCACACATACAACGACAGAGCAAGACGGGACACAACACTGTGTCCTGCCTTGTTCTGTCGTCGTCTTTGTGATTATTTGCACTACTGTTCTGAGTCAGCTCCCACCCTTCCCTTAACCAACATGCACCAAGAAAACTTCAACAGTGCAGTATAAACACAAATGTACAAAAGAGAGCTGACATGGACAAGCACATTTCTGCTATCATGTTTATTCACGCGCTGTTTGAATTTTCTAGACAATGAACTACCTACTCACCAAAACACTCACGTTAACCAGCATGCAGTGCTCTCTAAACATGTCATTAATGCAAAACCAATTTGGCTTAGGCAGCATTAACAACATGGCAATGGGATGGAAGGGTAGGGTTTTTTCATGCATGGAATACCCCTGCACTCAGAGTTGTTGACAACCTGGAGCATATGAGACAGCTTTTTTGGTGTCGAAAAGAGGACAGGAAGACTGTACATGGTGACCATGAATTTAGGAAGTGTGACAGGTGGTCCACGAAATTTTCACAGCACACACATTCTTGATGGGTACAATGATGAAAAATAACTGTTTGGTTCACGAGGCAGTTTGCATTAGAAAAGGAAACGAGAACTGTGCAAGTATGGCCGCCATCGCACTGTGGAAAAAAAAAAAAAGATTATTTTTTTGAGCATTTGTGAAGTGTGCAGTACTGACGAGTGGCATCATGCATGCGCCCTAATCTCAGTTCCACTGTCTGTTAAAGTGTGTACCTTACAAAAAAACCTGTTCCCTCTGCACAGCACAACGAGTTGAAGACCAGCATTTCTACAGTACTTTCGCCTTTCCGTGTGGGCATATTTTTCCTATTTCATGCAAGTACTGCAAATGCTTCAAACTCTAAGGAGTTGCTTGCATTCCTAGTGAAAAGTTTTTTTTTTTTATGCACCAGCATGTGAGTTATGTCTGAAAATTCATAGAAAAACTGAAGTGACGGGCATGCATTCCGTCATCAGTGCTGTGCCTGCCGGTCTTTGCCTCTATATCACATGCAAAATCTCGGCAACCCTTTGATGTTGTGACAACACACAGCCGCAACCAAGCCACTTTACCAACTATCCTGATGGCACTTGCAGTCTCTTCAGTGATGCCACTATTAAAGAGGCTGCAGTGTCTGTTTCACAAAATTAAAGCAGCGAACATGCACGCACACACACACAAACTCACTGGTGGTGCTGTCTTCTGGAGTGTTTCAAGCAAGTGCACGATCTTGGCCTCCTGCTTAACGTATTCAACTTCCTGGACCACATCCAAACTGGCTGCTCCTGCCCGGCCCACATTTACTGTGATGGGCTTTACCAGAGCACTGCGAGCAAAGTTTTGGATCTTCTTAGGCATGGTGGCTGAGAAAAGTAAGGTCTGTCTTTGGCCCTGCGAAAATGATAAATAAATGCGTTTTTGTTCCAGCCTGTCAACACATATCCTTTTTCTGACAGTATAGCTCTCTATATTTACAATGATGCTCTTTCAAGACAGTTATAGGATGTAGAAAAAAGCTCTGTTCAGTGACTGTCTGAATGAGCTGGATGAAGAAATCACTGAAACGAAGGACTTACTGAAATTCTCTCATGCTCTGTTATTTCTTAGAAAAATTTATTTTGGCTAGCAGGTATCTGTGCAAAAAAAAAAGAAAAAAAGAAAAAAAAAGGAGAAAATTATGGGAAAAAATTATAATGCAAGTGACATCACCCATCCGTGTTCTGTGTATTGTACAGTCTTGGGTACTGCACAGCCTTTTTCACTCTGATAGCTGCCAGTGCTCATTTTCCATCCCTTCTGCTCCTATGAAGGAAATAAATGAGCAGTACCCTCAATGTTCCCCATCATCCTATTGCTCTAGCTGTGTCATAAGCTATAGATGTGAGGAAACATACATGGGTGGTTTGATGCGTATCATCCGCCTGTGCACCAGTAAAATAGTGAAGGAGAGGAAAACTCATGCAGCAAGTAGTGTGGTAGTGCAAGTGAGCGCACGTCTCCTCCTCTATCTTGCATTGCAGCTATGCTAGCCCCCATAAGCACATGAGCACGTAGGCAGACTACACATCCCATCTTGCTCTGAATGTTTCATTGACTATAGAAGACAAACAAATGCCAGCAGTGAATTGCATATTTACTAATAATACTCTAGAGAAAGAAGTGCAGAACCTCTGTTGCAACCAATTCTGCCGAACAATTTTTTTTATTTTTGTTTATGAACAGGTCCCGAAAATAAAATAAGATGGTGATTTGCCCTTACTCAAGGGCACTACAGTGTTACCAATGTTTTGGTTATGCTAAATCCACACGATGCCATTGACTGTACCTTGCTGTTAGATGTTTTTGCATTTTCTCTTAAGTGGCACTTCACCTATATATCATCTGTTTCTTTTCCAAATAAATGTTAGTTGCGAGACAGCGTTTGTCTCTGTTCTTTTTCTTCGTCCTCGTCCCGTGTGCACTGTTCAACCAAGATGAACCCATACCAACTCGCTCAAGCTTCCATTCTTATGCCTGTACCTTAAAGAAAGAGAAGATGGTGCGGACATCCTCCTCAAAGCCCATGTCAATCATGCGATCAGCCTCATCAAGGCAGAGGTATCGACACATGTCCAGGTTCACCATCTTCTTGTCCAGCATGTCCATCAGCCGGCCAGGTGTTGCCACCATCACATGCACACCCCTGCACAGTGAGAAAGAAGGCACTATTCACGCATTGCCCGAAATAGTGTTGCATATAAAAGGGGCATGTACCTAATTTCTTTTTATTGATAGTGCACCTTTAGCGGTGAGCCAAAGACATGTTTACTGGGAAAAACGCAGAGGTAACAACCGACCTCCTGTCAAGCGGAGCGAGCGCGAGCAGCAACACCACTCTTCCTTCTCTTCTTTTGCTGGCGTTACTGCCTGTGCCATAATATATCAATGCTACAAATCACTCCCTCCCAAGAAAAGGAGCCATCCTCCAGGCGACCTATGGAACGGTCAGGACGGATGGGGCGTAGTGGGGCTTCAATCGATCGACCTGAACAGTCTCACGGTCATGATGGCATCGGTCTGTCGATGGTTGAGTCAGCTGAACAATATAGTTAACCGGTGAGGCCTCACGTAGGACTCGGTAGGGGCCTTCATACTTTGGCAGTAGCTTGGTGGAAAGAACAGGAACAGATGAGGGAACCAGAAGTCATACCAAGGTGCCAGCTGAATACGACTGCAAAGACAGGTTTTTGTCGCGACGGTCCTTCTGGTACGCTTGATCTTGTGCTGTTAAAGAACGTGCGAGTTGCCTGCATTCTTCCGCATAGGTGGCGACTTCGGATAGAGTTGTGGATTCTGAAGCGTCCGGACGATACAAGAGAATTGTCCATGAATGAGGAAGGTTCGCGTCTGTAGAGGAGGAAGAATGGAGAGAATCCTGTCGTAGACTGAGTGGTGCTGTTGTAAGCGTAAGTTACAAAGGGGAGTATCCGGTCCCAGTTGAAGTGGTCAGCGGACACGTACATGGATAACATGTCATCCAGTGAGCGGTTAAAGCGTTCGGTCAATCCATTCGTTTGTGGATAGTACACACTGGCTGTCCAGTGAGCAACAATGCATTTACGAAGAAGGGCTTGTACGGCTTCAGAGATGAACGTACGTCCGTGGTCGCTGAGTAGCTCATGAGGCGTGCCATGGCATAGAACAAGATTGTGAAGGATAAATAAGCCAACTTCACGTGATGTGGCCTCTGGCAGCACAGCAGCGTCAGCATAGCGTGTCAAGTGATCAATGGCAATAATCACCAAGCAGTTACCGTGAGGCGTGTAGGGAAGGGGACTGTACAAGTCAATTCTGATGCGGTCGAAAGATTGGGAGGGTCAAGGCAACAGCTGCAGTTAACCATTAGCTATGTGCAGTGGGGGGTGCAGCGATGGCGTAGTGGTTAGAGCACCCGCCTCGCATGCAAAAGGTCCGTGGCTCAAATCCCGGTGCCGCGCAGTTCCCAACCGGATTAAAAAAAAAAAATCCGCGTGGTGATGGAACTGCATTAAGAGGCCTGGGTTGCGGCCTCACCGGCAACCACCGCCGGGCACGCACTCCCTCACCAGAGAAGGATTGGCCACCCTGGTGCAGTATCTGGCCACTACCTCCCACATGCATACGTCAAATAGCTCACGGCCCTCAGTCCCCAGCAGCTGCGAAGCAACTGACCACGGCGGCGGTCAGATCTACAACGCAGCAGAGGGTGCTAACAATCTCTGGATCCGGACAGGCCGCTATTTGAACCTGAACTTGGCAACGTTTAACGCTAGAACCTTATCTAGTGAGAGAAGTCTAGCTGTACTATTCGAGGAGATAGAGGGTGTTAAATGGGATATAATAGGGCTCAGTGATGTTAGGAGGACAGACGAGGCTTATACGGTGCTACAGAATGGGCACATCCTTTGCTATAGGGGCTTGGCTGACAAAAGAGAACTGGTAGTGGGGTTCCTAATTCACAGAAACATAGCTGGCAACATAGAAGAATACTATAGCATTAATGAAAGGGTGGTAGGTATCGTAATTAAACTGAATAAAAGATACAAGATGAAGGTGGTACAGGCTTACGCACCTACATCCAGCCATGATGACGCTCCAGTTGAAAGCTTCTATGAAGATGTGGAATCGGCAATGAGTAAAGTAAAAACACAGTATACTATACTGATGGGAGACTTTAATGCAAAGGTAAGGAAGAAGCAGGCTGGAGACCAGGCAGTAGGAGATTATGGCATCGGTACTAGAAACGCCAAAGGAGAGCTACTAGTAGAATTCGCAGAATGCAATAACTTACCGATATTGAATACCTTCTACCGAAAACAAGGAAACCGCAAGTGGACATAGAGGAGCCCTAATGGCGAAAATAAGAACGAAATAGACTTTATAATGAGTGCATACCCAGGCATCGTGCAGGATGTGGAAGTGGTTGGCAAGATACGATGCTGTGACCATAGAATGGTACGGTCTCGAATTTGCCTAGACTTGAAGAAGGAACGACAGAAACTGATACGCAAGAAGCCAATCAATGAGCTAGCACTGAGAGGGAAAGTACAGGAATTCAGAGTCTCGCTTCAGAACAGGTACTCGGCTCTTAGTGAGGAAACCAACCTTAGCGTAGATACAATGAATGATAATCTGACGAGTATCATTACGGAGTGTGCAGTGGAAGTTGGAGGCAGGGTAGTTAGACAGGACACTGGCAAGCTTTCCCAGGAAACAAAGAATCTCATTAAGAAGCGTCAAATCATGAAAGTCTCAAGTACAACAGACAAAATAGAACTGGCAGAGCTTTCAAAGTTGAATAATAGGCGTAAGGTATGCGATGTAAGAATGTATAACATGGAGAGAATTGAACACGCTCTGAAAAACGGAGGAAACGTCAAAGCAGTGAAGAGAAAACTTGGAATAGGCAAAAATCGGATGTATGCACTAAGGGACAAAGAAGGCAAAATAACTACCAATATGGATAGGATAGTTAAAATAGCAGAGGAGTTTTACAGAGATCTGTACAATAGCCGGGACAACCACGACTTTAACACTATAAGAACTAGTAGTAACCCAGATGACACCCCACCAGTAATGATAGAAGCAGTCAGAAAAGCTTTGGAGAGCATGCAAAGAGGCAAAGCTGCTAGTGAGGATCAGGTAACATCAGATCTGCTGAAAGATGGAGGAGAGATTGAGTTAGGAAAACTAGCCCCCCTGTTTACGAGATGTCTCCTGATGGGAAGAGTACCAGAGTTTTGAATGAACGCTAACATCATCTTAATACGTAAGAAAGGAGATGACAAGGACTTGAAGAATTACAAGCCGATCAGCTTGCTCTCTGTAGTATACAAGCTATTTGCAAAGGTAATTGCTAACAGAGTAAAGAAAACAATAGGATTCAATCAACCAAAGGAACAAGCAGGATTTCGAACAGGCTACTCAACAATCGACCACATTCATACTATCAATCAGGTAATAGAGAAATGCTCCGAATATAACCAACTACTATACATAGCCGTCATAGATGACGAGAAGGCATTTGATTCAGTAGAAATATCAGCCGTCATGCAGACACTGCGGAATCAGGGCGTCGATGAAGCATATATAAACATCCTGGAAGAAATCTACAGGGGATCAACTGCTACCATAGTGCTTCATAAAGAAAGCAACAGAATACCAATCAAGAAGGGTGTAAGGGAGGGGGACACAATCTCCCCAATGCTATTTACCGTGTGCTTACAGGAGGTTTTCAGAAGCCTAGAATGGGAACAGTTAGGGATAAGAGTTAATGGAGAGTACCTTAGTAACCTGCGCTTTGCCGATGACATTGCATTGCTGAGTAACTCAGGGGACGAATTACAACTCATGATTACGGAGTAGACAAGGAGAGCAGAAAGGTGGGTCTTAAAATTAATCTGCAGAAAACGAAAGTAATGTACAACAACCTCGGAAAAAAGCAGCGCTTCGAGATATGTAATAGTGCACTTCAAGTTGTAAAAGACTATGTCTACTTAGGGCAGGTAATAACCGCGGAGCCAAACCACGAGATTGAAGTAACTAGAAGAATAAGAATGGGGTGGAGCACATTTGGCAAGCACTCTCAAATTATGACAGGTAGATTGCCATGATCTCTCAAGAGGAAGGTATATAACAGCTGTATCTTGCCGGTACTTAGCTACGCAGCAGAAACCTGGAGACCTACAAAAAGGGTGCAGCTTAAATTGAGGACGACGCAGCGAGCAGTGGAAAGAAAAATGGTAGGTGTAACCTGAAGAGACAAGAAGAGAGCAGAGTGGATTAGGGAACAAACGGGGGTTAAGGATATCATAGCTGAAATCAAGAAGAAATATACATGGGCTTGGCATGTAGCACGTAGACAGGATAACTGCTGGTCATTAAGGTTAACTAACTGGATTCCCAGAGAAGACAAGCGGGTGTGGGGGAGACAAAAGGTTAGGTGGGCAGATGAGATTAAGAAGTTTGTGGGTATAACTTGGCAGCAGCAAGCACAGGACCGGGTTAACTGGCGGAACATGGGAGAGGCCTTTGTCCTGCAGTGGACATAGTCAGGCTGATGATGATGATCATGATGATAATGTGCAGTGGGCTTTTTCGGTGTTCACATTTGGAACACGAACGTACGTACTGTCGGGCAAAGCAGTACATTCCGCACCAATAGTAGCGCAGGCCGGAGGCGCGCATACGTTTTTATCACACCGGCATGGCCGCATTGAGGATCCGCGTGAAAGGAGTCGCAAATATCGGCACGTAGGTGGCGAGGAATCACAAGCAACCACTTGCAATCACAGGAGTCCATCGCGGATGATGAAGTGTCGAGCTGTGTGTCGCAGTGAACGATTGGCGGTAACTTGAGATGACTGAGACAGTAACGCTATCATAGAGACCATCCAAACGTTTTGGAGCTGCTCGTAGGACATGTCAGTGTACGAAAGTGCCGCAGCATCGAGGCTGGAAACAGGAGCACTTCCATGTTCACAGGGAAGTGGAGAACGAGAAAGAGTGTCGGCATCTGAATGTCTGTGGCCTGACCTGTAGACGACACGGATATCATAGTCTTGGAGGCGTAATGCCCAACGAGCGAGATGGCCAGATGGATCTTTTAGTGACGATAACCAGCAGAGGGCGTGGTGATCAGTCACGACATCAAATGGACGGCCATAGACGTAAGTTCAAAATTTTGTGATTGCCCAAACGATGGCCAGACATTCCTTTTCTGCGACTGAATCATTCTCTTCAGCCCTTGAAAGAGTGCGACTGGCATAAAAAACGACGTACTCGTCGAAGCCAGACTTGCGTTAAGCAAAAATAGCGCCAAGGCCGACTCCACTAGCGTCAGTGTGGATTTCAGTAGGGGCATCTAGATCAAAGTGACGGATAATCAGTGGAGATGTCGGCAAATGACATAGTTTCGCGAATTCATCATTGCAATCGGAAAACCACACTGAAATGCCCTCGCTGTTAGAAAGTAGCCATGTTAAAGAGGCCATGACGAATGTGAAATTATGGACAAATCGAGGAAAGTATGAACATAAACCGATAAAGCTCCAGAGTTCCTTTAGTGTCGATGGCTTCGGAAATTGGGCAATGGCACAGTTTTCCAGGGTCAGGTAGAACACCATCCTTGCTGACAACATGCCGTAAGATGGTGAGCTTCTGGGCGGCGAAATGGCACTTTTTCAAATTTAGTTGGAGCCCAGCATGTGTGAGGCAATTTAGGACACTTGCGAGGCGCAGAAGATGGGTATCAAAGTCTCTTGAAAAACGGCGACGTTGTCTAGATAACAAAGACACATCTGCCATTTGAGGCCTCAAAGTACACTCAAACCACGTTATAACGTAATGGGATATAAATAAATAATGGATATAACAAAGTGAATGAAATTCCCCTTGAAAGCGCCATTGAGAACCATACATTTTAAACCTCGTTGTAACGAAGTAAAATTGACCGGTAAATGAATATAACAGACTAAATTAGTCTATAAAAAAAACCGACCGTAGTGTGTTAAGTATATCGTTTTCTGTGGAGTTTGACGCTCGTTCGGTACGGCTCTTTCAAAAACTCCCGCGCCGACCTTACAGCCACGCCACACCACGCGCAGCTGAGAGATCCCTCCTCTTTACAAGCCAGAGGAGAGGATTGAGGAAGCGCTCAGCAGGTTACATGACCGAGAAGAGGCGCCGCGGTGCAAAGCGATTTCCCTCTCACTTATAAGAACACACGATGGGGAAGCTTCAGAAGACATTGATTTATTCACAAATCAGAGAACATCTGTCATTAATTAAAGTAATCAGTGATGTGCATATGCACACATTTGCCTTGCAGCGAGTCAATTAATTTCACACATAGTTTGCAAAGCATAGTAGCCCGTGGCCAAGTCCACCGCCAACACTCTCTAAAAAGGACGGCAACGACTGCGTCTCCGCCGCTACCCTCAGCACCGAAAAATGAGGACTCTCCACGACAGCTTTCGTTTTTTTCCCTCTCTCTCCACGCATGGCCTTGAAAGGAGAAGGGTCTCTACGTGCAGAGACGGAAAAGGGAGAAGCGTGGCACAGGCGCATCGCAGATCGGCATTTGAGAGAGAGCAAACAATCTGCCACAGTCTTTTCTTTCCTTTTCTTTTTTTCCTTTTTCATGCGCAGCATTGAGAGGTGTGCTGCTAGATAGGACATGATGCTGAGACCATTTTCGAAGCGCTGTATGTTCGAATTAATCGTCGCAAGTGCTTGTGCGTTCGAATTACAGGGCGTTTTCGCCCATTGGAATACACATAGCTTTGACGGGACCACAGCGAGAGTTCGAATTAACCGGATGTTCAAATTAAGCGTGTTCAAATTAATGAGATTCGACTGTGTTTATTTTCCGTCACACGCATGGTCGCGTAGCGGTACATCGAGCCGCGAGGCAGTTTTCTACTTTGCATGCTTATAGGCGTGCGCTCATTTGAGCATACATTGCCACAAACTGTTATAATCGATGTAATGAAATAATGGGTATAACAAAATAATTGTGGCTCCTTTTCAACTTTGTTATAGCAAGGTTCGAGTGTATGCTGCCCATCAGACGCTCGACGGTGACAGGGGCATTGCAAAGACCGCACGGCATCACATTAAACCCGTACAAGCCGTCCGGAGTTACAAACGCAGTCTTGGCACGGTCAGCTTCATCCATGGGTACCTGCCAGTATCCCGATCGAAGATCCAGCGAGGGAAAGAACTCTGCTCCTTGCAAACAGTCGAGAGTGTCGTCAATTCTGAGGAGCGGATAAACATCTTTGCACATGGTCTTACTAAGGCGTCTGTAATCAACACAAAATCGGATGCTCCCACCCTTCTTTTTCACAAGTACCACCGGGGAGGCCAACGGACTGTTGGACAGCTTTATGGCGCCACGATTGAGCATATCAAACATTTGATCATCAATAACTTGGCGTTCATCGTGAGAGACCCGGTATGGACACTGACGCAATGGTGCGTGGGTGCCAGTGTCAATACGATGAACAATTGCAGATATTCATCCCAGATTGGTTTGTTTGAAGTCGAAAGACATCCGGAAGCGGTCAAGAAGTGTCAAGAGTTAGGTTAGTTGGACAACAGGAAGGTCCGAATCAATCGATGGAAAGAAGGCGTCTAGGGAAGAGGTGGTGGACGTGAGAGCGGGAGTAATACTGGTGATCTAGCTTGTTGCATGATCGAGCAGTTGACTGGTGCAAACACAATCAATGTCCTCAAGGCGGCTGATGCATTCGCCACAGAGTAAACGTGACTGGTACTAAAAGCAGATTCGTGGCATAAATGGCTGTGCGAGTGTTTTCGACGATCAGAAGAGCAAAAGGTAGAACGTTTTTTCGACAAGTGAAGTCTTTTGACGGCGTGAATATGACGTTCGAAAAAGCGACATGGTCACACGAGATTGGCACAATAACAGAAGACATAGGTGGGATATTCGTCTCTGTGGCGACGACAACCTGAGAAATTGAAGGCTTATTAGAATCGTCGTCGGAGAGTGATGATAATTCTAGCTCGGCCCAGGCACAATTAACAATGGCATGATGTGTGAAAAAGAAGTCCCAGCCTAATATGACGTTGTGAGAGCAGTGTGGAAACACAATAAATTCAACCACGTACAGAACGTCCTGGATGAGTAGCCGAGCCGCACACGTCATAGAAGGGTTTTGGTGATGTGCTGTTGCCATATGCAGGGAGAGACTAGGAAGCGGACACTTTTTCTAACTTGCAACACATTGCTTCACTCAATACACACATGGCAGCTATGGTATCTATTAATGCTTGAACGGCCACACCTTCAATAAAGACAGTTATTTCATTAGTGAGTAGAGAACGAGGCCTTGTAGAGTTCGATGGTGGCGCAGTTCTTGCCTCCGGAACTGCGATG
This sequence comes from Rhipicephalus microplus, assembly GCF_043290135.1. Lineage (NCBI taxonomy): Eukaryota > Metazoa > Arthropoda > Arachnida > Ixodida > Ixodidae > Rhipicephalus > Rhipicephalus microplus. The sequence continues at coordinate 11,734,703 of NC_134710.1, forward strand.
GTCAGTTTTTCGTTTGGGCAGGTGGTGCAAGCCGAAGCATCGGTGAAGGCGAACGTCAGCGTGGGGAAGGCGATCGGCGTGGGTTGAAGGCGCGGCGGCTCGGCGAAGAAGTGTCCGAAGCAGCATAAAACGGCAGCGTCTGTGGTGTATCTGTGTGGGCGTAGCCATAGGTTTCATCAGTGGTACCTGGATGAGGGACGCACCAGCAACAGAACCGCTGAAAATGGCCAGGCAGACGACAGTAGTAACAGATGGTCCTGTTATCCGATGTGCGCTAAAGGTTGTTGGGAAGCGTTGAAGGACGGCGGTAAATGGGAACATGCAAGCCTGCTGGTTAGTGTGCTGCATAGAAGGCGTTCGTTTGGTGAGCAAAGTCGGTGACGTTTGACGGCGCATGTGCCTGCTTTCGGGTGACGTCAGCGTAAGTCAGGGGAGCGGACACAGGTGGTGGCTGGTACGTGGGCGAAAGTGCCTCGCAGACTTGTTCTTCAATGGTTTGGCGCAGCGACGAGGTCAGCCCATGAGTATATCTGGGGAGGAAGGGTGCAAGGGACAACTGGCGTGCCACTTCCTCTCGGATGAATTGCTGGATTTGCAGTGTCAATACCGTCTGCTCTGGAGAAATTGCACCAACGGTCAATGCCGACATGCTGGTCGTGTCGAAAGTAGGGCGTCGCGTTGAAATGCGCTGTTTTCGCAACTCATCGTAACTTTGGTAGTGTTGGATAACTTCCACAACTGTTTGCGGGTCTTTCGCCACCAGCATCTGGAAGGCATCGTCTTCGATGCCCTTTATTAATATGCTTTACCTTGGAGGTTTCCGACATGCCAGGATTGAAGCGACGGCAGAGGCTTACGACGTCCTCGATGTAAGACGTGAAACCCTCCCCAGACAGTTGGGTGCGATCCCGCAAGCGCTGTTCTGCGCGGAGCTTGTGCATTGTCGGTCGGCCAAACACGTCCGCGAAGGTGGTCTTGAAAGTGGCCCAGTTGATAAGATCAGCTTCATGGTTGTTGAGGCAGAGCTCTGCTACTCTTCTGAGGTAAAAGTGAACGTGGCCAAGTTTGTAGTTTTCGTCCCGCCTATTATTGGGGCTTACTCGCTTGAATGAAGAGAGCCAGTCCTCGACGTCCTGCTCATCGGTGCTGCTGAAGATGACTGGGTCTCACTCTCTCGGAACGCCAGAACAGCGGGCAGGTGGGGATGTAGGAGCGGTCTGCTGTGTAACGTCGGTGGACATCGTTGATGGCAAAGGTAGAGTTCGGTTGCGGAGTTCCAGGATGGAAAAGGGATCCTGCACTCTGCATCACTTGATAGTGCACATTTAGCGGTGAGCCAAAGACACGTTTACTGGGGAAAACGCAGCGGTAAAAACCGACCAGCTGTAAAACGGAGCGAGCGCGAGCAGCAACACTCTTTCTTTTTTTCTTTCGCTGGCGTTCTTGCCTGTGCCATATATCAATGCTACATTATAAATGAAACAGATGGCACACCAACCAAGATTATTAGCAAAAAAAAAGAAAACATTTCAGGTGCAACTCGAACCGTTCTTCATGGGTGGCTTTGTTTGAATAGAAGCAGGTCTTTTCCTTCGAGCCGAGGGACCATGCCTATTTTCTGGAAAGCACATAGTACCAGATGCTCGGCCATGCATTTGTCACCTGGTGTCGCATGGGTATGCCATGAGTATGATGACAACTAAAAAAAAGTCACGTAAGGTCTTTGGTGTGGCAGTCGATTATGACATGGGAGCTGTCAAGAGCAGTATGGTGATTGTTCATGTCACTCTCAGCACCTGCTTTCAGCATTTCACATACTACCACCCAAAGAACATAAGGGCTAGCTCAAACAAGCAAATGATTATTGATGACAAAAAGATCCACTTATACTACAGTAAAACCTCAATTATAAGAATTCCATGAGAGCACACGAAATATTCGTATCACCCCCAATTCGTAAGAGCCAAAAACTAGTTGAAGTTGATAATGAAGATAAAGAGGAACTTTATTGGGCTCAACTACTACTTGCTCAAAAAAGTCTATGATCCTCTTTTGAACTTTCCTGCCTGCACCGACTATCAATAAATGGCCGCGGCTTCCTCACTCATGCTACTGGCGCTTAAAGCATGTCAACACTTGGCATCAAAGGGAGGGAAAGCGGCAAAACTTATTGAAAATTCACTTGCTTCACCGCTTAAGCAGCCGGAAAACCACGCGACGAAGTCAACTCGAAAAAATCAGTCACACCATAGAATTCAAGCGAAAACACCAGAGTGGCCGTGAAACCACGTCCGCGCCCACCGAAATTGTCCACATTTTTCATTTCATTTCATTTCATTTATTTCGCCCTTAAAGGCCCGAAGGCATTACATAAGGGGGGACAAGTAACAAGATAGGGTACAATGTTCAACAGGATAAGTAAATAAATAAATAAATGAATAAAAGCAAATAAGTTTACACAGGAGACAGGAATCAGAAATCACATGAACGAACTAGAATAAGATAAAAAAGAATACACAATGCTTTACATATGTTAAACAATTGCAGAGCAAAACTAAGTACAATTCTAAAATGATTGGCGATAAACACGAAGTAGTTGAGATTAGCAGGAGAGAAGCTTGAAAAAATTTGTTCTTCCTACTGCTGCCGCCTTCACCGCTTGAGAATTCATTCCATTTTGCCCGTTTCCTGAGAATCGAAAATTCGTACCGAGTTCTAGTTTTGCAAGCAAAGCACTGAAAATAAACAGTTTACACTTGTACGAACGTTGTTTTGGAAGATATGCCAGCAGAAACGAGCGGACACGAGTGGACACATTGGCAGTGGCGGCGACGGATTCAGCCGGCAGTACGAAAGCGAGCCAGACACATTAGGGCGTACCGATTCGCTACTGCTGCACTTTCTTCTACTACCAGTGTTCGCAGCGATCATAATACAAACCAGGCTCTCGATGAACGCGTCCTAGTCAAGGCCGCGAGCTTTGTCGTGTTGTGCGAGTAGTTCACGACTGTGGCGACGCGAGCCACCACCGACACCTTTGCTGACATGTTGAATTTGCAGCTCAGTGTTTACATCAGGTGGTTTGAGACCTAGTGCAGTCTGTGTAGCCCAAGCCGTGAAGCAAATAGGCGATCTGCTATCGCGTGGCCGAAAAATTAATCTCGGGCAAATTTTTTCGCGTCAGCCTCACAGCATGGTTTTCTAATCACGTAGGCCGCGAAGCAGGGGAAATTTCCACGAGTTTTGCTGCATTCACTCCCTTTGAGACACGGTGTGAACAAATTGTCCCCCCACAGACAAGCCGCGTTGTGCCGTTCGCACGCAGGGGTCAATCATGCGTTCGTATCATCCGCTGTGGCTAGGAACCCATTCGTATAACACCGAATCAGCATATTTTGTATAATGTAGTCCCTCTGAAGGAACCTCAAAATTCGTATCATTGAGAAATTCGCATCAATCGTAATCATATCATCAAGGTTATACTATGCTTGTGATAGCCAGAAAATGGAAGTAGAACCATCTTGTGAGACTTTTCACAGAACTGAATCTCAAATTTAAACATTTTTGATAGTTTTTTTCCACCTGCATAAAAAAATTCTCGATGCTGAACTGGCCTCAATCACTGTTTAACTCTTTCAATCTGGCGCAACAAGTCAGTGGACATAAAGCTTCGATGACTTCAGATCTCCTCCAAGATGTAAAACCAGTAAATTACACATTACTTAGATTATCTGGGATACTTATGACGATTCCTCTGTCTGTTTCAATTTGTTCTGTTTAAAGTTTGCATACCCCACCTCACTACAAGTGAAATTTGAACTACAGGTGGTTTTCAGTTGAACAAAAGACCAGCATCACGGACAGCACAGCCTTCAATAGTGGACTGCTGAAGCAGCATTTTGACCACTTTTGCTGCTAATTTTTCTGATCCTAGAAGTAGTGTTTACTTGAGTAATCATGTGGGATCATCTGATCTGAGTTCAAGAAACACATAAAAGCTTAGGTGCTTGTGACTTTGGTATGTGCTCGCAGATGAGTTTCCTTTTTGTGAAGAGAAATTATGCTGTATACTTGATGAGTGGAAATCCAAAAAAAAAAATGGCAGAAAGGGGCAGATAGAAGCTTGCAATGAAAAAATCCGTAAACAGGGGTTGTGTGCCCGAGCCGACGTTGCGACCACGACCTTCTCTAAGTGGTTTCCACAAGTGGACTCGCCTTCTTCAAGGCTAGAACTGATTTCCTTAGCACTAACGTGTATACAGGGCTGGACAGATACATGTATGTGAGACACTATTTTAGATACTCTTTGGGTGTCTTATATCTGTATCATGATACATCTAGCAGGACAAGTATCTGTATCTCCGGTACATTGAATAATGTATTGTGCATATTAAGATACAAGATATTGCAATTGCAACACTACCATGTGAAGCAATAATAGCCAATTGAACTGCATTTCTTAGGCTGGTACTGGTGCCACATTGCCACCTGAATAAAACTAAGGGCAGTGACATGATTTTATCTTTTCATCACAGTTAACCAGTGAGGGAAGGCGATGAGGTATGCATTTCCCTTTTGATGAGACAGAGCAACATGACATTGCTCGCGCAGTCTCAACAAATCCAAGCGAGCGAACATAAACTTTCGTGCACTCGCCTGTGTTTCTTTTGCTTTCCATTTTTAGTTTCGCTGGTGTCATTACACTCTTAGCCATTTACCAGCATCACGTACCACAATGCGAGCAGCAATGACTGTACATATTATGACGCCTCCCTGCTGCGTGGTACTTCGGTAATGTTATGAGTAGAAGAGCACGAGGTACGTGCCGGCTGATGGAATGCAGTACACATGCGCAAGACCCCAATGGTGGGCTGACATGCCACGTTCCCGTGCGAGATTGAACGGAAAAAGGCCCATGGCACGCGACCCGAGCTGTTATAGAAAATCATGGAGGATGAGCTGACACAGTGCTATAGAGCTTCGAACAGCGAAGGTCAGGAAGGTCAGCGTAGAGCTGCCCGGTTCTGAAGGCTGTCGGCGCAAGAGGTCTTGGAAGTGGTCGCCGAACTCGGAGGTCCCAAGTAAGGCTGCCCGGACTTGCCACAACCTTGCACAGCAGTTCCTGGAAGAACTACAGCTCTTCCACTTCGAGTCAGAATCGATGCGACCCATACCAGTCATCGTAGTGCGTCGTCAATGAGGCCATGGACGAGTTGGATTTGACCAAGCGGGCCGAAGATGAAGATGACAATGAAGATGAGCAGGTGGTTTAGCGACATCTTCTAGGACGACTTCGACGACGATACCACTTCGCCATAGTTCCGGAAGTGGCGTCAAAACAGTAAGAATGTTCTACTATTGCAGGAGCGCATGAGAGTAGCCACGGAGACGCCATCTTGACTAGAGACAGATTAGAGCTAAGGATCGAACTTGACTAGGATCGGTATTAGTTCCGGTATCACTGTATAGCCGATTATTGTGTACATCAATATTTCTTGTTTGGGTGATTTTTGACGGGTTTGTTCAGATTTTTTTCATTTTGTGTAATATTAAAATGGGTTTGCCATGTTACCTCAGACTCACGTCTCTCTCTAGCTCTTTGCAAGCACTCCCGAGATAAAATTCATGGCAGGTACGAAATCTGAAACGCAGGGTTGTTTTGCATCTCGTGGCTTTCCCATTATCATTTTGAAGGATCTTGTGAATGTAAGTTTGAATTACATGCGATTGAAATGCACAAATAAGATTCTATCTATAGCACGTCGTCCCTGATGCTAGATCTAATAAAACAAGTGTTTACCTATCAGAAGATAATTGGGTGTACCACATCGTTTACATCCCAGGCCGTCATGGTGATCTAGTGGCTAAGGTACTTGGCTGCTGACCCGCAGGTCGCGGGATCGAATCATGGCTGCAACGGCTGCATTTTCGGTGGTGGTGAAAATGCTGTGGGCCCGTGTGCTCGGATTTGGGTGCACTTTAAAGAACCCCAGGCAGTCGAAATTTCCGGAGCCCCCCACTACGGCATCTCTCATAATCACATGATAGTTTCAGCCCATTAATCCCCACATAACAATCAATCAATCAATCTTTTTCATCTTGCTATTTCTACTCAAAGTGCTCTTGACATGACATGATTGTTACCATAATTGCTTTCTTAGTGGCCCCTCTTTGCATTCCATACATTACCTAGTGCTTTGAACTGTTTTTTTTTTCGGTATGGTGACTACAATGTGCATTTTCTGAAGTTCAGCCACGATAATCTCTGTGTTTTATCTTTACTTTTAACTGTCTGCTTTATTTCTGCTACTGTTTACACACTTATATTTGCCTGAGTTTACTCCTCTGCAAAGGCGGTGCGATGTCAAAGCACGTTAAAAGGTACCAGGCAACCCTTTTTTTAGCCTGATCAGAAAATGTCGCCAATAGGTAGTCGAGGCTTCCAAAATATGCGAGCCAAATATTATAGTGCAGCACATGGCCTGGAATTTACAATAAATTGTCAAAGACAGCTAAACATCAATATCTCTTTTCACGAAAAATGACGCTATAGGCACATAATCACTTCGTCCCAGGCCAAGTACCAGCCATTGATACTTGGCCGCACGAGGCCTCGACTTGTCCACATGCGTGCATGATTCCACTGAAAATCCGTGCAGGCAAAGAAAAAAAGAGAAAAAGTGCTCAAGATCAAGAGGCCCACATGACGCCTTTTCTTTTCCCATGCCATCTCTCCTAGTTTAGCTTCCAGCACTTTCGTCAAGACGAGCGAATAGAGATTCCAATTGCAGCATGCGACAAACCTTTGTAACTTCGCTCATACTGAATGAGTTTTGGATATTTTCGCGGCAGTGAATTCGTGTGACAATGAGCTCTTTGAGTGAACCCCTTGAAAAACTTTTTCAGGGCCCCTTTAAAGAACAGTAGATGGTCGAAATTTCCGTAGCCCTTCACTACAACATTTCTCATAATTAAATTGTGGTTTTGGGACCTTAAACCCCAGAATTGACGTGCAAACCATTACAAGATATATGCTTATCAGAAAGCAAAGGAATCGTTTCATTTGAAATTTGTCATCATGATGCCTATATTTTGCCCTGTGAAGTCTTCTGCCAGTGAAATGGGGGACAACAGGTGCAAGTTCCACCAATCTTCGTCTGAACCAGCGCTCAGACAAGCGTGGGTCGACTTCAAGTGCAGCGACTTAGGCGGAGACTGGACGCCAACCAAGCAAAGTTTACTCTGTTCGCTGCATTTCACTCCACCCAGACGCGCACACATGGAAAATATAATTGCTGAACGATGTCGACGAAGAACCTGTGTCTTAAAGTGATGCTATCCCAACGTTGTGCCCCCCTGCTATGAAAGTTGCCACACGTGTGGTACGCAGAAGACGAAGCAGATGATCAAAGAAGCAAAACACGGATGAAGATACGTCACGAAAACTTCCTCGTGCACATACTACTGCCTGGTGGCGCTGCTCATAGCATCGCGTGACGTCAGGGTACAGTCGGAACTAAAACTAGCTTTTAAAGGCATGCTGTATTTAATTTTTTAAGGCGCACTCACGCTTACTGGTACATTTTATATGTTCCCGGGAGCTTGGCTTATCGCTTGACACAAAAAACTATAAGTGAAAAACTTCGTGTCAATGGGCCAAAATGTGAGATTAGATTGCAGTAGAAATGAAAAGAGCATGAAACATAGTGACATATCCCAGCATTTCTTTTGTGTTATGACTAGGATTTATATTTATAAATCGTGCTTAAAATTATAAAAAACCATCGTGTCGTGCAGCCTAACAGAAGAGCCTTGAAGCTGGATTATTGCCGCGTGCATAGCTGCATCTAGCTGCGAGATAGCGATGACAACGATGAGCTCGAGATGATAGCGATGAGCTCGAAAGGCGCACCGCAGGCGAGTGACGAAAACGACAATCTTAGCGGCCTTCTTTTGAGAGCGTCTCGACCAGTTCCACTGTCCGTGTTTTTGAATAAACCCTCTGTATTTTATAATCCGCGACAATATGAAGTCTATCACTTTGCTGAACATGGTTGCGCAGTCTGATGCTGTCGTGTGTGCCAGTTCTCATAATTTGAGTATATCGTTCAGCCCTGCTCAAATCTGTGCTGCTTACGATGTAAATAGTAGCATGGAGAAAAGCGGCACTGCTGTTGAAGCCGCCAGTGAACCAAGTCAAGCCGGAGCACATGCGCACGAAAATGACACCTGCGCAGTAAACCATCGCACTCAAACACAAACCCCCCGCGCAGTCACTATTTGCGGCATGTGAGCAAACGACTTCATGTTCGCTGCAGATAAAAAAACTCTCCTTACAAATGTTTTGCAGCATTTTCCACAATACCATTCTGAGATCAGACTGCCTGATGGGCAAGATTTCCCTCGTGCTAAAACAAATAAGCACCATAAAAAATGGTTGTTGGTCCTTTCAAGAAATATAACTTGGCTAGCCCTAAAGACAAACTTCCGTGTTTAATTATAGACAAAATATATTAAGAGACCCTGATAAGATATATGTAATCAATACTTTACAGTACTGAAAAAAGAAGAACTTTCATGCACAAACCATACAGAAAATGATTTTCTTGAAGTACAAACTATACAAATTATCAAGCTTTTATAATGCAGAAAAAAAAATAAAGGGATCTTATTATCACCTTATGAGGCAATAAAATGAAGAGCACGACCTGAAATTAAACTAAAAATAAGTAAAATATGTTTTACTTCTGCAGTGAACTTTTTTTATTCATTTTTATAGATGCATTTTGTTTTATTGCTTTATGTTTCATGCTGACAGTGACCAGACGGGCTTTCATTGAACCCTTGACTACATGCGCTAACTGAACAATATGAGCAATATCTTTATATCTAAAAAGTCTGAATAACCATACGATACCTTCGCACCACTTCGAGTTGTTCCTTCACAGAAGTGCCTCCAATGCAGAGGCAGCCTCGAAGGCTTGGGTAGCCAGCACCCTCCAAGTCACGCATAAAGAAGCTCACAATTTCAAATGTCTGCTTGGCCAACTCTCGCTGCACAAAGAAATAGGATCCCATAACAATGTGGTCATACTCACTCACTTTCCATGCTATGCAGGTATTTATCAATGCACATGTCATAAACCACACACCACTGGGCCACTCTTTTGTAGCGATGCTTTCAGCTGAGAGATAGCAGGACTGGACGTGTTGATATAACATGATAACGAGTGCTTTGTTTCATTTCTTCCATCCCCTCCTGTCATATGCGCTGTTAGGTACGCTTTCTGCTAGGTTCTATGTTAACATTCATCGCTCACGGCTGATTACATTGATGTTGCAAATGGGCCGTCACTATGATGAAGCACAAGAAGAATCGGAAAAGGCACTGCTACAAAATAAAGGCCCAGCATAAATAGAAAGTTCAGCAGACAGGAATGCAGCGATCAAGTGCTTTACTCCATCAAAGAGTAGTAAGTGCACCTTTGTTATATGAAAGTCCACTCCCACAAACTGCCTAACAAAAGATTATTTCAGTTAATGTCAGCTGTAAACGTCAGCATGAACATAAATACCTGATAGGTGGACGAGGGGACGACCCTTATATTAGCTCAACTGGTAAGAGTATCAGGAGCGTAATCCGAAAATTGCAGGTTCAGTCGCTGCTGGTGGCAAGTTGTCCTTTTGTCCACTTTACTTTCTTCACGTTTATATCACATTTAGTACTACAATACACTAAAAAAACAGCACAATCAACGTCCCCTTTATTTCATTAGCTTCACTATATGCTGGTTTGTGTTACACAGTGTCACTACATGTAGATGACATACAGTTCCCAAATATTTCAATACGAAAAACTAAAATTAATTCAAGAAGAGCTTTAGTCCAGCAGTACTCCCTAAGCCAGAGTTTATACATATCTGGTTTTCGGAAGAGGTTCTCATGGAGACAATGTTATGTACTTGCACGCCGTAAATCTTATTCTTGACATCAACATACAGATAAAGTTTGCCGAGCCTTTTGACAACATGCTTCACAAGTGACTACTGGATGGATGAAATAGCATTTATTAATGTCCTGCAAGAAGCATGCGAACTGCTCAGGGCTCCCACGTTGGGACTGAGAGACCTAGCCTAGCAGCCGCATCACGGGCTTCTAGACGGCCCATTTCTGGTCGGCTAGGCTGGAGCTACGCAAGGCAGCCACCCCCTCGCCGAAGTAGCATCTGGGTTACTACTTAAAAAATTTAGACTTACGTTGCATTCTGCCATCATAAAATGAGGAACAGTGTTCTTAGATAACTACTAGAACTATATTTATTTACCCTACAACTAGATAACCCCTAAAATTATGTCGTTGTATATGATAACCTCTTAAGCGCTCTCTGCCTTTAACATTAGGCACACCAAATTTATGCATACAGTTTGCGCCCTTGCACAATTTGCATATCCACATTATTTAGTCAGACTTACTAAAAACATAAAAACATTTACTCGCATATTTTGCACTCCCTTACCAACTCAAGCCAGGTGGCCAGCTCGCACACAAAGAGACTTCGGACTTTTGAATGCTTTGAATAGGCACGGCACTCACTACTCGCCGAGCAGGCAAGCGCAGTCATATACCATAAAATGGTCGTGCAAGTGCAAAGTCCCCAGAATTATGGTGCCTAGAATACCACACCAAAACCTCCAAGTCTTCTGACGGGTTGTTGGAACTGCTGGAACGTTTATTTCCCTGTATCTGCCCATCTCTTCCACTGTCAAATTGCACGCTCACGACACAGCCAACATGACATAGACTATTTTCTGCATCAGAAGCATGTGAGGGCCTGTTGCGCCAAGGCTACAACAGCTTTTCTTGTTTCTCTGTGTGTGCCTGCGCTGAAATGCACCTTGCATCAGGAATGATTGTGCAATAATGGAAAACACGGGACACAGTTTTATTGCATTTCCTGAGCATATGTATATTCACACGAAGCTGCAAAAAGAAGAAACCTTTCTAATAGATGACCTTTCTAATATATTAAAAAGGTGTGATGTTTAGTTGATGACTGTTAGAGTCAAAAAATGTAACCTAATGTCACTTTCTCTGTGTTTCCTTATGAAATTGATAGCGCACCACTAGATTTTACACTATCAAACTATTCAGGTGCTACTCTGCGTAGCAATCTATAATGGTGAATTTGCATTTCAAACGTATGAGCAGTCTTCTGACCCATTCAACGTAGTGTCCACCTGGTCATTCAAGGTTCGCAGTGTTTGCCGGAGCCACGCAACCCACTCTCTAGAATTCCCCACGGACATTTCACATGACAGAGATGTCTGGTGCCTTCCTTTTTGTCCTTGCACACTTTCACTCACACATGTATAAAGCGGAATATAAGTCGAGATATTTTCAATAAAACAACGAGCTAAAGTCACTTCTCGCTTTATATAGCGGTGTCAAGCCGACAGTGCACCGCTGTCTGGCAACATGTGGCTTGCATGTGCATGAGAAGCTGGACACGACCATATTCGCATTCAAATCCAATAGCAGGTTGTTGTTTTTTTCTCTCTTGTCAGTCTTTTTGTGTTCGTGATTTGTGCGTCTCTCATAATCAAATGGTGGTTTTGGGACGTTAAACCCCACATATCAATCGTGTTCGTGATTTGCCTCCGATCTGCTCTAAGTTCTCACTCCCCTTGACATTGTGTTTCATTTTTAGTGGTCTTTTTTTCGTTCACTGAATATGAGTGGCGATACGTATGAGTAGCATTCACTGAATATGAGAAGGCAGTACTCAGCTGCGTTTGAACTAAAGGTTGTTGAGTTCGCAGAAGCGAATGGGAATATGGCTGCTCAGTGCCGCTTTGGTGTATCAGAAAAAAGCGTGCGCTATTGGAGGGTGCAGAAAGGGAAGCTGAAGATGTGCAACCCTCGGAAAATGTCATTTCGTGGGCGAAGTACGGATCATCCGCAGCTGGAGAATACATTAGGGAACTTTGTGTGGGAAGTTCATGCGTGCTCGCTGCCAGTGACCGTGGATACCATTCGCAAGAAAGCTGTGGAACTTGTTCGAGAAGCTGGGCTCACGAGAGAAGAGTTTCGTGCACCAAACTCTTGTGTGCGTCGATTCATGAGACGCAAAAGATTTTTTTTTTCGGTGGCGCACATTCATCTGTCGAAAGTTTCCAGACGAGTTCGAGGACAAGCTTATAAACTTTCAGGGCTTTGTGAACCCGCTTCGGGAGCAGAACAACTACATGATGGGGCAGATTGACAATGCCGATAAGACCCCCATGTGGTTTGACATGCCTTCATCGACCATGATCATGCAGCGTGGCGCCAAGGATATGAAGCTGTTTCCCACTGGCAATGAGCACTCGTGCTTCACTGTCATGCTGGCATGCATGGCAGATGGTAGAAAGCTTCCGCCCTTCATCATTTTCAAGCTTAAGACAATGCCGAAGGAAGTCTTCCCGCCCGGTGTTGTCGTTCGCGTCAACAAAAAGGGATACATGGACGAGGCCATGATGCTCGAATGGATACGAGTAGTCTGGAACCGTGAGCCAGGTGCACTGCTGCGTCTTTGCAGCATGCTGGTGTTAGATGCGTTTTGTGGTCACTTAACCGACACTGTGAAGCCCGCACGGGGCGATGGAAAAATGAACCTGGCCGTGATACCAGGTGGTATGACGTCTACCCTCCAACCGATTGATGTTGTGCTAAACAAGCCGTTCAAGGACCGAGTGCGGCTGGATAACCAAAAGTGGATGTCCGCTGACAACCTAAAGACACCGATGGGCCGCCTACAAAGGCCTCCACTTGCAACTGTTTGGAGCTGGGCGCTTTCCGCCTGGCGTTCCTTGCCAGATTCCATGGTGAAAAATGCTTTTAAGAAATGTTCCATCAGCAACTTGCTGTATGGCACGGACGACAACACACTGTGGGAGGCGGCCAGCGACAAACTCTCATCTTCAGAAGACAGTAGTGCTTCGTCTGATGACTAGGAACAGTTGCGGTGGTGGTTGAGGGGAGCTCCGACGATTAGGGTGCGATGCGCCCAAATCACAAATAAATGTCGTTCGGCAATTAGGGTCGTTTTCCTTTTTATTCTTTTTCAGTAACCTGAACTTGGGGGGTCGACCTATAGTCCGGTTTATACAGTAGATCCTGCTATATGCGGGGCAATGATATTGCAACTCGAACTTTGTATGGAAACTCACACCAAAGGCAAAAATGTGCCAGGAGTGTCCGCATAATATTTGTCATAAAACGGCAGAGAAAAGGTGAAAAAGTGGCCAGCGAAAATAATTCCTAACACTGTTCAAAGTTTCCCAAAATGTGCAAAACTTTTTGGCTACATTGTACCTACTGTTAAAATATCCTTTTGATTTATATTGTTATGCGATTTCGGCTGACTGACTGAAACAGGGCATAGTGGGACATACCCAAGAAAGGTGCCTCAGACTGAGAGTGAAGAAGTAAACCCGGTACGTCGCCCTAACGCAACCCTGTGATCCCGGTACCTTTACTGGAGAGGACAACGCGGATGTGGAGAAGTGGCTTAGTATGTACGAGCGCGTCGGCAAGCAATATGGCTGGGACCCAACCGTTATGCTTGCGAATCTCATTTTCTATCTTGACAAGACCTCTTTTCTATCTTGACAAGACCTCTCGCATCTGGTTTGAGACCCATGAGCACAAAATCACAAGCTGGGAAATGTTTAAACAACAGCTCCGCGACCTCTTTGGCAACCCGTTTGGTCAACAGCTTGATGCCCGAAAGCAACTGGCCGTACGTACACAGACGTCCACTGAGCCCTACTTGACATATATTCAAGGCGTCTTAGCGTTGTGTCAAAGGGCCGATCCCAACATGACTAAAGCCGACAAGATTTCGCACGTTTTAAAAGGAATCGCCGACGATGCGTTTAGCCTGCTCGTATTTACGAACGTAACGACCATCGACGCCGTGATCGAAGAGTGCCGCCATCTCGAGCAGGCGAAGAGTCGATGCATTTTGCACCAGTTCCAGTGCCTACCCAACACTGCGGCAACGTCGTCTTGCGAAGCCACTCCTTGTCATCCGTCTACAACCGAAGACGTGACGCGCATTGTCCGACGTGAACTCGAGGCCGCTTACCCGGCTGCCAACAAACCGACGTTGCCCGACGCCTTAACGCCAGCTGCCTCTTTGATCCAGGCTGTTGCTCGCCAGGAATTGTCTAACCTGGGTATCCTGTCCACTGCACCCACCCTAGATAATAATGATCCCTCGATAGCTTCTGTGGACATGAGACGTCGCCGTCCGTACTCTATTCGAACCAGAAACCCATCCGAATGGCGAACAGCTGATGATAAGCCAATCTACTTCCGCCATGGTCGCGCGGGACACATCGCTCGTTACTGCCGCAGCCAGTGGCCGTCTATGCCTTCTGGCTCGTACCCCGCTTACCGTAACTCATTCCGTCCACCAAACCACTGTTATCCGACCCGCACTGAGTCTACAGCATTTACTGCCCCTGAGGACTACGGCCACCCTGCCCCATCATTGCCGCCGCCTCAAAGCCGCCCTTCTCATTCAAATACGCGTTGCCGCTCTCCCTCCCCATAGTTTAACCGCCGCATGTCCCCGGAAAACTAGGCTGCGCAGCTTCTGGAGGTGAAGCTGCTCTGTCGACCTTATCCGAAAATCCTCAGTTGCCCTTACGTTTGAACCGGAACACCCTTGAAGTATATGTTGATGGCACACCTGTTGAAGCTTTGATTGATACGGGCGCTCACGTCTCTATTATGAGTTCGCATTTTTGTTGTCGCATGAAGAAGGTCCTCACGCCCCCTTGACCAGTGTCGTCCAAGTTGCAGATGACGCAACAGTCCCTGTCGTCGGTATGTTCACAGCTCAATTTACCGTAGCCGGTCATCAAGTGGTCGTCCTTTTTACCGTGCTTGCAACATGTCCCCACGACCTCATACTAGGCCTCGATTTTCTTGCCGCCAATTCTGCTCTGATTGATTGTTCCGCTGGTGTGCTCCGCCTTGAACTGCCACACATCAGTGACGCCCCGTACCAACCTACATGCTGATTATAATGCAGCGACTTTGTTCACCAACCCTCCAAAACTGTGACGTACATCGATTTTCTGTGCTCACCAGCTATGCCCGACGGTGACTTTTACGCTACGCCTCTCATTGACGTACTCCTTGCGCACAATGTTGCAGTGCCCTACACAGTGCTCAGCATCACAGATAACAAAACTTGTCTACCACTTGTAAATTACGGCGCTACACGAATCATGTGCTTTCTCAAGGCATTTCTGTGGCCCACCTGTGTCCATTGCTCGATTCACAGACTGAAGTGCTTGCCTTAGACACCCTTGTTTCAACACAGCGCATACCACTCGCAACACATTCGGGCAGCCGTCAAATTATAGACATGATCGCCACTGATCTTCCGCCTCCGCAAGTTGAAGCCCTACAGCATCTTCTCGAGGCCTACCAGAATATTTTCGATTTTGGCGACCGACCTCTAGGGCAGACGTCCTTTGTCCAGCATCGCATACACACAGGTGATGCCAACCCTGTTCACCGCCGTCCCTACAGAGCGTCTGCTTTTGAGCGGAGCATCATTCAGAAGGAGGTGAACAAGATGCTAGCGAAGGACATTATTGAACCATCCTCCAGCCCCTGGGAATCCCCGGTATTAGTGAAAAAGGACGGATTGTGGCGATTTTGTGTGGACTATCGCTACCTTAACAACATCACCAAGAAAGACGCATACCCTCTGCCCCGAATTGACGACACCCTTGATTGCCTCCATGGTGCCGCCTACTTTTTTTCCATCGATCTTCGTTTTGGTTATTGGCAGATTGCCGTGGACCCCATGAACCGAGAGAAGATGGCTTTTGTAACACCCGATGGCCTCTACCAATTCAAAGTCATGCCTTTCGGCTTATGTAATGCCCCGCCACCTTTGAACGAATGATGAACTCCCTGCTCCATGGATTCAAGTGGTTTAAGTGTCTTTGTTATCTGGATGACGTGATCGTGTTTGCTCCCACTTTTGAAGCGCACCTTGAGAGACTGTCCAAAATTCTTGATGTATTCCGTCTCGTCGGCCTTCAGCTGAATTCATCTGAGTGCCGGTTTGGTCGCCGCGGCATTACAATACTTGGACATATTGTTGACGCTTACGGCGTACAGCCTGACCCAGAAAAAGTACGAGCTGTGAAGGACTTTCCTGTGCCAAAAACCGCCAAAGATATCCACAGCTTCGTGGGGCTCTGCTCCTTCTTTCGGCGGTTTATCAAGAACTTCGCGGAAATTGCTCGGCCCCTAACAAATTTACTCAAACCAGATGAGACGTTTATCTGGGGTCCCTCGCAAGTAGCAGCATTCTCCGACCTGACCACTGTGCTCACTTCCTCTCCTGTTCTGGCTCACTTCGACCCTACGGCACCGACGGAAGTCCGCACCGATGCCAGTGGTTACGTAATAGGCGCTGTGTTGGCTCAGCGACAACGTGGGCAGCATCGCGTGATAGCTTATGCCAGCAGTCTGCTGTCCCCCTCGGAGCGTAATTATTCCATCACAGAGCGCGAATGCCTAGCGCTGGTGTGAGCAGTCACGAAATAACGCCCTTACTTATACGGCCGACCATTTATAGTTCTCACCGACCACCACGCTCTTTGCTGGCTCGCCTCCCTCAAAGAACCCACAGGTCGTCTCGCCCGCTGGGCACTCCACCTCCAAGAGTATTCTTACACCGTAGTGTATAAATCAGGAAAAATGCACAAAGGTGTGGATTGTTTGTCACGCTACCCTGTGGCCGACTGCGATCCTACGAGCATTGATTCTGTGGGTTGCATCCTTTCCATCTCCCAGCTGCTTCATCTCGGGGACGAGCAGCGTCGCGATCCGGATATCAGCCGCCTAATACAACAGCTCGAATCTTCACTGCAAGAGGCTTCTGTTCACATATTTACCTTAAAGGACCACACCTTACATCGGCGTAATTTATCGCCCAATGGTCACGACCTACTTATGGTCATACCAAAGCACCTGCGCTCCACAGTCCTATGCGAGCTCCATGATGCGCCAACCGCGGGTCACCTTGGTGTCTCTCGCACATATGACCGTGTACGACGCCGCTTCTACTGGCCTGGCTTTTCACGCTCTGTACGTTGTTATGTCAACGCTTGCGAAATTTGCCAGCGCCGCAAAAAGCCGTCGGGACTCCCTTTCGGGTATCTTCAGCTCATTGACATTCCATCGAACCATTCTTCCGTGTTGGTTTGCTCCTTCTCGGTCTCTTCCCAACATCCACCTCCGGAAACAAGTGGGTTGCGGTTGCTACAGATTACGCTACCCGCTATGCAGTTACGTGAGCCATGCCAACAAGCTGTGCTACAGACGTAGCTGATTTTCTACTACGCGATCTCATTTTAGTGCATGGAGCCCCTCGTCAACTGCTGACAGACCGAGGCCGTACGTTCCTTTCGAAAGCGGTTGACGATATCCTGCGTTCCTGCTCTACCTAACATAAGCTCACGACATCGTACCATTCCCAGACAAACGGGCTTACAGAACGTTTAAACCGTACCCTGACAGACATTCTATCGAAACACGTCTCGGCCGACCATCGTGATTGGGACCTTGCACTACCCTACATGACGTTCGCATACAATTCCTCCCGGCATGACACTGCTGGGTACTCGCCATTTTACCTTCTGTTTGGATGCGAACCAACATTGCCGTTGGATACCTTCCTGCCAGCCGCTGTACAGGCTACTTCTGAATATGCACGCGATGCTATTACCCGGGCTGACCATGCTCGTCAGCTTGCCCGCAGCAGATTTATGGCGTCCCAAGAATCGCAGAAGCATCGTTACGACGAGCGGCATCGTGACGACGAACACTTTCCGACAGGTTCCCTCGTTCTTCTTTGGTCCCCTACGCAACATGCAGGCCTTTCAAAGAAGCTTCTCTCTCGTTTCATGGGCCCATACCGTGTGCTTAGACGAGTGACCGACACTACATATGAAATTGTCCCTGATAATCCATCAACCTCTTCAGCTCTGCTATCCCGGGACATCATCTACGTATCAAGGGTCAAGCGTTACCTCACTGCTCCTGCTGTGGCCCCGTAAGCTCGCCGGGTCGGCGCTTTTGCCGCCGGGGGTCGTATTACGCGATTTCGGCTGACTGACTAAAAAAGGGCATAGTGGGACATACCCAAGAAAGGTGCCTCAGACTGAGAGTGAAGAAGTGGACGTTGTCGGTGAGCTGCGTTGTGGCTGCGGACTGACTACTGTTATTTTCCACGTAACAATATTATAAGAAGTGCAAAGCGAGGATGCAGCTTGGTGACTTCAAAATTTATATGAAACAGCATGAGCTACAAGTCATGAAAATGAATGTGTTTGTAAATAGCATCATTACTGTTAGGAGCACGACATTGCATATGTCACAATCACTATTCTGCCAAGTCCAGAGCTCACACTTATGTGGACAAAAGGAAAAGTGAGGGATAATGCAGATGCTTCATGAAGAACACAGTAACATGGTGCTCGAAATAAGCACAATGGACAATATCTGCTATTTTTCACAAAGAACGAAATTCTCTGCTTACTTAGATGAAGAAGAATTTTGTGTGCACTGAGGTTACAATACTCGGCTTGAAATTGGCAGTAAATGTAGCACTGTAAACACTGCTGTAACTTGCACACATGCCTGTTAACTTTAGGCTTAACACTTCTATGGCATGGGATTAAGCTTAATGGATCAATCAAATGACATATAGTTCAATCAAGACTCTTAAAAATATTAATGCCACTATACTACACTGAAACTTTCAAATACATGCATCAATCCAAACATAAGAATGGTGCAAAAAGTTAAGAATGTCTTGTGAACACAACCTTACCGAAGGACACACTATGAGGCCGTATGGCCCTTCATTCTGAATAAAAGGAAGCCGCTTCTCCTGTTCCAAACAGAACATCAGTACAGGTAGCACAAATACCAGGGTCTTGCCAGAGCCAGTAAAGGCAATGCCAATCATGTCCCGTCCAGAAAGCCTAAAAAACAGAACTGTAGTTAAATGCATGTAACCTGACTTGCAACAGAAACAGGTCTAAACTTCTCAGCTTCATTGCACCGCTTCAATACCCGCCATTTTCATCTCTAGGCACTTCCGCTGTAACCCTGATACACCACCAGTTATCTGCCTGTCTCCCTGTGTCATTCTCTTCTTTAGCTAAAATGATTACTTGGGCGAGTTGGTATAGCATTATTCACATGAAAACAGCTCTTGTTTTGTACTGTGCCTCACTTTTTGCACTTAAATTTAATCATTTGGCTTTTTTGCTACAGTTACCTGCCCTTTGTGACCTGCCCAGTTCTATTTTCTTTTCTGTTGAGAGGACCAAATGAAAAATTTTCATCTCGCTGAAAAAATTCATAATGAATATTTCACTCTTATATGCAAAAAAAAATGCAATGTGTGTTTCTAACAAGACATAAACGACCCCCCCCCCCTTTTTTTTTCAGAACCAATAACTCTTAAAAATTGCACATTTACATTCTTGAAGGCCTCATTTAAATCATGCATTGAAAATTTCATGCATGTTTCCTAATTATTTTTGTTGAAAAGTCAAGGAAGGCGTTCTTTCATAAATAAGAAAATCTTCTATGATGCTAGAGAGATCTCACAGAGAGAAAAAAAGGCAGGAAGGAGATAGAGAATGATAAGGGGGCCCAAGTTCTAGTTATCAGCTTAGCATCTTACATGTTGGTCGTTTTTTCATCCATGCTCAAAAGTGCTGACCTAAGACAAAAACATGACTGAACCTAGAAACAATTCCACAGATTAAACTTCGTGAAGCCCTTGCTCCTAAACATCACAGAGCCGCGATTTCAGTTGCCACTCTTTTAGACACAAAATTGCCAGGTGTGGTTTATGTAGGCTCAAGCACAATGCCACTTGCAACGCATCACTTTGCAGGTGATGCAGGACTACCAACTGATCTCTTCATAGTCAGTGAAGGTACTCAATGACTGACGTCCTCAAAGAGTTTTTAGAGTAAAACACTGTATGAGCACCTCAGGAAAACATCCTCACACGTACTTTACATTCGGAATGCACTTGCCTGCGACATTTTTTTCACACTGAGGAGATTAGTGACAAAACACTTCCAAATGCTATAGCAGGTGCAGCACCTCTTAGGTGAAGGCAATGCCGGCAGCGCCTTCCTCAAACAGTCGGCCTTGTCCTCACTCCTGTTGATGAGGCGACTCTAGATCGCCTGGTTCAGCTGAAATATATTGTTAATGAGGCTGCCGATCCTCTGGTTTTTGAAGCCACGGCTGATAACTCAGGCATAGCCAGGCATATTAGCAGCACTGATAGCTCGGGCATAGCCAACTATCACCACTGCCATGCAAAGACTTCCAAGGTGATTATACGACCACATTAAAGCCAACTGATGCAATTCCTGACAAATCCCATACTTGTTAATGTGCTCACCGATCCGTACTAGAAAAAAGCCAGTGATCAGCCTTTGCTACATATCAAACGTCACGATAGTGTCCACCTCTGACCGAAATGTGGCAGAGCGAATGCAATAACTCCCGCCTATGGTGATAAATGGGAGACTGCTATACGCCGTAAGTGCATATGCTGTAACAGGTGATGGAGGAGTTCACAGGGTCAGTTGCAGACAGCCACTGCACACTTCTCCTGGTACCATCAAGAGAAATCTCTACAACTGCACAATAAACAACAAAGTTCAAGTAAATATATCTAGCCAAAAACAGACCAACACAGGAAATGAAGAAGGAGACTGGAAAGCGGCTAGCAGTTTTCTTGTCTCTTTTATTGTTTCCCGTGTTCATCCACTTTTGGCTAGATATATGTACTTGATGCATTGCAACTAACCCAACAACACATTATACAGAACATAAAAGTTATTCAAGCCTGAATGGGCCCTCAACCACTTTTACAAGTAATCTTAACAAAAAGTTTTAAGTATTGTAGTTTATTGCCTCTTGAATTAATTGCTATGAAAATTTCTCAAATTTATTCAGAAAAAGTGGAGTTACAGGGATCTGTCACGTGGTTAAAGCACTTTCTCTCTTCTCTCATACAGAAGAGCCAGATGCTGCACAAGGAGGGAAGTCATGGAGGAAAGAAGCTATATCAATGCACATCATGAAACGCGATTACAGTCTCCTGTTGTGGTTTCTGTCTGCGCTAGTGTTGCTAATGCGTAATTTTAGCCCAACATAGAGTGCAGCCCAAAAATGTCATGACACCCCATGGCAAGAAGCATGTCTGATCCATATGCCGCTGCTGTTTGACCACATACTACAGCTGGCACCCAACCCACTGAAATAAGTGAGGGTCGGGCATATCTATAAAGAAAGGGCAACTACAAAATTTGGCTAAAATGATCACAGCAGTGTTTGCTGCATGTTTTTTTTTTTTTTCGCCAAGTCTCAGGGCTGGCTCACGATTTTTTCAAATGACAGAATTAATGAACAGATTTTTTTTTTTTGCATTTGGACATTACCTTTGGTTCACACACTCCTGATGCACTTCCTAGTCAACTGCAATTTTTCGGGCTGTTAGTCAAATACACATGCTAAAGTAGAACAGCAGGACTAAATATTGTCACTTAAGCTTTCCTTGATGTGAAAAAATAGGAGCCATAAACATAGCAGATAGGGTCAACAAATAATTCAATGCTCGCTTCATAAGGTGATGTGACAGTTGTCAACCTGCCATTTACTTGTGACAGTGGCAAAGCACAACACAAAGTACAGGTTGACACACCATTTGAGAGAAATAAGCAAGCAGACAGCGACAATAGACCAAAAAACAAGCTGCACCAAGTGTACGCATCACTAGCACAAGGAGGAGGTTTTGTCCTGTGCTATATAACACAGGTGGAAGGTATGCGGTACAACAATGACTACTTACACAGCTGGCAGACCCTGCATTTGGATAGGAGTGGGTTTTGTAATGCCTTTGCAGCGTAAGCTGTTCAGGATTGTTCGAGGAAACTTCATTTCCTAAGACAAGTAAAAAAAAACTTATATTACAATGCATTTCTTTTTTCTTTGCTAAAAATGAATTGAAAAATGCATTCAGTCAAAGTACAGATAAGAAATAGTGTGAAGCATGGAACTCTCTAAAAAAAAACTACATAAAATTTCATAACACTATTCAACAGTAAACTACAAGAGAAAAGCATTGTGCACCCAGCTCTGCAGCACCCCTCTTTGGCACAGGTCTCTTCTATACTCTAAACAAATAAATGACACAGCCTCACTGCTGTGTAATCAAGCCAAGATGACACAGGCTTTAAGTAAGCCAAGCTGCCTGTCCCGGAACATCAAAAGAGAAATGAGATTGCTGCTGTGCTGCTTTGAATATTTTTGTTGTTGTTGTTGTTGCTATTTTTTTCTTTAACAGTGTAAGCAGCTACGAGCTCACAACAGCTGATTTTAATGGGGATGTAGTCTACTGTGAAAGAAATCACAGCATATCCACAGAGTGAATGATGATGAGTGGGGTGAAGCGCCGGAGGGTTTCATCGCTGAACAGTGAACCATCCGCGATTATCGCACACTCTATCATCGAAGACGTGACAAGCACTGTATATATTTATACAAGAAATTTTATTATTCGTAAGTGGTAGTTATACGTCGCTTTCGTTCCCCCTTCGTTATAATGACTTTATGGTCGGCGAAGTGGTGTATCAGTGATGGGGCGTAGTGGGATGTTAGCAAGGACAAATTAGTGGGCTGTTTGCAAAGTTGGAACAGTAGGCGGTCACGTACAAACAAGGAATGGACACAGTGGGACAATCTATGGCTCTTTAGCGCGCATCTGGATACAAGCACATGACCATCTTGCATTTCATATTGGCTGCTTCTCAACAGTATTTGCTTTATGATCAGTGAAGTGGTAGATCGGTGATGGGGCGTAGTTGGATGTTTGCAAGGACGAAGTAGTGGCAGTTGGCAAAGGTGGAACTATAGGCGGTCACGTACATACATACAAGGGATGGACAGACCCACGCCTTTAGGAGCTTCACCCCTAAAATAAAATAGACTTCATTTTGTGTGCACACCCAGGCATTATACAGGATATAGAAGTTGTTGGCAAGATTTGATGCAGTGACCATAGAATGATAAGAGCTCGTATTCACCTAGACTTAAAAAAGCAAAGACAAAAACTGATAAACTGATACGCAAGAAGCCAGTTAATGAACTGGCGGTGAGAGGAAAAATACAGGAATTCGGAGGTTCGCTTCAGAATATATTCGAGGCAATAAACGAGGTAACCGACGTTGACGTTGACACAACGAATGATAATCTTACTAGTATCATCAAAGAGTGTGCAATGGAAGTTGGAGGCACAGCCACTAGACAGGACACTGGCAAACTATTTCAGGAGACCAAAGATCTTATTAAGAGATGACAAACCATGAAAGCCTCAAATGCAACCGACAAAATAGAGCTACTGGAGCTTTCGAAGTTAATCAATAAACATAAGGTAGCCGACGTCAGAAGGTATAACATGGAGAGAATTAAGCAGGCTGTAAAAAGCAGCAGAAGCCTAAAAGCTGAGGAGGCAAACTTGTGCATAGGCAAGAACTGGATTTATGCATTAAGGAACAAGGAAGGCAATGTCATAAACAATATGGATAGAATGGTCGAGGTGGCAAAGGAGTTCTACAGAGAGCTGTACAGAAGCCAAAACAACCAGGATAATATCATGAAAAAATATTAGTCCAGGGGAATTCGACATCTTACCAGAAATGACAGGAAAAGTAAGGAAGGCCCTAGAAAGAATGCAAAGAGACAAAGCCATTGGTGAAAATAAGATAACAACGGACCTCCTGAAAGATGGTGGAGAAATTGTGTTAGAAAAACTGGCCACCTTATATAAGAAGTGTCTCTTGACGAGAAGGGTACCAGAATCTTGGGAGAATGCCAACATCATCTTAATCCATAAGAAAGGAGACATCAAGGACATCAAGGTTGTACAACCGTCTTCTCTAGTCGAGAAATCACTGCAGACTGATCACTGAAAGAGCGCCGAACAAAATGCAGCCACGGGGGGCAAATCATAAAATAAAGCAAGCTACACTACAGTGAAATATCGGTAGAACGAACCCCACATTAACGAACTTTTCAGACTAACAAACTTTCGAAAAATCCTGCGCCAACTGCTAATAGTTTCAATGTAAAATTATTTCACTACTACATACTTTAGAATACCGAACTTTTCAGAATAACGAGCATTAATTTAGTTCCGCATTATATTAACAACGCCTCAGTACTACCAACTTATGTTGTGAAATCCGTCGCGACCACCGGAGCGGTACGCAAGCAGACGACAAAGCGAACGGACGTTTTGCTTCTCGAAAGACGCACGTCGGTGTGGAGGAAAAAAAAAAACGAAAGGGCGACTTTCTTTTCTTTCTTTTTGTTGACACGCTGTCGGTGCAGGTTTACAAGCGCCGAGGTGAGAGGTGAAGGCAACAACGGAGGGCAAGGTCAGCGTGGCAACGAGGAGCAGGAAGCATGGGCGTGGAAAATCTGAGGCAGCCAGAGAGCAGAAAAGGAAACATGAGAAATTTTCTTTTTTAGCACTTTTTTTTCTTCCAAAGAGGTGATGACAGCTGTGACGCTTTGGGTTTTTCTTTGGAGGTCATTTTTTTTCAGTCGTGTTCTCTTTTCGATGATTAATTATAGCGTCCTCAACGAAAGTCGGCGTTCGCGCTGCAGTGATACTACAAATGAGTTCATCTGTGCTTGCGACGAAGAAGCGGAAGCAGTTTTCGCTAAGCGAGACAATGGATATTCCTCGGCAACTGGAAAGCAAAAAGCAGGCTGTTGTGACCAAAGAACCGAATCGCACCACAGGAATGTGGATGAGCTGGAGGCCTTCGCGGTGCAAAGTTTGTGCTGCTTGCGTCAAAAAAAGAAGAAAAAAAAAAACACACAGACTTCTTTAAAGTAAACGTACATTTTTTGGTGTTTACTAGTGCATTTGTTTTTTTCTCATGAAAAACGAGTTCAAGGACCCACCGTTGTAAAGGTAAGTCGTTTTGGTCCGTGAAAAATAAGTATTTATGGTTGATTTTTGAGCTTCCACTATAACGACCTTTCAAAATAACGAATAAACTTCCACGGTCCCCTGAAGCTCGTTATACCGAGATTTCACTGTATTTACGAAAGTTATAGCTAATAGAATTAAGGTGACATTAGAGTTCAATCAACCAAAAAATCAATCAAGCAGGATTTCGTACAGGCTACTCCAGAATAGACCATATTCATACTATCAATAAGGAAATAGAGAAATGCGCGGAATATAACCAACCTTTATACATAGCTTTCATAAATAACGAGAAGGCATTTGTCTTAGTCGAGAAATCAGCAGTAATGCAGCCACTGCGAAATCAGGGCATCGACGAACCCTAAATAAACATAGTAGAACAAATCTACAGTGGATCCACAGTCATCATAGTTCTCCACAAAGAAAGTGACAGAATCCCAATAAAGAAGGGTGTAAGGCAGGGAGACACGATCTCTCCAATGCCAGGTGTGTGGGATTTAACGTCCCAAAACCACCATATGATTATGAGAGACCCCGTAGTGGAGGGCTCCGGAAACTTTGACCACCTGGGGTTCTTTAACGTGCACCCAAATCTGAGCACACAGGGTTACAACATTTTCGCCTGCATCGGAAATGCAGCCGCCGCAGCCGGGATTCGATCCCACGACCTGCGGGTCAGCAGCCGAGTACCTTAGCCACTAGACCACCGCGGTGGGGCATCTCTCCAATGCTAGTCACCGCGTGTTCACAGGAGGTTTTTAGGAGCCAGATTGGGAAGAGTTAAGAATAAGAGTTAATAGAGATTATCTTATTAACCTGCAATTTGCTGATGACATTGCTTTGCTAAGTAACTCAGGGGATAAATACAGCTCATGATTACAGAACTGGACAAGGAAAGGAGAAATGTAGGTCTTCATATGGAGGTTTTGGGACGTTAAACCCCACAAATCACAAAAGTAGGTCTTATAATTACTATGCACAAAACTAAAGTAATTTGCAACAGTCTCGGAAGAAAACAGCACTTTGCGGTACGTGGAGAGACGCAGGAAGTTGTAACAGAATATGTCTACTTAGGACAGGTAGTAACTGCGGAGCCGAACCATGAGAGTGAAATAACCGAAAGAATAAGGATGAGGTGGATCATGTTAGGCCAGCATTATGAAATCATGAATGGTAATCTGTCATTAACTCACATGAAAAAGGTATATAACAGCTGATTCTTTTCAGTACTTACCTACGAAGCAGAAACCTGGAGGCTTACAAAAAGGGTTCACCCAAAATTCAGGACATCACAGCGAGCGATGGAAAAGAAAATGATAGGTGTAACCTTATGTTGGAAATGCACGTGCCCTGAGGAAGATAGTAAAGGAAGACGATGATGAGGACGGAGTGACGTTTGTGCCGCTTCGCCTGTGTGGCATTTATAGCCTGTGCGGCTTGTGTTTTCATGATAGTCAAGCAAATATTTTCCTTTTTCAACGTCTCGGGCACTTCAAAGACACCGCAAGCTAACATTTCAGAAGTGTGATAGCCAGTCCAGTTGCCAAAAGAAGAGTAAACGTGAGTTTAATCAGTGCACGGATTTGGTATCCCTAACCCTAAGATGTAAAGCACCAATGAAAGAGACACAGCATCTGGCCATGGCGACACTATCTCGACTCGTGACCTATTTCAAGCTCTCCAAGAAAGGGATCATTTACTAGCAACCCTGCTGGAACGGCTGTCTCTGGCCAACGCAGCGCAACCTGAACCAGTGGCAACGTTTCAGGCGATTCCCGACTTAAACCACAACATGAGTGTCTTCGTAAGCTCCGAGGACGCTCCATCGGCATGAGTGGAACGAGAATATTCATCGCACATCTAACCTTCACGGGTGGCCAGCCGCGTACACCCTAGAAACTGCCAAAGCCCGACTGGTAGGAGCTGCCAAGGACTGGTACTGTTCGAAGAGCTCACAGATCATGTCATGGGAGGAGTTCGAGACACGCTTCCGTCGGACCTCTGTCAGCCAGACTAGTGTTGCAGAAAAATGGCTCAAGATGCAAGAGCGTGTACAGCTGCGCAACGAGAGTACAATGGCCTATTTCCATGCCAAGGTGCATCTGTGCCATGAAGTCGACCTCGACTTTACCAATACGCGAGAACAAGTCCTCATGGGGTTGAGGTCCCGCAAACTTCGCATCATGCTTTTCGGAAGGGTGCATGACGACGACAACGACCTTCTTCACGACAACGTAGAGTTCGAGCCCATCGAACGTGAACGGCGGGAGATTTTGAGATCTCGCAACCGAAGCTTTGCGTCATCACCGGATTTAGAACGAAGACTGCCCATGCCAAGTAAAGCGACTATTGACTCAATCGAGCGAGGAAATCGACGCCTGGGATTGTCGTCTGTCAACCATCTCAGTGAGCAAAAATGCTATAACTGTAATGTCTATGGCCACATCGCACGCGATTGCCCTGACCCTAAGCGCCCGCTCAAGTGTCAGCGTTGCCAAGCAACTAATCACACTCAACGCAACTGGCAGGCTTTGCTGCATAACGAGGCGAATGCTGTCAGAGAACTTCCTTGCACTGGGGCCAATCATGCATTGCTCAACGAAGTTACGTTCAACAATGACTTCATCCTTGTAGGCCTCATTGACACAGGGAGTTCCGGTTGCTTGTTGCGAGCGTCAGCAGCAGTGCGATGTGGTATCGAGATGGTTTGGAAACGGGCTGAACTATATGGTTTTGGCAGCTAGCATGTGCCGTGATGAAAAGCCTCAGTCATTGTAAGGCTAAGTTAAGCATAGATGGCGTTACCGCAGAAAATGTGCCTGTCCTGATAGTCCCCAATGATTCACAAATAATTGACATGATAGTGGGCCGAATGTTCACCGAACTGCCCATCGTCACTTTTACCAAAGTGGGGAGCACGTTCCGCTTCCGCCACCTAAACGATTGTCTAAACGGCGTCTTTCAAGCACCCGAGTGCTTGAAAGACGGCGAAAGCTAACACTTAAGAGACAAGAAGAGGGCAGAGTGGGTCAGGGAACAAACCGGGGTTAAGGATATCATAGTTGAAATCAAAAAGAAGAAATGAACATGGACCGGGCACGTAGCACATTGGCAGAATAACCGCTAGTCCTTAAGGGTAACTGAATGAATTCCCAGAGAAAGCAAATGCACGAAGGGGAGACAGAAAGTTAGGTGGGGCGATGCAATTAAAAAGTTCTCAGAGATAACGTGGCAACGGAAAGAACAAGACCGTGTTGATTGGCGGATCATGGGAGAAACCTTTGTCCTGAAGCGGGCGTAGACAGGCTGATGATGAAGTCTACTGTCAGTGTACATTGCAGCTACTGCACAAAATAAGAAAAAATAACAAAAGAACAAGGTCCAAGCCATAATTGAACCCAGGCCTTTTATGCGGTAGTCAAGTATTCTACCACAAAGCAATGCCAGTGCTTGAAACTGCATTGGTAAAGACTGTAAAGAGCTGTCACAGGGTGAGGAATCTAGTCAGGAGCTATGCAAAAGCACCCATTGCCCGTCATTTCTTTCTTTGTTTTTTAAAGGGGGTGAAAAAATTCATGGTCTAGGCTTGTCAGTTGTCCGGCACAATACATGCAAGGTACCCACTATACACCCACTGCAGCTTTCGTGAAGCAGGGAAACATCCCCTATGACACTATGCCATTCGTCATTCTGCTGATAAGCGAGGTATATATCTGTAAGGCATTACGCACGCTTTGTGCTGTGGCTGATGAAGATGAAGATCAAGTACATTCCGGACCATGGATTATCTTTGTGCCATAGACGAAAACGAACGTGAATGCACTATTGCCCGTGAAAGGCGATGCCAACGCAGAAAACGAGCTAGCCCAGAAATAAGAATCCAGGAAGTGGCAGAGCCGCGACGCCAACAACAACCTGCTACTTCGGAGGCGAGAGCACAGCATGCGGTGGCTCAATGTTTATGTAGACAGCAAGCCACCCCGGAGGCAAGAGCTAAGGAAGCACCAATTTATTTTTCTGTGGCTCTCGTTAATGAGCATCAGGCGTTTAATGCATGGCAATGAGCAGTTCAGAATCAAAGTGGTACAAAGTCCAGATAGATGTTCAGAAAATGGTGCAACGCTTTCCTAGAAACATACCTGACAACGCAGCCACTGACGTCAATATAGAGAGATTGATTGATCGATCTGTGGGGTTTAACGTCCCAAAACCACCATATGATTATCGACCACCTGGGGTTCTTTAACGTGCACCCAAATCTGAGCACATGGGCCTACAACATCTCCGCCTCCATCGGAAATGCAGCTGCCGCAGCTGGGATTCGAATCCACGACCTGCGGGTGAGCAGCCGAGTACCTCAGTCACTACACCACCACAGCGGGGCAACATAGAGCGAAAGCTGATAAGCAAGCCCTCGTACAAGTGTGGCCTAGTTAAGAAACTAAACATTTACTAGTGGCTGAAGTACCTACAAGACTCATCATCATCATCTTCAGCCTGACTACAGCCATTACAGGACAAAGACTTCTGCCACGTTCCACCAGTCAACTCGGTCCTGTGCTTGCTGCTGCCACTTTATACCCACAAACTTTCCAATCTCATCTGCCCACCTAACTTTCTGTCTCCCCTTCACCTGCTTGCCTTCTCTTGGAATCTAGTCTGTGACCCTTAATGACCAACAATTATCTTGCCTTCACGCTATGTGCCCTGCCCATGACCATTTCTTCTTGATTTTAAATGTCCTTCACACCCATTTGTTCCTTGATATGATGCACTCTGCCCTTCTCTTGTTGCTTAGGGTTGCACCTATCACTTTCATTCCCATCACTTGCTGCATTACCCTCAACTTAAGTTGAACCCTCTTTGTAATACTCTAGGTTTCTGCTCTGTAGGTAAGTAAGTACCAGTAAGGTGCAGCTGTTATATACCTTCCTAGAAAACTCACCCCTCTACAAATACCTAAATATAAAAATAAACGTGCATAGACCTCGTCTTGGCTAACTTCAGAATAGATCCCATTGAAGAACTATTGGCTCTACATTTCACGAACTCCAAAGCAGTAACAATGAAGGAAAAACAGAATGCGGAACTCAACATAACATACAAGTTATAACCAATAAAACATTGCATATACTGTACACACGTGTTGTCACTCTTTTACACATGCGAGTGGGTAGATAATTTAACTCCCAGGTTCTTCGCCCACTCATCATTATTCACTTTATGAAGATGCGCAGAATTTTTTCAACCTGTTCTCTGCTACAGAATTCTGCCACAGAGGCTCCCAGGAATGCGAGTTCCGAAAATCTTCAGACATGTGCATGAATTCTTCATATTTTTACAACATGGTGCTTTGAGTTTGCATTCTGACTTGTCACAAACTGTCAGGATATTTAAAGAATGCCTTTTCTCCTTGTCATAACATAAAATCCACATGAGGATTCCCTCTGGCCCAGTGAAAACAGTAAATGCATGCGTATTATATAAAGCATTTTATCTAGGCTTGTATGAATAGTGAATTTTAGGTTCAAAGCGAAGTCGAAGCAAATAGCGATTTTAGTCGAATAATTTCGAATCGAATTCCAATAGAATATATCACGCATAAAGAAACATGGGCACATTTATCATGACCTATCTAATCTGCACAATATTTTTTTAAACATGGCCTCAATGCAAGAGCTTTCTTTATTTCTTTTTCCCTTCAAAGGAAGTCAAAACAACTTTGAGAAGTAGCAGAATTTTACTTCCAGTAGAATGCAAGTGATAACCTGTAAAATACATAACATTATTCATTGCAGTGGAAGTGTATAAGCCGGCAAAACAAGCTTTTAAGTTTAGAAAATTATCAATAAATTTGAGGATAATATGTTCATTCAAAGGGACCCTGAAACAACAGTTTTTCAAGTAGTCACAAAATAGATTTACTAAAGAAGTTTATTACCTTATGAATTAACCGCTGCAAAAATTCTTAGAATCTGTCCAGTATTAGCAGAGTCGCAAATATTTGCCTCATGCTGCAATTGCATTTTCTCTTCTCGTCACGACGAAAGCACTTGAATAAGGAAAGAAAATATGCCTTGTGCGTTTCGTGACCTTGAGCACTTTCTTTTTCTTTTTTTTTTTCTTTGAATACGGGGCTTTTCAGTGCAACCGTGCATGTACTCGTGGATATGTCACAGCCACCTGCAGTGGCCCCAGTAACGACCGAGCGCCCCATGCTGAAATCAGCCAATGGCTCGTACAATGGCTGTGACGAGCGATTTTTGAGATCGTGGCGTCATTTGCTGATAGAAGAGAGCAATTTTATCTAACTTTGAGAATTCATTGTGAATTTCTAGTCACGTGCTGTGCTATAATATTGCCGCGACAGGTTGGCCACGTTCAAGTAGCCGCCGCAATCATCATGGCACGAGCACCAGCAAGACCCGGCTGGCATGCGTCACGCGCTCGTGCGCTACAACAACGAGGAAAAAGAAGTTAGTCGAATCTGTTCCTCTCAGCTACTCGGACTTGACGACCATAGTCATTAGACTTGTGGGCACAAGTTCGCCCTAATAAAGTTGCTTGTTTTTTTAGCCTGTCTGCCTCAGCATCGCTACATTTCTGGTGGAGGTGCTGGGTTATGAATCAAAGCCCCGCGAGCTTAAGACAGCGTAGCCCCGACGACCAGCGTATCAACTCCGTGAAAGTGACTCCTGTACACCAGAGGGCAAGTCGCCGTCTTCGAGGTGACTCACCTGAGTTCGGTCCTCTTCACTTCACACCAAGGGGAATTCAAACTATGGATGCCACCACTATGACTACCCAGGTAACACCGGCACAAGTGTTCATTAGCCAACCGCACCAGCCGCCAGTATTCCACGGCGACTCGTACGAGGATGTTGAAGATTGGCTGGACCTGTTCGAGAGAGTGGCGAGCTTGAATGGATGGGACGAAAAAGAGAAGCTCCGTCCCGTATACTTCGCCCTGGAAGACTTCGCAAAGACATGGTTTGAGAACCATGAAACCTCGTTGTCTACCTGGGAGGTATTTCGACGACAAGCGGTGGCTACGTTCGCGAACATAGACTGAAAGGAAAAAGCGAAATCTGCTCTTCAATCCAGGAACCAGCTCACAAACGAGAGTGCTGCCATGTACATTGAGGACATGGTCTGTCTGTTCAAGCGTGCGGATTACAACATGGCTGAAGATAAGAAGGTGCGCCATCTAATGCGCGGAGTGAAGCAAGAGCTGTTCGCCGTTCTCGTCCGCAACCCTCCAAGCACTGTTGCTGAGTTTTATTCGGAAGCGACGGCCATCGAAAAAACACTAGAACAGCGCGCTCGGCAGTACAACCGGCATCTTAACTGCGCATCTGCACAGGTATTCTCTGGAGGCGTGCGAAATGACGTTGAAGCCTTGCGAGAGAGCTCATTAGATCAGTTATTAGGGAAGAACTGAGCAGACTGCAAATGCCCCGGACTCCAACTGCACTATCTGTTACAGACGTTGTTCGTGACGAACTGAGGCAGGTCATACGAAAACCAGAGCGTGAGCTGCAGCCGGTTTGACCTATCCGAACGTACTCTGAAGTTCTCCGACAACCCACAGTACACAACAATGCAGCAGTTGCGATGGCGGCGACTCCTCTCCCATCTACAGCACGCAGCGCACCTCGTCCACGGGAACCAACGGCTACCTATCTGCCCCCAGGAGCATGTAGCAGGCATCACTATGTGGAGCCTAGGCCCAGGAAAAGTGACGTCTGGCGTGATCACGAGCGCAGGCCTCTTTGTTTCCATTGTGGCGAAGCGGGTCATTTGTACAGATTCTGCCCTTACCGACAGGCTGGATTAAGATGCTTCCCGTCGTATGCACCATGCCCCCGAAATGGCGAACGACCAGCGGAGATTGAGGAGTACTTGTCCACGCGCAAGAACTCGCCACCTCTACGCCAACGTCGGTCACGGGCACCATCGCCTATGCGCTACTGGTCATCCAGCCCACGTGCACCTTCAAGGCAGCCTGGTCATCGCCCTCCAAGTCCACTCCCGGAAAACTGAAGCAAGCGACCTGTGGAGGTGAGGCCGCTGATAACATCAATTACGAAGATCCTCCAATATGGCTTGAGGGCGACGACGGTGTATTTCCGGTAAATAAGAGCAACCACAAAAGCGTTACTTCAGATTTGCGGTTGAAAATAGAAGGATGGGAGCTGAATGCCTTAGTCGACACCGGTGCTGATTATTCAGTGATAAGTCACAAGATGGTGAAGAAGCTAAACAAAGTTGTGACACAGTGGAGTGGATCGCAGATACACACGGCAGGTGGTCACATTATTACGCCCCTTGGCAGATGCACCGCAAGACTTGAAATGCGGGGCTTTATTTACGTTGCCGATTTCATTGTGCTACCAGAATGTTCAAGAGACCTCATTATAGGAATGGATTTTTCGCGAGCTAATGGCGCCGTAATTAACCTGCGTAGGTCCAGCGTGTCGTTTTCGACTGAACAAGCTATACCCGTAGAGAAATCTGAGGAGCGACGCCTAACTGCTCTACGCGTTGTTCATGATGACGTAACTGTGCCGCCAAGCTGCAGTATAATGGTGCTCGTAGAGAATGACGCATTTTACAACCGTGAAGGCATAGCGGATACAAATGTAGGGCTGTTTTTGAAAAAAGGTGTCTGTGTAGCTCGGGGTCTTGTTCACTTGACGAATGGCCGTGCAGATGTCCTACTTACGAATTTCTCCAATGAACTTCAACACATCGCTCAAGGCACGGCTATTGCCTATCTACACGACTTCTGTATGGCGACAGAACTATTCAGCTTAACCAGTGGCCTGCAACATCGACACATCCGTGACGTCAACCAGAGCCTTCCGGACAGTCAAAAGAAACAGATTTACGCCTTAGTAAAAGAATTCTCTGATTGCTTTTCAGTTGCCTCGAAGGTCCAGCGCACGTCAATTACGAAACACAGAATTATAACGCAAGACGACACGAGGCCTATATGCCAGCATCCATATCGAGTGTCACAGAAAGAACGGGAAATCATTAAGAAGCAAGTGGAGGAAATGCTTTCGGATGATGTCATCCAGCCTTCGAATAGTCCATGGGCGTCCCCCGTAGTGCTCGTTAAGAAGAAAGACAACACGCTTAGATTCTGTGTCGACTATCGAAAACTCAACAGTGTAACTAAACGAGATGTCTACCCCTTGCCACGTATTGACGATACACTAGATCGGCTGCGATCCGCAAAGTTTTTCTCCTCCTTGGATCTGAAAAGCGGATATTGGGAAATAGAGGTAGACGAGCGGGACCGTGAAAAAACGGCATTCGTAACACCAGATGGGCTCTACGAATTCAAAGCGCTTCCATTCGGCCTCTGTTCCGCGCCAGCGATGTTCCAGCGAATGATGGACACTGTCCTCGCGGGATTGAAATGGCAGTCATGCCTAGTGTATTTGGATGACGTGGTGGTATTCTCTGCAACGTACGACAAACATCTAGACGAACTGCGCACTGTATTACAAGCCATCCGGTCAGCAAACTTGACAATCAAACCCGAAAAATGCCACTTCTGCTTCGAAGAGCTGAGATTCCTTGGACATGTCATTAGTTCTGACGGTGTTCGTCCTGATCCAGAACAGACAGCCGCTGTTCAGAGGTTCCCTACACCCAAAGAAAAAAAGTCAGTGCGTCAATTTTTGGGTTTATGTGCCTACTATAGGCGATTTGTAGAAAACTTCTCAAAGATTGTGGAACCTCTTGCAAAACTAACGAAAGACGAAGTGCCCTTCACATGGGAAAGCGAACAACAGAAAGCTTTTGATAAATTAAGAAAACGGCTACAGGGTTCACCAATACTTGCCCATTTTGATGAGACAGCCGACACTGAAGTCCATACCGATGCCAGCAATGTCGGCCTCGGCGCCATCCTGGTCCAGTGGCAAAATGGTCAAGAGAAAGTGTTAGCCTATGCCAGCCGCAAACTCTCAAAAGCTGAGGCAAACTACTCTGCTACTGAAAAAGAGTGCCTCGCAGTCATCTGGGCAATAAATAAGTTTCGACCCTACCTTTATGGTAGACCGTTCAGAGCTGTCAGTGACCACCATGCTCTATGCTGGCTAGCGAATCTCAAGGATCCGTCAGGTCGACTAGCCAGATGGAGCCTTAGGCTGCAGGAGTATGACATTACGGTCGTATACAAATCTGGAAGGAAACAAAGTGATGCCGACTGCCTGTCACGCTCTCCCATCGATCCAAGTGTACCTGAAGAGGAAGACTTCCCGTTTCTAGGCGTTGTCGACGCATCCGAAATCGCTCAACAACAACGAGATGACCCGGATTTGCTGGCGCTTATACAACACCTGCAGGGTCTCAATGTTCAAGTTTCTCGCATATTCTCCAGAGGGCTCTCCACGTTCTGCTTTCGAGAAAGTGTCCTTTACAGGAGGAACTTTGAACCTAATGGCGAAACGTTTTTACTAGTCGTGCCCACAGCCATGCGACAGGAAATTCTGCATGCATGCCACGACGAGCCAACATCCGGCCACATGGGTGTGAGCCGAACATTCGCCAGGATTCGCCTGAAGTACTATTGGCCTAAGTTGCTCGCATCAGTGCAGCGCTACGTGAAAACTTGTCGTCAATGTCAATGGCGCAAAACTCCAGCCGTAAAACCAGCCGGCCTTCTCCATCCAATAGACCCTTCGGATGCCCCATTCCAACAAGTCGGCATATAATACAGCTGTTCAAGAAACAACCCACGTTGCCCCTTTTGAACTAGTATTCGGCCGAAGAGTGACCACCCCACTGGATGCCATGTTACCACTATAGGACGAAAACAGCTATCTACCTGACTTAGATGACTTCTTGCAAAGAGCCGAAGAAGCACGACAAATGGCAAGATACCGAATACGCCGTCAACAGCGCGTCGACTCTAGTCGGTACAACAAGCGACGCAGTGACGCACTTTATCATCCCGGTGACAAAGTGTGGATATGGATCCCAGTGCGCTGCCGCGGACTCTCTGAAAAGCTTCTTTGTCGATACTTCGGCCCTTATGAAGTACTCAACCGTATCAGCGACGTCACTTATGAAGTCAGATCCGCGTGACACGTGAGCTCAAGACGCCGCAATACCACGGAAGTGGTACACGTAGTCCGCATGAAGCCCTATCATGACAGATCGTCGGAAAACGAGTGAGAGGGCGCATGTATCATTTCACTCTCTCAAGCATCGGGACGATGCGTCTGAGGAGGGGGATAATGCCGCGACAGGTTGGTCACGTTCAAGTAGCCGCCGCAATCATCATGGCACGAGCACCAGCAAGACCCGGCTGGCATGCGCCACGCGCTCGTGCGCTCCAACAACGAGGAAAAGGAAGTTAGTCGAATCTGTGCTTCTCGGCTACTCGGACTCGACGACCATAGTCATTAGACTTGTGGGCACAAGTTCGCCCTAATAAAGTTGCTTGTTTTTTTAAGCCTGTCTGCCTCACCATCGCTACAATATTTAGTTCACATGTTCTCAGTAGCCTCGACTACCGGTCGGCAGCGTTTGCTGATCATGCTCAAAAAGCGTAGCAAGGCCCCTTTAAATTTGAAGGGTGGCTTCGCGACAAAGAATATTTCTCCTGAATAAGCGTTTTCACTGCGTAGCACTGCTATACTGCAGTGAAACCACATTTACAAGCAATTACATGCGGTTTAGCATACACTTGTTCGTTTATGTCAAATACTTCAAAATATTCGATCGATCATTTAAATTCGAATCTAAGCGAATTCGAATACTTTACTATTCCTTTGTATATTCGAAGCATTAGAATGTTCACACAAGCCTAATTTTATAAGAAATAGAGGTAAGCATTCTTCTTAGAGGCTCTTCCCCAGACATCTTGAATTTTGTTAAAGATCGAGCAAGGGCCTCCTTCTCAAAATCACGTCTAATTATCCTGCACCATAGGGGGGCACTTGCCCGGGATTATACGGTATTGCATGGCAAGAGTATACAGTAACGCCGAGCGTTGCCCAATGTGAATCGTCTGATTGCCTTGCAGGGGCCAAGTGGTTACTTGTCTACTTCACAAAATGATGAACTGTGGCATAGTGGGTACTCGGTAAATGCACTTACAGTAGATTCCATAAAAGAATTTATAAGTAGAAGTGTGTGAATATTTGAAATTTCCAATATTTTTCTAATAGTGCTTGCTTTTCAATTCGATTTGCACTGAAATTTTTACTATATCAGAGGTGAGATGGCTGAGACTAAATTGGGAGCAGCTTTTGGAGCAGCTAAATTTCAATCTTGGAGCAGAAGAATCTTGCCTAGGAGCAGTTAGCGGCATTCAGTATCTCGTCCTGGGAGCTTGAAAATACAAATTTTTAGCAATGGGAGGGGGCCACCAGTGCATATTTTAATTGGCCTATAATACACATAATAACACTGAAACATATTTTGAAGGAAGTTTTTAAACAGATTATTGCCAGGTATGACCTGCACTGCCTTTTTACATACCATGTGACCCATTTGGCCCTCGTATCAAACATGTGAAATGATATTTAATAAAAAAAGGTTTTGTTGAAAACTATGTTCCCCAAACACATTAAAAAAAACGCATCACGCTCAAAAAGAAATCCAAAAATTGTGATTGCACAAGAATCTTAGTTATGTAACAGTGGTCCTTCGCTTAAAGAAAAGCCTGACACGATAGTGTCAAGAGCTTATTACAGACAAAAAAGCATGCTGCACCGCCATTCATGGCCACCTTGTGCGGGACCACCTTCAAGATTGCAGCACGGGAGCCAAGAAACCTCGCCGCACCAACTATCTCGCGCCGACTATCTCGAAAGGGCGTGTGTATGGCACTAAGTGATAAGCAAATGATACTGATAATGCCTCTCTACGCTAGCAAGCACGCGTGGAGCAGTTATATATATATATATATATTTATTTTTTTATCATAGGTCATCACTGTCAATTTAGAACTCCCAATAATACATTGACTTGCGATTGCCGCTCCGCGAATCGCGTAAAGCACTCACACAATGCAGATAAGAAAATCATGTCCACGCAAACAAACCGCCAAATGTACAGAGGCCAGTCTTATTGCATAAGAAGAAAAGAAGGAAAACAAAGTCACACTGCCGCTGACTGAAACAGCAATCGGGCTAAGCCTAAAAGCATAGCCCAGAACCGGCACGCATGCAGTGATGCTTCACTTTGAGAGTTTAGATTACAAAACGGAGCAGAGGCAAATCACCATTCATGAAAACTGTGCCACGTAATCGCTAACACGTCATGAGTGACGAATAAAGCACCGAGGTGCGCGTTCATATAGTTTAAAATTGTTTGAACACGCATTCTGTCATCATGGCTTTGGAAATAACCAAGTGTTTCTTTCTACCTGCAGACACCAATGTGCAAATTTTTAGTGCGATGGCTTCTTTAAATGCAAAATGCCCTGAGAACTCACTTGTCTAAATAAATTAATAGCTAATGGGCGTAAACCCGGAATGGGCTTAACTGTCGCTCAAGGAGCCCATTTTGAAAACCCATGTGCACGCGCCAGAGCATCCAGGAGACGCGTCGCATGCAGGGAAATGACTCCACGTTTACAGTTAAGAGCTCACGGCAAACGCACACGCGTAGGTGACCGCACGCAGCAGCATCAACATGAAAACCGCAGCGACCGGTGGAACGCACTAGCACAACATAAAACCTGAGAATCAACCCCGCTACGCTCGCCACTCGACTCCACAGTTCTCGCAAGGCGACAATATCACCAGAACGCACAGCCTAGCTAGTAGAAAAAGCACACTCAATGAACGGCAGCACATTTTTGCTGGGTCATATATATTTACAACAGTTTAGAGGAGATTATGGTGGCACAATGGTGGCAGCGTTTGTCACAAAAGAAGTGCAAAGTAAAAAAAAAAGAAACATGATTGGGCGCATATTATTAGTCAACGCGGCCTTTTCTCCCACCGAAGCCGAGGTTGGCATCAAAATTCTAGCTTTCGAGGCTTTATTAGAGCAGTTCAACGTAATTTTCACGATTTTTATGCTTTTGGAGCAACTTGGCGCAAGAAAACGGAAATGTATAAATAATGCGCAATATGCACAGCTGTCTCACCCCTGCTATAGCGAAATGACTTATTAACCATACATAATAACAGAAAGAGATTCAATTATTGCCGATACTGGATGCGAACTCTTGCACTGCCCACGTGCACGTGCCCTTGTGCAGCCAATGCTACCTCAGCTTCCCCTTCTTTGGTAGAGTCTTGCACGCACCAAATTCCTCCGTAACTATTTTGCAACATCCTACTAGGGGGGCCCAGATGATTTGCACCCATCGAGGGTAAAGCTTGAGCGGTGGTAACGCGGCTGCAAGAGTAATTGGAAGGCTCACTGGTGTCTATTCACAGCTCAATTGCAAGATGCTGACAATGACAAGCCTTGCGTTGCAACACAAGTGCCTTCGAGAGCCCCGAGGCAGAGGCACAGTAGTGTGGTAGCAAGGTGTCTCGACCTTCCAATAAGAAATCAGACGCGGGATCTAATGCGGAAGCTCGTCGGGCTCACTCTTGGGACATCTTTGTGGTTTAACGCTCTCCCAACTGAGCCATTTGGGCAGAAACTCAGAGTGAGGCAAGTCTTCGAGATCATTCACCTGTGCAAAGTTGTCCTTACTTCCATAGAGGTCATCATTGAAGTAACTATTACACTCCTTGCTTTCCCTCTGTGCTTTGTGGTTGAAACATTGTTGAGCGGGCTTTGAAATTGGCAGACAGCACATAATTTTTGCCACATCACTTGCTTTGCTTTTGGCAGTGCCTGTGCTATGCAGCCATCTATTTGCGGCTGTGGCACAACTTCCCGACCTTGGAACAGATGCTTAGAAGATGCAGCATGGTCTTGACATACTTGAGAGTGATGTGCTCGGCTTGAAGAATTTCAAGGATGCACTCTTGGTCATGGTAGTCACCCAAAATGTGGCCAGTCTGAGACAAGTTGCGCAACTCCAGTGTCACCAATACGCTGCCACCAACATCGAAGAGGATCTTCCTAATGCAACCATTTCAGCAGTGGGTGGTAGGCCCTCAAGTGATCTCGACTAGAGATGGGTCACTCAGGAGAGCGCCCGATCATTTGAGCGGCTCTTTGTAAAGAGCGAGTGATCCGCGGCTCAGTAAAAGTGAGCGGCAGTTCTTTGGGAGACGGCTCATAGCAGAGCCAATTGAACCGCCCTTGGACTGTTCCATCTGATCTGACATTTCGCTGGATCACTGAGAGAGTGAGAGCAAAGATAACCGCCGCTCTGAGTGAGCGAGAGAGAACCGTTGCTGAGTCTCCTCATTGGCTGTCAGTGACCCGGTGAGCCGGCTCATTTACAGCCAATAAGCAAACTGAGCGAAGGTTCTTTCTCGAGCACTCGGAGCAGCAGTTATCTTGGATTTTGCTTGACCCGGTGAGCCGGCTCATTTACAGCCAATAAGCAAACTGAGCGAAGGTTCTTTCTCGAGCACTCGAAGCAGCAGTTATCTTGGATTTTGCTCTCTCAGTGATCCATCGGATACTCCCCGATCAGCTTCGCTCGCGTTCTCAGCAGAGCTGGGCGGTGGCTGGGTCTGAGATTTAGTGAGAGTGCGGCTTTCATGCCATCAATTGGCGACAAAAGAAAACAACTACTGGCACGTGGCGTTCGTGTTACGGACTTTCCATCGCCTGACTGGCTTCGAAACCTGTTAAAAAGTTTCATGTTGTTTATTCTATGTCTGGCTTTCGCGAAGCGTGCGCTGGCGATCTTCGCTCATGCTTTTCATGGTGCTCGCTTGCTGTGCGCTTGTGCGCCGCAATGTTTTACGATTCGCGTTGTTCATGCACCATGTTTTCTTCCTCAAACTTCTACAACTCATTGTCGAAGATGGTGCCGACCTCCAAAAGAACAACAGGCGAGCATGCCCTTTTAGTTGTTGTTTTCATGGTGTCATTTTCAATTTAAGTCCATACCAACAAGTATTTTTTTTTTTTCAGTGGGGACACAATTATTGTTTTCAAAAGTGACTGTTCGAAAGTGCACAATGCTGCATTTACGTTGTTGTACAAACAAAATGTGTGCAAGCGCATGTGTTGTAACTATATTTACAAATTTACGACTGTTATAAAGCCGCGTGCCTGAATCTGTGTTTTTGTTTTTTGTGTCAGGCTAATAACCATCGTCATCGCTTATAACCGTGTTTCTGAGGCTCTAAGTATATGTATGAAAAGTCGTACTCCTCTGTGACGAACAAAAAAATGCCGCCACATCCACGAAGTGAATGATGATGAGTGGGCGAAGCTCCGGAGGTAAACCTGGTAAACCATGAATCCTCTGTACATTTTGCCCACTCGATTTTATTGCAACGCTCCCCCTAGCGTACGTCGCCGCACTATATCGAACGATGACACGCGCCATATGTGGCATCATTCCTATTTTATAACACCTCGCATCTTTCATAATCAACTACACGTACCGCCGTCTAGTTTATAACATCTTGCATCTTTTGGATGGACGGACGGACGGACAGACGGACGGACGGATGCATGGACGGACGGATGGATGGATGGACGGACGGACGGATGGATGGATGGATGGATGGATGGACGGACGGATGGACGGATGGATATGGCTGTACCCTTTAGATCGGGCGGTGGCTAGCGTAATACTTAATGCCATTAGCTAGAAGTACCGCCATCTAGTGAACACTGCAAGAACTGAACGAGAGGTGGCTACGGACGGACGGATGGATGGACGGACGAACGGATGGATGGACGGATGGATGGACGGATGGATATGGCTGTACCCTTTAGATCGGGCGGTGGCTAGCGTAATACTTAATGCCGTCAGCTACAAGTACCGCCATCTAGTGAACACTGCAAGAACTGAACGAGAGGTGGCTACATACAGGGGACGCACAGCCCACGCCTTAAGGAGCTTCGCTCCTAACAGGGTTGTTTTTGCAAGAGTTGCCGGCGCTCATTATCTTACTGAATGTTTTCCCTTTTTGTCCAGAATGGAATTGTTCTTGAACTGTTCCAGAAGACTACAGCTGATCGGTGTGCACAGAGAACAACTGCAGAATTGCAGAGTCGGTGCTTCTCAAAGACAATGGCATGAATCCTTCGATATTATGTGTTAATTTCCCCGTGTTTTTCATATTACTAGTTTAAAGAAAAATCAATTTTCTTAAAAAGAAGTCAATAAAGTACGAGCAATATTAGTTGAGTTTATGTGGAGTTTATTTTGCATATTCAAACCTTTACATTATTATTCTATGTTTACGTACTTCAACTGCTATCGTTTGTTGCCATAATATAATAATGTCATACAAGCCCAATTTCGTGCCATATCTTGCGCATGTATCAAGAGCTCTTCTGCACTTTTCTCAGTATAAAAATTTTGTTTTTTAATGTGTGCCCAACAGTTGTGTTCTATTTTTTACACTACTGCTGTCTAAGTTCCTAACTATGCTGGAAATTTTCGTCTTCAGAGAGATTGATCACTTCTATGTTCTTTAGAAGAGCAGAGCATTGGCCTAGTTGGTGATGCATACTTGAAGAAATGAAGTGCAATGAACAGGACAAAAGAATAGGCACACATGATAAAGTGCTTCGTCCTGTGTGCATCTTCTTTTGTTGTCCACTTCATTGCGCTTCATTTCTTCAAGTATCTGTATAATAATCTACTGTTATATGTTAATTACTGGAGCTTGCATCACACCACATTTGATGAAATGTTGATTTTTGGTAATGAGGACAATAAAATGAGGCCAAAGATAATTTTTGTTGAGTGAAATTTATTTTTTTTTGTTTTCTAGCAAATAAATGCTACGAGGCTGCAGGAATTACAGAATGCACGATTGCAAAGTGTGTGTAGTGAAACGTGCGAAGGG
Source organism: Rhipicephalus microplus (assembly GCF_043290135.1). Classification (NCBI taxonomy): domain Eukaryota; kingdom Metazoa; phylum Arthropoda; class Arachnida; order Ixodida; family Ixodidae; genus Rhipicephalus; species Rhipicephalus microplus. The sequence continues at coordinate 11,777,744 of NC_134710.1, forward strand.
CGGCGCAGCAGGAGTAAGTGGATGCTATAAATAAAGAAAAGGAAAAATGCCGCGCACGCCGCATGTCGCAGCACGCGCAAGCGGGCTTATAAAAAAAAGAAAGCTCTCCGTGCATGCGACAACAAACAAAAAACGGTGCGGGAGAAAGAGCTAGGGGATGAGGCGTGGCTGGTATTAGTTTGCCATGACGTTGTGCGCCACCATTCATGCAAGTTTAAACTCTGAATCTCCCTCACCAGGGTTGTAAATGAAGGAATATTTGGTGCTGACGTCATCAATTAGGGCTTCTTATGGGGGGTACACGGAGTAATTGACCCCTGGTGAATCGGTGAGCCATTGAACTGAGCCAGTTCATTTTAGTGAGCTAAGCCGTTCGGAGCCGCTCACTGAAGTGAGCCACTTTGCCCATCTCTAATCTCGTCTGATCACACAATATGGTCAGGTACCACAGGTAAGACTGTAAGACTTTCTGCAGAACCTTGCGATGTGGTTGGGGGTACTGCAGCAGAAACAGCAGTTATTATTCTGCACCCTCATTGCTTTTTGTGTGCTGACAGATGGGAAGTGCAGGACACTATGCTATGCTATTAGCTGTTGCAAAGTGGGCACACTTGGTTGACCGACATGGTTGAATTTGTAAGAGCTGCAGCCCATGAAATGTGTTCCATGCAGTCCGTACTTTCTATCCCCATGCAGTCTACACTTTAATATGATCGGCAACCTAATTGCAGGCGACCTTCTTCCAGCACTTCCGCTTGGATGCGAAGAAAAGTTAAAAGGTTCTTCGCTCGATGCAATTTGTCTTCGGAAGTTTCCATCCCACTAGTTGCACGGTCATCTTCCTTTATCTTTCGGTGATACATGATAGTAATCAGCGCTCATTGACACAATTCAGTACCATGATGTATTGATGCGGTGACACTCCAAGACATTCTAAAGCACTCACTCGGAACTGGAAATCGTCATGGTGTATGCTAAGTTTGGCAACCTTTGTCTAGCTCTTCACGGGACACTATGCAAAAAGATGATCCATGTGTTCATTGATGAGATCTCGCCGTCTGAACCAATCCGTAATTTTTTCAATTATGCTCGGCTAACCGGATGTCTTCAATGAACCGCCTCATGCTGCCAGTCAAGCACGTGAGTAAATTCTTGAACTTTTCAATGTGCGGAAACTCATCGTTCTGATGAATTGTCGCATCGTAACGATCCCAAAACGCCTGCCATTCGCGCAGGTTGGCGCTGTAGGTAGATATCTGTAGTCTCAGAAGTGCAACCGATTGATGACACTGTTGCCTTACCTGGTCCAATTCAATGGAATTCGGGAGGTAAAAGTTACTCAGTCTGGACCCAGGAGCATGTGTTCGGGTAGCCTGCTGGCGGCCTAGCAACCAGTGATTGCATGGCACGCACGATGCCGTAGTTTATCTTGTCGCTATATTCCTGCGCCGATTCCACTTCGCCGTCTGTCTTCATCCATGTAGAGGGGTCATGCTTAGGCCCCCTAACTCTCTTTTTTTTTCTACAATAAATGTTGACACCTCTTTCTCTCTTCATCTGTGAGTAGAAGAATTGCGTCGTCGAATCTCGACAATGCAGACCCCTTGTCCTTGATGCAGTCGAGGTTCACGTGAAGTTTCAAGAGGTTGCGATTAATTTACTGCAGCAGATCCAATAGCTGCAATAGGGCTAACGCGAGACCAGCCCTCCGTGCACCCCGCTTTTTGCGCAGCCGGTCCGAATTTGCCATGGCTATGATGTGAAGACGTCCCTCAAGGGGCAGTTCTGGGTTTCGCGGCACCACCAATATAACGAAATGACTGATTTGCCGTACGTACATAACAGAAAGGCGTCTGTTTATTGCCGGTGCTAGATGCGAAATCTTGCACCACCCACGTCCGCGTGCCCCCATGCATCCAACGCCACCTCAGCTTCCTCTTGTTCGATAGTCTGGCACGCTCCAAGTTACCGTAGCTATTTTGCAACACTTACTATTTGAACTATACGAACTTCCCAAAGATATATATACGGTCAACATCTGATTAAAAGTGACCCCCTCAGAATTTCAGTGTGGTTTAACTCATCAGTGTCATCACATTCTTGTATTCTGGCAAAGCTGCCTTTCAAGCTCTGCTACAGTCACAAATGTATTGACTCAAGAAAACACTGGTTCCTATATGGAAATGATAGATGAGGTAGAGGCTGATGTTGGGACTCAATTGATGCTGTTTTTGACCTGAAATTTTCACAGCAAGTCTGAAAAATCGGACGCCGAAAATACTTGGCATCCAAAATTTCTAAAGTTATTGTATGCTGACATCTACAATGCAGATTAGAAACTCTCAACTCAAGTTAGCCCACCCTTGTCCACCACATCAGCTAGGTTTCCACAAAAGCTGAAAGCGAAAAAGAGGCTGAGGAAATAGCATCTTTGCCTTTCATGTGTAAAGTGTTCTCGGCAAGCTGCACCAAATCATGTACTAATACAATCGGCCTCTGCATTGCCTGATTCTTGATAGGACAACTACGAACAGGGTGTCTAACAATTTTCTTTTTTAAAATTCCCTGTCTTTTCCAGGTTTTCCATGATGATTTAAAGCGAATTCTATGACCCTTACGTCTGCTTCCTCGAGACCCTCGAATGGTAAAAAAAATCAGGCGCTCCTATAAAATAAGTAAATAAATGTACCACAAGCACTCAGAATGTTCTGAGCATGTGCAGTAAATATGAAAAAGATGTATATCTGACCAAAATGCAACCTCTGAGTCAGAGAGTAAGCAAGTTAGCTGTTTATTGTTTGGAAGAACCAGAAAGCAAACACATGAGTTAAAATAACCCCAGCTAAAAGTTCCAAGGAGCGAATGACTGTCTTACAATGCAGCCAAAGCTGTTAGAAAGCGTAGAAGTCGCACCATACCATCTCGTGGCATCTGTATAAAAGTAGGACATCGAAGCCTGACCAGTTCCACCACTGTAATATATTCTAGTTCACTATAATGGTTACAGCCCAGGCTGCTTAGGATGTGGATTGAATTGCATCTACCTGTATTTACCAACTTTACTGTTTAGGATGTGGATTAGATTGGATCTGATGCAACCTCGATAGCTGCCAAAAACCTTGGTTTACTAAAACATTAAAAAGGCTTGAAAATAAGAAGAAACGCCTCTTTCGGGCTGCGAAGAAGAAAAACACTGATTCTGCATGGGAAAAATACAAGGTTGCCAAGAAAGCATATTCAAGTGAAGTGCGCAACGCCAAGTACTCATTTTTTCATACGGAACTTCCAAAAATTCTTGCTGATTCACCGAAGCGTTTCTGGCAAATAATAAACCCTCCTAACACGCCCCCCATCACCCTTACTAATGATACTGGTCAAGAATTAAGTTGTTCAGAATGTGCCAATATATTCAATGCCGCCTTTTCGTCTGTGTTTACGAATGAATCTGACCCCGTTGAAACAGAATTAGTCTCTGTTAATCTGCCTGAAATGCCACCCTTTAACATAGGTTTCAATGGTATCCTGTCTTTAATAGAAAAAATGAAACTGTCATCCTCGGCAGGTACCGACGAAATTACATCCAAGCTGTTAAAGAACACAAAGCACAGTAGGGTTTAGTTATGTCATTTAAAAAGTGTCTAAGCTTATCTGCCGTGTACTATCGCTTGAGTCTGCGCAAAAGCTTCTGTTGGCAATGATTCAGTGTTCGTAGTTCTTTTCTGTGTCGCTAGGGTTATGGGTTATATATGAAGTGCTGCTTCTGAAATAAAAATTAGTTGCGAGTGTAGCGAGTGTCGTGTTTTCTTGTCCTCTTCGTCCCCGTCGAATTTGCGCTACTACACCATATGGTTAAATGAACACAAAGCACATATCAGCCGAGTTTTTGTTTTTGCTGTTTTCCCAGTCACTTTCCTCAGGTATTCTGCCTCTCGACTGGAAGTGTGGGAAGGTCATTCTGGTTCACAAGACAGATAAAAGAGACTGCCCGTTAAATTATCGTCCCATATCATTAACCAGCGCGTGTTGCAAACTCATGGAACATGTCATATACACTCATGTCATGCATTTTCTTGATTCTAACAATTTCTTTCATTCCTCTCAACACGGATTTCGAAAAGGCCGCTCATGCGAAACCCAACTAGCCCTTTTCCTTCACGACCTGCATGCTAACCTCGATGGTAACCTCCAAACTGATGCTATTTTTCTTGACTTCACTAAAGCTTTCGACAAAGTTCCACACCAGCGCCTACTAAAAAAACTTTCTCAAATAAATCTACCAGCTGAACTTCTTAATTGGATTGCTCAATTTCTGACTAACCGCTCTCAGTTTGTTTCCGTTAACAACGTTAAATCTAACTTGCTTCCTGTTAGGTCTGGAGTGCCACAGGGATCTGTCCTTGGCCCGCTTTTGTTTCTAATCTACATTAACGACTTACCTAACAATTTATCCTGCAACCTTCGTATGTTTGCAGATGATTGTGTCATCTACCGCAAGATAAGCAATACTTTTGATCAAGCAGCACTACAGAATGACCTTAATGAAGTATTAAACTGGTGTGACCATTGGCTTATGACCCTTAATCCTAACAAATGCAAATTAGTTTCCTTCCACCGCCGCAAAAACCCACTCCAATTTTCCTATGAAATTGCTAACATGCCAGTCGAAACAGCCGTATCCTATAAGTATCTTGGTGTAACATTAACCCCTGATCTTTCCTGGCGAACGCATATCACTAACATGATTTCATCAGCCAACCGATCATTAGGATTTCTAAAACGTCCCCTATGTCACTCACCGTATCACGTTCGTCTTGTGGCCTATCAGTCGCTAATCCGGTCCAAACTAGAATACCCATCACCCATCTGGAGCCCTCACCAAGTTTATCTGATCAACGCTATCGAAGCAGTTCAAAATCGTGCCGCTCGCTTCATTCATTCTTCTTATTCTTACGATGTCAGTGTTTCATCCCTTAAAAATGAATCCGGTCTATTAAGTCTTTCCCTTCGCCGCAGAATTGCTACGTTGTCACTGTACCACAAGTTGTATCACAGCTCACTCCACCAACCACCTTACATCGCTCCCGCCGCACGCATTTCTCCCCGCACTGGCCATCCACTTCAAGTCTTCCGACCCCGATCTGGCACTTCAACATTTTCTGCATCATTTCTCTGCCGCGCCGCCAAAGAATGGAATGACCTTCCCCACGATGTTGTTTCAATCACCTGTCCATCACGTTTTATTCAAAGTGTGTCAATGCATCTGCAATGTTAACCTGTGGCTTTTGTATCTTTGTTGTACAACCCACCCCTTATGTAACACCCCCCCTGTGGGGTCTTTAAGGAAATAAAGTGAAAGTGAAAGTGAAAGCTGCATTTACTAGTGATTTGATTCCCCACCTGAATTGCACACCTCTACATACTTTTCAGCAAAAAAAAAAAGACAAAAAAAAACACTACTACTCACATATTCTGTGCACTTTGCATTGAACAATGACTAACAACAACGCAGCAAGAACGGAGCCGTACCGCATAATTTTCTTTCTATCTTTCATTCTTTTTTTTTTTTCCATGACGAGCACATGCATGTTGATGTTTCATTTCTCTGGACTTTGATGCTTAGAGTTCAACGAAGTCCTCAGATGCCTGCATTGAAAGCTAGGGGTAGCGTTTAAGGCAATGACGTTTGAACATGTGCTGGCAAGAAAAAATCTGTCAGGGTGCAACAGCTCTCTCGATTCTATAGATTTACCACAGATGCCGGCGGGTTACCTTCGTTTGTGTACTTTTCTATGGACATAATGCTAAGAAGCAATCACAGATATAATAATACCATCTCAAGAAACTGAAATGAGAAATTTAGATCAAGTTACCCAACTCTACCATTGAAACGCGAGCTACCAGCAATGAGTGTGCAGCTGAGGAGGTTTGCCGTTGCATCGCCAATAATAATAATGAGAGCGATGATAATAATATAAGACATGACAGAGCCCGGCAAGTCCTAATGGCAGTCCTAGCTGAACCAGAAGGCCTTCAGGCTGACCCGAATCATGGTCAAGACAAGCATGCACGAATTTAACGACGTGAGTAATGTTGTGGTAGGAAAGTCAGACATGCTGTGTGATATGTAGAAGCAACAGACATCAGAACAGTGTATGTACGAACAAGGAAGCTAGGGAATGCTTTAGACAATGCAAAGGACAAGTTGCCAAGCGAAAATTTCCAGTCTTTTTTTACTTTGGGCTGCCACGATTGCGACAACCAGCACATCGTGGTGAGACCACTGATTTCAAGGATAGAACATATCAAAACACGAATATTATGTAACTACACCTGACCTCATATGCCCTCGCAAAACATGTGGAATCTACAGGCCATTAAACTGACTGGTCAAATATGCATGCTCTGGCCAAAGCAAGCTTGCATCATGCGTGCGCCTGGAATACCAGCACATGCATACACATGCACATGCATATGCATACCAGCATATGCTGAACAGCAGTGATGGAATGCTTCCAACAATGAACTTCCACTCACGTCACGTACTTAGGCATACTGAAATACAATGTACCTTTCTCATGGATATTATTCAGAAGAAGGCTCCCGTAGCGGGTGCCATAACGCTCAAATGAATTTTGTAGTCATGCATCGAGTGAAATGAGCTGTGGGCCCATCATTCAGCGACTGTCAAAAAAATGTCAAAAAAAACACCAAGTTCATGTGATTCCTCACCTTGAATGTTGTAATTGGTGCAGGAATTCCCTCACCTTCAACCAGAATTCGGTATTTCTGACGAACTTCTCCCTGCTGCTCAGGAGTCATATTGACTAGATAGGCAGGGGGGTGCCATCTGGCCACAATGCAAAAAAAAAAAAAAAAACAGTTCAACTGCCTATAAAGTTCCACTCCTCAAATGCATCGTAAGGAGATAACAATTACACTACTACTTCCCTTGTGAACTGCAGTTCAATAAGTTACAAGTTGCTGGCTATGAAGTGGAAAAAAGCAAAGAGCTGTTAGATTTTCTATCGTGTTTTGGTTTAAAGCGACACATAACAAACACGAAGTGATACATGAAGTGATACCCAATAAAAAAAGACATGGATGCTCTATTTATAGACTTCACCAAAGCCTTTGACAAGGCCCCCCATAACCGTCTAAATATGAAACTGAGTGCCCTGAACATCAACCCTAATATCTCTAAATAGATTGCTAGTTTTTAGTCCAATTATTGCCACTTTTTTTTTGTTATTAACACCTTGACCCCATTAGTAAAGGTAAAAACAGGTGTTCTGCAAGGTACCATGTTAGGGCCAATCCTATAAGTAACCAATTATCATCCCAACCAAACTCTTTGCAGATTATTGAGTAACTTCCAGACAAATCACTAACCGAATGTGAATGTGCTGCAGTCTTACTTTAACCAAATCACCCACTGGTGTTATGAATGGCAAATGTAAATCAATGTCTGGAAAATGAAGTTCACTCAATTTACAAGAACTAAGAAACCCGAGCTGCATTATTACATGATTAACTATATTTTAGTTAAAATATAGTTAAATACTTAGGCATACCATAAAATACTTAGGCATTCATCTTGCACACAACCTCTCATCTCTCATGGAATGCTTATGTTGAAGCAATAACCAGTATGGCTTCAAGAGCTCTAGGATTCATTAAATGTAATCTGCACTCTGCTAACCAGTCCACCAAACTTCTCGCACACATAACATTAGTTCGCACAAAAATAGAATATGTCGCCCTTATTTGGAATCCCAATTAGCAATACCTTATTCACAAACTAGAGGCTATTTGAAACAAAGCAGCCCGCTTCATCACAGGAAAATATTCCCGAGCATATAGCATCACAGCTATTAAAACGTCATTGGAATTACCTGCTCTAGAATAGCTTAGGCTTATCGCACTACTGCCCCATTTTCACAGGCTTTATTTCAGTGATTCATGCTTCTTACAACCACAGATTAAATCAGCTCGTCGCATTTTTCCATGCCTGGATCATGCCAGTGATGTTCCATGCAGGCAATTTTCTCTTCTTCAGGAAATTTTCGCCTGTCATTTCGAGCCAAAGGGAAAAAGGGAATCTTTGTGATATTGCAGGGAATTTTAAGAATGGTTGAATTCTCCTATGAAAGCTGATAGTTAACGATCACAGTGCACCTTCATCAGCTGTATTCAGTTTTTGTGCATGCAAAATGCAAGCATAGCCCTGGAGATTTGTTTCTATATTCACGCAAAGCGATTTCTATTTAACTATTGGTGTTAGACTTTAAGCCCACAATGTGCAGTGTACTAACAGTATATAAATTAAGAAAGTCACGTATTTGTTGTGCGGCAGTGGAGGGGCTAGTCATTACTTCAAAAGTCACGAGAATGTCAGACGTATAATTATAGTATGTGCGTGCATGGATGGGGGCGGAAATTAGTAGTGTTGTGCAAAGAAATATGCTAGAAATTTCGTCAACGTTTGCAGGGAAAAATCCCCAAAATAGGGAATTTTCATGTCTATGAATGGGAACTCTTTGGCGTAGTACGGAACATCACTAGATTATGCTTACAAAATGCAACTGACGTTTGCCCGTGCCAACTTCTTTTGTGACTCACCATTGTTTCTTGCGATTTATCATTGGGATAAACTGCCAAGCAATGTTATAACTGTGCGCGATCACGACAAATTCGTTAGCAAATTAAAGAAGATGTAGAATGTAGAAATGTCACATAATGTAGCTTTTTTTTTTAGTCTACTGCCAATATTACCTGTCTTATTGCATACATTGTTTCATGCCTTACCGAGTGCTGCATTGCATTACCATGTTTTCACTGATGCAAAATTCTTGCATTTACCTTTCTATTCTTCATGTTCTGTATAAATATTTTCTTCTGTGAACATAACCCTGCAGCATTGTAACTACCCCCCTACGTAATGGCCACGTGGGCCCTTAGTGTATACGAATAAATAAATAAATAAATAAATAAATAATTCACTGAAGCAAACAAAAATGCCCTGAACTTTCAAATTTGCTCTTAGCTAGTCTCTGCCTTTTAGATTATGGTTCTGAATGTGAGGTCACTGTTGGTCTTTAAAAAATGATTCAAAAATGACCATGAGGTGATTCTTTAATCTATTTCCGTTCCAGTTCATTGCTAGCCTTTTGTGTAATCTGTTTTCCCTGATTTTTCTCTTACTGACAATGCATCTGTTTTAATGATTTTAAACGACTCAATGAAACTATTGATGTAAAACTTTTCGGCAGCTTTTGAAAAGATTGTGGCAAGTGGCACCCAGTGCTTCGTGCCTATAAAAACAAGAAAGAAAAATCCTTATCTTTCTTAGATTTCGCATAGCATACTTGACCTGCTGCATCATGTTGCTAGGTTAAGGCATAAAAGGGTAACCCACTTACAATACATGAGTTAAATATTTTTAAGAAGGAACTTGACTTTAAAATTTACTCGTCAAAAGACTTATGCTTCAGAGTAACATTACTACATAATGAAAATTCACCATAAAGAATTTTAAGCATCGATATTACTTTGCCCAACATCTACAAATAAGGTTGCTATAAATTATGTACCTTGCAGTGACCCATTCTTATCGTCACTTGCATGCAATAAATATTTTCAGTCGGTATTCATAACTGATAACTTTGACATACCTGTCTTTATTCATGTCATAACATTCATTCGTGACTCGCACTGTTAAATTAATGATATTACACTGTCTTTTGATGATACTCTGTTTCTAATTTTGCTTTTAAAGAATAATAAATCTTGTGGCCCCCATATTAATGTCCCTTTTGTTGATGATATCCATGGACTTCCCTGTATCTGACTAATTTTTGAAGCCTTTATCTGCCTTGACAGTTCCTTTAGTTTGAAATTTGTGGAAAACATTTGCAATGCACTAATCCGGCAATAAGCAGCAACTGTTAAGTTATCATTATTTCATGAACGTCCAAATCATGGAAACGTCTGGAACATAGAATTTTTAGGAATATGATGGAGATTTCTCAGAAATAACGTCCTAAGTGATGTCCAACATTGTTTTTGTTGCAGTTATAGTAGAATAACCCCGCTCGCAGAGTTTCCCATGACATTTTATATACTCAACATTGGAAATCATATTGATTCCATTTTTACATATTTTTTTCAAGGCCCTTGATACTGGTAAACACTAAGACTTCTCCGTAAACTATGCGCCATACTTAACTCTTTTTTAGTTGACTGGATAGCTAGATTTTTCAATAATCATTACTACAACACTTGATTTAGTTCTTCAAACTCATCCACAGTAAATCCATCGTCTGGCATTCCCCAGAGATTTCCTTCTATACAAAATTAGGTAGCACTAACGTCGTCAATGCTGCTCTCGACACAGAAGCAAGTATGACAGCGGGTCTAACATAGAGAAGCAAGTAATAACAGTTAAAAGATTTTTGGAACTTATCTTTTATTAGTAATCAACATTTATCTGACTCAATAAAAGTCTACCTGCAGAAAAAAGGAATTTGTATAGGTTCCTCCATCATAACAGTCTTCAGCAATTTGCTTTAAGGTAAGCTGGATAAGGTTATGCAGGGACACCTTGACAAATCTATGGTCATAAAAGTTTGTTGGTATGTTAACGGTTAAAGAGCTTGTTTCGCAAAACTTTCGGCATCCGTACCGGCGTCGGTTGTGGGCGAAAAACCATCATGTTGTCCATGACCGAAAAATTTGGAAAGATGCAAATTAAATAAATAATAAAAATTGTTGGGTCTGAGTGAGGATCGAACCCAGACTGCTTCAGTGGTGAGCAGGTGTTCTACCACACAGCCACGTGTCTGCTCGTGAATACAGTGAAAACAACTTTCACACTTTACAAATAGTACATGAATATTGTATACAGGGCATGTGCGTCATCTAATATCCCAGCAATATAGAGTGGTGCAAGCGTACATTGCCATCGGGAGTCAGAACATGTGATTATCCCTCCGACTTCACAGCTTAAAGCCGGCTACTCATTACGAAAGGCAAACACATTACCGCTCATATTCCCTTATAGCCACCAAGTGGTTCATGGCAAGTTCAAAAACATTTCACGCCGATTACTGCTAATCGTTTAATGTATACTGCCCACTACACAGAATGCAGCCATATGCGAAAGCTTCACTGATACAAGCCACTTTCAATTTTATTGATTACATTGTACTAATCCACAGTTCGAACGGCTCAGCAACATTATATACAATAAAAAGTATGCACTAAGTGGTTGAAGTATGCACTAGGGACAGGATATTGCTCTCGCGTTCACTCTTAAAAAATTAAGGGTCCCCCAAATTTTGCCGTCTTATTTGATCGCTGTGTCAAAAAAAGAAACTGATTATCGTTACACCAGGAGAAAATTATAAGTTAAGTAGATTAATCTGCAATAAAAAAGGGCTCCTTTATGATGTTTGTTATGGATTCAATATGAAAGACTACACAAGTTCTGCTGAAAAATTGAAATAAATCGTTTGTTGGAAATTAACACTGTGCCTTATTCGTCAAATGTTCCCTTTTCTTTCTGTCCTCATTCATTGCTGCACAGTGTCATAAAAAAAAATTACATAACAAGCCCACAACACCACCCTTCTTTAGGTACAGCTTCTTTCCTTATCCAACTGAAAAATAGTTGTTGGAAAAGCTAACCTGAATCATCCCATGCTTAATAATACCTGTTACTTCACTATTTATAATATTAATGAAAACTGACAGACAATGATGTCAAGGAAAGTATAGGCACGACCGCTGGATGAAAGAGTGCACGGCACGGCCTGCCGCGTCGAGCGGCTTTCTATGGGAGAGCGCGTGTCAGCCGTAGTTGCAGTTGCGGCCGCTGAAGCGCGACGGGGCGGGGACAGGAGGGACGGAAAAACGGGTGGCAGCGGCTCCCACGGCGCAGCAGCCACAGCAAATGAGCTGGTAGTTGTCACAACAATGACCCACTCAGTTCTTCTAATCAGTATTATTTTTTAATGTCATTTATTACAGTGATGACATATCGCATATTTAGTAGAGTATGTAGGCGCTATATAGTTGAAAAGCCAATTGAATTTTCATGCACGTGCTGAGCACCTGATGTTTTGTTTTTGTTTTTTTTCCCGGAACCACCTTCTTGCTTTGAGGCTGAAAGAAAATTTCACAATGCACGTAGCAGAATTATATGACACTGACTGTGTAACAAAGTGGTTGATCTATTAATGAAGATGCAATGCATCCTTCCTTAAATTACCGTATTTCGATTTCCGTGACGTTTATTCAGCCCTTTTGCGTTTTCTCAGCCCGAATGCTTGACAACTATATTTTTGAACACTTCACAATAGATGTTCTTAGTTGTTATATGCTGAAAGTGTATGACAAAAAAACATAATTTGAATCTTTTTCATGTTATTCAGTACACGATAGTAAAAGTAATTCAGTTTTAAACGATGGATTAAAGTGGTTTCTACGAATATGGTGACGCGCTCCTTGTAACTTTACTAAAGAGGCTACGAAAGTATACATCATTAGAAGCGGCATTGAAATTTCTTCATATTTCTTACTAGGCAGAAGAATATATATATAATATATATATTATTAATGAGATCTAACAGACAATAATGCCAAAGAATGAATAGGGGAAGCTATTAGAACCATTATAATGTAAAAATAAGAAAGAAAAGTGGCTGAAAAAATAACTTGCCCTGAGCAGGAGGGATGGCAACCTGCTCAGGGCAAGTTATTTTTTCAGCCACTTTTATTTCTTCTTATTTTTACATTACAATAGTTCTAATAGCTTCCCCTATTCATTCCTTGGCATTATTGTCTGTTAGACCTCATTATTATTGTTTCGAAACATGGAAAAACAAGCCCTTAGGTATACACTTCTTTCCCTTATATATATATATTGAAAGACGCAGGCAGACTAGGTACGGCGAGCAGGCAGGGCGAGCAGAAGCGTTTATTCTGCGATGTCTGGCTCGGCTCAGAACCACACCAAGAGAGAGAACGATGATGATGGGTATGTGCAAGTGAGAACGATGATGATGGGTATGTGCAAGTGAGAACGATCAAATGCTTGGAATGTGCTTACAATTTCCCCCCCCCTCTGCGAAGCGGCCAACCTGGCCGCCAGTCAGAGATCGGCCGAACGAGTAACAAAAGGCTTCATGCGTGAGACGTGAACTATTTCCGTGCTGCGCAGACGGCGGTCAGTGACAGACTGAAGCGGGGTGACGAGGTAGTTAACTGGAGATGTCTGTCGTACAACGGTGTATGGGCCAACATACCGGTGAAGAAATTTCTCGCAAAGGCCCGACGCTCGAACCGGGGTCCATAGTAAAACCTTATCGCCAGCATTAAAGGCCACGTCGCGTCGTTTTTTATCACAGCGATGTTTTCTCTCCTTTTGGGTTGCTTCCGTGTTTTTGCGAGCAATTTCACGGCATTGTGTGACTCGGGCTGCGAACTCTTCTGGGAGCGAGGTACTGCTTGGAGCCGGTGCAAAGAAAAATGCCGTGTCGAAGACCGAGGAGGCAGATCGGCCGTACACGAGAAAAAACGGGCTGTAGCCAGTTGATCGTTGTACCGCAGTATTGTATGCGAAGGTGACAAACGGTAAAATGTTATCCCAATTTTTGTGGTCAGGATGCAAGTACATCGATATCATGTCAGAGAGTGTTCGGTGGAAGCGCTCGGTAAGGCCATTCGTTTGCGGATGGTATGTAGAAGTGGTTTTATGCACTGTATTGCACGCCTGCAGGACTTCATCCAGGACCTTGGAAAGGAAGGCTTTGCCACGGTCACTCAAAAGGACGCGAGGGGCTCCGTGGCGCAAGACGATGGAGTTCAAGAAAAAATTGGCGATTTCTGTGGCGGTAGCAGAATGAAGAGGTGAAGTCTCGGCGTATCTTGTTTGATGGTCGACTGCAGTGACGATCCAACGGTGACCGGAAGGTGTCAACGGCAAAGGACCATACAAGTCTATTCCGACAAATTCGAATGGTGTGGTGGGACAGGGAAGAGGCTGAAGGAAACCAGCAGGCGGGGATGTGGATCGCTTGCGGTGCTGACACAACGCGCACGAGCCCACGTATTTGGCCACCGTTGTGGACAAGCCAGGCCAGAAGCAGCGCGTCTTGATGCGATCGTAGGTCTTGTGGAAGCCTAGATGACCGGCAGCAATATCATCGTGGAATGCTTCCAAAACTCGAAGACGAAGGCAGCGGGGAAGAACTGGCACCCACTTGTTACCGGTGGGATGGTAAATGTAGCGCTTAAGCACACCGTCCTGAAGGCGAAATTGTCGAAGCTGGCGTCGCAAGCGGCTGTTGGGTGGTTTAGTGACACCGCGAAGGCGATCAATGAAAGACCGACAGTAGGAATCTGCCAGCTGAAGTGAACGTAAATCGGAGTTCGAAGATAGCTGCATTGGATCCAGCGATGCGAGCGATACGTGTTGTGAGGCAAGCTGGGTGTCAGAGTCATTCGAACGCGATGCGGTGGACGTATTGTCACGAGAGAGCGAAAGTGGGCACCGGGACAGCGCGTCGGCATCATGATGACATTTGCCAGACTTGTACGTAACTGTAAAGTCGTACTCTTGTAAGCGCAGTATCCAGCGCGCAAGACGTCCTGACATATTCTTCATTGATGAAAGCCAACAGAGTGCGTGGTGGTCGGTGATGATGGTGAAGTGCCGACCGTAGAGATACGGGCGGAATTTCTGTATCGACCATACGATAGCCAAGCACTCCTGCTCCGTGATGGTGTAATTCCGCTCAGCTGTTGACAGAGTCCGGCTAGCGTAGGCCACAACCTGCTCTTTAGAGGTGGAATCACGCTGCAGAAGGACTGCTCCAATGCCTTGTGCGCTTGCGTCAGTATGGAGTATGGTAGGCGCTCTCTCATCGAAGTGGCGCAGCACTGGTCCGGAAGTCAGGCGTTCTTTCAAAATTTCAAATGCAGATTCGCAGTCGTTGGACCATGAGAAAGGAGCACCAGTGGCCAATAACTTATTTAGCGGAGCCGCTAAGGTAGCAAAGTTGCGTATAAAGCGACGAAAATAGGACGCGAGACCAAGAAAGCTGCGCAACGTCTTTTGGTTGGACGGTCGAGGGAACTGTAGCACAGCTGCGATCTTCTCGGGATCTGGTTGGATTCCGTCTTTGGAAACGACGTGACCGAGGACTTTGATGCTTTTGCTGGCAAATGTACACTTCTTTGTATTTATCTGAAGGCCAGCCTTGGAGAGACATTGTAGCACCTCGTCTAATCGTTGAAGATGTTGGGCAAAGGTACTTGAAAAAACAACGATATCATCTAAGTAACAGAGGCAGGTCTTCCATTTTAGGCCACGAAGAACAGTATCAATCATTCGCTCAAACGTGGCTGGAGCGTTGCACAAGCCGAATGGCATTACATTAAATTCATAAAGGCCGTCCGGTGTGGCAAATGCAGTTTTTTCTTTGTCAGCCTCGTTCATGGGGATTTGCCAGTAACCTGATCGTAAGTCAAGGCTCGAAAAATAGTTCGCCCCTTGCAGTGTGTCTAAAGCGTCATCAATTCTAGGCATAGGATATACGTCCTTGCGTGTGATCTTATTTAACGCGCGGTAGTCAATGCAAAAACGAACAGAGCCATCCTTCTTTTTAACTAAAACGACTGGAGATGCCCAGGAACTCGAAGAAGGTCGTATTATATTTCGCGATAGCATCTCGTTCACTTCTTTTTCAATTATTTCTCTCTCTGATTGCGAAACCCGATATGGGCGACGGCGTATCACACGAGAACCGTCGGTTTCAATGCGATGTACAGCCGCGGAAGTCTGACTCAGTGTTGTGGTACAGCTATCAAAGCAGGCTTTGTGCTTAGCCAAAAGGGCCAATAGTGCTTCAGACTGTTTTGGTGTGAGGTCTGAACCAATGACAGGTCGAAAAGGGAAAGAACGTGAACCTGGAGCTGGTACTGGTGACGAAGACGGGCAGAGTGTCGCGATGGAGGTCAATGGAGAGAAGTCAATCTTTGCCACTGTCATTCCCTTGGGCAGCAGCACAGATTCTGCAGTTGTGTTAGAAACGGGCAGAAAAGCGCAGCCAGAGGAAAACCGGAGGAGGCAAGAGGCGACGAGAATTCCACGGGAGGTGCAGCGAAACGAAGGAGCCACAAGTGCATCACCGTCGGTTACTTGGGTAGATGCGACAGCTATCACGTGTTCGTGACCAGGGTGCAGGACGCAGTCTTCAACAATGACCAAGTTGGAGATCGAGGGTGATGAAACTGGAATGGGCGCATCCGTTGTATCCGTTATGTGAATGACGTTCTCTTTAAAGGATATAACAGCGGAAGCAGAATGCAGAAAGTCCCAACCAAGGATAAGTTCATGAATGCACGTGGGCAACACAATCATCTCGATGTGGTGACGTATACCATCAATAGAAACACGAGCCGTACACTGTCCGTCAGGTTGAATCAGCACGTTATTTGCCCCACGCAACACAGGTCCCACATAGGGCGTTCTGACTTTACGGAGGCGCGAGCACAAGTCACTACGCAAAACAGAAGTAGTTGCACCGGTGTCAACGAGAGCTTGCACAGGAATACCTTCAATAGTCACTGACAACATATTAGCTGGGCGAACAGGAGGTATTTTTGTTGGTCGACGGGACGCAGTTTTCCCTCCAAAAACTGCAATCCTTAGTTTTCCGAAGATTGGTCAACAGGACGGGAGATGATTGGACGAAGTGGCGATGCGGAGCGGCGATAGGGCGATGGAGAGCGTCGTCTGGAGGAGCGGTATTCCTGATGTTGACGAGGGGACACTGGAGGAGACGGAGACCGGTACTGCGCGGACGGGTAGGTGTCTGGAGCATAAAGATCTGGTCTTCGGAACCGGTCTCGTTCGAACTCAGCATAGCCTCGTCGTTCCTCTTGCTGGCGGCGACGGCAGTAACGAGAAATGTGGCCTCGTATACCGCAGTAAAAGCAAACAGGACGGGATTGACGCCACTGAGGATACAAGGGTGCAGCAGTCATTCCACCTCGCATAGCAGCCAAATGGCTACTAGCAGTATCCGTAGAGCTAGATGCCCCGGGAGCAGGCGGAATCGCAGCGATCTCCGCATATGTGGGCATTACCGTTTGAACAACCGGTGCTGCCGGTGTCGACCTGGGCGTCACATCGGCGTATGTGGGCATCGGGCGTGCTGGCGGAGCGACCGGGGATGTCGGTGTCGCCATTGCCGCTAACTCCTGCTTAACAAGATTCCGCAGGTCGAATGGTGGAGACGGAGCGGAGGCGACAGTGGACCGCTGCTGTTCAAGGTCTCGAAGTTCTTCCCGGATAATTGTGCGGATAAGGGTTTTTAATTCAGAGGGAGGCATCAGGCGTGGATCACTGTCTTGTTGAAGCCGAAGGGACTGCAACTGGTCAAGGCGTTGGCATGTCGAAATGACGTCGTTAACCGTAGCGGGATTGCCAACAGCCAAGGCGTTGAATGCGATTGGGCCGATTCCTTTAAGGATGTGGCGAACGCGCTCATCTTCCGTCATGTCTTTATTCGCACGGCGACAGAGGGCCAAAACATCCTCGATATACGAAGTGTACGACTCATGTGCCAGTTGTAGACGCACAGCCAGCTTCTGTTTCGCGGCTTCGGAACGACCCGATGAGCATCCGAATATTTGTCGCAGTTTGTTGGCAAAGGTCGACCAATCAACGAAGTCAGTTTCGTGATTAAAATACCAGGTTTTGGCTACGCTGGTCAAATAGAAAGGAAGGTAGCTCAGTTTCTCTGCTTCGGTCCATCGATTGGCTGAACCCACACGGTTGTAAAGGTCAAGCCATTCCTCGACGTCGTCACCGCGAAGACCCGCGAACACGGGCGGTTCGCGCTGAGGGCTGGTGACAGTAGATGAAGAGCGGGCAGCCGCCGGCGTAGGGGCTGTAGCGTTAGGGCTAGGCGTTAGGTCCGATGTCTGCATACCTGTGTGGGTGGCTGGGTGCAATCGGCGACCAGATCGGAGCTCCAGGTGGGAAATGAACGTAGGAGGACGTCGGGATCTTACCCCGGCACTTCCACCACTCTGAAAGACGCAGGCAGACTAGGTACGGCGAGCAGGCAGGGCGAGCAGAAGCGTTTATTCTGCGATGTCTGGCTCGGCTCAGAACCACACCAAGAGAGAGAACGATGATGATGGGTATGTGCAAGTGAGAACGATGATGATGGGTATGTGCAAGTGAGAACGATCAAATGCTTGGAATGTGCTTACAATATATATATATATATATATATATATATATATATATATATATATCACAAAGAAACAGTAATGAATAACAGAACCGCATGACGGGGACTGCCAGAAGACAAGTGCGTTGGAGTGCTATCGGGATTCAACAGTGCCCGTGGAGAGGCTAATGTGAAAAGGCCAAACGGATGGTTTTATAGATAGACACAAAAGCCAAACGTTGGCCGCACATGCTGGAGGCAGAACAAAGCAACACCAACAAATAATGTGAAAAGTAAACAAAGACAAGTATAACAGAGCGTTTATGTCAATTTTTTTCCTACCGCAGCTCTTTCCAAAACAACTCTCGTCACTTTCTCTCAGTAAGAGGCTCTCAACATGTGTGTCGGCTGCCATGTATATATTTCTTTCAAATATAAACTCTTGTCGCCCACTAGCTGCTTTTCGGTACACTTTTGCCTCCGCATGTTTCGCTGAGGTAAGTTTGAGTCTGCATGTGTGCCGTTCCGCAAATGACCAAAGACAGCCGAATTTCTTCAATGGAAGGGATGCTCGAGCTTTTTTACGAAAACGAACATCAGTTCCACATGGCACTGCGGGAGAATGCACGACACCGCAACACGACAGCATTCAGAAATAATCGGAACTAATAACAAAGGTGCCAAGGACTTAAAGGCAGGCATTAGAAAAAAACTAGAGATAACCCGGGAATCAGAAAAAGAAACTAGAGATTAGAGAAAACGGGAAGGTAGTGTCACGACTCCTAGATGCAACAACATTTGCAGCCAGCGGCTGTGGTGGTTTTGCACCCGACATGCATAACCTTATGCATGTCGGGTGCAAAACAAAGCACTTTTTGTGTGTGTGTGTCGCCAACTATTGTGCACTCACTCAGATATTCTCCCTGAAAAATATCATCGACGAGGCTGTGAAGGAATTGTCAACTCGCTTTATTATGTAAAAGTGTGAAAAAATAAAAAAATTAATGCCAAGATCAGCCCTAAATTGAGAATAAATAAAATATTTTCAAGCATTTTGATCCCACTATGTGTTCACTGTTGAATGTAAGGTTGAACTAGTTTCATTATGAAAAGAACGTTGTGACAGAAAGAGACAAAAACATTCAAAATTGCTGGAATGCAAGATGTTGTGTTTGCATTTTTCAGCCTTTCATTGCTCTTTTCGTCTCACAATTTTCCTCTTATTCACTTCATAACAGCTCGCTCAATTGCCATCATTGAAGTTACAGTCACTGAAACTTCAAAAAGGCTCGAGGACACTTTTATGAGATCGCACATGCAAAGTATTATTTCGTGGCTGTTGCATCTGATACTATAGACGTCTTTGGAGGAGGTAAAAAGTCTTTTTTATTTTGTGGTAAATGAACAGTGGCAACTGCAATTGCTGAAGTTACTCGCTCTAAATGAAATGACTAAATCTGAAGCAATGTTTTCCGAAGCAACATACTCACATTTATTATAATGAATTTTGATGCATTAGAAAAGGTGTAGCTCTTCCAGATCTCTTAGTTGAGATATTGTGGTATCCCAGTCAGATGTGCTCACAATTCTTACTTCTGCCAAAACTGATCAGTGTGCAAGGTTGCATCTCAGGCAAGACAATACCGAAAATTTGCAAGGGCTACAGCTATGTAAAAGCAGGATCGGTAATTACCTAATGGGCGCACGTTAGACGAATATTAAAAGAAGATTTCGCGGGTCACACAGAGATGCTTGCGCTCAAGCGTAACTACTGCAAGCGCGCCGCATATGCGATTCTATGGGCGCTCTCAAAACCCATCTCCCCCCCCCAGTGGCACTGCAGCGGTGGTCCGGATAACTAGACCTGTCACACCAGTTTCAAAGCATGCAGCAAGCCATACCCGTGCACTCTTTCATCTAGTGGCCGTGATACAGGGGATGTTTTTAGTAGTACAGTCAAATGCAGCTATAACGATCCCAGCTATAACGATCGATCGGTTATAACGACCATACTTCAGTGCATTTACAATTTTTTCATGCTACCCTTAGGAACTGCATCCACATACAGCGAATGTTTTTGAATGCCCCCAATTTTTACAACGAACACTTCTAACACGGTCGCAGTAAATAGATGATGCATACGAAGCAAAAGAAATTGGCTGCATGTCTGCATGCTTTCCTGCAAATGTTGCAGAAAGACGATACCACACAAGCCCTGGTCTCATCTACATAAGATATGAACGCCATCTAGCAGTGCGCCGGGAAACAGGAGCTTGTGCAGAACCCAAAGCCACTGCCATGTGCCAGCACCGTATCATTGGCAGAGTGCTTTTTTGTGCATAGCATCGCATGTTGCATTTTCAGTGCAGCGTAAGAAACACTAGGATCTTTAGAATTGCGAATCTATATATACTGTAGTAAAGGAACACACCACCTGATGCTTACGTACACTCGAACTCGATATAATGAACCCAAATATATTGAAGTAAGTGAAGAATAGTCTTGCAATAAAGTGTGAAGAATGAACCTTTATAACCAATTTTTCGATATAACAAACTTATGTTCATGTAAGATGCAACTGTGTTATAATGACGTTTGAGTGTATTGATGTGGCACCTCAGATATGCGTAATATTTTCTTTTGGTTTACAATGTTTGCAAGTATGAACACAGCCACCAGTTCAAGATGCCTGGCCGTTGAGGAACTGCTTATACTTTGGCTGGACCACTGAACCATGTGACAGACAGACAGACCGAAATTTCTGCATTCAAGTATCCCAAGAAAGATTATTATCTTTAAAAAAAAGTTAAAACAGGCATTCTAAAGCTGCGATGGGTGCACGCTCGCATGTGCCCACTGACATTTACTTGCAACTAATATATAGTAGATTGAGCCAAGCACTGCATGCAGAGTTTGGACGATGCGAGTGAGGTCACTCAACTTTTAGGCATTTCATCCCTGGCAGAATGAAAGTGAAGAAAACAAAAAGAAATAGCAGGCACCATGAAGACTTGCGGTCAGCTTTCGCTAGAAACATTTTCTGATGCTGTTGTCGGCATCTACGACCACTGACGATTAACACAACAATGCCTTCGAATGCAAGAGGCATAAACGTGAAAAGTGATAATGTTTGTCGCATAAAAATTCTCTACGATGCTCAACTCGCCAACACCACAACAAGCCACAAATGGTTTTCCACCTTTTGGTAACGCCAAAGACCAGTCAATCAATAATGACTTCCTCGCGGTTGTGGTGATGCCTAAATGAATACGCATAAAAAAGAGAAAGAGAGGTGGCAATGAATGTGCCATTTTGACTCATCGCTAACAACCATATCACAGTCACCTTAAGATGTCTGCTCAACTGCACAAAGAGATGACTGCCACCTTAGCTCAGTTGGTAGAGCATCGGACACGTTATTTGAAGGTCACAGGTGCAGGGGTGGAAGTGGACTTCAGTATTTTGGAGCAGCTTTTGGGGGAGCTTTAGGGACAGAAATAATGCAGTTCTGGAGCAGCTTTGGAGCAGTAAACGGGGAGTTTTGGAACAGCTTTGGAGCACCAAAAGTAGTGTTTTGGAGCATAAAAATTTAGTTTAGGAGCAGATTTCTCGGGTCACACATCACTGTTAATTATTGTTTCTGTTTCTTCATAAACACACAAAAAAAATTCAGTGGTTTTCATTAAGGAATCAATGCTGATCTAAATAAATAAATAAATATATATATATATATATATATATATATATATATATATATATATATATATATATATATATATATATTTACCATCTAAGTTTTCGATTAACATGCGAGGAAACCTAACATGCGATTTCTCTAATGTGGTGTACCTACTCGAATGTAACGTGTGCAGTATGCAGTACATCGGACAAACCGAAACACCATTTAGGATTCGCTTCAATAATCACAGAGCCCATGCGAAATCAGCCCCAAGTCTACCTCTATCAAAACATCTCAATCTTCCCGACCATGCATTCAACAAACTATCAGTAACACTCTTAAAGACGGGATTTAAACCAAACCGAGAACGTGAACAATGAGAGTCATACCTTATACACCGATTTAAAACTATCAATTGAGGAATAAATGAGAATCCGGGTACACTTGCAGCAATTAAAGCATTAGAAATCAATAACGGCAATAATGAAAATAATAACTGAGTTCACGACACTGCGGATGCAAAGGGCACTGGACAACAACTCAAAATATTTCCAAGTATAACTACTCTTCCTAAGTACAGCTGTCGTCTGTTTCTGTTTTTACCTTACTATTCAATCAATTGTGCCAAGCATGACATGCCCAACAGCAACCATGTGCACAATCGGAAGGGCCCTACTGCACGCGTAATGCAGAAGTGGGCAAGAATTGACATTGCACCCGCTTGCCAGCCTCTGTGGCAATACGCCTTGCCCCTCTTTCTACGACGAGATGTCTATGAGGCGCTGAGTAGTTGAAGGCTTAAACTTCTTAAAAAAGCTCTTTTCCTCCACACCGAACCGCCAGAACCAGAAGGTGCCGTCTGGTCGGGAACAATGCGTTAGTGAAAGGAAGGATACACAGACCGCAGACATCCTAAAGGTGAAAAGGAGAAAAGGTAGAGAGATGGAGGGGGAAGGGGAAGGAAGAATGAAAGGGGGCGCCCGGGAGAGTCCACCTTATATTCTTTTTTTTCTTTTTTTCCTCTTTCCCTTTTTCCCCTCTGATTTAAGATTGATTGTGTGTGTGTGTGTGTGTGTGTGTATGTGTGTGTGTATATATATATATATATATATATATATATATATATATATATATATATATATATATATATATATATCTTGTAACGGGGTTTATTTGCAGAGCAGAACGCAGAAGGCGAAGCAGTCAGCAGCGTCCAGCCAAGCGCAGCAAGCACGAGCTTATGCTGATGGCGATGCCCCTGAGGCACCGAGAAATGCCGCTGAGGCCCCTCTTCTTCACTACAATCGCTCTCCGCAGAAAAAGACGCCACCCTGGCGGATTAGGGAGAGGAAACGACTAATGGGTCATAATATGGCTTGAGGCGAGAGACGTGGACAGTGTCGCGACCGCGGTAGCGTAGGTCTGTGGATGAGATGATGGGCTCCACGATATAGTTGACGAGTGACGTTTTCTCCACAACGCGGTAGGGCCCGATGTATTTGGGAAGAAGTTTTGCGGAGCGGCCTGGTGCGGTAGAAGGTGCCCGAAGCCATACCAATGAACCAGGTGGGAAGTTTGGAGCCGAACGGTCCCCAGTCTGGCGGGATTGCTGCTGCCACTGGTCCTCTGTAGAAAAAGAGCGGGCAAGCTGGCGGCATTCTTCAGCATGTCGAGCAGCTTCGAACAGAGTTGTACTTTCGGACTCATAAGGTTTATATGGGAGAATATTGTCTACTGTATTTGAAGGTTCTCGTCCGTACAGAAGAAAGTATGACGAAAACCCAGTAGTAGCTTGTACGGCAGTATTATACGCGTAGGTGACGAACGGGAGAACTTGGTTCCAATTTGAATTATCAGAGGCGACGTACATCGACAGCATATTGCCAAGAGTACGGTTGAAGCGCTCCGTCATGCCATTAGTTTGAGGGTGGTACACTGTACTTGTGCGGTGCGCGATTCGGCATTCGTTGAGTAATGTTTTCAAGGCGTCAGAAAGGAAGGCACGGCCTCTGTCACTTAAGAGCTCACGAGGGGCACCATTACGCAGAATGAAACGTTACAACAGAAATGTTCCAACGTCACGGGCTGTGGCAGTCGGCAGCGCGGCTGTTTCGGCATAGCGTGTGAGATGGTCTATTGCAACAATAATCCAGCGATTACCAGCTAGAGTTGATGGTAGTTGTCCGTAAATGTCAATGCCGACGCGATCAAAAGGCCGACTAGGACAAGGAAGAGGTTGTGACGGGTAGATTTGCCCGGGAGGTAACTTTTGTCGTTGGCACTGAGCACACGAGCGAATGAATTTCCGCACGTAGTTATACATGCCACGCCAATAAAATCTGAGTCGAAGCCTAGCGTATGTCTTGAAGAGGCCTGCATGGGCGCACTGTGGGTCCACGTGAAAAGCTTCGCAGATAGCAGCTCAAAGATGGCGGGGTATCACAAGGAGACACTAGCGACCGTCAGAAAGGTAGTTGCGTCGATAAATAAGATCATCCCTTAGGCAAAAGTTGCTAGCCTGGCGGCGGAGAGCGCGAGACGGCGAAGGAGTGAGAGGATCAGAAAGAATGCTTATGAGGACACTGATCCAGGGATCTTTTCGTTGTTCCATGGTCATGTTGCGCAAGGTGAATGACGCAAGTGCAGGCTCGAGAGAAGAGAGGCAAACACCTTCATCCGATATGAGTGAGCGAGAAAGGGCGTCGGCGTCCGTGTGCTTATGACCGGATCTGTAAATAACGCGGATGTCGTATTCCTGAAGTTTGAGCGCCCAGCGAGCAAGTCGTCCGGAAGGGTCTTTAAGTGTGGATAGCCAACAAAGGACGTGGTGGTCAGTGACGACGTCGAATGCGTGACCATACAGGTAGGGGTGAAATTTTCCAAATAATAGCTAGACACTCTTTCTCGGTTACGGAGTAGTTAGCCTCGGCTTTCGTCAAAGTTCGGCTTGCGTACGCGACGACATATTCATCAAACCCTGCCTTTCGTTGCGCGAGCACTGCGCAACGAAAGGGGGCATGGTCTTTACCTATGCCAAGGGTGGACAGGCTGGACAAAGAGTCGTCGAGCACCGAGGGACGTCGGGTGGAAAGACGTTGTCTGCGCAACTCGTCAAAACTCTGGCATAACTCGGTCAGTTCTAGGACAGTGCGAGGACTCTTAGAAAGCAACATTTGGAAAGCATCGTCCTCAATGCCCTTCATGATGTGTTTGATCTTAAGCTCTTTGGATATCGACTCGTTGACTCGCTTGCAAAGGTCCAGAATGTCCTCAATATAGCTTGTGAAATTCTCACCAAGCTGCTGGGACCGAATATGCAAGCGTTGTTCGGCACGGCGTTTGTGTACCTCAGGCCATCCGAAAACTTGTGTGAGGCTCGTTTTGAAGACCGACCATGTAGGGAGTTCTGCTTCGTGGTTTATAAACCACAGCTTGGCCACATCCGACAGGTAGTAGGAGACGTACGCCAATTTGGCGGCGTCATCCCATTTGTTGTGAGTACTCACTCGCTCGTACATTGAAATCCAGTCATCAACGTCCTTTTCTTCTGTGCCTGAGAAAACAGGGGGATCTTGCAGACGCAGAGAACCAACCGGCGCAGAGAACAGTAGGCGGTGCCAGTGGAGGAGTTGGAGCGGCACTTGCGTCGGTAGGCATAATGGATGGTAAAATGCGATTTCGAAGCTCCAGGGTGATCGAAACCCAGCACCTCCACCACTTCTAAGGGGGTTTATTTGCAGAGCAGAACGCAGAAGGCGAAGCAGTCAGCAACGTCCGGCCAAGCGCAAGCACGAGCTTATGCTGATGGCAATGCCCCTGAGGCATTGAGAAATGCCGCCGAGGCCCCTCTTCTTCACTACAATATATATATATATATATATATATATATATATATATATATATATATATATATATATATATATATATATATATATATATATATATATATATATATATATATATATATATATATATATATATATAACCTCACATTAAAGCTAAAAGCAACGCTAAAAAAAACAGTTATAGAAAAAACATAAGCAGCGCTCTGGACAGCTACTAGACCTCAGACGAATGAAAAAATTTAATGTTCAAATGTTGTGATGTCCAAATGTGATTAAAACACCGCATCCAACATGAACAGCAACTCAAGACTAGAGATGAACTAATATAATAAAAGTTTTATTCATACTAAACCAATAGGGCTCTGCAAAAATAAATGTGAAAAACTTGGCATGCTCTGGTCATTGAAGTGCCACAGCCGACATGAGAACAGGCAAGAAATTAAGAAATTTAGATGGAATCAAGTTAAATTTTTTTATTACAATAGGAATTATATCATCACTCGACGGGTTTTCCCAGTCGCGGCCCTGTTCCGGGTAAACTACAAGTTGGTAGCCTTCCCCACCCATCGTACGTTCTACCCGCGCGTAAGTTTCACAACCTTGGGTAATGAACGCTGCTCAAGCAGACAATAAATGAGGAGGCCGATCTCCCTTGCTCAGAGGGCACACGTGATGGCATTCCACTGTGTGTTAGACTTGCCGTCGAATGCGCAAGCAGAGAAGAAACATGTCACCCGTCTTGAACGAGCATGAAAAGACGCAGGGGAAAGGAGTCGCTCAAGCAGCAGCGGTGAACTTTGATTTTAAGGGCGTAATTGCGATGAGCTGGCGTGCGTGCGTTAATGGCAAGCATCAGCGTGCGACTCGTAAACTGCTCTATGTGGTGCGCTCTCAACGGGAAGAGATTGTACAGCCACTCCAAGGCATTTCTCCCTGGAGCGGCCGTACTTATTCTCTTACACCAGCGTTTTGTAGAGTGTCGCGATGTCGGATCCAAAAGAGTTAGCTGTCAGCCTTCGTATTGTCATGGGGTTGTGATGTTGACGAAGGCAGAAGCCGCTGTTTTCATGAGTACAATTTTTATTTGGGCAAACATGTGCCTAGAAAACGAAAAGTCGCTCTACATGCAAAACACTGATAGCATCAAATAAGAACGTCGGCCGTCGATAATCTGGCAAGCAGCAAAGTGCGTCAGAATTTATACACGTGCCATCAAAAATTCAAGCGTTATTGCTAGCGACCCCAATACGTTCCTGAACAAACTAATGTACGCATCGTGCGCATAATGTCATCGCAAGGTTCTAAGATTATCTAAATGTTTCCCAGTCATTCGGGCGCTGTTTGCACAAAGCAGTCTTACATGCGTAATGGTGCAGTAACAAAAATAAAAGAAAGGAGTGCGTGCGGCATTACCATTACAACATTACAAATTGTTGCTATTGCAGTCATTTCTTTGCCAGTAAAACCGATTTTTTTTTTTTTTTTTCAGTTTATATGGTTCCACTAACAGCTTTGCTGTTAAAACATATATAGAGTCGCATAACCCTAAAAAGTTCTGGCAAATAATTTCACCCTACAACAAGTCTCCTAATCACATTACAATACACGATAATGAACTAACGCCCCTCTCTGATGAAGCTTCTGCTATTGCTTTCAATGAGTACTTCGCCTCTGTTTTTACACAGGAAGATTATTCCAATGTGCCATTTGTTCCAGATCACCCTTTCGCTTTAATGGCCCCTATCATTGTCACTGACAAAGGTACAGCACAACTCATCACGAATCTTAAGGTTTCTACTTCATCAGGCATTGATAACATTAACTCTAAAATACTGAAGAACACCACAAATATTTCCAGCCATTTCCTCTGTCTCCTATTTAACCAGCCCAAGGACTGAAAGATTGATTGGTAAGGTGATTCCCGTATTTAAGTCCGGTGACAGGCACTCGCCCCGTAATTATCGACCCATTTCACTTACATGCATATCCTGCAAACTACTTGAACATATCGTGGCTTCTCGTATCTACGATCACCTTGAATCAAACAACTTCTTCTTCTCTAATCAGCATGGCTTTAGAAAAGGCTACTCATGTGACACCCAGTTATTCGAATTCACGACTGACCTTCACTTTAATGTGAACGCTAACAAACAAACCGATTGCCTCTTCCTTGATTTTGCCAAGGCATTCGATACTGACCCTCATTATTATTTATTCTCTAAATTGGCTGCACTTCATATTAATTCATTAATCCTGTCTTGGCTACGAAACTTCCTCTCTTTGCGTGAGCAACTTACGGTGATCAATGACATTTCATCTAACCTTTGCGATGTCACATCCGGTGTTCCCCAAGGCAGTGTAATAGGTCAGTTTCTTTTTCTAATAAACATTAATGATTTGCCCGATAACCTTTCATCCACAGTTAGGTTGTTCGCCGATGATAGCGCCATATACCGCAACATTAAATGTTTTAATGATCATTCCGCTCACTAAAATGACCTAAACCTAACATTCTGGTGGTGCGAAACTTGGCAGATGTCCCTTAATGCCTCTAAATGCAAGTTAGTCTCGTTCACCCGAAATCATACCATTTCAGCATTTCACTATAAGATTGATAACGCCGTTGTTTCAGCTACACCATCTTACAAATATTTAGGCGTTCACCTTACATCGGATCTATCCTGGACTACGCATATAGCAGCTGTCTCATCGAAAGCCTTTCAATCTCTCGGATATCTCTGCAGAAACTTGCGCAACGCTCCTTCTAACGTACGCGCATTATGATATATTACTTATGTTCGCCCACAGCTAGAGTATGCATGGTCCACATGGTCACCATATCAAGATTACCTGGTACGTATGTTGGAAGCCATCCAGAATAGGGCAGCGAGATTCATCTCTGGAAACTACGACTATCACTCAAGCATCACATTAATGAAACAAGACCTTGCATTTTCAGTCACTTGAAATACGCAGCAACTTTCATAGGTACATTTATAGTAACGAAATTCCCTGTTTGCCACTTTATTCTCCTGCGCGCACTTCCCGGCGCATTCACAATGCACATAGTTTCATGCGCATTCATGGTCACACGCAGGCATTTAACTTATCATCACTACCTCGAGCCATTGCATATTGAAACGATCTTCCGGATCATGTTGTATTCATTTCTAACCGTGAAACTTTTCGTGATAACCTGATTTCGTTGCACTCTAATATTGTATAACGCTGTTGCACCTTGAATTTTGTAATCTTTCTTTATTTATATATTTTCGCCTGCTTTTCTCCTTTATTGTTATTTCGTTTGTATACTGATGCCCCCCTTACTCAATGCCCTTCAGTGGGCCTGTAAGGTATTTTGAATAAACAAATAAATAAATAAATAAATAATGAGGTGTGCACACAAACGCCATATTAACAAGATTCATGCATTCTGTTCACGTGGCGCAAGATTCATGCATGAACCGAAACAGACGTCAGACTTTGCCCAAGTGGCACTGCAAAAAACACTGTCATCGGCGCCCTCATCGCCGCGCTGGCCATAACTTGGTAGTGCAAAAAGAGCCGTCCGCAAGTGGACGTAGATAGGCCCTTGTCTTTCATTGGTTTTGAGGCACGGTTTCCTGAAAATCAAGGACCTGGCAAGCTTCTCCCATCAAACCAACTTCGCTTCAGAAAAGTAGGAAGGTCATCAAAACAAACTGCGGGTACAAGGCAAAATATGTTTCGGTTATTTCAGTGTGCTGCGATTTGCAACTTAAATGCAAGCAAGCATAGCATGACATCGTATATGGCAAGCACTTCGACGTGCGTTCTGTAACCCCTAACCGTATAAATTTGGGCATACACATGTTGTCAAAGCAATGAAATGAGTTACACAAGCAATGTATTTTATGATCAGTGTTACGAAGCTTTTCCGGCGCAAATGGCCCCAGCAATTTTCATTTTTGCAATTGAATTCTCCATCCATCTCTTGCTTCCTGTGCGTTTAACTGTTTTATTATGCATCCTAGCATGTTCTGTTGACTGTTATATTTTGTTTGTCTATACTCCAAATGAGAATTCATGCGTGTCCACTTTTTCGGTGTACAATAAAAGGCAACACCAAAGCTTTCAAGATAGCTCCGGCAATCACAGAGACCAACAAATAGAAAAACTTGGGTTGTAGTCACGACCAATATTTTGCGGTTTACCTGTATGACGTAAGTGTTTGCATTTGCTAGTTAAAGCTGAAACTTCAAACCTTCAAAGCCTACATGCACGATACCGCGTGGTAGCAACCACCTCAGATTGTCGGTGGTCATGGAGTGTGCAATGTTTATAGCATGCGTCACCAGTCTAATTTTGCACGGTGCGCACCACCATCAGAGGCTCTGTTGAGTTTTATAATCAAAGTTACCTCGGTTCTCCGTCAAGGCTTCTAAAAACATGAAAAATTGAATTGCTGCACAAACTTGAAGAAAAAACACGAGAGACAGGAAAGAGTGCAGTGGAAACTGCACTCTTTCCTGTCTCTCGTGTTTTTTCTTCAAGTTTGTGCAGCAATTCAATTTTTCAAGTATGAACCAACTAGTCTGCAAAAAAGTATTGCTTCTAAAAACAATAACAGGAGACCTACATTATCACACTTTCTCATGCGAACGGCTGTGGAGAATGTGAGTAATTCGCTTAGCCAACACGTTTGCAGTGGTCCGTATCTAGCGCTCTCGCCATTCTGCTTTGCAACAACTACAAAAATCGGTAAAACTGAAGTCTTTTATGTCCGTGGCAATTCCTAACACAACAGTAGCGTCGACTGTAGTTTTTCTTCGTAGAGCGCGGAGCTGTTTCGTCAGCTGTTCTTTTCGCAGTCACTCTGGTGAGTGAACCAGCAAGCACGTCATGGCAGTTCTGAGAGCCGTTTGACTAACGGAGAAAAACTCATAGTTTTTTTTCTGAGTGTTCCATGCGCAAACAAGTTTAATATTTAGTTCAATCATTGTTTCGCCCGTGTTTGTTACACCTTGCTGTGCAGCAAAGTGTGCAAGGGGGTCGGGCTTTACAATACCCAAAAGAGTGCCAACAGGTGGCACTGCACATTTGCAAAACTCTAGAGTCTGACATCTGTACTATGTGACCAAACTAATTTGATATGGACGCGGTGGCGTCTTTTGAGTAGCCCACGCTTGTTGCTCAGACGATGATAAAACTCGACTAAATTTGGCGTTGCACACACAAATTGCCGTTTAGGTGCAGCAGGTGAGATTGGCGCAGAACGGCACAATCGGTGCAGCACTTCCACCCCTGCAGGTGCAGTCCCTGCAGGCAATAAGTAATCTTTTTGTCCGCCTTTCTTTCTAGACATTTGCAATACAATTACTTCTAGCAACATATCTATACTTTCCTTGGCGTTATTGTCTGCCAGTTCTTATTATTTTGTGCCTAACAAAGAAAACGAGCCCTAAAATTCACACTTCCTTCCTCCATTATTTAAATATGCAACAATCACAATCTCTACAATGTTTTATTAGATTTGTGTTGAAAAATGTTCAATATGCAATGTGTAACCAACTCCTGCGGCATTTCTGCAAACTGAAAGAATTGGGCTGAAGTATGAAAAATAATGCTATTCTGCCTCTGTTGGAGGCGGTGATCGAGGGTGGCGAGACTATACAAACAGGACGCAGATTGCCGAGATACTGAACACTTTACTGTGCAAGCACCGCCTTTTTATAGCAGTGGCCCAAGAACAACGTGAGATGACGTCACAATACAAACATTGCAGGCTACAACAAATAAATCAAATTACACCGGTTTAAAGACTATATCGCAGCCCTTTATTTTTCAAGTTTGTTGATAAAAAAAACACTACTCGGCATACACCGTCACTTCTGTTTCACCATATCAAATTCAAAGTTATTGCAGCTTACCCTGTTTGAATTGGCTGGTCATACTGGATGCCTTTGGCCAACTCGGCCACACCCATGAGTGCTTGAGGAAAAAAACATGAACAAAATTATGACACTTTGTAGTTATGCATGCTTTATAGCCCTGTCACACGGGAAAACCAATGCCATTTGATGAAAACAGCATTTTCTGTCAAATGAGTTCCCAAAACACATTCACATTCAATTTCGAACAGTATAAGTAGTCTCGACAAAAAATTTTATGGTTTATAATATCTTGTTCTTTACTAGATCAACTTATTACTGGTTTGATGACATAATAAATAGCAAGCACGAAAGTTAAAAAAAAAAACACACTCAACTAGAGCGGCTGGATGACGACCATGTTTGACATTTGCTATGTTGTCGTTGTTGCCTGCATCGCGGATGTTGATCGTTTTATTGCACGTGTTGTGGTGATTAAATTCATAGATACACAGTATCGCTGCTGCCGTCTCATTTCTGCTGTCAAGAAGTCAGTCGTGCGCCCCATTTCAGCTGACTGTACTCAACCTCGATCGCACATATCGTTGGCCATGTTGGTTTTCGAGTGTCGTGCAGCTGAGGCAAGTTGTATAAAATGGCTGCGTTTATATTCGGGGAGCACCTTTTAACTCATAAAAATTAATTTTGTGGATACACGTCCATTGCATGCAAGATTCAGTATATTTTTATTTTTCCCAATATCAACAGCTCAGAAGGGCTAACGCCATGGTCATCATTTCAAAATGACATACGTTTTCATCATGTGACAGCTTGCAGGTAAAATGACATTAGGTCCGTTTAATGCCATTCGCTGTGAATGACATTAGATTTGCCGTGTGACAGAGATATTAGAAGCATTAACTCATTTCATTTTAGAAATGAACCCAATGAACCCTGTATCCCACACTTAGTAAAGGCAACACTTAAAACAAACATCGATAAGAAAAGATAAAGCACAGGCATCAAAATATCACCAATGTGGAGCATTTTTCAGAGTACCAACAATTCAACTACATTTTAAAACAGCAAAAGCAGCACAAGAGGCGGGATGATGGGAGGACAGTAGACAAGGCGCTCATGTCTCACCATCCTGTGTCCAGTGCTCTTTCTTGCCCCATTAAAATCGTGTACCAAACAGCCCAGTTAACTGCTCTCCTGCAGTTCATATAGTAAAAACATTTAAAAAAAAACTTTCTAAACACATATAAAAAATGTATAAACACCCTGAGAGAGAAATAGCCTCTCAGGTAAACCCCATCAGAGCTCCACAGTGGCATAAGTATATTCCCTCCAAGTGCAAATTGTATCTGCAAAGCGGGAAAATACGATAAAATCTCATTCATTTGAATTCAGTTATTTCAACATCCCGCTTCACTCGAAGGATTCCTGCAGTCCCACATTTTGCAATGATTTTTGAGTAGATAATTTGAAGCTGCCGTCATCACCAGTACGGTTAATTCAAAAACTTTGGGTATCATGCGGCAATTCTTGATCCTGATTCCAAAGAGCATTTCTATGGAAACGACAGCCCTTAGGAACCACAAGACAATGCAGTATAGTGATACTAATGAGTGACAGGTGAAGCACCATAGCCTGCCAGCGAAAAGAAAAGGGGCTTCGCCTCCATGAGGACAAGAGGAGACGTGGCAATTAAAACTATTTTTGTTATTTATGAAGACAAAGTGATGAAATGTGGGATTCAGATGTCACTTGTTTTGCTGACATCATAATAGAAATCAGTTTCGAGCTATTTCATGTCGTTTTTGAGTTACAACACTTGATAGTCTCTCAATGTCACCCCAAAATTAATAATTAGTCATAAGTGTGTCAAAATTTTTGCATAAGAATATTTACAAAAGCGTATTCTAGGTTGTAATGCTATTGGTTTGTTTTTTAATATTCGAGTAAGCACACAAAAGTTTTTTTTAATGTCCTGGTCATACTGTCTTACTAATGATTTTTACAAAAAGCGAATTATACAAATCTGTATGATGTACACACATATATGGACCGCTTTATGGCACTCACCAATTTCTCAAGATCTAAGTGCAGAAAACGGAAATGGTTATATCTTCATTTGTTGCAAAATGGCACAGCGATGACTGACAGCAACTGCTCAAAAATTGAAAGCTGAGAAAATAGAGCTCACAAGAATTTGAGCTAGAAGCTAATAAAACAAAAATCTGAAGAGAGCTGGCTTTATCTTTTATTAAAGAAACGCAATTTGTGGCTGTCTTGAGCTCTGATCTGTCCTCTTTATGACAGGAGGAGTGGACACAGGTGAACAAACCAAGGACAAAAGGAGGAAAAGGAAAAAAAAAACAACAACATGCTGTTTGCAGTCCTCGAGTAAGGGAGGAGGGCGGTTATTCAGGAAACCTTTGCACCAGTGCCAACGCGGAAGCAGTGTACTAGCGACACTAGCATGGCTCCGGTCACTTGCTGCTGGCTGTGCGTGGCTCAACATGGCATGCGTGATCCCTTCCTTATAATCTGCGCTTGAGAGTTTTCTTTCGGGAAAAGCATCGTCATTATCAAGTTCGCTACAGATATCACGTTAGATAACTGGTTCGTAAATTTGAAAGCTCTTACAAAGGCTTCATCACACAAGCTTTTGCATTTGCTGCCAGTGCTCGGTCTTACATTAGCTTGGCGGGTTTCCATCGTTGATCTGCTGGCCGCGAACACAAACTTCGTGTCACGCACACTGTTCTTGGTTCAGTATTTGAGTGCAATTTTTTCGACAACCGAATTTCATGTCTTGGAGGTACTTCTCGCGACAGCATACCAAATGGCAGGCTAGGCCTAATCAGCGTTGGTTGCATTTCGGTAGTGGTTGCATGCAACGAAACTTCATTTGAATGAAACCACTTTCCTGCCTACATCGCCAGCAACCCTGATCATGCATCATTCAAGACTGCTATTTTTGACTTGTAACACCACTCCTCTCTGTAAGCCGTAAATGGCATTGAGAGTATTTAAATAAATAAAAAATAAATAAAACTCTTCACATTGGCTGCATTTGATGGGTAGAAATACATATCATTAATGATAATGAGAGTGGCATGTGCGGCACTCAAATGGTGGTTTGCAATTCGATTGTGATGTCTTGAAATCGGGTGCACGCTCGCGAAATCGAACGATTGGCGTCTTTCCGCGCATGAAATTCATGATTCAACACAGTTTCTGTGTAATGCGTAAAATCGAGATGGTCTAAGATAGTAGGTAAATTTCAGCGATGTTACTTTCTTATTTTAGATCCCCCCTCCAATTTCACAATTCATTTATTTGGCAACACGATTTTTCGGGCGTTAATGTTTTATAACATTCCGATATTAAAATAGTTTCAAGCATCAATTTTGGGACAAATGAGACTGCATGCTCAGCGCGTTTTGTGCAAGTGCGGCCCTTGAAAAAGGTTGCTTTAGTAAGTTATAGTGTGGTACCGCTTATAGTGGAGATACAGTCCAACCCTCTTATAACGATCTTAGACATAACGATGTATCAGTTATAACAACCATATTTCGGTGCACTTACAAGTTTCCTATGCTACCCTTTGAAACTGAGTCCACATATAGCGAACTTTTTTCAAAGCCTCCTACTTCTACAACAAACACTTCCGACATGGTTGCGGTAAAAATACAAAGCATATGAAGCGAGAAAAAATGTTAAAAAAAGGCATTCTAAAGCATATAGATGTGCTCTCGCATGTGCGCCACTGCAGGACAGTTTACATGCGACGAAGATATCATATGACCGGCGACGAGTAATCAACAATGCCTTCGAACGCAAGAAGCTATAAATGCGAGAAGTGATAACTTTTGTCGCATATAAGTTCACTGCCATGCTCAACTCTCCAACATGTGCTGTATTTTCATGCTGTATTTTATTCCTTGTAAACTTGTAATCCCTCCCCTCTATGATGCAGCATGGCCTTGAGGGTAAATAAAATGAAATGAAATGAAATAATGTGCCGTAAAAGGTTTTCCACCTTTTGGAAATGGCAGAGATCAGTCGATTAGTGATAGCAACTTCCGCGCGGTTTCAGTGGTGCCTTAACGGATAAGTGTCAGAAAATAGCGATGGCGTGCCATTGACTCATCGTAGGCAACCTTATCACATCATCTGCAGATAGCTGCTCAGCCGAGCGACTGCAGTACAACCTCGTCATGCTGCCGTTCGCAAGTTCGTCGCCGCGTCGTGAGCAGCCGCTTGCGCGTGTAGCTTGCAAAATTCTTTGTGTTCACGCACAGGCTACTCGCCGCACCCGAGCATGATCCCGAGAGAAGTATGTGTGAGGAACACACGAACGCCCGCATACGTTGGACTCCAGGCGAACGGGCATGCAGCAGCGAGAGCCAAGTAAGCGACGTGCTGCACGCAACTAGCCAGGAATTATTGGTTTGATATGGTGGTACCGCGCTTCAGTGGAACCACAGTAGAACGACAGTGGAATAACATGAGTTTATCACGAACGTGCTTGAATTCACTTGTGAGCAAACGGGCGTCGTTTAACCAGCGAAAAGGCCTAACTTGTCAGCGGAGGGATTGTTCTTACTTTTGAATAAATATCCACAAGAAAAAAAAAAAGGTTTGGCCACTAAGGGGTCGTTTTTATGGGCCGGTTCATATACAACAAACTACTGATATAACGACCATCTATCACGACACTTTTGAGTTCAATGTAAACAGGTTCCACTGTATTGACGACTACCGCTACTTAAAGATGATTGGTGGAGTTTATTGGCGCAAAGGCCAGATGTGGCCAAAGAGTGCCAGAGCGATGATAATGAGCTGTGCGATACGCAGTGTGGATAAAACAGATGTGACGTGGCTGTAAATGGGCCTAAAAACAGTCGCTGTAGGTGCGTAAAATATACATAGAGTAAAATTATGGCAGTGACAAATGATGTGTGCTACGAAGACATAAAATTAATTAAAAATGATACCTATATGAAATAAAAACTTGGCCTGGAGCACTAGTGCCTCGGCAGATCCCTTAAAACAAGGTCATGGAGACCTGGGCTCATTGAAAGCTGCTATCACAGCGGCATCTTCAGGACAGAGTATGCGCTATGAACTTGTTGATCTAAAAAAATTCAATATTACATCTTTTAGAAAGCCAAGGATTGATTTTGCATCAAAAAGTGGCTCTTCGCCGAGAAACAGAATTAGATGCAGAGGAAGAAGATAGCGCTATGCTAAAGGAAAATATTTCTTTCTTTCTCTTTCAGCTTCCGGACACTCCAGGAGGACGTATTAGCCTCTCGCCACATCTACCACAAGTAGGAGGTTCATCGCCAGTCAGCAAAAAGCTATGGGTACCATATGCGTGTCCTATTCTGAGGCAACAGAATAGGAGATCAGTTTGCCGTATTCTCGTAGCAGAGGGCCAGTAACCTAACTGCGGCTTAATGAAGTGAAGCTTATTATTTATTTCTGTGTCCCACAAGCGTTGCCAGTGGCTTCGCAGTTTCTTACGCAGGAAGGGTTTTAGATCTGTAGCGGGGACAGTAGCCGTAGGGTT
This sequence comes from Rhipicephalus microplus, assembly GCF_043290135.1. Lineage (NCBI taxonomy): Eukaryota > Metazoa > Arthropoda > Arachnida > Ixodida > Ixodidae > Rhipicephalus > Rhipicephalus microplus. The sequence goes on from NC_134710.1 coordinate 11,814,949, forward strand.
AATAGCACGCAATATAATTGACGTGGCCATTTGGTCAGCTGTCACATTGCCCTCGATGCTTCTATGGCCAGGTACCCAGCAAATAGTAACATGCTGGTTGGACATATACGCTGTACACCGAACAGAATACAGCTCAATTATTACCGGATTTCTGAATCTAAAAAAAAAGATCTTAATGCATTTACGATGCTTAACGAGTCTGTAAATATAATTTATTTTTGTATGTTTGATTTTCATATATGCTTTACAGTGGACAATAGTGCATAATCCTCAGCTGTAAAGATACTTGTTTCCGGGTGCAGTACACCAGATTCCGAGAAAGATGGTCCGACAGCTGCATAAGCCACCACTGCATGCGACTTAGAAGCGTCGGTATAAAACTCTACGCATGAGTAGTTGGACTGGAGTTGTCAGAAATGCATTTTATTATGTGCTTCTGGTGCGTGTTTAGTGATCTCGACAAATGAGGTGTCACAATGTATAAGCTGCCACTGCCACGGCGGTAAAAGTTTCGCTGTGGGCATAGGACAAATTTTTAGCAGTGGAACACCCATTTCCTCACTTAAGCTTCTCACACAAAGAGAGAACGGCTTTCTCGCTGCAGATCGATTATGGAAGAAGGTGGCAGCGGTCATATTGTTTATAGTTGAATAAGAAGGATGCTTGCTGTTTGCGCGTGCCTTTATAAAATATGTGAAACTGCTATAAGATCGCTGCAGGTGAAGTGACCACTGATTCGACCCTACATAGAGACTCTGGATCGGACTTGTCCTGAAAGCATCGGTTGCAAGTCGGATACCCAGATGATGAACGGGATGTAGAATTTTTAATGCACTTGGCATGATGCACTTGGAATGATAAATTATAGAGGCATAATTAAGGCGCGACCAGACAAGGCTTTTGTACAACTTCAAGAGCCACTTTCGATCACTACCCCATGTTGTACGTGATAGGAGCTTTAGGACGTTCATCGCTTTCAGACATTTCATTTTTACATACTTAATATGGGGAATAAACGTGAGCTTAGAATCTAAAGTGGTTCCCAGGAATTTATGCTCGCTGCTCACAGAGAGTTGGTTTCTCTTGATCACAACACTTGGTAGTGGCATTACTTTTCGTTTGTTGGAGAAAAGTACCCAAGTACTTTTCTGAGTGTTTATTTTAAAACCATTCTCATCCATGCATTTAGAGAATTTATTCATTCCAAGCTGCACTTGTCGTTCGCAGATAGACATATTGCATGATTTGAAACTCATCTGCACATCATGAACATACACGGAATAAAACATCGTGCTTAGTATTACTGACTGCAGGGAGTTCATTTTTACAAGAAAGAGTGTGCAACTAAGCATGCCCCCTTGCGGAACACCAGTTTCTTGGGTAAATAATCTAGAGAGAACGTTTCCCACTTTTACGCGAAAGGTTCGGTTAGACAGATAACTTTGAATTGTGTTCAAGGTGTTCCCATGGATGCCCATGGCGGCAAGATCCCGTAGAATCCCGAATCACCATGTGGTATCGTACGCTTTCTCTAAGTCTAAGAATACCGAAAGTACAAACTGCCTATGAATAAATGCATCTCTGATGTATGTCTCTATGCGAACAAGGTGGTCTACTGTCGACCTGCCCTCTCTGAAACCACACTGAAGGGGGGCTAGTATACTGTTGCTTTCGAGAAAGTAAATTAAGCGCCGGTTTAACATTTTCTCATATAGTTTGCATAGACAGCTTGTTAACGCTATTGGCCTGTAGCTGGCGGCCAAGGACGGGTCTTTGCCTTGTTTAAGTACCGGGATGATTATCACTTCTTTCCATGACAATGGAATATACTAAGCTGCCCACATGGTATTGAAGAGGGTTAGGGGTCTTTTTAGTGCTTCGGGGTGAAGGTACTTGATCATTTCATACATTATAGGATCGCCCCCTGGCGCCGAGTGGTTGCAGCACGCAAGAGATGCCTTAAGTTCAGCTGATGCAAATGGGCAGTTGTAAGTCTCTCTGGATAGACATTTACATTTAAGGGGCTGCCGCTCTTCATGTTCTTTGAATCTTAAGAACGTTTCTGTGTAGTGTGATGAACTTGAGACATATTCAAAGTGTTCACCTAGGCAGTCCGCCTGCTCCTCCATGCTCTCACCTCCGCTATTTACCAAGGGTAGGGGGTGCAACTACCGACCCATTAACTTGTTTACTTTATTACAAACCTCTGTTTCGTTGGTGTAAGAATTGATAACAGAGATGTACCTATTCTAACTTTCTTTCTTTGCAAGACGACGCGTTCTTCTGGCTTGTGACTTTATATGTTTGAAATTGACGAGGTGTTCAGCCGTTGAGAAATTTTGGAGTAATCTCCAAGCTTTATTTTGACTATTGCGCGCTTTCCGACAATCGTCGTTCCACCATGGGATGCGACGCTTATTAGTCATTCCATTAGTTTGCTTAATACATTTCACTGTAGCATCAATCATAAAACCTGTTAGGTATGCCACAGCATCGTCTATATTAAAATCAGCAATCCCATCTCCGTCTAAAAATGTGTTTTCTCGGAACAGTTCCCAGTTGGCTGACTTGGTGTTCCAACGAGGAAGGTCAGGCAAAAATGTATCTTCTTTTGTTAATTTCAACATAATCGGGAAGTGGTCACTCCCAATGGGGTTCTCGAGAACGGAACACTCCAGATATGGAGTTAGTGTACTCGAGACAATACTTAGGTCTATAGAAGAGTATGTGTTGTGTGTAGTGCTATAGTATGTTGGTTCTTTCTTGTTAAGTAAACATGCACCTGACAAAAACATAAAGTGTTCTATAAGGCGTCCTCGCGCATCCAAACGGGAGTCGCCCCATAAGGGATTATGTGCGTTTAGATCATTAAGGACTATATATGGCGGAGGAAGTTCATCAATGAAGCTTTGAAATTGTGTCTTCGAAAGTTGATATCACGGAGGAATGTAACTGTTAGTTAGAAGTAACTGTTAGTAGCTTCCCGAACAGCACTGCTCGGACAACAACTGCCTCAAGAGAAGTTCGGAGGTTTAACTGCTTACAGGCAACACCTTTATCAACTATCATAGCGACACCGCCCGACGAGGCGGCAGCGTCGTCACGGTCTTTGCGGAAGATGGCATCATGCTTTAGAAAGTTTGTTTGCGTGGACTTGAGATGTGTTTCCTGAACACACAGCACCTTTGGAGTATGTTTATTAAGAAGTTCTCTAATATCATCGAGGTTATGGAGGAGTCCTCTCACATTCCACTGTAAGATCTGTGTGTCCGTTTTAGATGAGTTTTGTGTTGTGTGCTCAAGGATGGAAAATTAGCTCACGGACCCTTTCCAGGGGCCGTGACACGATATTTTTCTTTTTTGGATCGGTCGACAAAGTCGCGCCGATCTTTAAGCGCTGGCTGCGCCCTCACGCTCGGTGTTGTGTCTATTGCCTCTTGCAAGGTGCTGAACACGCGCTCTTGCGAGCGCTGCGTGTTTTGAGGGCCTCGCCTCAAAAGACGAGACCTTCGCGGCCCCCAGCCCAGAGGTTGGTGGGTCCTTCTTGGGTGGCGGAGCAGCACTGGCTGCAACCACCGAGGAGGCAGATGGCGCCACCACCGGCTCACTACACATGTGCCAAACAGCCGCCGGAGGCCGTTGTGGCGCTGATCCCTGACGCGCCACTTCAGCAAAGCTGGTTCCTGGTAGGTAGGACACCTACCTTTGTGCTTTCTTAAATGAAATGTTTTGTTTTACTTTAATTGTGACAATTTCTTTTTCTTTTTTCCAGCATGGGCATGACCCTGAGTATGTGGCATGCTCCCCATTACAGTTCGCACAATGAAGAGAGTTTTCCCAGGGATCAGATGTGTGTTCGTCAGCACTGTGTTTCGCGCAATTTAGGCGGCCTCAGCAGTTATGTGAACTGTGGCCGAACCGCTGGCATCTAGAACATCGGAGAGGGTTTGGTATATACGGCCTCACTCGAAGCCTGATGTACCCAGCCTCAATGGAGTCAGGCAGTACACTTGAATTGAAAGTATCAGGTGTTTAGTCTAGACTTCTTTGCCATCACGCCTCATTCTGATTCGTTTCACGTTGATCACATTCTGTTCACTGAAACCCTCCAGGAGTTCAGCCTTCGTCAGCCCTAACAGGTCATCATCTGAAACAACGCCACGGGTGGTATTCATGGTTCAGTGTGGGGTTACTATTAATTTGGTATCTCCAAAATTCACTAAATTACTGTCAGTTCAAGCGCACGAATAAACAGAAAGGAAGAGAGGACAAGCGCTTGTCCTTTCTTCCTTTCTGTTTATTCGTGCGCTTGAACTGACAGTTATACCATGCATATCAAACTAGCCCAACTTTCGATTCTGTTTCACTAAATTAGGCAGTCTCTCATATTGTTTTTGGCCGCAGAGCTCCAACAGGTCACCACTTGCCATTCTCGATGCTTTATATCCTGGGCCAAAGATTTCCGTCAAAGACTTCGAAACTAAAAAAGGTGAAAGTGTTCGCACTGGTTTGCCGGGTGTGTCAGCGTAGATAACGTGAAATCGGGGGAAAAATACTCTCTGGTGACCAAAAAACTGGAAGACTTCATCGGTGCACTGTCTTTTCTGAGAGCGATCAGGGAGTGGGGGAAAGGAACTAGCCGTATGTAAATGCTCTATTTTCGGCAGCAGCGCCAGCCACCCACCATGGAGTCCAACAAGGGGATGCTGCAGGCTCTGTAAGCACAGGCCCTCCAGACGCCAGCTGTACGCCTCCACTATAACCGAATATGGTGTATCCAAGGTAGGATAGCCACACAGGGTTAACCCTTGCCGCCAGGAAACACGGAAGTCAATGGAAGAGAGTAGAGGACAGGAAAGATTTAAAGTAAGAGAAAAGACGAAGATGTGAGGGGTAGACAGGAAAAGGCGACTGCCGATTCCCGGGTCAATCCGGGGGTGCCGTCAACGTGAAGTGGGGGCAAAAGGGGTGTGTTGCCGCCGCTGGGGGGCCTTAAAGGTCCAATCACCCAGCATTGGCTCAACCCCCAGGATTCCCTTTTCCCCGGGCATGGCAAAGCCACGCATGGCTAGGCGTGGCAGGGGGTCGAAAACCCCCCGTTAGCTCGGGTTTGTGGTGTCGCTACATACCAAACGCCTGTTTTCACAGACGCCCCTGCGGGGCGCTACTTAAAGACATAATTGGTCAATACTGTATGTCAAAAAATCTGTTGTTCGTACGAGCTCCTCTTCTCTCTGAATTGTTGGACGATAGATCCTATGATGAGGGCCAGCTACCAATAATGAGACCTTCAGGACCCAAAGTACCGATACCACCAATAAATTACCCCTCATATTAATGATTGCCAGCATCTGTGCAGTAACCATCACCATCTCTATGTCAGACCCCCTGCCTCTATGAAAAAAACTTGTTTGTGCTTATCTTACAATGAGTCTTTGTGACTGATACACTGCTTCAGCTTTTTTGGATAAGCAGTCATTGATACGAATTACACAACTGCAGTTGTGGGGATGCCTTCCAGCATTTCGAAGCAGCCGTTGGAGCAGGCAAAATATGCTTTTGGAGCAGCTACCTCTGTGTTTGGAACACGCATGTGCTTTCTATGACACAGACGGAGGAAGAAAATTTAGCTTTAATTTCGTTTAATGCAGCTCAGTGGTAGAGCATTTGACACGTTATTCGATGATTGCAGGTTCGAATACTGCCGGTGGCAAGTCATCGTTTCATCCCCTTTTATTTTGCCACATTTGCATTACAATTACTTCTAATTAAAACCCCTGTGCTTTCCTTGGCATTATTGTCTATTGGTTCTGAATAATATTGTGCCTAATAAAGAAAACGAGCCCTTGAATTTACACCTTCCTTCAATCAGTTTACATATTCACTTACTATAAAGCAGTAGCAAGCCCACAAAATAAGCACAAGTAGGATTATGTACAGAAGCGGTGACACAAGACAGTGATATATTGCACCAACAAGCTAGCTGCAGCATGAAGTGTACTGCAGTGTGCACACACGGACACACACAAGAACACAGACACATTGAAAGCTTATCTATCACAGTAAAACCTCGTTAATACGCAAACAAAAGCTCAGAACCTGCCAGGAACCCGGCTAACTGCGCACTAAACGTAGTATGAATCATTCCAATAGGATGGAAAGGTGGGCTAGTTGGTGGGCTAGTGCTCGAGCTGTGTGCCTCCTCTTTGCTTTGTGTCTGTGTTTACCCCCACGCTCCCAGTTCGCTGAACCATTATGAATCATTCACCAAGTACATAAACGTACGAAGAGTTCGCCTTTAGGGCAGGAAGGAGGGTTGGGCAAAGGTTTGTCACAGCGCCCCCCTCCCTATCATGCGAATGTATGGGGGCTGACTTTACGGCCCCTTCTCACTCCCATTCCTATTATGTCAATGTATGAGGCTGGCTTTGCCCCCCCCCCCCCCCCCCCTGGAGCACGCCTATGACGAAGTACCAATTTGCGTTTCTTTATGTGCACCATCAGCGCTAAAGAAGAAACAAATGTAGTGCCACAGCAAATATTGCTTGATGTGCCCACCTTGAAGTCACTTCTTCCTTTTTGCAAATGTTCAGTCATTCTCCCAGAACTGTCCGATTGAACGCGGTGGCGCCACCAAAGAGCACTTCGAAACTATTGCGGAGTCCGGGATACACATCCAACGCAGCGACTGACATAACGATGAAACAGACATAATCGGCTGTCCGCGATGAATGTATACTGCAATCTGCTACTTAACAAAAACTGAGTTCATTTTTTTTTTTTTTTTTTTTTTGAGACGCGGTACAATCGCAGGGAGCCGATCGTCTACTGGCTAGTTGCGTGTAGCGCTTTGCCTATTTGACGTACATACCGTGCTGGGGCCGCTTGCACCCACTCCACTTCAGACCATGTAAAGCTGCGGCGAGCCTGTTGAGTTTACGCGACCATGCAAACTTTCTGCAATGCTCTAGCGGTCCTGGCAGCGGACATAGGAGCGTTTCGGCAGTCGAATCATAAAAGAGTGTGCTACGGTTGCTGTCTCCGTGCTTGTGCTCCACAAGGCCTAACTCCGCAAGAACAAGCTGCTTCCGTTTCTGCAAAGCGGCGCATGCTGAATCGTCGTGCACAACGATTCAGGTGGCAGTGATCTGGGCCTCAGTGCTCTCAGGTTGTCGCCAGCTATTAAAAGCGTACAGTAGGCTTAAAGCGGCGCTACGCCAAATATGCAGGCTTTTTGTAGGCGATAAGTCATACTCGCATGCCTTTCGGTAGTCACCACATCACCTTCGTTCTTTGCCGATGGTTATCAAAAAAGGCACCACTGCAATCACACGGAAGTCGGAATGATCGTTCAGCCAATTCCGTGCTTCTGCAGCAGCAGCACAACTGTATGCAAATATAGCAGCGCATGTGTACAAAATGGCGACCATCACATAATATCCAATCACGATGGGTGCTGTGAACATTAATTTCGGTTCCAAGACCACCTTGTGGTGCAGTAATGGTGCAAATTAGACAAAAAAGACCCTTTTGGAGCAGTATGAAACAGTAATTTCTAATTAGCGTAGCTTTCCCACCACTGGAATTGCTGACTCGTGTCTTTACTACAGACGCTGTATTTCACCGGGTTTGTCACAAATGAAAAATTGCCACAGTAAGGTATCCGAATTATATTCAGACGGTAAAAACTACTCACAAAGTTTATTATAGAAAAGTAAAAGTGTGAAATGAATACGTGTGGCCTTTTTTTTTCTTTCTTTTACCCAGTAAAGGCTAACACTTGCAAGATGTACATAAAATTTGAAGACAAGTTCAAGAGAGGGCTCACCTCTTCGTTCAGCTACACTCTCCAAGATTTTTTCCTCTTCCTTGAGTTGCTTTTCCAGTGCACTCTCTTTGCGAGCTGCAAAGCAAATCATTAAACAAGTGCAACAGAAGGTTAAAGTCAAGTGTGCTTATAACCTACCAGAGCTGCTAATACAAAAGGCACTCGTAAGCACACAAAGTGTACATAAAATAGGAGAAACATCAGGTACAGCACTGCTTGCATGTAGATATTTTTTTAATAAGCTATGGCTGGCCTGGAGAGGTGTGAAGACATTCCTTTTATGGCCTATGCTATTCCTTTAGCCACAGGGGGAGTATTTCTTCATATATCTCTCCCTGCAAGCGCTACGAGCTTGCTACTGTTTGCTTACTGCTGTTGTTCTAACATCTTTTCTTCTGCGTCACGTGTTGCTTGCGAAGTGCACACTTTATACAATGTAGATGCTGCAAGCCAGTTACATTGTGACATGACCTGCATGCCTCTGCGCATACTTTCTGGCGGATTTTGCATTCGGATAGATATGTTTTACAGTGCAATGTACAGAATCGGTCCTTGTGGGTCAGCCATGAGACCATGGTTTGTTGTGTTCTACATGCACTGTGAGTGCCAGTCAGCAACACACAAGCAGCTCCCACTCATCAGTTCGCAAGAGAGGCAGAACTGGTTGCCATGTAGCTGAAAGCCATTTCAAGGCAGATTTGGTTGTTGATGACAAGCTTATAAACAGTGCATATATTCTCGTGGGAGCTCAATAACACACCACATGCAGGATCTTTATTTTCACTGTAAATAAAGTTTGTTTTCTGCAAATGTGCAGCACCATCCGTTAGTATTTGTTTTCAATGCCAATGTTGCACAAATAAAAATTACAGCACTTCTGTTTCAGAGCTATGGAGGGAATTTATGGCTAGTGTGTCATTCCAATGACAATAGCGTGCTATGACACAAATTTGAGCCTGGCATTTCGTTCCTTACCATGAAAACACTGCATGTTGCTTGGAAGTTAAAAGCCGAGCATGTGCTTGTTTATGCTTTCCATAAATAGTAGAGGAAACACAGTGGCAGGGAAAAAGCCACACATGAGGGTGCAGTGAGTGATGAAAATAGCCACATTACAAAGGCCGTAACAAGGAATGACCGCGTGCCTTCAGTCTGGCAATGAATAAGCAGATCTAACACACTTGTAGTTATACGTGCTTGTCTGATATACAAATCTGAAATGCTGGGACTGACACATCATCATCATCAGCCTGACTACGCCCACTCCAAGGCAAAGGCCTCTCCCATGTTGCACCAATGAACTCAGTCCTGTGCTTGCTGCAACCACATTATAACCACAAATTTCTTAACCTCATCTGCCCCCCCCCCAACTTTGTGCCTCGTACATTTGGAATATTTGAAATCCAGTCTGTTACTCTTAATGAGTAGTGGTTATCTTGCCTATATGCTACATGTTCATTTCTTCTTGATTTAAACTACGATATCTTTCACGTCCGTACGTTCCCTGACCCACTTTGATTTTTTTCTTGTCCCAAAAGGTTGCCACTATCATTTTGCTTTCCACTGCTCACTGCATTGTCCTCCATCTAAGTTGAACCCTCTACATAAGCCTGCAAGTTTCTGCTCTGTAGGTTAAAGAGATACTGAACAAAATTTTTGCCGCCAAGATTTACAACCGAATTGAAAGACTGGGTCCTGAAATCGATATAGACAACCTCCATTCTAGGCAGAAATTACAAGAAAATAATTAATTTAGTACGTCTCACAAACTATCGCATCTAGCGGCCGCGCCGTAAACTAAAGGAGGTGACGTTTGGTGATCAAACCCAATAGAAATGGGCAAGCTAGCAATGCCAGCCATCATTTGCGTCTCTCCGACTCACTCATCTCCCCCTCTGGTTTCCAGAACCGGTATGAACAGCACCGGTTGCAAACTATGCTCCCAGCTGAGGGAAAGCATCAGCGCTTTTGTGGAAGGGGGACAGTGGAATGAAAGGAGAGGTGGAGAAAAGGAAGATGGGAACTTGTGCACCCTGCCTGCGCCTAGGCGAATCTGATGTCACGGCTCCCGCTCGCGTGAAGCCGCTGCGCGCTGACAATCTTTCAAAAATACAGCCAACTGTTCAAAAAAATGGAAAATTAACCCTGTTTATTGGAACAGTGGAATCTTTCGAGTATAATTACGAAATTTTGTCATACTTCCCAGTTCTCGTTCAGTATCCCTTTACTACAGGTAAAATGCAGCTGTTATATACGTTCTTCTTGAGGGTTAGTGGTAAATTACTGTTCATGATTTGAAAATGCTTGCTGAATGTGCTCCACCTCATCCTTATTCTTCTAGTTATTTCACTCTCATGGCTTGGCTTCGTGGTTACTTCTTGTCCTGAGTAGACACACTACGCTTATTATTTTTCATACTTACAGATCTGCTTCCTTTGTCCAGTTCAGTAATCAGTAATTGCGATTCGTCCCCCGAGTTACTCACCTATGCAATGTCACGAGCGAATTCATATCAGGCGACTAAGGTCATTATCATCAGCTTGCCTACACCCACTGCACGGCAAAGGCCTTTCCCATGTTGTGCTAATAAACGCGATCCTGTGCTTTCTATACCTGCAAACTTTTTAATTTCACCTCCCCATCAAATCTGTCTCCCTCTCACGCATTTGCCTCCTCTTGAAATTTGATCAGTTACTCTTAACAGGGGTGCAACAGCTGAAATAGAATTTGAGGTAATTTTTGGAGCAGCAAAATGTTACTTTTGGAGCACTAAAATCCAAATTTGGAGCAGGTCAGGGAAAAAAATTATTCATTTTTTATAACAAAAAATCAAATTTGGAGCAGTATGAAATAGAAGTATTTACAAAAAGAATATTCACAAACCCTTCAACATCCCCTAAATCATGCAGGGTGAATATGCACTGCTATTTCAATAAAAACAAAATTTGAACCACCCCACTCAGCAAGTAATGATAAAGGGCACACTGGTACTTGACACACCTGTCAAATCCTTTGACAGGCTCTGAGGATCGAACCGTGGATCTGCCAAGCTGGCAGCCATAATATTTGGGAGGTTTTTAAAAGTGAGAAGTACAGGTGGCAAAAAAAAAAAAAAAAGAAGTGGCACACAGTTTTGACTTTTTGGGGCTGCAGAAATATCTTAAAGTGCTCCAAATGATTGCCAGAGACTTGTTAGACATCATTCATCATACTAGTACTCACAATTATGTGCCGTAAACACCCATGAGGAATTGAACAAACTGTGCTACGTTCCATGACTAGTGCTAACAGCCCCTTCCAACTCTTAAAAAGCTTTTTCGCAGGACACAAGTGTTTTGCAGCGAAGGTGGCTTAAGTGGCATTTTCTACAGATTAGAACAAGACTATAAAATTTTCGAACCGCTTTAAATCCTCCCCCCCCCCTTTTTTTTTTCGCGACGGGATTAGGTTTAGGGCACAACTTCGCAGCTCCCTTGTTGCAAGGCCTGTTTGGCAATAGATAAAGTCGTGACGCGCCCATTGGCTCGGCGACAGGCCAACGGGCATGTGTCGTTGCTATGGGAACTACATGGTCACCGGCGATCGCCGTACGTAGTGTTGGTTTGCACGCTGTAGCAGTAGCATACGTTTCCAGCTTTAGTTTCTGTCAAGACACAGCCACATAGGCCGACTAGGAAATTCATATTTCCTGCAACATGTTGCTCGCTACGGCAACGCATTTTGTCTTGAAGCTGATTCGTGCTACCGATAAATATCTGCTGCGGTCAGCGGACCAATGAGCGCGTGGCACTGTTTTACTTTATCTGGTCAGTTGCACTTTGCGAGTGTCCTGGCCTAATGAGCATATATCTTACTCCGTGGTTTAGTGTTAGAATGTGCGCACCTAGATTGATTGACGACCCAAACTACAGGTGGCCAATGTAGCGTCTATTTCTAGCTGAAATTCGCGCAACTGAGAAAATTTGACGACTGATCACAGCGAGGTGCAATTTCATCAAATTTCATGGTTTTGGTGCAGCTCTGTGCAAAAATTCGGAATTGTATCAAATTGGCGTAGCTGTTTCACCACTGCCTTAATGACCAGCAATTATCCTGCCTACGCACTATACTCCCGGCCCATGTCCATTTCTTCTTGATTTTAACTATGATGTCCTTAAGGGGGGACGCGGCTTTGGGATCGCGAAAAATGGCAAAAAAATCGATTTTTTGAAACTCAAGTTTTCAGTTTCTGGAACCCTTTTTCTATGTGGTTCCAAAATATTTACACTGAAAACCGCGCAGAAGTGCTTCGGAAAATTCGTTTCACCCACCTAGGTAGCAAAAATATTTCTGGAAATGGCGAGAAAACGGCGATTTTCAAAAAATAATAGCTTCGCTATGCTTGGGCCGGGAGCCGGCTTCTTGGGCTCATCGGAAAGAGCATCTTTCCGTGTTTAACTTTCCCGCCTCAGTTGGCTCCTCCCTTTAACAACAAGCGAGCAAAAAGCAAATGTTTGAAGGTCGTTTTGAGGCCCTTGATTGGCCTTGGCCGCCATGTTGCCTCAGCTCGCCTCGCCATTGGCCCGATGCTCGCTCCGGGAGATCGTCGTCTGCTGCTTGTGCGTCACGAGGACATGGCTCTCGAAAATCGCCACTTCGTGACGTGTTCACGGCTTGATAATCACTTAAGATATAACTACGCTTTAGTTACGAGCAGTAAGCGGATGCGCGATCAGGTTACTACGAGCGTCAGCGCGGTCTACGAGCGCCGCGCGTCATTGAAGTCGTCTTTAGCCCTAACTCCGCCGACTGCGGGCAGGAACGACCCGCTAGCGCATTCGTGGCGACGTGTTTCTTCGCAAGCAACGAAGCTGTAAGCGGCGGCACGATCTGATTACTACGAGTGGCCGCACCGGATGCACGATCAGATTACTACGAGCGGGCGCGCGGCGGTCTACGAGTGCGGCGCGTCATCGGAGTCGGCTTTAGGCCCAACTCCCGCTGACAGCGAGACTGCGGGCAGGAACGACGCGCAAGCGCACTCTTGGTGACGTGCTTCTTCGCAAGGAATGTACCACATCACTCGCTAGCTCCTCTGAATATTGTACGGGCATTTTACGCATCGGCAGCGGACAACACAGTCAAGCTCGTCACCCCCCCCTCCCCCCTTCACTGCCAAGGGTCGCTCGGAACAGCGGCTAGCAGTTTCGCGCGTCGTCATTCGAAAATGCGATGCCAAGTGCAGTGCGTGCCGATTTTTTGTCTTCGTAGTTACTCATTTCGCGGATCGTCATCGAACGCCGCCGGCAAGTGCATTACGCGCCGGCTGCACTGTCCACGCGGCCGCGCACCCCACGGTCATATGGAGTGCCGTCAGTAAGCTTTTGTGATGCGATTCACACGTGCTTGGAGCCGTGTTTGATATTTCCACGAACGTCTATGAATGTTCCTAGGTTAATGAATTGCTGTAGATTAGAATTTCCGCGACCGGCTGTATGATGATGCGTTTCACGGCTAGAGCGGCGAAAGAGCATGTGTGAATCAGGGGCACGAATTTTTATATGCCCGTTTCGTGTCATTAATTATACTGCTAGAAATTCCCGTGCCACCAGTCTTCTGCCCATAACTTTGTTATTTGGAAAGAAGGCATAGGCCGTCATGGTGTGATCCATTTTTCGGATGCAATAAACTTCTCTCCAAATAAAAAAAAGTTCAGTGAATATTTGTAATCAAGTACTTAATTACGCTAATTACAACTTCAGCACAAAAAAGTATGTTTAATAATTTCAGTATATGGTTTTATTCAATTACAATCTTTTCTGTCATACTTATCACACCACTCCTTCATACAAAGAACTTGGTTTGAAATTCATACTTGTTCTTTGTAACTCATGAAAAGGAGTAAATCATGAAAAAAAGTCAAATATCACAAGACAAACCTGAGATCACAATTTTTAGGTGTCTTAGAGATGTAAAGAAAAGTTGAAACTTTAAACGCAGCTTTCTCAATACTGTTTTTTTTTTTTTTTTTGAAATTATGCTCAGCCCCTCCACATGGTTCAGTGAAGAAATAATCTGTTTCTCGTAAAGTATTTGTGGTATCGCTTCAAAATTTTTATGAAAGCACTGTGAGGTTATTCTTAGTGTCTGTGCCAATTTTCATCAATATCCAACGAGAAACAAAAAAGTTCATTGAAAAAAAGCCTGTCGAAAACTTCAACAGGCTTTTTCTCACAAGTGTGTTTTGGACATTGTGCATTGCTCGTGGAAAGAGTAGCACGAGAATGACTGGACCGATTTTGATTCTGTTTTTTTTTTCCTGAATCCCTGAACACTGCTTGTGGGTACAGCAATCTTCAATTTTTGTTTTGTGGCCATGTTATTTTTCTAGACGATGATTTGTCCGTGCCATTGTTTCTGACAATGTGTGTCGGCAGCCATGATGATCTCTAAAAAAAAACGAGAACTTATTAAAAAATTCCGAGAGTGTCATACCCTGTAGCTTTCTTTTGAGTAAAGATCAACATCATTCGCAGCTTCCTGGCATGTTTTGTTGCAGCGCTAGGCTTTCCACGAGCAGACCATGTAATTGGATCGTGTAGCATTATGTAACTTGAGAACTACTGAAGCTATCATGATGAAACTGCATATTTCCCTATTCTAGACACTTATGAGTATGCATGCCAAATTTTATTGCTGTAGGTCAACAAATAAAAAAGTTTTTTTTCAAAGCCACCTCCCCCCTTAACCCCCATTTGTTCTTGACACATGCTGCTCTTTTCCTGTCTCCTAAAGTTACACCTACCATTTTCCTTTCCATCACTTAATGCGTCATCCTCAATTTGAGTTGAGCCCCATTCATAAGCCACCAGGTTTCTAGTCCGTAGGTAAGTACCAGTAAAGTGCAGCTGTTATATACCTTGCTCATGATGGCCAGTACAAACAAAACACAGACAGAGAAGAAAATGACGAAATCTCAAAATTCTCTGTCTGTGTTTCATTTGCGCTGGCCATCATGACCATCTTCCAACTCGCTACCCTCTTACATATACCTTCCTCTTGCAGGATAGTGCTAGACTACCACTTTCTATTTGACAATGTTTAGAGGATTTGAGAATACTGGCTGAATATGCTCCATCCCATCCTTATTCTTCTAGTTACTTCACCCTCATGGTCCGTCTGCATGGTTCCTACCTGTCCTAAGTATTCCTTTACAACTTCCAGTGTCTCTCCACCCTATTGCAAAGCACTCTTCACTACCAAGACTGGTGCACATTACTTTAGTTTTATACATATTAATTTTCAAACCTATTCTTCTGCTTTCCACGTCCAGTTCAGTAATCGTGAGCTGTAATTTGTCCCCTGTGTTACTCATCGATGCAATGTCATCAGTGAATCGCAGAGGTAGCCTCCATCAACTCTTATCTCTAACTCTTCCCAATCTAGAACCCTGAAAAACTCCTGTATGTGGTGAATAGAATTGGGAAGCTTGTGTTTATCTGCCTTACACCTTTCTTAATTGGCACTCGGTCCCTTTCTTCACAGAGGTTTATGATAGCTGTGCATCCACTGTAAATTTTTTCCAGTACGTTTATATAGGCTTTGTTTTTCCGCAGTGCCTACACGACTGCTGATATCCAGACCAAATCACATGCCTTCTCATAATCTATGACGGCTGTATACAAGGGTTGTTTGTATTCCATGCATTTCACCATGACCTGATTGATAGTGTGATTAGGGTCTATTGTCAAGTAGCCTGTGCAAAATCCTGCTTGGTCCTTTGGTTGACTGAATTCTAACACTTTAATTATATTGGCTATTATCTTTGTAAATAGGTAGCACACAATAAAGAATGGTAAGCTGATTAGCCTGTGATTTTACAACACCTTGACATCCCTTTTTTTTTATGCATTAAGATTATACTAGCATTCCTTCAAGGTTATGGTGCCCTCACTGTCAAGAGGCGTTTTGGATAAAAGGTAGCTAGTTTTCCTAACACTATCTGTCAACCATCTTTCAAGAAATCTGATGTTATCTCAGCTACTGTACAGATTTCTACAAAACCCCTCAGCTACTTCAACTATCTTATCTGTATCAGTAGTGGCTTTGCCTTCCTTGTGCCTAAGCGCATACATCTGCTTTTTCCCTGTGCCCAGTTTTCTTTTCAACACATTATGCAAGTTGCCGTTGTTTTTTTTTTTTTCTATAGTCACAGCACTTTAAGCACAAGGAATACAATAAACATAGAAAGCGGATTCACAAAGAGAGGAAAAGAGAAATTCTCCTCTAGATGGACATCTGATGACAAAAAAGTTCACTGCACAGGTGTTAGAGGTCCACTGACAGAAGAAAAGCATCAGGATTCAGCCTCAAAGAAAATACCAATTCAGCACAAAAGTAGGTAATGCACACCCAGACACACAATGTGCACTGCGTACTTCAGGAATAATCCAGAAATTTCACATACCGTACAATCCAGAGCAAGCACCCTATTTATCTTTCACCCTACGGCAAAAGATAATCCGACAAAATTTGAAGAGGGGGGAGGCCTTGCCCAGTTCAAATCAAAATTTAATATCATGGCTGAAGAGCTACTAAGAATAAAAAATGTACACCCATGCTTCTGATGAATGGCTCTATTGAGTATGCATGCATCCACTTTTTCACAAACAGTGGATGCATGCAGCGAAAATAACAGGAGGGAAGGTTCTAGAGTGTGTGCACTGTCATTAGCTCACATTTCAAATCTCTGGAAGGAAAAAAAAAGAGTGCTTGCTGGGTATTTTACAGTAATCAGGCCCCCATAACGCCCTAGAGCCCCACGAACAATATGAGTTATGATTCTGACACACGATGCAGGGGGGGGGGGGGGGGAAGGGTAGGAATAAATTACAGAAGCCGCACGATATGCCATTTACGAGACACACAAACTCCTCGAGATGAAGATGCTAACAAATAAAATTTAGGGGCCATTTCATTGTGTCAAGGTAGGTGACTAGCAAAGTGTTTAGTACACAGAGGTTGCACAGAATTTTCAAGAAAGGTGGGAACTCATTTATTGTCTTGATAGGCCCTGAGTGGCGTCAGCATGGCCGGTTCGTCTTTATAGCATTCACTGGCTTCTTGAACGGCCTCTTAAAAGGCACACTGTGTGACCCCCGAAACTTATTCTAACATCAAGTTTTCACAACACCAATCCTCAAAGTCAGCTTAAGATCTTGTGCTGCAGAGGGCTTTTATTCTGCCACTACGTAGGCTACATATAAAGTATTTTCTTTTTACATTTGTTTTAGTGCACTGCCAATAAATCCCATTCAAATAATTCAGATATACTCACTTTCTGCAAGCATGGTTGAATAGCCCAGTGGTTGAGCAAGGGGTCGCGGTTTCAAAAACTTAAAAAATGTTTCATTCACTTATTTCTCTTACTTTTCGTTGACGCACAGGAAAAACCCTAAAGCCGTATACGACTCGGCTGCAGGAGATTCCTCAAACAATTTCATTCAAATACAGAATGTGTATATGAGCCCACATGCTCACACAGCTAAAGATGCACAAATACAGCTGTTAAAATGACTTTTTTTTTTTTTTTAGTGGGCACTGCTCTCTAAATATGTGGACCATGCTGCCATAACACTGTTACTGCCACTGCATCTGCTCACCTTCAGCTTTCTTTTTGAGCTCTGTGTGTTGGTCCAGCAGACTGATGTTGGATTTACGGCCATACTCATCTCGCTGTTCGTCATCCTCATCAGTAGCAGTGCTGGATTTGTCACGTTTTTCCTCCAACAATATGGCATGCAGACGGCCCAGTCTACCAAGCTGCATAAGAACAGCTAGCTTAACACACTTCTTGCCAAAGCATTGCATGCATAGAATACCAATTATGATAAAAATGCGCATTTAAAAAATATTTGTAGTTGAGTGCTACAGAGTAATTTTTCAGCAAGTCCTGATAGTAGCCCCTAATATCTTGATGCTATGGATTTTTGGTATGCTTTACAGTCAGCAGCTCCTCTCAAAAGTTTTGTAAATCCGAGAGGTAAGAAAAAATTAAAAACAAATCATTTATTAACAAGCAAACTGTATTTGAATTACACATACATTACAAAATTCTATACATAAAAGCTTTCGTGCAAAATATTGTATACAATAAAAAAAAAAATTCACCAATGATTATGATATTGTCTAATGCTAATTCGGAGCATGACTGTTAAGGTGTTTTGATGTTAAGACAAGTTGAGGCAGACAATTTGAGAGAGACCATGTATGTATGTACAGTTGCATACCATGCAGTGAGTAGCATGACTGGTGCAGACAACTTCATGCAGCCATTACCCACCACAGACAGAGTGTAGCATGACTGTCTCGGTAACCAAGAAGCTGTGGAAGATGGCCCGTGGGCATGTTCCACAACAACCACGACAAAAACAGGCCTTCGTTCACGCAGTGCTTCATTTCAATATATGGTATTGGTGGATGCCCTCACCACATACCTTGGTAATGATGTCATCGGTGACCGTATGACAGCGCGCACTACCGAAGGACCGCGGAACCTGTCATGTCACCCCTGTCATCCCCTCCACCTTGCGTTCTCCCCGCTATCACTGTTTTTCACCCTCCGCTGAACGTCACGTTTGCTCTCTTTTGTCCTTGTTCACTCTACCTGCTACGACGACACCAGTGCCACTCATGCAAGAACGAGCGCCTAACAGGAAGAATGCATGCAAGTTTCATGTAGGGGCATGGCCAACTGCATTTGAAATTTTGCCCATCTACAGATGTAGAACATACATTACATATTACCAAAGAATCAAAGTGCCAGCCTTAGCGTTCCTGTAGACCAGCAATGGATCTGATTGATTGGAGTGGAGAGACGCTAATGATAAGAGCTCATTTGTTAAAGGGGCCCTAAAACACTTTTTAGAGTAACCATGGAATTAATTCACTGGAAAAGCGTATTACCTCACAAATTGAACGCCGCAAAATTTTTAAGAATCCATCCAGTACGAGCGGAGTTACAAAGATTTGTCACACGCTGCAATCTCATTCTCTCTTCTCTTATCCCGCAAAAGCACTGGAAACTGAGCAGGGAAGGATGGGAGGGGCAAACAAAAAAACTTCACTCGTGCCTCTAACCTTGAGCTTTTTTTTCTTTCTTTTTTTATTCCAATACCCAGCTTTTCCAGTGCAATTGCGCGCGCACACGTTGACAAGTGACGGCTTTTCGCGGCGGCTTCTGTAACAACCGAGTGCGCCACGTTTAAATCAGCCAATGGTTGATAGATGGGCTTACTGGGCTTATTTTCCGTGATTTGTCGAGAGAAGAGAAAGCAATTTTTAGCTGACTTTATGATTTATTGTGAATTCCAGGCCGCGTGCTGTGCTATATTATTTGGCTCGTTTGTTGTCGGGAGCCTTTACTACTGATCAGCAGCGTTTTCTGACCATGCTCAAAAAGTGTTGCAGGGCCCCTTTAAGCTTCCATGATTTTTCTGTATCACAGTTGCCAACAACATTCACGTTCAGCTAGACACGAACACTACATTCAGTGCTTGACTGCTACGCACACCACTGAGTGCACTGCAGGTGTTTCGAACCAAGCGAAACACTAACCATCTATTATGACAAGCACAGCCAGCCGCAGTGCACGTGCCAGCCTTGCATACGCACGAGCTCCAACTGAGAGGCCAGCATGTGTAGCGAAGAAAGAAAGCAAGGTTAGAGGCCAGTGGTTTGTAATATTGACAGACTCTACGTTCACTTTCTTTCATCCTCTGTCGCTCTCCCAGTTGCGCCACAGATCGAATTGCCACTCAACACAAGAATGGGTACGTAAGAACTGCCCTCTAAAAAAAGAAAGTCTCTTGGTGGCCAGGCTGAATTTTATATAAACAGCCCTCTGTGCTTTGACATACAAACAAGACAAGCACCCATCACATATATTATAACTAACATTTTGTTGCCATAATATAGTCACAATAAGAGATGCCTAAGTGAAATGGTTAACACCAAAGATGGAGTACATTTATTCAGTAGCACCTTGGGTTACCTCTGCAACATGAACTTCTCACTCAGACCAGCAGTAAGGTCACCGAGCTGCCACTTTTCAAAGCCCCAAAATTTATTATTAAATACAGACTGCTCATTGTGGCCCCTGGGGATTTTGCCCACCTGAATCGTCACGTGAAAAACACCTTCTGAAGAGATGTTGAGTAAGTGGTGTGGTTAGATTTTGCTGGATGTTTCTGGTGAGTAACATCACTCAAAGTAAATTAACATATTTTTAATTCAGAAACCTTCCACAGTGCCTGACACACAGAGATTAATTTTCCTAGGTTAGAACATAATACACAATGAAAAGACTAAAAAAGTACAATAGTTACATGAACAGGGGTGCAAGAGAGAAAGGAAAAGAAAAAAAACTGCTATTATACAATACGAATTAAAAATACAATAAAAATAGCAGGAAAAATGCAAAATATACAATGAAAAGAAAAAACATGCCTGTTGCTTTCTTCTTTCCTTGAGGGGTACATACGGTGTGTAATCACTGTCAGAGTCACTACTGCCTTCGCTTTCTTCTCTCCGAAATCTCTGAAACAGCAGGCAAGAAAAAAAAGGAAAAAAAAAACTTTACGGATAGAAATGCATATTAGCTGCTAGAATTGGAGATATGCGCTTGACGTCATTCGCGAGGATCACTAGCATAGAGGTCGCCATCTTGGAGGTCCGTGCACTTGCACACACGCAAAAGACTCTTTGCATGTGCTGTGTCCAAGATCCGTACAAAATATTAGATGTCTAGAGATCTCTGGAACACTTTCTGCACGCCAAAGCACGGACAGCAGGACGGCACGTATGAACGGATCTTCAAAATAGCACGGCGATGGTGTTGCCCCCTAGCGGATCAAGGCTCAGTGCATACCTCGTATAAAAGAAAATCATCCACCTAAGCCATGTGGAAGAGTAGAAACTGACATATACTGACAATGAATAACAGGCGCCCCACTGTACCAAAGCTTCAAGATAATTTGCATTTGGGCCAGTTGATACATGGTATATTCTGAACAAAGGGCTTTTTCACTAGAAATATTTTTCACTAGGCCCCAAAAGACTTCATAATCAAGATTTGAAGACTGACAATTGCATTTAGATTGTGCCGAAAATTTCTCTAGCTTATGTTTTATGCACTCGATCCTTCTCAGGCCGTCTAAAATGCACCAACTGGACAATGTCACAGCGTCCTGCAGCAAGTTGTTCAGCCATTTAGAACAAAAATGCAACTGTGGTGGTGCTGGTGCAGACAGCACAGAATCATCTTGGTAGGAGGCAGTGCACTCAAGACGATTCTGCACCACTGGCATGGATTACAACCAACTTGCCTTAGCTACCATACTGGTAATGCACTGCTCATTCAAAATAATGCCCTCAAAGCCAGCCACTCGACAACTCACAGCTGGCACACGCCCTTTCTTATAATATAAGGAACAAGCACACAATGCAAGCACAATGTACACATTTGACCATTATGACCATCAGTTACAAGACACAGCCTTACAGGTAAATCAGGAAGGGGCCCCAAAGAAGTGACAAAAGGTCCCGGCGTGAACCCCTACCATGCTAGCAAAGACGGGCTTAGCCTGTTTTTACACAGCGTTTTCCACCACTCCGAATAAGATAGAGGTATAGGAAAATTACAAGAATATTCTCTTTTTTAAAAAGAACCCGAGAGCTTCCATTTAGGTACATATGCAATGTTCTAACTTTTCAAGGTCAAAGTAGGGCTTCTTCTTTTTTCTTCAATAACAAGGGATTTCACTATTTAGTGAGAGCGCGAGAACGCCAGAGGGGACAACGCTTTGACACTGACAGCGCATATTTAGCACGTTTTACGAATACGCCCAGTTTTGCGCTCTGCGCGATCACGTTAAAAAATTAAAAGTAACTTGTTTGCCTATTGTTCAAAGGAAGCAAGCTAAATAGGGAAGGTGATGGAAACAGCATCGGTGTCATTTTTAGTCGCGATAAAGACGATCGCGATCTGTGCATAGGCTCCCCGCCAGACTTTATCCGGATAAATTTGGACTGTGCAGCTACACTACAGTGCAGCTACGGCAACTGTTAATGGCGATTAAGAAATCCCATTCAGGTTGACTCTGATCGCGATCAAAAGTGCCCGCGTGATTAGTTGGCCGCCACTACGACGATGATGCCGCATACAAAGCGCATGCAGCCTAGTCGAAGCTTTCACAATAAAAAGAAATTTTCATAAAGTGAACAGCAAGCCAAACGTACTTTCCTTGCCGTTGGATGCGCATTTTCGCTCTGAGAGTCGGTTTTGTTTACGGAACTCTCAACTTCGTCGTCCATTTCACAACGTGACAACGATGACGATGCGAGCAACTTAGCTTCATTGGAGTTTGCTTATGATGATGACGTTGGTGGTCTTTTATGTGTGTTTTTTTTTCCTTTCCAACAAGTCGCCGTTGTTTGGTTAGAGTGCCTAGGGTGGCTATAATGATGGTGGTGGCTGTGGTTAGAAAAAGAAGAGCATAATTTCTGCAGCTTGGTAGACGACTTTTCGAAGATATGACCTGGCACGGCCGCTGGATGAAAAAGCGCCCCAGAGAGCACCTACCACTTTAGAGAACAGAAACTGTACTTTTGGACTGTTGTATCAAAATAGCATGTAAACAAGTGGCGGCGGCGACGTACAGAACTGCAATACAGTGAGGCGAGATGACGCTGCTAGTGCTATGATGCTTTATCATAGCCTCCTAGATTTCCTTTGCCTGCCGGATTATTGGTGGTCACTTGGAAAGCGGCCGTCGTCGGAACTATGGTGATGGCGCCACCTAAGTAGGGGGTCAACGTTACTAGATAATCTAGTAACGTTAGTAGGGGGTGTCTTCAAATAAGTTTTTACGTTTTTGGAGCTTATATTCAACAAAAATAACGTAAATAAGTGTTCAAAAGGCGTAAACGTAATTATAATTCACCCTACGTAAGTGACGCCGTTATAGATGACAGGCGTTTTGCGCTCATTCAGCAGACAACTCTTTCAAACAAGGCATAACCTCTAAAATTAGTGGGAAAACGCCAAAACATCCTATTTCAAAGGCCAAGTACAAAGCCCCAAAACCTACGGAGGTAACGCCGTCATAGATGACGGGCGTTTCGTACTCATCCAGCAGGCAAAGGAAATCTATGAGGCTATGGCTTTATATTAGGCATAAGGTCCTTAATTAGGCAGAGACTGCTGCGCCGCGCACGAGCCACCTCCACGCAGAAACCGGCGCCGAAACCAACAGAAACAACACCGGCCTAACAGCACGCATTTAACAAAAATATTATGCCTTAAAGGCAAATCTTTGTCGCAATAAAAAAAAAAAAAAGGCAGTGGTTGGCAGAGACTGCTGCGTCGCGCGGTACACTAGCCACTCCATGGAGGAAGGCTGCTGCGCCGCACGAAAGTGACGTCATAATTTTTTGGTTAGGCGTTTTGTTTGAATCATGACCTACTACACTCCTGACCTGCCCAGAGAGCACCTCTTCCAGCGCCCACGTTCTAGTTCATACCTTCTGCCGCTAGGGCCGTAACTTAGGAGCACTGTGGCGCTAGTCAGCACCTGTTCGCTGACGTCAGCTTGAGTGTTCGTGGTCATATTTCGGCCAACAGAGCACTCATATTGCGTAATTATTATGCACTAATGAAAAATAATTTTGAAACAAATATTTCAAAAGTCATTCACAAATTCTTTGCAATTAAATGGACGCAACATCACATATGCTGTCCTACACTATGTAAGTCTACGGATTCTCGCATTTGTCCACCAGTGTGCAATAAATTTTTCGTCACACTGAACAGCTTACTTGACCAGTCATCTAAGTGAAAAAATAGTCACATATATGCCGGCTGTTCATCACGGAATGCAGCCGTTCTTACTCTAGCGCCGTCCAAACAGCCGTAAAGTAGCAGACGAACAGGTTATAGGTAGCGCCACCTACGGCGAGCGATTGAACGAGAGCGGGGACACGCGCTCCCATAGGAACCCCGCTATCTGAACAGGTCAGGAGTGTAGTAGGTCATGGTTTGAATAGTCGGGAGCACGTCTAGACATAACGATAAGAGCCGTTAAAGTTACGTCCAAACGAAAAAGTCAACAGAAAGGTTAGTTAGATTTAGCGTGACAACAATACGAAACCAGCTTGTTTGCCATCTCAAACTGATCGGCAGCTGTGGCGTAGTTGGTTTCCTCTAGTGGATATTAAAAACTCTGTGATTGTATGAAACTGTTTAACTGTAACCGGCAGAAAGTGATTGCGATGCATTCACTAAAGGGCAGAATTAAGAAAAAAAAACGATAATTTCCTGACAGAATAAAATGCGAAAGAAAGCAAGGTTTACAAAAAAAATTAATTGGCACTTCCAAAAAAACACATAGGCGTTCTTTAATAAACCTTTCTAGCCACTTTAGCGTGCGCAACGCTTGTGTGCTTAAGTTTATACACAGATAACAATGAAATGTGCTGACAAGTTACCTCGATAGAAGATATGGTTTTCATATCAGAAAACGCTTACCAACGGCAAATACACGGTCCAAGAAATTATCAATAATTAGAAAACGTTGCACAGAACTACGCTTCAACCTAGAGTTTCTTTGAGCGCCGCATTTTCATAGTCAGCCCGCTCAGAGTAGGCTTCTGCGATCACCTTACTATTGCGACTGGTTTTTACTTTATGCTAAAGACATGAACGTAAGGTCCCTCACTTTATATGTTTAGTTCGCAGTTGTAATGCACTAGAGAGAAACAACTTTTATTGAAACGGCAAGTGTTAGAGGAGTTGACTCCCCTCCCTTAGATGGCAGCTAGGAGTCCTTGGGCCCTAGCGGCATCTTCGGCTTGCCTGATGACCTGTAGTTGGTCCTCGATGCTTGAGCTTAGCAGCGCGGTCTCCCACTGCTCCGTATTCATGTATGTGTTTGGCCCCTTCACGATGTTGGGACAAGCCCAGATAATGTGTTTGAGGTCCGCCCGCTGATTGCAGTGTTTACATCTGTCTGAGTAGAGGTCCGGGTAACAATGATTATAAGCGATTGGGTTTGGGAACGTGTTTGTTTGTAATAGGCGCCACGCTGTCGCCTGCTGCTTATTTAATGAGGAGTGTGGTGGCGGGTAATGCTGCCTCCCTAATCTGTAGTACTATCATTTTTTTATGCAACATTGACCGCATAAAACGGTTTGCAGCAGACCTTGTGCAACCCGTGGTGTTCCTGCTTGATCAGTTCTCTATTTCGCATAGAGTTAAACGGTCCTTGAAACGGTTTTTTCACATTCATGATATGTGGGGTTTAACATCCGAAAATCACGATATGATTATGAGAGCCGCCGTATAGTGAGGGCTCCGGAAATTTTGACCACCTGGGGTTCTTCAACGTGCACGCAAATTTGAGCAAAAGGGCCTACAGTATTTTCGCCTCCACCGGTTCACAATTTCCAGATCCGAATGATAGGCTCCCAGGTAGCACAAAACATTAAAGTAACGTTGTATTTTTGTTGCGAATGTTGAAGAAACATTTTATGTTTTCCAACAACGTTGTCTAAACATTTTACATTAAACATATAACGTTCTTTGTTGAATGTAAAACATTATATATATATTAGAAATACACTGTTAAAATAACGTTGAATGTCGAACATTAGTGCAACATTCAAACAAAACATTGAACGTTGAATGTTATATTTCAAACATTAAAAAAATGTTAAAATTGCACAAAGAATTAACATAACAGGTAAACATTACAGTAATGTTCATATAATATTTTACCATCATTATTTGCCAAAAATGCCCATTAACCAAGAAATTTAATAACTTATAGCTGCAGGGAAATACTTCATGATGTACAGAAAAAACATTAAATTTCATTTAAGAAATGAAATTGGTTTTTGCTAAGTGACACCAGATAATGATAGTTACAATAACATGTAGTGCAGTCAATCTGTGGCTATTCTTCAATTGATATTGCAACTATTCTATACACGCTTATGAACTGGTTTTACTGCTTGAAATGTCATTCACAGCTGTCATTTGGTCATGTATTTGTAGTAGCTTTCAAGTTTCTCACACATCACTGTGGTATATATTACAGTGATGTGTGAGAAACATATGTACATATGTACTTTAAAGTACATTGTACATACGTACCAAACTACCATGGACGTCGGCATGAATGAATTAAGTCTTGGCGGGGGGGGGGGGGATTGCATTGCGGTGGGGGAGTGCTGGTGTGGTTTGGGCAAATGATATTTTAAATGTGCATGCCCCTGCTGATTCCCAAGAACACTGGTGACTCACAAAAGGTTGGCAAAACAGTAATGCAATTTTTTTATTGAGGTCCCAATGCTTTACATGCGGGAGTGAGCCAAACAATTATTGTAAATAAAACAAAGATTCTAAGGCTTTGCTAAAGCTATCCAAGTTTGAATGATGGTGATGCTCTTAGAAAGACTGTTCCAGTCCTGGGTGGTCTAGCAAAGGAACGATAGTGGGTCATGGTGCAAACAAGAGGTAGGTCGACAGCCTTGTGGTAATGTGTGTGGGCTGAAGTATGATGAGCAGTTAGGAAATTATATTGAAATGTGTGCATTCGGTACTACAAGTACATTCTAGTGATTGTGCATTGCAGGTATACATTAAGTACGCCTGGGTTAGTCCTGATCAAAACAAAACTAGCTGGTACAGTACGAGTAACAGTAGGCTAATTGGAACAGATTGATATAACTTTACGGTTTAGGTCAAGCTCCATAGACTTCATTTGGGCTGCGTCCAAACTGCATATGATTAATTTTGGGCCAATTCATGTTTTGTAAGCTCAAAAATTTTACTCATGGAGGGGCAAAATGCAAGTTATAATGAAAATATCCTGAAGATTTGTAAGTATTGTTAACTATCTTACTACAGAAGACGTTTAAATTCTGGTAATTCTTAAAAGACAAGACACTTAAGATAATTGAGAGACTACATCGTAGCGTGACCTCACCAGGGCTTTTGCGATCCTTTAGACTTCTATCAGCGAAGCTGTTTAGGAAATCACGAGTCGGTGGAAAAAACTATCATTGCAAGAGGTATGCGACTCTATGCAGCCTACCAGAAAACTATCATCATCATAAATGGGTATGTGTGACAGAAATTGGGAAAATCTTACTACTCGCCCCTGGTTCACTAATAATGATGAAGGCAACAGTTAGCCCAACAAATCGCTTTAAAGCAACAGCGAACCAAACACCCCCGAGCCCCTATGAGAAAATACTAGGAAACGAGAAAGGCAACAGCAGAGGCGAGAAGACCCCGAAGCAACAGGCCTGTGCTAAGGACGTGCCTGTCGATCTCTAAGAGGTGTGGATGCTCAGTTTCAGGGAGAGTTTTTGTCTCTGGAATTTGAATAACCGTGTCGTGCCTGTGACTGTCTATGGGCTTCTTTGCTCTAAGAATCAACGTAAAAACAACCTAGCATCACCTAGCGAAAGCCTAGAAGCAACCAGATAAGTCTTCACAATCGTCCAGTTTTGCTGTTTCAAGCCTTGAGCAGCCTAGTACAAGTTTTGCCAATTCTTGTACGTCACTGCATTAGAAGTGATATAAATATTGTGTATAGTTTCCGCATCCACCAGGATCTGAGATAATTTAAGGGGCTTTTATAATTAACATGTCAAAACATTTCTCATCTCAGTAAGAATTACTGTACCTAACAAGTATGGTAGCGTGAGCATGTAAAGAATGCTCCTCATTCTGGCTTGTTTTCATTCACCGTCTAACAATCAGCAGCCAAAGCTACAGGCAAAATGCCAGAGGCCCATCTAGAGTCGTCAGTAAGCTTAGCTCGAATGCTCCACAACATGTCCTGAAGCAGTTTGGTGACAATAGCGCCATGCAGCTTTGAGTTTTGTTGCCGAGGTGTTACGCATGCATGCCAACATACAATCCAAGCTTACCGAGCTATTATCTTGGCAACAGTGCCCAGTGTTTCGCGGCTCGCCTCAGTCAAGCCAGTACAAGACACGCTGCAGAGCGTTCGAGTTAAGCTTTCCGACAATTGTACGGTGCAATGTCGTTTAAGAACATCAAATCGACAATTGTACGCTGCAATGTCGTTCAAGAACACCAGATAGTTGAAATTCCTAAAGCTCTCTGCTACAGTGCGCTCATATTTATATAGTGGTATAGTGGTTTTGGCATGTAAATGCCCCAATAATAATATTATTAAAACTATACAAAGCCAGACATAAGGACATGACAGTGAAAGTAGTCTGGCTGTTTAAATTTCAGTGCATAAAAGAAAACAGAGCAGTAGGAACATTTAACATGAGCAGTCATGTTGTACATTCTCTGTGTGCAGTCTGCTCTTGTGCAACAATACTTAAACAAGAGCCAATACTAGATTTCAGACCGTTTCTGTCATGTGCACCTTGAATTTGTGTTAAATTAATGGAGATATGGCAACTCGGTCAGGATTGTAGGCACTGCGTTAATAGGATGAGGTTTGTTTCTACATTTCATCTGGAGCACAGCCCGAATGAAACTGGCCGAAAATGAGACGTCCCATGAAAAGCATTACGCTAACGTAACTCCTTAGCCAGAACAGCAACAGGTAAGCTACATATATGAGACGTAACGCAAGTGTGCCAGTAACACACCTCGTAAGCTGTACAACTGCATGCAGTCGGCCACTCGGTCAAAATAGCTGAACACTAGTCAGAAAATGTCCTGCCGAAAGTCAATCCGTGCACAGACATGACATCGCAACCAACAAAATATGGTCAACGGGCACATTCTCGTCTTCGCCGCCTCGGCGAATTATGAATGCAAGGCGTGAAGACAGCGCGCAAAGGCAGTGTGCAGCTGGGCTAGCTACCCTTGCTGGGCCGCACCACGAATTGAACCTAATTGGTAACACGCTGAACACAGTAAGCACATTCCAGGCAACATATGCCGTAAGGTGGGACAGGTTGGCACCGATCAACGCACCAACCACCTTCCACGATCAAATCAAAAGCACAGTAGGCGAGCGCTGAGAGTCTCAAGATCTGTGAAGGCCAAACTGTGCGCCGAATGTCAGCGTCCAGTGTATATACATGTTGCAACACGAACAAATCACGAACGAACCCTACAGTTTTGCAGATGATGCACACACACTCCATACGTTTCGAGACGATGCCCCACATCAAAATTTGTTACCATTACGATCTTTTACGACGCTAATTTCACCAATGGGTCATTGCAGCTCTAGCGCAGCTTGCTTTACGGCTCTACTTAGTGTAACAAGGCGTTAACTGTAACCACTTAACCACAGAACCTAGTTTTTTACAATTTAGGCCACTTCACGGGTGCAGCCCCGTTTTTACCTCTGTTTTTGCTCAACTGAGAAGGTAACGCTAGTGAAATTTTACTGATATTTAAAAAAAACATAATTTATTTAGTTAACAAAAACTTTCTATATTGAATTACAATTTGTTTTGTTTTGCAAAAATGTTTTTTGTTGCAGCACTAGCAGTTTTAATCAGATGCAGCGCTTAATTTTTCTATGTTCTGGCTCAAGTTGGCAACCATAAAAGCGTCTTTCTGTTTTCTTGGCGAGCGTAGACAGTCGTGACGACGAGTCCAGCGCGCTTTTCGTTCACGCTTGTGAAGATAGTATATGAAGGTAAGCCTAAATGACTTCCTTGCACTTTAAAGCTGCTACTCTCGATGAAGTGAAACTACTGCATGCATGTAATACCATTGTCACGCGGAACCGCTCCGTGGCTGACACAAAAGTACAGGAGGGGTCAACAGTTCCCAGGCCACGCTGCCATAGAAGTACATGAGATAGTGGCCTAAGAACTTTTGACCAACCCTGTACGTCCCACCTTTTTACGTGCACCTCAAACGCTAAGCGACATTTGCGTCTATACATGAACCACTGATGGTGCGCCCCCGTCACTTTCTATAGCGTTAAGAGACGCACGCCAAAACGGACTACTTCGCGTAGTGCTACATGTGCAGAAACTCCACCTCCGTAGCTTTCCGTGCAGTGCCGAGAAAAGTTGTTGCTTAGTATAGCAGTTTATTTCACTCATTCTTTTGTTTTGTGTAATAGTTTACATTAATCTAGTCTTATCAAGAGCCAATTGTATAATTCGCCGTTTATTCAAGTGCAAGCATCAGCAGCCGATCTGTCAAACTTTATTTTCTTTCTTTTTCTGCGGTAATATGCTGTGCCTTTCTTTTCTTCAATAATCGACATGACAGTGCAATCATATGGTACATTTTTTTCTTTCCATCAGTTCTTGCAAAAGTGCTCACGCAGGTTGAGCATTTAAAAATGCAGCTAGCTGCACAAAGTGCAGTTCTGACAAGAATTGAGCATCGCCTAAATCAAGACACCACAGTTGAAAATGCCATGGATTTAAATGAAATGCCCCTCTACCCTGCTACAACTGAGGAAGAATTGAGGACACTTGAAGCTAGTCTCGAAAACAGCATCATTTTTGCTGCACTGGTAAGTGTTGCTGTTCATTGCAGGTGCTGCAAGCTGGTTCAACAATAACATAATGTGTTGCTTCAAAATTCCAGGACTACAAGAGTATTGTGTGAATCTTTTTCAACATCTTTTCATTCAAGGTGAAAGAACTGGGCCAAATTGGAGGTTGTGACATAAGCACGACCACAAAAATAGTAATGAAGAGGCTTCTTCATGACAGTGTAGCGGTACTGTAAAGCTATACTGGAAGAAAAGGCAAACGACGGGCAGCGGAGCTCAAGATTGTTCGTCTTATATTTGGTAAGGGGACGCAAATTTTTTATGTCCTGGTGTACTTATTACTGTTCGTGAAAAAAAAAAAAAAATGATGGTCCTGGTTGCTATGCATATTATTTCCAGCTGCTGTACGTACAACATGCAAGGCAACAGATGCTGAGATCAGCCACGTGATTGGCGATTGGTTACGCTTTGCCAATGCAAGGCTTACTGCGTCCAAGGCAAGCAAAAACTTTACGTTTATTATTTTATAATTCAGCTGAGCTATCACTCTTTTTGTCCTTGCCACCTTTAGTTTTATGGCATAACTTTTTTACAGGCCTTCCTCTGTTCTTTTATAAGAAAGAGAAAGTAGTAATGTTTATACTTACTTTTTTTATAGTTAATCTTACTTAGAATGTAATATATATATATTACGAGCTCAGTTATGCTGTATTTTTGAATCAAAAGAAAAAAAAATGCAGCACATAACAACAGCTTGTGGTAATCAGTTTTATGGGAAGCAGTCTACGAGTGGTTGTGCTGCAATTTTTCGCTTTAAGTTAAACGTACAAGGTTGGTAGATGTGTTTTGGTCAGTGCAGTAGTTATGTGCATATAGGGTTCTTCCTAAGCACGTTGGTTACACCAGCTTTATTTATTGCGTACAGCTGGATCCCTGGGTTGTTAGATAACAGTATTTTTCCCACACCAAAGATACCTGATGCCTTGTCTTCAGGTTTAGATGAGACTAAGTGATGACAGGTTATACCGCTTATTTCTTTCTGTCTGAGTAGAGCGCCAGTAAAAAGCACAAATTTGGATGAAAGCAGATGGTCTGGGTTGTATGGGCTGCCATGCTGCTTGTAGGTCATCTTGGTTAGGGAGGCTATTGCGATTACCAGCTGGTAATCGCTACAGTAATTCAGAGTTTGCCAAGTACATGCCAAACGTACCTCTTATAGCTGTAGCGTCCCATGCAAGAAGCACAGCTAAAACCCTTGTATGTGCTTAATGAAACAGCTTTGCCCGGAACTATATTGTATATACTGCACAAGTCTACTGCCAGTGTATTCCGCATAGCTCCAGCAGCGCTGCAAGATATCTGCTTCCATTCAGTGATTCAGTATAAGTAAGTCAAAAGCTTTAAATTTTGAAGTGCGCTCAAGTGGAAGCAGGCAGCAAGTGACAGCATATACCATCGAGGGACCACCATGGCACTATCAAATGTGATGTGTGATGTAGACCAGAAAGGTAGCGCTATTGCAAGGCAGTGCTGACAGTGAACGTTATTGGTGGTTGGATGAAATTCGAACTTTCAGACAGCTGCTGCGAACAAGGACTTTACAGAGCACTTACAAGGCTACGTGCATTAATTTTGCCCCGCCGCAGTGGTCAAGTGACTAAGGTACTCGGCTGCTGACGCGCAGGTCGCGGGTTCGCATCCCGGCTGCGGCGGCTGCATTTCCGATGGAGGTGGAAATGTTGTAGACCCGTGTGCTCAGATTTGGGTGCACGTTGAAAAACCCCAGGTGGTCGAAATTTCCGGAGCCTTCCACTACGGCGTCTCTCATAATCACATGGTGGTTTTGGCACGTCAAGCTCTACATATCTATCTACGTGCATTAATTGTGCAGTGGGGGTGAATGGTTTTCATTGTCCTATAAAAAGCATCTGTAATGTTTATGCTGCTACTAAACCTATTTTGTTTGTTTATCATCTGCAGTAATTCCTGAATATTTCTTGTTTTTTCAGAACAAAGTACCGCGGCCTGCTTATTGATGACAGCCAAGCCTCGGATGAGCATCGAGGAATAAAGTATATAAGGGCATCATGCAATAAAGTATATTTGCAATCAAGACATGCAGTTAAGATGAGTTAATGCTGCCAAACAGCTGCAAAATGTAGAAAGCCGTTGAAACTGCTGATTAGAGTGCTTCGAATCAGTCTGGTTCGGTCCATGCATATATATACAAGCCGCTAACACACATGCGTTCCATAAATAATTTAATGTACTTTAGAATACCCTACTGCATGTTGAACATGTGCTCCAGCTATGATTCGCAAGTTTGTCTTTTCATTGAAAAAGACTTCTGACATTGGGCCTGTTTTCAGCGTTGCATGAGCACAATTTACAATAATTCTTAACGTTTTATAAATGTTACGGGAGTGTAACTTGTAACGTCACTCTTACGTTTTGCTTAACGTTATGCAAACGTTATCATAACGTTTTATTATTGTTTACATTATGTTTAAGATTACGTTATTTCAACGTTTATTTAGAACGTTAGCAGAACATTTAGTTTCGATGACATTAACAATATTGTTTCAACAAACAATATTGTTTCAACATTAAAGCTGAACGTAAAAGTAACATTATTATAACGTATTTGTGCTACTTGAGCTGCTTGTGAATCCAAAACTATTCTTTTGAAACGACTGCACAAATGTATACACGTCGTAGGGTGAGCTGAATAATGCAGATTAAAGTGTATGGCATGCATGTTACCTACACGATGAGCTCAAATAAAGCCCCGCAATAATGCAATACGTGTGCCACGGCGTTGATAGGATACGGCCCGATTGCTGGTCTGCCGAATAGATATAGCACGGCGCCCTAGAAAATCGTCTCGCGGTGTCGGCGTCCAAAGTGCGTTGAAGCTTATGGTTCAACAGTAGCGCATATGCTTTTGTGTTTTATTTGTTCAATTATTTGTTGGTGCGATTGCACTTTTATGTATGTGTGAAGGCAGTCTTGCAAGAGAAAGCGTGCCGATCGATGGTTGATTTAATTCATCGACTGTGCTTGGGGAAATTCATTCAAACGAAAAGCTTATGGCTGCTTACGGTGGCGATTATGACCATTCTGCCTTACGTTGTAGAATATCATGTGGGAAAATAAAGAAGCCGAGAGAAATTAGTGGCCCTTAATTATGAAATTAATTGTATAACTGCAATACTTTATTTGCTTATGTCATAATGCATGATCACCAAATCAAAGGAATGCAATGAAATGCTGGCTTCGCATCTAACAAGGAGAACTTAGCAGCTCATCAAAGAAAGAAAAAAGAACTGCTAATTAGTACTGCATGCATAGTTAATGTGCTTATTCCATACGAGATGTGAAAAAGTAAAAAAAAAAACACGAAAATGCCGAAGTAGCTTTTATCCTAATACAATCAACTCTCCAGCCTCTTAAAGTATTATACAAGATTTCTTGGCAGTGTGTTTTTAGTAGACGCACAAGACTGTGCAGTATGTGGCACAGTCTTGGAACCTTCTGTTAGCCAGGTTAGTCCTGTTTTGTTTGTATATATTTGCACTGCACAAAAGTTAGAATGTATATGTGTTGCATAGCATTGCTGCATGTTATGGAAAATAGCTCAGTAACATCTTTCTTATGCAGCCACACACTGTGCAACTAGCTGATGTTGGATAAGGCAGCTTGATTTGCACAGCTCCCAGATGTGAAATTATTTTGTGTTCTTTGAAACATTACTTGGCATCTGGGAAGTCATCGTAAAAACCAGAAGCATTTTAATATTTCTAAGCGTGTTTGCTGTTTAAAACAAACACAAGCTATTTTATGTAAAGTGATTTTGATGCCATATGACCACAAAGACAGTGTCGTGCACAAAATATACAGTTTAGCAAAAGTGCAGGTGTAGCATAATATGCTTATTCTGACCACCTCATATCCAGACAACCACACAGAAAACTGTGTGCGTGGCAACCACCAGTACAGTGGCAACTCGGAAGACAGTAGAATGCCGGTCTGTTGGTAAGTTGACCTACAAGTTGAAAAATGCATGTATCAGGCATAAAATGTACAGTAGCTGTTCAGTTACAATATTCACACCTTAGCTCTTAAACAAAGAAAACTAGCAGGGAATTATGCATGATGATAAACAACTAGGCATGACACCAATCGAAGAAGTTTTGTTCATTTGAGTGTATTATAACCATCTCAGCTACTCATGTGGACATGACCCCGAAGGTGCTCGTTTTGGCCAATTCACAGACAGCAGCTGCTTTCACCACAGAAGCTGCAGTGTACAGTGTGGTGCTTCATCACATGAAGCAGCAGTAGCAGCTTCAGCCGATGTTGCTTCAGTGCCACAGCTCCCAGCAAGTTTCAGGCCTCTCGGTGGCTCAATACTTGTCCGAATGAATGAATGAATATTCCCCCGCTGAGAAAGAAAAGCTAGCTGCTGAAACAACTGTCCGAATGGACGTATCTTTCCCTGCTGAGGAACTAAGGCCAGCTGCTGAAGTTGATGTCACATACTTGCCCTCGTACAGCGATAGTTTTTGCAGGTATTACAAGCATTAGTCTTTGGTAGACTAACAACAAGGTTTAAATCTTTAACAATATGTGATGCTTAGCAATTCAGTAATCTTCAACATGTGATGGGCATGTAGTCACAAACTAGTTCACATGCTGAAACCATTACTTGAGACAGTTATTCTCTGGGGTTATGTCTACCCTTTCATGTTTGCAACAAAGGTAGCTGAGTCCCTTAGTTTTCTGATACATTTTACCTCAGAGTAGTAGTTCATTGCAGTTCACGTATCTTTGCCAAAACACAGATGGTCCATTCTGCAGTGCATACTAATTTTCTCCACCTGAACTTGAAAAGGCAGTTTCATTGCTGTGAGAAGCCTGCCGAGACACTTTCATGCATTACAGGGCAACCAGCACGTTTTATAATGATGTAGATAATAGCTTGTACAATTGAATGCAGGACCGTTGCCATATTTTTTCAGGGGTGGCCCCCCAGTTGCAGGCCTTGAAAAACTCGTATTTTCATTACTAATTTTCAGTAGAACACAACCCTCCTTCTGAATTTCAAGGAGCGTGGGGTGGGCCCCTCGTGCACCCTTCATTTTGGCCACACAGGTTGAACACATGTATAAGACGCATGCACTGGGGAGCAATCGAACAATTGAAGAACCATGTTAAATTTCTTATCACCCTTATTTCAATCTATGCACACTGGTATCTCTTATGCCACTTTGTCTCTTATATGTGTGTATCTTATATAGAAGTTTTACTCTATAAGCAACATTAATAAAGCCTCTTTATTGACATTAGCTAGACAAGAGGATTTCTAAGCGAAGAATGTTGGTACTCATTTGCAATCATGATGCTCTATAATACAGCAGTGTTTTTAGATATTGCCACAACCTCTAACAAGATAATGAAGAGCATAGGAGGCCACGTTCCCCTGCAGTGAGTACGCTTTGGTCCAGCGGCAAGACTAGTACAGCAATTATGCTGATGCCTGACTTGAACGCAGCCCTTCCAAAAGCAGTAAGACTTATTCAACATGAAAGCACAAGGTGGTTCGTGATGAACATTTTCTTTTAATAGATGCACATATTGCACAGGTTTTCAGATGATCTCCCAATAAGAAAGGGCACTTGACACATGTGTACAACTACATTCTGCGCAGCATCTACAGTGGGCTGCCACCTACCAAAGCAGTTGCACAGTGCACGCAAAGAAACAGCAAAATGATTTCATGTGACACTATTTACACATTATTTATGGGCCAATACATCAACCTATTTTGTATAAGACATTGCCAGTTACTTTATATAAGACTTCCAAACAATGCCAGACTCGGCTCATGGAGCAATTGTTTTGTGAAAGCACACTTGTGCCGCATTTCCGGCTATTATTACCGTATATACTCGTGTAAGGGCCGCACTTTTTTTTCGAAAATTTTGCTAGGTGCGGCCCTTACACGAATCAGGCCGATTTAGTACAGGCAGTACAGGCCAAAGGTCTGTACTGTTTATGCAACAGTAGCAGAGTGCAAGAGTCACAAATGACATGCCAGAAATGTTTTTATTCGGATTCCATTTCGCTGTCCTCGTTCTCGGAGGAGCTCGCCTCGGCGTCCGCGTCTTCCCAGAGACGGTCATCTTCGGTGCCGTTCATGGAGTTCGAAATTCCCGTTACCTTGAAGCTTTTAGCAACTACTTCTACTGACATGGCACGCCACGCATTCAAAATCCATTCACACACCTGTTGGAGCGACGCCCGCTTCAGCCGTCCTGTAGGGGTCTTCTCGTGGACGCCTCCAGCCATCCATTCAGAGTAACATCGGCGAAATTCCACTTTGAATGGTCTGTTGACGCATACGTCGAGCGGCTGCAGCACACTCGTCAGGCCACCGGGAATGACGGCCAAGTCCGTACGAGTTGCGGCAACTCGGTTCTTGACGCGGTCGGTCAAGTGGCCCCTAAAGCTGTCCAAAACAAGGAGGGCTTTCCGTTGTAACAGCCCTCCAGGTCTGTTTGCCCAGACGGTCTTAATCCAGTCAACGACCAGTTCCTCGGACATCCAGCCCTTCTCTTGCGCACGTACGACGATTCCCTGAGGGAACTTCTCTTTTGGGAGAGTCTTCCTTTTAAATACGACGTACGGCGGAAGCCTCCTGCCGTCTGCCGTGATGCACAACATCACAGTGCACCTTTGGCGTTCTGCACCAGTCGTGCGCACAGACACACTTTTCGCACCTTTTAAATCCACTGTGGTGCTTTCCGGTGCATCGAACCACACAGGTGTCTGGTCCGCATTCCCAATTTGGGACAGGTCGTATTCATGCTCCCTCCTGAGAGCATTCACGAAGCGATGAAACTTAATGACGTGGTCTTCGTACTCGCGCGGCAGTTTTTGGCAAATCGTCGTTCGGCGCCGAATAGAAAGCTGGTTACGGTTCATAAACCGCGTAGCCCAGCCCCGACTTGCCTTGAATTGTGCCGGGGGTATTTCCATGTGGCGAGCGATGCTGAGGGCTTTGACGCGTATCATGTCAGTCGATACGGCGTAGCCGTCCCTTCGTGTGTCGACGACGTAGTTGACGAGCTCGCTTTCGAGTTGCGGGTACTTGCACTTTTTCCCGCGAAACGCCTTTCGGCTCCTGTTAGTAGCGGCGAGGGCATCTTTCTGATTCATCCAGTAACGCACGCGCTTCTCATCGACGTCGTACTTTCGTCCAGCTTCCCGCTTCCCGTGCTCCTCGGCATAGTCAATCACTTGCAGCTTAAATGCTGCAGTGAATGATCTCAGATGCCGGCCCATCGTCCGTCACGTGCGCTGGCTTCTGCAGGGTTCACTACAACCAACAAAGTGACACCGACGACACCGATCTGAAGTCGCGCTGCCAACGTATCGACACGATGCTAGGAACGATGCCAACAAAGAGGCCGCACAAGGCAAATATGGCGGCGCGCTGTCAACAGCGTGGTCGGCGCGTCGGCGGAAGTAGAATAAAAGCGGAAAAGCGTGCAGCGTTATCTGGCTGTAAATGAACTAACTACACTTTTCTGGCGGGACATTTTGAACTTTTGTTTTTTTTTTTCGAAATATCCGCTTTCAAAGTTGGGGTGCGGCCCTTACACGAGGGCGGCCCTTACACGAGTATATACGGTAAAATAGAGTGCGCAAATTACGTTTTCTCAGCTGGTTGCGAAGAAATGCACCTAAAGGCTCCCTGCAATGGTTAACTGAAGCTGCGTTAGCATTTCTGCTACAGCACAATGTGTCCCCTATACTTTTTTTTGGCATTATGATAGGTTAGTTCTCATTAATATTGCCACGTTCCATTTCCCAAGTTTTTGTTATCGTCCCAAAACACCACACGATTCTCAGCGCAAACCACGCCTGCAGTTTTCGAGAAGGTTCCGGACTGTAGTACATCATTTCGATATGATCACGCTCACTGTGTGAACGGTACAGATTGTTCTGGAACCTACGCCACCGCCAGCGATAACGCTAGAACATTCGACGGCAAGAGTATAAATGCCGACGCGCTTCGCCGCTTGTCAGTTGTTGATCGAAAGCCGACGCTCCGTTCGCCGCTATCAGTCCGAGACTGCTATCTGTGCGAGAGTGCTTCTCTCATTGGACTTTCCTTTTACCGGGCACAGGTTCACCCAAATAAACAGTTAAATTCCAACACGAAGCCTCCTGTCCTCGGCCTCGTCACGACCACGTGACATCTGGTGGAGGTGCTGCTTCGTTCATGTACCGGACGCCCCCGTCAAGCCGTGAACCCAGCCCACGTCGTGGGGAAGACACCGACGCCAACCAGGAGCAGCGGACAAGCCGCCGACAGCAAGGGCTACCACTGGAGTACGGGCTTCTACAAGACAAGGCGCGGAAGACCAAGGCCATGACCGCGACTGCTGTGACAATGACAACCGCAGCGTCCCAGCCCACAATGGTCATGCATCAACCCAGGGAACCACCAATTTTCCATGGGTCATCGTTCGAAGACCCGGAGTCCTGGCTAGAAACATACGACCGTGTGGCCGCCCTCAACCACTGGGACCATGACGAAAAGCTGCGTCGTGTGTTCTTCTATTTGGAAGACACCGCAAGGACCTGGCTCGAAAATCGGGAGTCCACGCTCCGAACGTGGGATGTTTTCTGCGGCGCATTCCTGCAAACGTTCGCGAGCGTCACTCGCAAAGAGAGGGCCGCTGCTTTATTAGAAACCCGGGTTCAGCTACCAAATGAAAATGTCGCCATTTTCACAGAAGAAATGACCCGACTATTCCGTCACGCTGACCCAGACATGTCTGAGGAAAAAAAAAGTTTGTTTCTTCATGCGAGGGGTCAAACAGGAGCTCTTCGCGGGACTGATGAGAAACCCAACGAAAACCGTCCAAGAATTTGTAGCCGAAGCGACCACTATTGAAAAGACCCTGGACATGCGCACCAGACAGTATAATCGTCGCCTGACTGCAGACAGCGCTGTTGCTCAAGCCAGTAACTCCGGAGACCTGCGTGAAACGATCCGAGCGATCGTGCGGGAAGAGCTGCGCAAACTGTTGCCTTCAGCGCAACCTCAAGTGGATTCGATCGCCGACATTGTGCGAGAAGTTCGGCAATCGCTTCGAATTCCCCACGCACCGCTGCCCGAGCCGGAAGCTATGAGCTACGCCGCTGCACTGCGCCACAACGCTCCTCCCCGTCCACGCCAAAACGCCGCCCCTTCGCACTTCCGTCGACAGACGCCACCGCCGCCACCACCCCCACCGACGTCATACCGTTCGCCAGCGGCCCAGCGCAGTGCACCGAGGAAGACTGACGTCTGGCGCACCCCTGACCATCGCCCGCTCTGTTACCACTGCGGCGAGGCCGGACACACTACCGCCGTTGCCAGTACCGACAGATGGGACTTCGTGGCTTCGCCGTCAATTCACCACGTCCACAGCCAGGAGAACGACCACGTGACATCGTTGACTACCTGACAGGAGCTCGGTGGACACCACGAAGCCGTTCGCGTTCGCCGTCGCCCAGCCGCCGCACGTCACCGCACCACCGGCAGTACTCTGGCCCAACGCGGGGCCGGTCTCCTAGCCCGTATCCGGGAAACTAAGGGCAGCAACCGGTGGAGGTGCGGTTGCTGTGCGACGAACTACCGAAGATCCTCCGACGACGACGACGCCGCGACGGAGCTTTCTGAACACAACGCCAAACAGGCAAAGCCCTGACGGTGAAAGCTCACTTACCGAAGGTGGCCTGACGACGCAACATGGAAGCAGCGGAACAAGCCGACGCAGCCGTGACCCGACGCCACGCCCTAACTGTAATGCGAGACGGCGAACTAGCGACCTCGACGTTCTTATCGACGGCCACAGTGTGACCGCTCTCGTCGATACAGGAGCCGACTGTTCTGTCATCAGTGGGTCGTTCGCCGCGAAGTTAAAGAACGTTAGGACAGCTTGGAAAGGCCCTGAGATCCGCACAGCCGGAGGTCATCTTGTAACGCCTGCAGGAATCTGCACAGCGAGAGTCACCATTAACGGCCGTATTTATCCTACAGACTTCGTAGTCCTACAGCGTTGCTCGAGAGATGTCATCCTTAACATGGACTTCTTATGCCTCCATGGTGCTGTCATCAACCTAAAAACAAAGTCGATAACGTTATCCACAGAAGAAGCACTACCGCCGCGCACGCCGTCAGGACACCATGTCTTGAATGTGCTGGAAGAACAGGTCACCATTCCGCCTCGCTCAAGCGTCATTATTTCAGTCGGCGCTCCTAAATCACCTGACTTGGAAGGCATCGTTGAAGGAAGTCAGCATCTGTTGGTCACCCGAAATATTTGCGTCGCAAGAGGAATCGCAGAGCTGCGGGGAGGCAAAGCAACGGTTATGCTCACGAATTTCAGCAATGAGTACAAACATGTGAACAAAGGAACAACGGTCGCATACATAGAAGAAATTGTCGAAGCCACCAGTGCTTTCGCCCTCGCCGATTCTGCGGAAAACTCTCAGAGAAACCAAGCCCCTCCCATAGCTTTTGACGTCAATCCCAGACTTCCGAACGATAAGCAAGAACAGCTCAAGGCCCTGCTCCTGCAATACGAAGATTGCTTTTCGTCGTCATCGAAAATTCGGCAGACCCCAATCACGAAACATCGCATCATAACCGAAGAAAATGCCAGACCACTCCGTCAGAGCCCGTACAGGGTTTCGACGCGAGAACGTGAGGCCATGAAGAGACAAGTTGATGAAATGCTGCGGGATGACATTATCCAGCCGTCCAAGAGTCCATGGGCATCCCCCGTGGTGTTAGTGAAGAAAAAGGATGGGACCCTACGTTTCTGCGTCGATTATCGCCGCCTGAACAAAATCACAAGAAAGGACGTGTATCCTCTCCCACGAATAGACGACGCACTTGATCGGCTCCATAACGCCAAGTACTTTTCGTCAATGGACCTCAAGACTGGCTATTGGCAAATCAAAGTCGACGAAAGAGACCGAGAGAAGACGGCGTTTATAACACCGGACGGCCTCTTCGAGTTTAAAGTGATGCCCTTCGGCCTTTGCTCAGCGCCTGCAACTTTTCAACGCGTTATGGATACAGTACTGGCAGGATTGAAGTGGCAGACTTGCCTTGTGTACTTGGACGACGTCGTCGTGTTTTCCTCGAGTTCCGACGAGCATCTTCGGCGCCTTGAAGCTGTACTTCAAGCTATCAAGACTTCCGGACTCACACTGAAG
This sequence comes from Rhipicephalus microplus, assembly GCF_043290135.1. Taxonomy (NCBI): domain Eukaryota; kingdom Metazoa; phylum Arthropoda; class Arachnida; order Ixodida; family Ixodidae; genus Rhipicephalus; species Rhipicephalus microplus. The sequence goes on from NC_134710.1 coordinate 11,856,565, forward strand.
CCAGAAAAGTGCAGATTTGCGTATGAGGAGCTCTTGTTTCTGGGGCACGTTATCGGCAAGTCTGGAGTTCGTCCCGATCTACGGAAAACAGCCGCCATCGCCGACTTCCCGCCGCCCACTGACAAGAAAACCGTGCGCCGATTTCTGGGCCTGTGCCCCTATTATAGGCGGTTTGTGAAAAACTTCGCCCGCATCGCCGATCCTCTCACTAACCTTACCAAGGCCGACGTGGAGTTCAAGTGGGAAACGCCACAGGAACACGCTTTCCAGGAGCTTAAACATCGCCTCCAGACGCCTCCGTTACTTGCCCATTTCGACGAATTCGCCGAGACAGAAATACATACTGACGCAAGCAGCGTAGGTCTTGGCGCCGTTCTTGTGCAGAGGGCTGACGGACTTGAAAGGGTTATTAGTTACGCCAGCCGATCGCTATCCAAAGCAGAAGCAAATTATTCCACAACAGAAAAGGAGTGCCTCGCCATCATCTGGGCTACGTCGAAATTTCGCCCGTACCTCTACGGCAGGCCCTTCAAAGTTGTGAGCGACCACCACGCCTTGTGTTGGCTAGCCACTTTGAAGGACCCTTCAGGTCGCCTCGCACGATGGAGCCTGAGACTTCAAGAATATGACATTACTGTCATTTACAAGTCCGGCAAAAAACACTCCGACGCCGACTGTCTCTCTCGTGCGCCTGTCGACCAACCGCTACCCGACGACCCGGATGACGACTTCTTCTTGGGAACGATCACTACCGACGACTTCGCTGAACGACAGCGGGCCGACCCGGAACTTAAGGCCCTAATAGAATACCTCGAAGGCAGGACCGCCGAAGTCCCGAAGGTATTCAAGCGCGCACTTGCGTCGTTTTTTCTACGAAACGGTCTTCTACAAAAGAAAAACTTTTCACCGCTTCGGGCTAAGTACCTCCTTGTGGTGCCTTCAGCTCTGCGACCAGAACTCCTGCAGGCCCTCCACGACGATCCGACGGCAGGGCACCTCGGTGTTTCTCGCACGCTCGCGAGGATACAAGAAAGGTACTACTGGCCGCGTCTTACCACCGACGTCACTCGTTATGTGAGGACATGCCGGGACTGTCAGCGATGCAAGACACCGCCGACAAGGCCAGCGGGACTTCTGCAGCCAATAGATCCACCTTGCCGACCTTTCCAGCAGATTGGTATGGACCTACTGGGGCCGTTCCCGACGTCGGCTTTTGGAAACAAGTGGATCGTGGTAGCTACCGACTACCTCACCCGCTACGCCGAGACAAAAGCCCTGCCAAAAGGCAGTGCATCCGAGGTAGCTAAGTTCTTCGTCGAAAATATCGTCCTACGTCACGGCGCCCCGGAGGTCCTTATCACCGACAGAGGAACGGCATTCACTGCCGACTTAACTCAAGCGATCTTGGCATACAGCCAAACAAACCACCGCCGGACGACAGCGTACCACCCACAGACCAACGGCCTCACCGAGCGGCTTAACAAGACGATCGCGGACATGCTGTCAATGTACGTCGATGTCGAACACAAGACGTGGGACGCCATTCTTCCGTATGTGACCTTCGCATACAACACGGCGGTGCAGGAGACGACGCAGATATCTCCATACAAATTGGTCTACGGAAGGAGCCCGACAACGACGCTCGATGCCATGTTACCCAACGTCACCGACGAAGAAAACATCGATGTGAGCGAGTACCTTCATCGCGCCGAAGAAGCCCGACAACTTGCGCGGCTCCGTATCAAGAATCAACAGACGACCGACAGCCACCGTTACAACCTTCGACGACGCTTCGTGGAATACCAGCCCGGTGAACGTGTTTGGGTGTGGACGCCGATACGCCGACGTGGACTAAGTGAAAAGCTTCTGCGACGGTACTTCGGACCGTACAGGGTGGTTCGACGTCTCGGCCCACTTGATTACGAGGTTGTCCCCGACGGCATCACGAACTCTCAACGACGCCGATCGCGACCTGAAGTCGTCCATGTCGCACGCCTAAAGCCGTTTCATGCGCGTTAACAAACTGAAACAGTGTTTTTCGTATTATTGTTGTATTGTAATTTATTCATTGTACTTTCTTGCATTATTATTGTACCTTCATCTTTAGTTAAAGCATCGGGACGGTGCCTTTTTTCAGAGGGGGGCAATGCCACGTTCCATTTCACAAGTTTTTGTTATCGTTCCGAAACACCACACGATTCTCGGTGCAAACCGCGCCTGCAGGTTTCGAGAAGGTTCCGGACTGTAGTAGATCATTTCGATAAGATCACGCCTACTGTGCGAACGGTACAGATTGTTCTGGAACCTACGCCACCGCCAGCGATAACGCTAGAACATTCGACGGCAAGGGTATAAATGCCGACGCCCTTCGCCGCTTGTCAGTTGTTGATCGAAGGCCGACGCTGCGTTCGCCGCTATCAGTCCGAGACTGCTATCTGTGCAAGACTGCTGCTGTAATTAGACTTTCTGTTTACCGGCACAGGTTCGCCCAAATAAACAGTTAAAATCCCAACACGAAGTCTCCTGTCTTCGGCCACGTCACGACCCCGTGACAATATAAATATCTTGGCGTCACTATAACAAATAACTTGAGCTGGAACAAACACGTAACAGACACATGTGCAGCTTCATTCCGAAAACTTTGCTTCCTTAGACATAAACTTAGAAAGGCCCCAACAAACGTTAAGCTACTCGCCTATACATCCATAATTAGACCGCAACTGGAATATGCCTGCACTGTCTGGGATCCTCACACAAAAAGTAATATTAATGCTCTTGAAATGATACAGCGTAAATCCGTTCGATTCATTTTTTCAAGCTATCGTCCCAGTGACTCGCCGACAAGATTAATGGAAGAGCATGGCATTCCAACACTTCAATCATGCCGTCAAATTCAAAGGTTAAAATTTCTATTCTTGCTTAAAAATAACAAACTTTCACTTAAACCTGAGGAATTCCTTCAGCCACTCACTTCCCGACAAACACGGCATAGACACCCCGAATCTCTGACTCCGTACAGCGCTCGAACTAATAATTTCAAGTTTTCCTTCTTTCCGCGTACTATTACAGATTGGAATAAACTAACTGAATTGGCTGTGACCAATATTCACTCTTTTGAACATTTGGAATTCTGATTGCTTTGTTTTGCAACTTCGATGTACTCTTGTGTATGTGTACAATATATTCCCAACAGTGTACCACGTGTATTGCGGATTTTTGTAACTTTGATGCATTCCTGTATTTGTTCAAACTTTTTTAACCAGTGTATCATGTGTATTGTGCCTAAATTTTGTTTTTCTCGTGATGCCCCTCCTGCTTGGGCCCTTCAATGGGCTTGCAGTATGTCTTAAATAAATAAAAATTAAAAAATAAAGTAACCATCATACACTCTGTGTCTGTTTCACAATGATGAGTTCAGTATCTGAGCCTTCCAAATGCTACGTGGTTCATATTGCTTGCCATTCGCAGGAGATGCTGGAAACTACTGATATGACACGCAGTGGAAGCTAATCCAATGAAACAAAATACCCAGCCTGTTCCAATGTACATTCTCTTAATGCTAAGACAAAATAGTCTAGAAAACGAAAAACAATAAAATGTAAGAAACCTTAAACCCAAAAATACAGTAAAAGCTTGTTAACTCAAACTAACAGTTAATTCGAACCGACTCCCTGGTTCCGGCACAGCACAGCGCATTACTATGAGGAAAAACGCCCGATAACTTGAACGAGTCTGATTCCACAACAGTTATTTGAAACTGGCAATCTCTGGTTTTCATTACTTTTCACAGAAGTCTGCCCAATGTGATCCCAATGTTTTGCGAAGCCAAAGCAAACCTAGAAGTGCTAAACGACGAAAATTTAGACGCGGCACTGGACCCCTTGGGCAAGTTACAAACGATTCTCATGGTGCAGCGACAGAAAAGCAAGCAAGCACCGATTTCTCATCACTTATCATTTTGATTGCATCAACTCTGCTATACTATAAATAAATGGGTTTTGGAGAATAAATACCATCATATCTTTCTTGTTAAAGGTCACAGCTAACATGACTACATGTTGCTGCGTGTGTGTGGCGTATCACTGACTGGTCAATTCTGGGCATTTCAAGAGCTCCATGTACTTAATTTGCCAAATCATCCCTTCCATACATGTAGCCCAGACAATCACCTCATATACATGAAGCCCAGAGATGGTTTCTTTGGGTCCTACCTGCGCAGAGTAGCGCTATGTACGTTCATTCTTCTACAGTATGAAAATTTTCACATGCGAATACCTTTAAATATTGAATACAATAGCTATTGTGCCTATTGTTAAAAACTTGCAAAAGCAGAAGTAAGAATAGTCTTCATTGATATTAGCTGTGCGAATAGCAATATTTTGGGAGCGAAGCAAATTCAAATATTGAAGCTTGAGTGTGAATCAAACCACATCCAATAATCTTTGAATATTTATTGAGTTTTTCTGGAATATTTTTTAAATAGTTCAAAGTAATCTTTCAGAAAAAAAATGTCAGAGGATTCTTAAGCATATTCTTATCAAATACAGCAACACGAGAATGTTTGTTTTTGCTAGGTTGATGAAGCGCTGGCGGGTGGTATTTTATAGCTGTCTCATCAAGAATGAGGCAATGCAGAGGCTGCATTGTATTGGTGCACGATTTGGTGCAGCCAAAATGTTGCCGACAAAACTTTACACGGTAAAGGCAAATGTGCTGTTTTCTCAGGCTCTCCGCCTCTTTTAACTTCTGTGGAAGCCGAACTGATGCGATAGACTAGGGTATACTCCCTTCCAGTTAGGAGTTCCAAACCTGCCTTCTAGCGTTGGCATACAAAAAAATTCGAAATGTGGATGCTAAAAATCTTCGGCATCCTGCCAAATTTTCAGATCTAAACAGCCTTACTTTAGTACCCGCCTCTGCTGCATCGATAAATTCCATGTTGGAACCAGTGTTTTCCTGAGTCAATACATTTGCGACTGTAACGCAGTTTAAAAGGCAGCTTTTTCGTAATACGAGAGAGTAATGAGGTGAAACGTACTAAAAATCTGAAAGAATCGCTTTTAGTTTCACGTTGACTGCATATGTCTTAGGCAAGTTCGAATAGGAAAAATTTCAGTGCAAATAGAATTTAATAGCAAACACTGTTACAAAAATACTCGAAATTTCAAATATCCACTCACCTTTAATTATTATACAACTGGAATATTGACTACAACAGGGTCTATGTACCCGGTCTATGTAATCACCGACTAGCAGTTTCTGGGCAGTATTGCATGACATTTTCTGACTGTGATACAAACTATAATTGGCTAATCCTTCAAAGAATGCTAAGTTAACATAAAGAAATACATATTCCAAATATTAACATTTCATCTTCAAACAGAAACATGTGGCTTACAAAACGTGTTAAACCCCCGCAGGGGTACCTGTGAAAGCATGCGTTTGGTGTGTAGCGACACCGCGGACCCGAGCTAACGGGGGAGTTTCTACTCCCTCCCACACCTAGCCGTGTGTGGCTTTGCCATGTCCGGGGAAAAGGGGATTCTTGGGGTTGAGCCGACGCTGGGTGATTGGACCGTTAAGGCCCCCCGGCAGAGGCAACACACCTCTTTGGCCCCGGCTTCACGTAGACGGCACCCCTGGGTTGACTCACCCAGGGGAAATCGGCAGTCGCCTTTTCCTATCTCTCTCTCCCTACATCTTCGTCTTTATCTCTTACTATTTATCTGTCCTGTCTTCTACTCTCTTCCGTTTACTTCCAAACTTCCTGGCGGCTAGGGTTAACCCTGTGCAAATAGCCTACCTTGGTCTAGGCGCATTGGGTTATAGTGGCATTGTACGGCTGGCGTCTGCAGTTTTCAGCATCTATAAACTTGTAGCGTCCCCTCGTTGGGCTCCGTGGTGGGTGGCCGCCAACGCTGCTGAACAAAAATAAGAAAGGCATGCATAGAGCATTCCCCCTACTGTCTGATCGTACCGGCTTAAAGCGGGTACGCACCGATGATATAAATTTTTTCAACCAGCCAAAAGAAACATATTCTCACTTTCATGTTATCCGCTGTGAAAAAACTGAAAAGCAAGCCAGGACCGTCTCTCCTTTCCTAGTTTCTATATGTCTCACCGAAACTCTTAGCACAGGATACAAGGTAACCAAAATGGCTAGTGGAGACCTTCTCCTCGAAATCTGTCACAAAGAACAATTTGAAAAGCTAGACCGTCTTTCAGATTTCGGTGGCATACCAATAACCATAACACCACATAGATCAATGAACACAACTCTGGGATGGTATCTGACATGGACTTAATTGACTTGACTGAGACTGAACTTTTGGAGGGGTGGAAGAGCCAAAATGTCACTAATGTACAGAGAATCATCATCAGAAGAGATAATAAGGAAACACCGACAAAACACTTAATACTCACGTTTGCATCCAATAAACTACCGGAATCTATTCAAACAGGGTACACGAAGACATCTATCAGGCCGTACATATCAAACCCTCGTCGTTGCTTCCAATGCCAGAGGTATGGCCATGGCTCTAAAACCTGTCGTGGTCGCCAGACTTGTGCACAATGTGGAGTCCTAGGCCACGTGTCTGAGAACTGCAAACAACTGCCACACTGTGTAAACTGCGAAGGAAACCATGCCGCATATTCACGCTCCTGCACATACTGGAAAAAAGAAAAAGAAATAATTACATTGAAGGTGAAGGAGAACATTACATTTAAGGAAGCACGGCGAAGAGTCGCTCCATTCTATGGACCTACATACGCTTATGCGGCGCATCAGGGGGCACCGCCGCACCAGCCCTCGCCACGCCTTCGGCCCGCGCATACCGAGCCGGTGGTTGTGGGACCCTGCCCCCAAGGCGGCTGTAGCCCAGGCTACACCGCCTACTCCCAAACATAGACCGGAGACTCCAGAGTCCTCGGGTCTCAAGGCATCACCTCACCAGGCGAGGCCCGAAATTCGTACTAACAGCCCGCACGTGCGGGCATCCACTGCCTCCGAGGAGGCAATGGATACATCGGTACCCTTGGTGCCGAAAGAGCAGCGTGGCTCCTTGGAGCGCGCCAAGAAAACAAAAAAGTAGATAACAGGGCCTGGTGACGGCCCTGTTAAGTGAACTCAAGCTCCCTGTCTAAACAGCCACTCGCTTTTCGTACACACAGCACTATTTTACATTCATCATGAACACTCAAATTATACACTGGAACGTCAGGGGCCTTCTCAGAAACCTTGACGACATCCAAGAACTCTTACACGAACACTCACCAAAAGTGCTGTGTGTACAAGAAACACACCTTAATTCAAAACACACAAATTTTCTTCGTAAATACGTTATTTTCCGAAAGGACCGTGTTGATGCCAGGACATCATCCGGAGGTGTTGCCATCATAGTGAATCAAGGAATTGCATGCACACACTTACAACTCCAAACATCCCTTGAGGCAGTGGCTGTTCGAGCAGTTCTTTTTGATAAACTGATCACAATCTGCACTATTTACATTCCTCCTAATTATCAGCTGCGAAAACATGATTTACACTCTCTAATTGATGAACTTCTGGAGCCTTATGTTCTCCTTGGAGACTTTAATGCGCATAGCAGGCTATGGGGTGACTCTCGGTATCACGCGCGAGGTCGACTGATCGAACAGTTTCTTCTCTCGTCGAGCGCGTGTCTCCTGAATCGAAAAGAACCAACCTATTATAATCTCGCTAATAACACCTACTCCTCCATAGACCTAAGCATAGCATCTCCATCTCTTGTGCCTCTACTACAGTGGAATGTCATCAGTAATCTGTACGGAAGTGACCACTTCCCTGTAGTTTTGAGCACAACTACAGTAACTGGGTGCCCACCACGTGTTCCCAAGTGGCTCATAAAGAGAGCCGACTGGGAACAGTTTTATACCATCGCTCGTCTAGGTTAGAATGACATATGTACTTTGAACATTGATGTTGCTGACAACTACTTCACAGCCTTTTTGATTGATGCTGCAACAAAATGCATCCCACAAACAAATGGACACCCTGGAAAACGGCGTGTGCCATGGTGGAACTCTGAATGCCGAAACGCGTGCAAACAGCAAAACAGAGCTTGGAGGCTGCTTCGGAACTCACCGACAGCCGAAAATCTCGACACTTTCAAGAAAATAAATTCTCAAGGCAGGAGAACGCGTCGGCAGGCCCGAAGGGAAAGCTGGCAGAAGTTTTTGTCAGGGATCAATTCGTACACACAGGAGGCTAAAGTCTGGAACATGGTCGGTAGGATAGCAGGAAAACAAGTACACACACTTCCACTCGTAAACACTCAGGGTGATACCTTGGAAGATCAGGCAAACTTCCTCGGTGTACACTTCGAACAGGTGTCCAGCTCATCCCACTATACTGACACTTTCCAAAAATACAGAACAAGAATAGAAAAGCAGAAACTCGAACACAAATGCACTAGATACGAGGCATATAACCAAGCTTTCAGTCTAGCTGAGCTGCGAATGTCTCTAAACTCCTGCAGTACTTCTGCCCCAGGTTCTGACCGTGTGGTGTATGAAATGTTAAAAAACCTACCAATCGAAACACGAAAAACCTTACTTCGTTTGTACAATGCTATCTGGTTTTCTGGCACTATCCCTACCTCCTGGAAAGAGGCTATTATTATTCCCATTTTGAAAGAGGGCAAGGACCCTTCTTTACCTTCGAGTTATAGGCCTATTGCACTTACAAGCTGCTTGTGCAAAGTCTTTGAAAAAATGATAAACTGCCGACTTGTACATATCCTTGAAACAAACAATTTGCTCGACCCATTTCAGTGCAGGTTTCGACAAAGTAGATCCACCACAGACCACCTTGTTCGTATTGAGGCACACATCAGGGACGCCTTCGTCCATAAACAATATTTTCTCTCTGTATTCCTCGATATCGAAAAGGCTTATGGTACAACATGGCGTTTTGGAATTCTAAGAGACCTGTACCACTTTGGCGTGCGCGGAAGAATGTTTCACATAATCGAAAATTACCTGTCGAACCGGACATTCTGTGTCCGAGTGGGCACGGTTCTTTCCCAATTATTTGTCCAGGAAACAGGCGTTCCACAAGGTGGTGTACTTAGCTGCACACTTTTTCTCATCAAAATGAATTCCTTGCACTTGTCCATTCCTTGCAATATGTTTTATTGTACATATGTCGATGCCGTCCAGCTTGGCTTTAGATCTTGCAATATGGCAATGTGTGAGCGGCAGGTTCAGTTAGGTTTAAACAAGGTCTCCAAATGGGCAGAGGAAAACGGATTCCGACTGAACCCACAAAAAAGCACGTGTGTCTTGTTCTCCCGAAAAAGAGGCATGCACTCAGAACCCGACATTGAACTGAACGGTCATTGTCTGTCTGTTAATACGGAGCATAAATTCTTAGGATTAATCTTGGACAACAAGTTGACCTTCGTACCGCACATCAAGTATCTAAAAACAAAATGTTTAAAAGCCATGAATGTTTTAAAAGTGTTGTCACATACTAGGTGGGGTAGTGACAGGCAATGTCTCATGAACCTATATAGAAGCCTCATTCGCACCCGCTTAGATTATGGGGCCGTTGCTTATCAGTCTGCGACTCAAAGTGTTGAAGATGCTGGACCCCGTGCACCATTTGGGCATCCGCCTTTCTACGGGTGCTTTTCGCACCAGCCCCGTAGAAAGCCTTTACCTTGAGTCAAATGAGTGGTTGCTTCATCTGCAAAGAACTTACATGTCCTTTGTATATTTCCTTAAGGTGAAAGCAGAAAAGAGGCACCCCTCATACTCTACTATTAATGATTTGTCGAGCTCTATTCTGTTTCAAAACAGGCCTTCAATGAGGCAGCCCTTCTCAGTTCGCCTGAAGGGTCTAGCTGAGGACACTGGAGTGTGAACACAGTTTAATGGCTCCTGTAGCATATCTGCCACCGTGGCAGTGGCAGACTATAGATTGCGATGTGTCTTTCCTAGAAGTTACTAAACATGCGCCTATTGCCCATATTCGAACATACTTCTTGGAACTTCAACACAAATACACACGTCCAGAGTTCTTTACAGATGCCTCTAAGTCTAACTCCTCTGTGTCCTACGCTGCTGTTGGCGCTTCCTTTTCGGATGCTGGCCCTCTACATCCAGGCACAAGTATCTTCACAGCCGAAGCTTACGCGATACTTGTGGCAGCTAAACACATCAAGCAATTACAAATACAAAAAGCAGTAATTTATACGGACTCTCTCAGTGTGGTAACGGCTCTGCACACTCTTAAAAAACACAAAAACCCAGTCCTTGTCTCACTTTACTCCATTTTGTGCACACTCTACACACTCAAACAACATGTTGTTGTGTGCTGGGTGCCAGGGCACCGTGAGATTCAAGGCAACGCGAGGGCGGATCAGCTCGCTGCATTCGTCCACAAAAGCACTGCCCCTACACCCATATCAATCCCTGCCCTTGATCTTAAGCCGTCTCTCAAACGAAACCTCAGGGTATACTGGCAGAGCAAGTGGGATACACACACACAAAACAAACTACACGTTATTAAGCCACACCTTGGTCATTAGCTGCCCGTATCGAAATCGCGTCATACAGATATAATACTAACGAGACTCAGAATAGGACACACATACGGGACACACACTTATCTTTTGTCTGGTGACGATCCACCATTGTGTGACAAATGTGGTGAAGCATTAACAGTCCTTCACATACTAATCCAGTGCAAACACTTAGAAACTCTAAGAAAACAACATTTTCCATTACCGTAGGGTAATGGAAAATGTTGTTTACAACATTGTATGTTGTGACAACATATACCTTTACACCCTGCAATGTTCGTCGGTAGGGAACCGCTTTTTAGTCATAAATCATTGTTAGAGTTTTTAAAAGAAATTCATAGTTTTCATATCATATACCCGGGCATTCCGTAGCACGACCTCTCCAGAGAGGTTTTTGCTGCGGTGGCTACACAAGGAAGCACTTGCCTCACGGCCCTTGGACGCAAGGGTATGAACGAGTGAGGCACTTGTGCTAATGCCATACATATCCACCATCGTCTTTTATTATCACCAACTTTTGTCATCTATTAACACCACACGCACCTTTCACAGCATGATCATGATTTTATTACTTGTATGTTCTTACCCGCCTTACAGCGAGGAATTTTATGGCCCTTATACAGCCGCTTATCACAATCATTGTCCATATTTTTAGTAAGATGAACTGGCGCTCTTTGGCCGTGAAATGGCCCTTGCGCCACAAAACATCAAACATCATCATCATCATCATCATCAGAACGTGTTAAACAGTGCATAAATAAAAAAAAAGAAGTACTTATAAGCAGAATGTTTGAATGTGGCCAATGACTGGGGATACCGCTGCAAACAATCAAGCCTGTGCAAAACCGCGCAGCAAAGGGGAAGTTTCACAACTACCACTTATCGAAACCTTGACAAAAAATGCAAACATAGTAGAAAATCGTGAATCCGAAAGCATCGTCTGATGTGTCGATCTCAAAAAACAAAGAATGCCTCGTTGCCGAGATCAAATGAACACTTGGAAATGTGACCTTCTTCCTGTCTTTTTTTTTACTTTGTGCTCGCGCAGTACGCTACTCGGTGAAGAAGTTGAACCAGCCAATGCATTCAAATTATTCACCATTACTTCTAACCATAGATCACTGGAATGAGAGACATAGTTCTGTCATTGATCATGATGCCTCTGTTAATGAGCACTATGTTTTCTTCTACATATTACTTGCTTATACATATATGTATATGTGTGCACACATTTCCCCCCCTTTTTTTCCAGTGTGTATTCAAATGTCTCATCCCATTTTTTATTGTATTTTTATTATTTGTTGTGTAATAGCAGTGTTCTATTTTTTAAATCTCTTTTTTGTTCACCTTGATTTATAACAATTTTACTTTTTTTTACTTCTTCATTTGTATGTTACCAGCATTCCCTTTTTTTCCCTTTTATCCCAACATCCTGTTCATGGAACTATATTTTACCTTACCATTTTTATTGTATATTAGCAACATACTTTTTTGCACCTTTGTTTGCATAACTGTTCGAAGCCTCTCTATGTAATGCCCAAAGATCCTTTGGGTATATCCACAAAAAAAGTATCTGAGAAGAAACTGCATGCTATCACACTGCAGCTCATGGAAGACTAATTTGGTAATGCACTAGTAGCAAGCTATAACGCATAAAGTTAGCTAAGCCAGTGCCTCCTAGACAGCAGGCCCGCTCACTCTGCTATACGTATCCTGCGATTTGTCCCGATATGTCCATGCGGCCACTTTCATCACGCTAGGCCGGGCAAAGTACTTTTCTCTACAATATAGGCTAAAGCAGCGTGTGCAGGCCTACTATCCATAAAGGCTGCGCTCGGTCTGTATATCCGTCGCCAGACCCAGCTGGCCTCGGGTGCAGCATGTGCCCCGTAGCCTCGGTCATAGAGTTTCCTAAATATACACTAGAGGGAATTCTGGCGCTAGTGTCTATGGGAGCTGCAACGCACAGCGCTTCAGCGAGCAAGGCAATGATGGGTAGTACATGGATTTGTCTAATCTTCGTACTTCTGGGTCCATGTGTGCTTGTGTGGCTTGGAGCTGTTTTCTCACGAAACAAAAATTAGTAAATGGTCAGCTTTTGCTCTTCACCACCTTATTCTTTTAGGCTTATCATTGCGAATCGGCTCACAGTTCATAAGGGTTCGTTCTTTCTTTCGAAACAAAACTGAAACAGCAATAAACGAAGTCACAAGTGCAATTTGCCACCCGCACGTACGAAAACTAGGCAAATTCGTGTACTACCCATCATTCCCATTGTCACTGAACGATCGCAGCGCCAGAGTTCCCTTTAGTTAATTTCAGTTTACTCTATGGTCTCGGTAGCCAGAGCCGCTCGGTCGGTCTCTCGTAGCGCAAGACATTGGTGATGTTGCAGTACTGAACTCGAAGAGCCACTAGGCAGCATAGTGGTCATTAACACTTTTGAATGCACAACTCATAAAAGAGAGCTCACATCTGATGCAGTAAATGGTAAATGTAGGCGATTTGGTGTGACACACTAGAAGAAAAAAAAGAGCCCATAAACATGATGACATAAAGAAGCATGTGTCAGACGAGTCTGTGGTACTTGTGCTCTTCTTTTCATGTTTTTTGCACTGCGTTTTCTTTTAAGTGTTGTGGTGTACACGTATCCCGAAGGAGTACGGCCACCAGCGTGGGCCCGGTCTTAGCGAGCCGCAGGGCACACGTTAACCGTCGCCGTGGCAAGAACACGATACTGCTCAAAGTCGCAACACTTTATTGTGGCAACACCAATCGCAGTACAGCCCGTTGCAAAAAAGCGCGGCGGGAAAGCAAATAGGCTTATCCACGCCACGGGCACAAAGTACTACACAGGGTGCCACGAGCACGTCTCCGCGGTAAAGGTGATCCATGGAGACACCGGGACCAAGGCCCGGTTGCTCGAGCGAGGGCAAAGGCGCTCGCGTAGGCCTCGGAGGGAGACGGGTCGGCGTAGCTAGGCCACGCACTAGGACATCGTACTGCCCTTCGGCCGTGAGTACGCAGCGGGGCAACAAAAGGTGAGCGTTCGCCTCGGGCGCGAGGCGCCGTCGGCAAAGTCCGACGAGCCCCGAGCGACGGGACTCGATGGACGGAAAAGAATGCGTGGCTCACCGTTTGAAGTCCCGGAGAGTACTGTCCGCTCCTGACGCAGCGCGCGAGAACCTCTCGGGAAGTTCTACGCGCGGCGCCACAGTCAACATCCGCTTCCGGGTGAGGGAGTTAAACGTCACTCCGCTCTCCCACCACGGCTGACAGCAAAGGAGGGCAGACATGTCGGGACATGAGAACAGCAGAAAAGGCGGCAAAGCCCGCGCAAAGGCAGCGGGCTAGCCTCAATTCCCACAGTGTTTAAATGTTCAGGAATTTCTACCCTAATCGGTTTAGTTCCTGATAAAGACATTTCCAACACTCTCTCATGAGGCAGTGCTACTGCACTGCTGCAGGGGCTGTTTGCCCAACAAGAGGACATCTACGGCAAGGACAAGACAACACAAAACAGCCACAGGGAATTGATGCACTTGGCAATCTTATAGTGGAAGCCTGGGTGTGTTGGTCATACATCACAAAGTAAGCTAACGCAAAACAAATGAGACAACTTAGAGAACATAGTTCTATTTCTGAAGATTGCTATCAGATGCCAGGGATGTACCGAAGCAAGACAATAAGTTGTGTGAGCTGCTTGAAGCTCACATTTAATAAACAGCGTGTGAGTAAACAAAGGAACTAGGACAGGAGTGCACGTCCTCCTTCTCCTTCATCTGGTAATGGACCATTTCATCGAAACACCACGAGATAAGCAGGAACAAGTTATCATTAGATCATCTTTACATGTGAAATTCATCAGCTTCCCTCATTGCAGACAGTTTCAGACCAAATCAGATTCATCAACAACAGCCGCAACATATTGATCTCCATTGGATGAAGCTTGCCAGGAATAGCAAGGCTGTGCAGGGGACTCCCCAGGACGCAGTTTGACATGTCCTTCAGAGAACGACGTGGGATCTGCTGCGTTTCTATACCAACACAAGCCAGACCGACACAGGCACTGTCTTCGTCATAGGCTGGAACCAAGAATGCAATTGAAATGTTGGTGCGTTGAATATAAAAAAGCTATTTATGCTGCTCATTTTTAAGGGCAAAGCTCCTTAGGGTGTGGCTCGTTCCCTCCTTGGTTTGTATGTAGTATCTATGTAGCCACCTCTAGTTTATGAATTGCTTATTAGATGGCATTAGTAGATTTTATATAGTTGATGTTCAAGGAGGATAAATGGTGCTGTTAAAATTAAGAAATTCACAGAACATCCACAGAGTGATTAATGATGAGTAGGGCGATGCATCCGTCGGTCCGTCTGATGCAAGTTATAATGTGATAGGAGCGGACGGGCGGACAGACGCTCCACTCATCATCGCTCACTTCGTGGATATATACTGTGAATTTTTCTTCTGGACGAAAATGAGCTGGCATACACGGTGATTTCAGTGCATGCAGAATAATGAAATACGTTGTGTACTTCCAAGCTTCTGTCTGCGTTCTTCATTAATGTAGGCCGAATTTCATCGCAGACCCCTCTCCTCCTCATTGGTCGAGTCCAAATGATGTGCCTCTCGCAAATGGCCTTCCTTTAGCCGCGAGCTTGTTGTGATAAAATACAGGAACTGCATGGTTCCTGGAATGCAACATCAGAAGTCGTCGGCTGCTCATTATTGTCCAAGACTGGCACATTCATAAGCTTGTACTTCGAACGATCGATTACAGAAGAGGTCTGGATATGTAAAGATATGGGGATGAGACAGCACGTTCCCTAGAGGATTAGGGTGCTGCCTAATCCTTCCTGGTGTATTTACAAACATCTGTCCAGCAAGAGCGATGGTGACAGATCACCATTGTTCAGAGCTGAACCTAAGGCATTGTCACTTCATTAATGTGCTTATGTGGCTACAATTTAATAGACTGTATCACAGACAGGCTTAGGTGCTGCCACCTTGAACTATCAGCAATGCCATCTTACATTTACAGCAAAAAAATGTCACCATAGTATACCGATACGCATACGCACAGCTAAGGTGGACGCACTCAATGCTTTATGACCTCAATTTGTGGTTGTGACACAAAATTTAGAAATCGTTCGCCTAATAGATGGAGAAGGTGCCAGTCATGAATCTAATGTAAAACTGGGCATAACTAGCAGTGTCAGAACATCCTACTATGGCTCACGTAACTTTGATGCAAGAACGCCTTCAGATTTTTTTACCTGGAGTATCTCGATCAGCTGGGAGGCTGCTTCTGCGACTGTCATGAAGCGTGGTGGCTCATAGATGTCTCGACCTCTGGAAAGACGGCGAGCAATGAATATGTCTTGGCTGCCCACCTAGTGGATTGTGACTGCCTTGGCAACATGTTGCTATGTTGAGCACCACAGGCTGCTTTGCTTAACAACACATTCGTAGTACTTCTTTGAGAGACAACTTTAGGGAGAACCTACAGACAATGAAAATGAAGCCATGGGATGTATAGGGGACGTTATTTGTAGTATTTTTACTGTACTGTAGAAATTATGATACAAACAAAAAAATCGAAGTACAAAAAAAAAAAAAGAAAAGTTGCCACCAACAGGGTCAGAACCTGCAAACTTTGAATAACATGTCTGTTTGAACAATTGAGCTCCTGCAGTTTTCAGAGTTCTGCAGTTGTCCGAGCTCACATGCAAACCTGGGAGCGTAAGTCGGCATTGCTTACAGTCGCGATGGCGAGTATAAAACATGCGATGTCATGGTTGTTATAGCAGAGACCTCACTAGTGAAGAAAAGTTGCTTGGCACAGCTGTTTTGTGTGAACCTCCATGGAAGAAAACTTCTGAGACACTGAAGGGCAATGTAATTAAGTACATATTATTGAAACAAAGGTCTAATTACACTGGAAACTTGGACATTTTCTGTGGCAAGCACCTACAGGCAATTTCAAGCACATTTTTCACCACTTTTCATGCCTACTCAAAGACATAATATACTCTCAGTTAACGGAAATTTCTTGAAAGGGACCAACTGGCTGGGATGCACGATGAGATGAAGAGACTGTGAATTATAATGACAAACTCAAGCATCCTTTCCTCGATTTGAATACGATTTGTATTTTTTATTTTCATTTAAAGGTATCAGAGAACCGGTATGCCACACAGCCCTGTGAAAGACACTGAAATATGGATCACATCGTCTGTCATCTTGCTTTATACAGTGCACTCATTAAATGGGACAAGAAGGGATTAGCAAAGTGTGTTCCATTTGACAGGAGTTCCATTTACTGAGAGATAAATATGGGGGCAGCATCCAAGCACAGGACCAATCATATTCTGATCAGTGGTTTTATTTAAAGGGACACTAAAGTCAAATAACAATTTACGTCAGAGTGAAAGCTCAATGTATGACAACATCTGAAATGACTATATTATGAACAGTGCCCTACTTACCGAGAAATTAAGGTAAATGCACAAGAACACAAGCGCTGCAGAAGGACATTTCCAAAATGATCTCTATGACATCAGATGAACTGTTTACAATTAATCAGTAGTAATCGATCTAACTGCACTAATTAAAGAACCTTCTGTGCATAAGGAGACGTAATAAAATGCTGTTAGTTAATTTCTGTTTAATTCATGGAAAAAAGAACCGCCGGACGTTACTATGGGAAATGCGCAAGCAGTTTGGAAATTCAATTTTGGCCTGGTTACATGGGACAGGCGGTGCCTTCTAGCGGGGCGCAGTTGAAACAAAAGCGTCTGCAATCTCGAAGCCAATGGCGGGAAATTGATCAATAACCGTTGTTGCTGCTATGGCTCTTGTTGCTTTCGGTCTGCTGCTACTAGCACAGTAAAGCAGGGCAACGTTGTGCATGGCAATGTTGTGCACGGCAACAGTGACGTGAGACGGTCCGGTCGGTCCGCTTCTTGAGGCAGGTAAATTGAAGTGCGCTAACCCGATGCGGAGCACTAAAATGGGATTTTATTTCAAAATAGGCTTTTCCTTGGCACTAAAGTAGCACTACGAGGTTTCTGGATCGCCATTTCAACAATCAACGTCAACTTAATAGTTGGCTTTAGTGTCCCTTTAAGCAAAAGTTACGCTTAACAAACATCCGTTTAACACGAATCTGCTGCAATTTGATGCTTTTATGCACACCATAATTAGAGAGTGTATATCATCATAAATTCCCAATTTTATGCTACTGAAAAAGTACAACATCGCAGAAGAAGGCCCTGCAAGCGCTTAGTGCGATTTTTGCAATAGACCGGCCTTTCCTAACGACGCCAGCCAGAACGCCCTTCCTGTGTGTGCATTCCCCCCCCCCCCCTCCCAATCTCTTTTTTTCTCACTTTCTACACCCTCTTTCATGCCCCTATTTCCTTGCTCTAGTGCTGGGTGGAAAACTGGATCCTAATATCTATTTAACCTCATAGCCTTCCTCTTCATTTCTCACTCTCTCTCGCAATATTCTCTGTGCTGCTTACAACGTAAAAGGAGTTGCATGCTGAGAAGTGGTTTCGTGGCAACTAGTAGAACTTATTGAGCGCGTGGAGCACGAGCATGCGCCGCGAATTGCCACGCACATACATTAACCACACTCGCATCTCGCTGTTTGCAACATGTGAAGGTGTGATAACTTCACAGCGGGCACAGATTGAAACGCTTTGATTATAAATTTTTCACCGTGTTTACCGCATTATAATTCCGTGATTAGACACTCTCATAGGTAAACTTTTCATTGTGCTAAAGAAAAAGAAAAGGTACCATAAAATTGGTTGATAGTCCTTTTAAATGGAATCATTACTTAATGAAACAACCACTCACTAACATGAATAATTTTGTACTTGAACTGTGCACTCCTGTTCATCTTTCAGTAAATGAGACATTTCTTTAGCCAGGGGGCAGTCCTCTGAATAAAAAAAAAAAAAGAGACTCCTGTTAAGCAGAAAGTATCTTCCTGGTCTCTTCAGTTTTGATTTAACGAGAGCTTACTGTAAATGATTATTTATATACTAGTAACAACATTTATATCGCACACTTATAAATGTTGAGATCTCTTATTGTTTGTCTTCTTTGTCATGTGGCGACCAACGATTATGCTACTGAAAGCAAGTAGGATAAACAGGCACTGACCGAATTCACGATCACAAGAACATCATCAGTAACTGTATTATTCATCACTGCTATGCCCACATCCGCAATGTCGGAAGATGGAGAAATGCTCTCCTGGTGTTGATCTGCGGTTGTCTACACAAAGTTTCACTTTCGTCTTCATTCACAGGATGTAGTACCTGGGACGCTACACGCCCGCTCTTTAGAACACTGCGTGCCTACATTGATTCCTAGTCTTGTACTGGGCCTAGGCAGCTCTAGGCATCGTTAATTATTAGCCATCCTGGACACAACACCATTGGGTATTAATTTGATTGAACGCTTGTTTTAAAAGCTTGAAGGTCATTTCAAAAACTTTTTGCTTAACAAAGTATGTTTTCAGTATTATACCCCTCCTAGGTGTACTAACTCGGTTATAAACATGATTTGCTGCATCTGTACCCGAGTGCAAATAATGCACGACACGTAATGAAGTAAAACCAAAGCTATTGCTTGCGGCTATATTCTTAAATTCATTATAATATGAAAAAAAAGAATGTTTTCATGCTGGATGTGACTGTTGTGATGAGGTTTATGACGTCACCATCACAATGAATGGTCATATGCACTTAGCTCGTGACATACAAAAAAATGGAACGACAGTTGCATTACACTAACTTGATGAGGTTCTCTATCGACTTCTCTTTCATTATGATGTCTGCATGGACAGCGCAGAAAGCCAAGAAAACATCACCAACTGATGCCAATGTTTCTCAGAGCACTCAGCATTAGTCAAGTGACTACTTGATAAGGTGAAATAAAAATGTGTACCACAAGTTCATCTGTATTACAACTCACTATAAGAATAGCCTATAGTGGCACAGACTTGCACCATGATTGTGAAAGTATTTTCTTGACATCAACAGCATGGATTGGAGAGCAAACGCGTGCAGATGGATTAGGTGAACATTTCAAAGTGGTACCACACAAATATTGCAAAACCTTGAGCAGATAACCGGCCACACATCGTACAAAGACTGGTGAAAGGTGAAGAGACATAGAGTTCATGAGAGATGATGACAGGGAGTGATATAATTAACAAAATTCTCCAGTAAACTAAAACACGTTTATGCTAGGAGTAATCAAAAAGGTTGTAGAAAATGTTTTTCACAAAGCTAATGGAATTGTGATGACTGTTATGAAGGTGCTTAGTACTAATAGTAGCAATCATATCGCAGCATGTTGTAAAATTGTAAAATTCACACTAGAGCACTCAGTGCATCAGCTGCACTTAGTGGATCTGATGCACTGGTTACACAGAGTGATTACATACAGTTCAACCGACGAATGATAAAGTTACAAAACCAGAAAAGGAATTCGTGATTAAAGTATGAATCTGCCTGCGACAAGTACAGTAAAATCTCAAAAGTTAAAACCGTTTCAAAAAGGCCGAATTTTCCTGACTGCATGGCTGGTCCTGACAATCTTGTACAAACTTCAATAGGAAGAAAGGACCACAAATTCGAACTCCAAAGCCACCCAACTGCCTCTGTATCTTTACGATTTGCTACAGCAACTTTGCTTATGGGCTGAAAGATTCCCATGGCAGTGGTCAGACACTGACTTTGTTGCGTGGATGACAAAACGAGACGAACATGCCTTGTGCATCTGCACTGTTAGTGAGTAATACACGTCACACAAAGGTGTTTATTCAACTGCCTGGTTATTCTGTTTTTGTTTTTACACTTCTTGTTTTCTTCAGTTACATGACAGAGGGGTATTGATAACACAGAATCTTCAATACCTTAGCATGGTTGAATAATCACCAGAGTTCCTCTTTAATGCCGAGGAACGTACCACTGGTTATGTTGCTAAAAGAACACTGCTGATTAATCAACTCACCTTCTATTCTCTCTCATGTTGTGATTAATCAACTCACCTTCTATTCTCTCTCATGTTGTTACACTCTAATTACATCCTAAGCATCTGCTTTAGTACTGGGGCCCCGAAATGGCTTGCAAACGCAAGCTGTCGAGTACTTCCTGGGTGCAGTTGGCGAACAAAAGAAAGTGCAGTGAGCACAATAGATTGCTAGAAGATTGAGACCCAACAACTAGGGTTCTGCTGCACTGAAACTCTCAAATAAGTGAGCAGGAGAATGTGACAAGAAGTGGCACCACAGTTCTGTGCGCTGTGGAAGTTGTAAACGTAGTGGCATTGGGTACAGCTTTGAAGGTCCGCGGCATTTTCTTTACAAAGACAGGTGCACACAAACCTGCACCAACAGGCGTGCACTCCAGACTGATGTCATGAGTTGAGTGGTTAGTGACCCTGCCTTTAGAGAATTTTGCCAAGTGCACCCGTGGGACCACTTCGTTAGCCACGGATGCGGTTGGCTGCCACGATTCGATCATCTGGATGGAGCCTCTCCAGAAGGTTGTATACAACTACTATAGTATCACTAAAGATATACGACCTCATGACTGCAAGACACGCAGCACAGTTCTCTGGCATGCAGTAGTTTCGATGCAGGTGGCATTTTTTTCTCACCGAGGAGGCTTAGCATGTGGAGACCTCGCTGGGGGGTGGAAGCAATCTTGTCGTAGTAGCTGTGTGGCTGCCACGTGTCTGTCCACATGACGATAGATACCGTCTCACCAAAGCTGTACAGCTGGATGGATAGAAGTAGTTAGTTACATCCTAACACCATATATATGCTCGAGGTTGTTTCTTTGGAGATTACCGAGTGCCTTGCAAGCAGTTAACAAAGTAAGACATAAGCCACCACATGTTGTTGTCTCACCTATTCCTTTCCATTTTGTTACAGCCAATAATTGTATTGAAAATCATTTCAACTATCTGTATGTTCCAACTGAAATATGAGGAATGACAGTTCATCTCTAATCCACACTGGCAGCTTTCTACTGTTTAATATCAATCAAACAGACTTCTGTTTCGGAACAGAAATTGCATTACAGCGACCTCACATTTCTTGCTAGGACTGAAGCTTCGCTGGTACTTCTATGCTCATAACAAGGAAAAAAAACAGTGCACTATTCTGACAGGACACAAAATGAAGATGGCACGGCAACAGTTGTAACATCAGAGTTGTAAGTCAACGCTCTTGTCGTTCCTTTCTTGTCTTGTGTCATGTCAAAATTATGGACTGTCTTTTGCCTGATATCCACATTCCATGTCTGTTATTTAAAGTTTTTTTAATAGTTTCTAATCACTTGTTTACATGCCCTGTTTTAGTGTCACAGCGGGGCTCAAACTTTGCATTAATAAAATTTCAGACCAGTGCCTTGGGAGCAGGTCATCTACCACATCCTCACATCTTTTGTCCCTATGCAGATCTAATGCAAACGAGGCGTCGCAAGATTGCCGCGTGCTTTAATCAGGTGACTACTAGTCAATGCACATTACGCACAAGGCCAGCCACACCGTAAAAATGGTAGCAGTCGTGATTAGAAAAAAAATAAGGACACTTGGCTGATCAACCTGGACAATAGGAAGCGCACATCACAGCCAGGAAACATACGCACGCACCGTGCCCAAAAACACGGCCAGCAGTTGAAGGTATCCTCCTAGGTATGAACAGTGTGATCCCCAGCCAAGCTTGAGATATGTGATGAAAATGAAACTTTTCCACTGATGATTGTAAATAGTAGACTCTTAGTAAACCTAACAAGTAGACTCCCAGTTCTAATAAAGAATGCTTTGCAGGATAATGCAGCATGTTTCATATTATTTAACGACTATCGCTCTAGCAATGTCATATTAATGAAATGCGCCCTTTCCTTGCGATGAGAACTATGGGACAGTGATGCCAAACAATGTACAGGAATTGCTACTAGCAGTAACTGTAACGTAAATGCAGAAAAATAAAAGTGCATGAAAAAATAACTCGCCGCTAGAAGAGACTGAGCCTGCGACATTTGAATAACGTGTCCGACGCTCTACCAACCGAGCTACAGCGGCGCTCTTCTCTCCGTCCACTTTATAGGACATGCCATGTAAAAGGCGAGTCAGTGGTGCACACATTAAAGCTTTGTGTTTGGTGGCACTGCTGTCCCGTTTGCTATTCGAAAGCGCTTCTCGATGTGGACTGTGAGGAAGTACTTCACAGTTCTGTGTGCCGATAGGGTTGAAAGTCGCACATGCTAGGTGGTGATAGTTGCACTTGTCAGCTGGTCGTTTTTGGAGCTATCTCAAACTGACACTCAGACTGGTCAGTAATGAACCTGTAACTAATTATCCGTTGCATGCTGCAGCAAACGATGCAACGTGTTATGATTAACAGACCTCCAGCAACATATTGTAGCAAAAAAAAAAAAGAAAAAGCAATGCAAGAACACACAGTGGCAAATATAAAAAAAACATTTTGTATCAGTACCCCTTTAAGAAACATCACGACGAGTACACGTGTTTAGGTGACAACCTATCTTTAACTAACGTGGGCAGACTATTCAGAACAGCCAGGTTGGTGTAAAAAAAAAGCGAGGTTGCCAGAACGCTGCCCCAGTTATAGTCACAAAATTGGTAAGTCGAGAAACAATGTGCTGTTGAAGCAACTAAAGGAATGTTCCTTCCCCAAAGAAGACTTATCACACAGGCCTTTCTGTCATGTAGCAGTGTAAGTGCCCACTCAATTATCTCGAAATTGCAGTTACTTAGATTTGACTAGCCGCAGGCGTTGTAGCTCATGTGCTGTTGCATAGGATGGGAACAAGGAATGTTGATGTTACACTACGATTCTTGGCAACAGATTCTCTCTGTTGATCAGCAGCCTTGACATTGCTTCTTTTCGATGCTGGTGATAAAGAGTACCAGTACCAAAGCAGAAATACAACTGGTGTGATGAAGAAATGGGCCCAGGTGCAGACACTACCTATCATAGTATTTGTAGGAGAAAAATGTGTGCGATGCGACGTCATTTTATAGGGTGCACTTCGCATGTCTTGGCTGCCAGTCTTTCATGCTTCCGATAGTTGTTGTTGCAGCCAAACAGAGTGCAGTGGTAACCTGTTGACCTGTTCACATCCGACAATTCTGCTCATTTTCGGCGCACAATCGCTTCAGCGGGTTGAAAAATTGAAACACGTTGACCTCTCACATGCCATGCCAAGCTAAACGTGGGAATTCGCACGCTCTGGTAGTGGTGAAGCGGCCGGATATGTGGGGTTGGAAAGGAAACGAAATGCCCTGGTGGGAGGCTACATTCCTCCCATCTGTCAAAAGCACATCAGCCATTTGTGAATGAAAAATCCCTCTCAGACATGCTAACTACGGTTGCCAAATGATGAGCTACTCACTGTCACTAACATGAAATGGTTTCCTACGATACAGCATTTATATTGCTCCTTTGTAAAAACATTTTTCTACTTGTTTTAAAATGCAAATCATCATGATCCTGCAAACCATGTTTTTGTTGTTTAATAACTAATGATCTCATGCTGCTTTTTGCTATGTTGTCAAATAGTGCACACGCCTATGGCGTTCGTCTAACAGCATCACTGTTTCGACTTTCGTAATGTCTCCCGTGATGTCAAAATAAATTTATGTCAATGATGTCATCCACAAACAACAAAACATGCCAGTAAGTGTGGCAATTTGGGCTAGTTGGTATGAAATGACGATATTTATAGCGCGAGAACAAAACAGAACAGAATGACTTGTCTTTTTGTCGTCGCTCTGTTCTCGCGCTATAACTATCATGATGCCAGTAAGGTCATGTTATTTCGAGTTTTTGTTCTGATGTTCTGAGTTTTTGTTGATTTGTTCTGATGTTTTGTTCTCGATGTTATTTCGAGAACAAAACAGAACAGAATGACTTGTCTTTTTGTCGTCGCTCTGTTCTCGCGCTATAACTATCATGATGCCAGTAAGCTCATGTTATTTCGAGCCTAACACAGTTGCACATAACGCAAGGAGCTCCTCACCTGAAGGCCGCAGCAGCCGACTGCTGTCAGAATAGAGGCGTTGTGAACACCTGCGTCTTGACACCTCGTTCGTGAGCACAAAGCATCAGGTCAGAGTGCGTGGTGGCACTGAGAATTGCAGTTCAACCAAAAGAACTTGAAAGCACATCAATCTAGGTGGCGACACCAAGGACGCGCTGACACAAGTGGTGCCTTTCTTTTCGACGGTGATTGACCCAGCAATCGCTCGTGCATCTGTATCTTTTTTCTCCACAATTACATTGGAGCTGCCAAAAAAAAAGCTTGGTACCCAGACGTGCAACATTCTGCTGACAAGTTGTCTGCGACTTCATATTATACTTCAAATGTACTATGCTCAGAAGCAAGCATTCAATCACTCCGAAAGCAGCGTCGCCAATCTAGAAGGTTTCAACTTTGATCAATACTCCTCTGCAACATTTGCTCGAATGCACAGTGGGCCACTAGAGAATATAATTCGGTACAGGATGTGCACGAACACCAGAAGAAATGACAAATAGCGCATAGTGCCTTGTGTGCTTTGTTTCTTCTCGAGTCTATGTCGCTTAAGTGAAACATTCTGCCCACAAATGGCGTACCCCCACGAGCCCAAATATCAATTTTAGTGAGCTACACTGGGCCACCTTGCAAAAAGCGGGTTGTTAGGGAGGACCAAATCACATACCCAAACGGATAACCGACTACCAGAAATGCCACCTCCTCTTCAACGGCAGCTTCAAGCATATCAGCTGGGAATATAGCAAATATAATAGTAAATATAAGAAAAAGTTACTTTTGAACCAAAACAGAAAAATGGGCAAACTACAATTGTAAATGACATCCCCTGCTGCCCATGCAGCGATGGAAGTGACTTTTTACTTATAGGAGCAAACTTTGGTGAGAAAAGTATTGCTTTGGAGCAGTCATAAGTGTTTTCCGAGTGGAAAAAGATGTGTTCAAAGCATCGTCGAAGCATCTCCTAAATAATAATATTTGTTATAAAATATATTTTACAGAGAACAATCAATGTATATTTCAAGAAGCAAACAATCGACAAGATGATTGGTTTTCAAAAATGCACCTTGAAATGCGCTATATAATTAAAATACTAGTATTTGTAGCAGCAATCAAATCAAACTGATAGCACTGAGCACCACATTTTAGAAGTAGCCACAGTTCCACATAACTATTTCGAAATAAGCAGTGGCTAATCAGTATGATATAAAGGCAAGCCTGCTCATCTTCCCATTTCATCACACTAGCCTGCAAGTCTAGCTAAAAAAAAAAACAGCCAAATGAGCTATATGCTTGATACGCGAGTTGTCGCACAAATGAGATCAAAGCCAATAATGCTGCACATTTGTAGCATACTGGGATAATAGTATACGGATTCTTTTAAGTTTTTCTTTAGGCCCTGTCAGCTGGTCGAACAGTGAAAGTTCATCATTCTCATTCTCTCAGTGCCATTTTGGAGCAGGTTTGAAGCAACTATGAACGAAAATTGCTCTTAGGAGCAGAATTTATCTTTGGAGCAGTTTAGAGCAGCACTTCCATTACTGCACATGTGACAAAACAAAGCTATGTTCATACAACCTTAACTATTCATTCTTTGCTTTCTTGTGTCAGTGGGCCTTTTTCAGCAGACGAGTCTGCGCCTGCGCGGCAGCGCCTTACACACGACGTTTTTCTGGGGGGGGGAGGGGGGGGGTCACTGAGTGGCACCTGGCCTCGCAGGTTTGCAAATTAGTATCACGAAAAATAGCAGATTCCCAAGACCGTTCACTGAAGCACAGCAGACAACTTCAGAGGCCACTGACTCTCAGCTTCGATTTCTTTCTACTATCTCCAGTGGGGCAGTCTTCAGACCTGAAAGAGTCCATTTAGATGAAATGTCACAAGGACGTAGTTAAGTGCAATACAGTACTAGTATTAATTAATGTCACTACACAACAAAATCATATGAAGAGCAATGTTACTAGGGTTTTTTTCATAAGCTGCAATAGCATATTACATCTGGCTTCCGTAATAATGTTCAATAATACAATTCAAGTTTTACTGTCCAATTCGTTG
The DNA here is from genome assembly GCF_043290135.1 of Rhipicephalus microplus. NCBI lineage: Eukaryota > Metazoa > Arthropoda > Arachnida > Ixodida > Ixodidae > Rhipicephalus > Rhipicephalus microplus. Next base: position 11,883,275 of record NC_134710.1, read on the forward strand.
CAATGTGTTTCACAAATGACAAGGTGAAACAGTATTAGTCAGCTGCCACACGCAAGAATGAATTTGCAATCGAGAAGGCACTGAAGATATGGTAGCAATGTTGTTACAAGGCGACGGCTTTGTATTCTGGTAACATTGAGCCTGTTTCTGTAGGAGAATCTACAGCTGATGACCGTATACATTTTGGTATCCTCACAACGACTCACACAAAATACAGCTTACTGAGAAGCAATCTGTTAACACTGAGAGTACCCACATTTCAGTATACAGCCATTCTTTATGTACTCTTAATTATGCAAAAATTATTTGAATAGTGTTCAACAAGCTGCATGTAACAAACTGTGTTATTTGCAGTGAGGATTTCTAGTTAGTTTTTAAACATTGATAAACATCGAATGAATGAGACATGACAGAAATATACTAGGTATATGTCATACAAGCCTCTATGCAATCTGCAAGTGAATCTAAGAAACATCAAGTTAATAAAAATATATCTTTATGTGAAATCGTTAAAAAATTGCTGTTTTAAGAAGGAATGGTGGATGCAAGCGGAGGATGGGAGTTTTATCACTTTTGTAGAAAGCACTGTGTGTGCCCATGAGAGCAGGTCCAAGGGACTTACTAGGCATAATTTTTCCCCAGGTCGACATCCTGATGTCAAACTATACTGCCACAAGTACAAGCCAAACATGCCACACTGGTATGATGCTTGGCCCGTTGGTAAAGGTAAGCATGTACAGTGATTCGGCCCATTCTGATAAATTACCTAAGAAGGCCGATGTTTACACATGAGTAACATCTTAAAAACAGGCTTGTTAACTGGTAATCGTGGTAGACGCACTTGCAACTTGCAAGTCAGCAAGTTTCCTCTTGCATGCATGATCTAATTACAATATTGAAGACAACCAGCAATAAAATACTAGCTTATGAGAAATGCTTGGACTAGTGTAGATTTTGAGAAACTTGTAGCGAACATTTACTGAAACATTTGTATTGCATTCATATACTATGTAGCAAAAAAAAAAAAACCAGGTGCAGACACAATTAAGAAACTCGTACACAGTATGAGAACTGGTTCTCTGTATGTGTTCCTGGTGTCTGCATCTGCTTTTTTATTTTCTACGAATCAAGTGACTCAAACCAACTAGCCCCCACCGCCGCTTTGGCTGTTCAAACATGTTTTGACATTACGTGCAAGCGCATCCTTGATTGCTTTAGGTAGAGATATTGCTCTCAGAAAAACTTTTCAATTTAACAGTTCACTATAACAAACTATTCTTCAAGAGGAAGGTATATAACAGTTGCATCTTGCCGGTACTTAGCTACGGAGCAGAAACCTGGAGACTTACAAAGAGAGTTCAGCTTAAATTGAGGACGATGCAGCGAGCTATGTAAAAAAAAGTGGTAAGCGTAACCTTAAGAGACAAGAAGAGAGCAGAGTGGATCAGGAAACAAACCGGAGTTAAGGATAGCATAGTTGAAATGAAGAAGAAGAAATTGACATAGGCCGGGCAGGTAGCACGTAGGCAGGATAACCGCCGGTCATTAAGGGTAACTGACTGGATTCTCAAAGAAGGCAAGTGGATTAGGGGGAGACAGAAAGTTAGGTATGCAGATGAGATTAAGAAGTTGCGGGTGTAAAATGGCAGCAGCAAGCACAGGACCAAGTTGACTGGCGAAACATGGGAGAGGTCTTTGTCCTGCAGTAGACGTAGTCAGGCTGATGATGATAACAAATGGAGCTGACACCAAATTTCGGTCAATTGATCTCTGTTGTGCCATCACATTGAAAGAAAGTCCCTGTACTGTACGTGAAAATCCCACACCTGGGAGTGTAGCTTAAAATAAGTTAAATGATCGGGCATGTAATCTGAAGATTGTAAGTTTGGTTACTGCAGGTACGAAGCTGTCTTTTCATCTTTGTTTTTTTTTTGTCAAACTTATATCACAATTGGCTGGCAGTACACAGGAGCCGCTGTGTGAATCGAGCGAGAGAGCTACATCTTATTTTCGCGTCTGGGTGCTATGGGAGGCAGCCCAAGAAGAGCTAGACCTACTTGAGATGGCACCACAAGTTTGACAGAATGACCAGATGGGAGTATATGGGAAATGCCCCTCGTTTCTTGTGTAGGTGAGTCTCGTGAAAATAACATTTGACGGCACTTTCCACAAATCAGTCATGGTTTCATGGTTGCCCAACTGCCAAGAAGTTCGTTGCATGGTACATGTCAGAAGACTTTAGCTGTGTCGTCTCTATGGTTGCATTCTCTCTGCTTCACGAAGCTTTCGATGTTGCTTCAATCCAGTGTAGCTCTCTCGCTCAATTCACACTGTGGCTGTCTGTGTGCCGCCAGCCAGAGCACACACACGTGAAAATAGATTTGATGCCAGTTTGACAGTAAGATTTTGATGCTGTGCTAAGTATTGGTGACTACCTGCCACAAGGGTCTAGTTGTTATGGTACTGAACTGATAGCCTCAAGGACGCTGTATTGAATCCCGACCGTGGCGGCTGCATTCTCAGTAGAGACGAAAATGGTTGAGGCCCTGTACTTAGATTTAGGTACATGTTGAAGAACACCATGCGACCGAAATTCTTGGCACCCTCCACTATAGCATACCTCATTATTGCATCACTGGTTTTGGGTCATTGAACCCAAACCAACGTCATCAGAATAAATGCACATCACTTATTCAAGGTCGATGGTGTTGGAAAGCGCGTGCGCTTCTGAGGAATGAGCTCCTCCTTAGATGGATGGTCATAGATGAGGGATATATGCCATGGCTTTGCTGCCTTATTGCTTGTCAATCTCTCCTTATATGATGAGAGTTTGCGGAGGTCCATGGCATTTTTCAGCAGCTCTTCGACGCATTCTGCATTGTGTAGACAGACAAAGTCACTATCATGCCAGGACACATTACAAGATGAAAGTAATTATACCATATTTACTTGATTGTAGGTCAACCTACCTTATGAATGGTATAGTTTGTGGCAGGAGATCTACAACGCTTTACTGACTCGATAGCAACGGTGATCCTGTTTTTTGTCGTTACTGCTGCAGTGTGCTCAATGATGTTTTTGTTTTTCTGGCGCAATGATCTCTTCATTACCTGTTGTCAAAGACTCTTCTTTTTGCCCTGTGAAATTCATCTCTGTTGATTCGTCTGGGGTGTGCAGTCTAATAGAAAAATTGACATTGTCTAGCCCTGCGGGCAACAACAATAATTCAAAGTTTCAAAAAATACAAAGCTTTATTCGTCTGTTTTGCTCGCTGAACTTTTTTCGCAGTCTTTGCAGTCTGCCACTTTGCCAGATGATTGGAAGGTGGGTAAGGTGGCTCCACTTCACAAATCAGGTAAAACCCATTCCTCCCGATATTACAGGCCAATATCTTTAACCAGTTTACCCCGCAAACTTCTCGAGCATGTCATCTATTCGAACTTAATATCTTGAATCCAACTCGTTTTTTCCCCTTGTCAACACAGATTTAGGAAGCACTTCTCTTGTTGAATGCAGTTATTTTTTTTCTACAAACGATCTTTTTCGTGCTTCCAACGACAATTTCATAACCGACTGCATATTTTTAGATTATGCCAAAGCCTTCGATTCTGTTTTACATACTCTCCTTCTCCTTAACATGAGCAAGCTCAATATAGATCCAAGCGTCCTAGACTGGATTCAGTGTTTTCTAACGAACCAACTTCAGTACGTTCATGCTAACAACTACAACTTTCCTACTGTTGCTGTTATATCAGGTGTACCGCAGGGTTCGGTTTGAGGCCCTTTACTTTTTCGTATTTATATTAATTATTTATGTGTGGGTACAAACTCAAGAAATAGGCTCTTAGCTGACAATTGCGTGCTCTATCGTGTCATTCATAACCCGCATGACGTTTCTGCTTTGCAATCATTGACATTGACACCATTTCAAACTGGTGCGACAAGTGGCTCATGAAATTAAACACTGCCAAATGTTAAACTATGAGAGCAATGCATCCCAATAAAATTAGCAACAACTTTTCCTATACCCTTAACAGCCTCACTTTAAACCCTGTTAGTAGCTACCGCTATCTTGGCGTACATTTAACTCACAATCTTTCGTAGAGTATCCACGTTGAAAAAGTAGTTATTAACGCAAATTCCACGCTTAGTTTTCTTCGACGTAATTTTTCATCTGCTCCATCAGACTTAACACTTAGACTCTACACCACGCTCATTAGATCCAAATTGGAATACTCTTGTTCTATTTGGGACCCATCTATCTCCGTAATATGTGCAGCTGTTCAATCTGTTAACCGTGCCGATCGTTTTGTGCTTTGCAATTACTCCCTTTATGCCAGCGTATCTGCACTGAAAGCTAATATAGGTCTACCAACAAAGTCACCTCGTCAGTACTTCCGCTTAAACCATTCTTCATAAATTTTTTTTATGAAAACCCAACACTCAAAAATGACCTTTTCCTTCCCCCGGACTACGTATCTTCATGATTGGATCATAAGTAAAAGTTCCCTTATGCCGCACTAACACTTGTTATGCTTCTTTTCTGCCACTAACAAGCAGTGACTGGAACCACGTTCCTGCCTCCGTAGCTACGATCAAAGAACCTGCCCCCTTCAAAGCTTCAATATTAACATATTGTTCAACCACTCTTCTCTGTAAGGACTTCAGGCCCTGAGAGCATGAAAATAAATAAATAAATAAATCCACATTTGGGGGGGGGGGGGGGAGGGGGCGTTCGTGTGACGATAAAAAAATTAATCTAGTGCAGCTGGTGACCGCTATTAACACAAGAAGCACGCATGCTGTGGCATGGTTACAACATTATATTTTCCTTGAGGCTCTGCTTTTATCATATACTTACTGTATGCTTATTTAGGAGAATTTTTTTTCCCTTTAAACATTATTTTGCCGTTGCTTTCCATCTGGAGTGCCACAGTTTGTTAGAAGCGCATCTCTTTACTTACAGCCAACAGTTCTTACCAGATGTGCACTCCTTTTTTGAACTGTCATTACTAGCTGAACCAGCTGAAAGCTCCTCTGCAATGGTGACATTACAGAAAGTATGGGTTACCTTCAAGTCTCCTTATACGAAATTATTGAAAACGAGCTGATACAGAAGCCAAGGAAGGTATAGAGGATGTTAATTGTACTCTTTTATTGGTACTGTAGTAGTAATTGGGAAATAAGTGTGACAAAAACAAAACAAAGACAAAAATACAGCTTTGTACCTGCAGTAGCCAAACCTACACCCTTTAGATTACATGCCCGATCATTTAGCTTACTTTAGCTACTCTGCCAGGTATTGGATTTTCATGTAGGGTACAGGTACTTTCTTTTAATGTGATAGTATAACAGAGCTGAGTTTACAGAAATTTAGTGTCAGCTCCGTTTGTCATCATCAGCCTGACTACGTCGACTGCAGGACAAAGGTCTCTCCCATGTTTTACCAGTCAAATCGGTCCTGTGCTTGCTGCTGCCATTTTACACCCGCAAACTTCTTAATCTCATCTGCATGCCTAACTTTCTGTCTCCCCCTAATCTACTTGCCTTCTTTGAAAATCCAGTTAGTTACCCTTAATGACCAGGGGTTATTCTGCCTACGTGCTACCTGCTCGGCCTATGACCATTTCCTCTTCTTAATTTCAACTATGATATCCTTAACCCCGGTTTGTTCCCTGATCCACTCTGCTCTCTTCTTGTCTCTTAAGGTTACACTTACCACTTTTCTTTACATTGATCGCTGCATCGTCCTCAATTTAAGCTGAACCCTCTTAGTAAGTCTCCAGGTTCCTGCTCCGTAGCTAAGTACCGGCAAGATGAAACTGTTATATACCTTCCTCTTGAAGAATAGTTTGTTATAGTGAACTGTTAAATTGAAAAGTTTTTCCGAGAGCAATGTCTCTACCTAAAGTATTCGGGGATGCGCTTGCTCGTAATGTCAAAACATGTTTGAGCAGCCAAAGCGGTGATGAGGGCTAGTTGGTTTGAGTCATTTGATTCGTAGAAAAGAAAAAGCAGACGCAGACATCAGGAACACATACGTAGAACCAGTTCTCATACTGTGTACGAGTTTCTTTATTGTGTCTGCGCCTGTTTTTTTTTTTCGCTACATATATGAATCCAACACAAATGTTTCAGTAAATGTTCGCTACAAGTTTCTCAAAAGCTACACTAGTCCAAGCATTTCTCATAAGCTAGTATTTTATTGCTGGTTGTCTTCAGTATTGTAATTAGATCATGCATGCAAGAGGAAACTTGCTGACTTGCAAGTTGCAAGTGCGTCTACCATGATTACCAGTTAACAAGCCTGTTTTTAGGATGTTACTCATGTGTTAACATCGGCCTTCTTAGGTAATTTATCAGAATGGGCCGAATCACTGTACATGCTTACCTTTACCAACGGGCCAAGGATTATACCAGTGTGGCATATTTGGCTTGTGCTTGTGGCAGTATAGTTTGACACCAGGATGTCGACCTGTATGTGCCCATGAGGGTAGGTGCAAGGACTTACTCGGCATAATTATGCCAAGTAAGTCCCTTGGACCTACCCTCGTGGGCACACACAGTGCTTTCTACAAGAGTGATGAAACTCCCCTCCTCCTTTTGCATTCAACATTCCTTCTTAAAACAGCAATTTCTCAACGATTTCACGTAAAGATATATTTTTATTAACTTGATGTTTCTTAGAATCACTGGCAACCTTTGCACAAGCATATGGTACCTGTTGTGAATGAGCTTATGTGGATGCCTAGATTCCCCACAGCAGTCAGGCTCTTAGCAAGTCCTTTCTTTTCTGTGGAGACACTGTAGGGAACTTCGGTTGACTGTGAACAAAAGTGTAGCAAAATTCTTGTTAGCACTTGAACAGTATACAAGTAGCACTGCAAGTTTACCTCTCCGACTTGCACCAGATCAGTGTTTAAAATGCAACCATTATGCCTGGCAAGCACAATGCACGTGATATACTTGGCCCAGTAGCCAGGAGAGTCACATTGCCCATCACCTGTTAGGTCAATTAGCAAGTCACCAAGTGCATCCCCCATGGCTGCTTGTTTTTTGAGGAAGAGCTGGGAAGACGGGTTGCACGATGCATAGGTTCTTTTAGTATTCCACAATATAATCAGGGGGCGGAAACTCCCTGTAACTCCCATGTATGCACTCTCGGCAGAGACAGCACCACTTTTACCACTAGTAGTTGCCGGGCATCCTAGTAGAAATAAATCACAAACAAAAAATTTCTTTAATGACCTCACTGTTGAGGTCCCCAAGTAAACAGAAAGGACAAAAATTGAGAGGAGGAGGCTTGCAGCAGAAGCCTTCCTTTCCCACTTCGCATGCAACCGGTATGCGTTTGTGCCTTCTTGTAGGTTCATTGGCCGCTTGGGCGATGCGGCCATAAAATTTTAATAATCTTGTTTTAAATTTCGTTCGTGTTTTGTAAGAGGCGAAAGTTAAGCTGACTGATTTCACAGTAAGCGGAAACTCGATCGACACGAATGATATGCACTTTTTATTGGACGTTTTGTATAAAAAGACAGGTACATACAGGTAGTGTGAAAGTGTCAATCTATAAATGCAGCTTCAATTTACAACTTACATATGGACATAATGAGCAAACGTTTAACCCAATATCCGAACCAATGTGAAAATTATCAACAATCGTGAGTAAGACTAGTTGTATTTGACTCAATCATGTTTGTTATGTTGACGGGCATACAACTTGAGTACTAAACGAGACTGAAGTTCAGAGGCACGAAGAGGCTTGAAGCAATCAGAAGTTCTTTGAGAAAAAATGTCGCTGGAAACAGTGTTGCGGCAAGTTGACTAGTCCTTGTTTGACGAAGTAAAGTTCACTTGTCAAAACGTTGGCTCCATTGACATTCTCTGTAATACTACTTATAAGCATTTAGTCCATCACGTGTATTCGATTTACACTATTAAAAATAAGGACTTGCAAAATTTTAAACCGTGTTTACAAGAATTTCATTAGTAGGAAGTGGGCTATAAATATTTGACATCATTTCAACTAGTCACCAAAAGTAGAAGAAGCTAAATGTATGTAGCTGAGCCAACTCAAATTGAAGTCTTTCAAAAAACGCATTTTCCAGACAGGAGCTTGGCTGCCGTCTTCACATTAGTCAAGCGACACTCCTCTTTCTCAGTTCAGTCAGACTTGTGGGGAACTGGGTTTATTCATATGTACTCATGCAAAATCAATACTTGCTCCAATAATTGATCTAAGTTTCTGTGCTCTCCCATCAGTTTTTAAGAAACGCTGAAAAACCTTAGGGGAACTAAAAATCCCTAGGTTAGCACACCGCAGAGCCATGAAAAACTTCTGTTGCCCATTAAGCTGTCTTTGACAAATGCATGGTTTACTAGTTTGGCATAGCTCACTGCGTTCCGTTTTCTGTTCGCCCCAACTTGCTGTATTTATCTTTCTCGTGGTTGACACGGCAACCGACTGAGATTCGGCTTCTAATATCGCTGAGCGGGAGGCAAAAAGGAGCGGAGGCAAGCACTACGAATGCAAGTCAATCACTTTCTGCGCTTCACCTGATTTAAAATTCACGAAATAAGGAAAAAGAAAAAACATATAAACATAAGAGAAGTTCTTTACGGGGCATCGAATTCTTTTATTTGTTAAAATGTGTGAAAGCATATAAACGCGAAAATTCACATCAACCTCACTCCGTTCAACCAAATCTCAGGATGCCCAGCAACCGCTATGAGCGTGCATGTTTTTGAAACTGAAACTAGCACCAAGTTTCCAGGGCCTGGTATTATAGCAATGATGTTTCATGCCAACATGCCGCCGAGTATTACACCACTGCTAGATTTTTATCACTGTACCAATTCATCTACTCAAACTCAGTTCACTCATGAGTATTTGCACTACAAAGTAGGATAAATAAGGTAGTATGCTAAAACTGTTTGTAGAACTATGATTTTTCTAGATGACTGGTTTCTAAATTTAAACATCAGCACGCAAATATATCAAGCTTTTTTTTTTTTTTTGCATCACAACCACAAAATCAGATGGGCTAGTTTTGTACAAGTTTTATACCAAATGACTTCATGTTCTGAATTTACATAACATTAACAAAGATATACAGAAGGAAGCAAACGCTTTGCTTTGCAATGTGTAAATCTATGGAAAAATTATGTTAAAAAATAAGATTCACTTGTAATGCAAGAGCAGTATAAGCATTTGTGTTCACGCTGCCTATTATGTCTACAAGTTTTGCTATAGTTATATTTAGATGTTGAACAATAAGTGCACCTGTTTAACTGCAGGGAGCAAGTAGGCCCTCTGGTAGTTGCAGAAAGCACACTCCGTGATGATCTGAGCACCAATGGACTTGAGGCATTGGACGGTTGTAGCCACCACGCAGCCCGAGTAGAGCATGCCAGCCACCAGGAGTAAGTTGCCGGCTCCAACTCGACTACCTCGAACAAGTGGCTGGCTTCTCCGCCGGAGCTTGTGCAGTCACTCGCACACCCCCTTTACAATGACCAGAGTTCCCATGACGATGAAGTTCAGGTTGCCATCTGCTTGGCCAGATATGGAGCAGTTAGCGAGCAGTTCACAAAGGGAGCTCTCAAACACAATGAACTTTCGTTCCCTGGGAAGAGGCTCTTCTACCGTTAGACCTCCAGTGCTGTTGTCTTGATGAGTACTGCAGATGAATGACCCCACAAAACATGTTAGTGCTTGTGTGTTGCTCAGTATTGCACAATGGACAAGTCACATGGCTTGGTTGAAAGAAAGAAGTGAAAATTTTAAGGCTTCATTTTCCTTTGATAGACATAATATTAATGAGAACTAACCTATCATAATGCCATAAAAATGTATAGGGGACACATTGTGCTATAGCAGAAATGCTAACACAGCTTCAGTTAACCATTGCAGGGAGCCTTTAGGTGCATTTCTTCGCAACCAGATGAGAAAATGTAATTTGCGCACTATATTTTAATAATAGCCGGAAATGCGGCACAAGTGTCCTTTCACAAAACAGTCGCTCCTTGAGCCGAGTCTGGCATTGTTTTGAAGTCTTATATAATGTAACTGGGAATGTCTTATACGAAATAGGTTGATGTATTGGCCCATAAATAATGTGTAAATAGTGTCACATGAAATCATTTTGCTGTTTCTTTGCGTGCACTGTGCAACTGCTTTGGTAGGTGGCAGCCCATTGTAGATGCTGCGCAGAATGTAGTTGTACACATGTGTCAAGTGCCCCTTCTTATTGGGAGAACATCTGAAAACCTGTGCAATATGTGCTTCTATTAAAAGAAAATGTTCATCACGAACCACCCTGTGCTTTCATGTTGAATAAGTCTTACTGCTTTCAAAAGGGCTGCGTTCAAGTCAGGCATCAGCATAATTGCTGTACTAGTCTTGCCGCTGGACCTAAGCGTACTAACTGCAGGGGAACGTGGCCTCCTATGCTCTTCATTATCTTGTTAGAGGTTGTGGCAATATCTAAAAACACTGCTGTATTATAGAGCATCATGATTGCAAATGAGTACCAACATTCTTCGCTTAGAAATCCTCTTGTCTAGCTAATGTCAATAAAAAGGCTTTATAAATGCTGCTTATAGAGTAAAACTTCTATATAAGATACACACATATAAGAGACAAAGTGGCATAAGAGATACCAGTGTGCCTAGATTGAAATAAGGCTGATAAGAAATTTAACATGGTTCTTCAATTGTTCGATTGCTCCCCAGTGCATGTGTCTTATACAGGTGTTCAACCTGTGTGGCCAAAATGAAGGGTGCACGAGGGGCCCACCCCACCCTCCTTGAAATTCGGAAGGAGGGTTGTGTTCTACTGAAAATTAATAATGAAAATACGAGTTTTTCAAGGCCTGCAACTGGGGGGACACCCCTGAAAAAATATGGCAACGGTCCTGCATTCAATTGTACAAGCTATTATCTACATCATTATAAAACGTGCTGGTTACCCTGTAATGCATGAAAGTGTCTCGGCAGACTTCTCACAGCAATGGAACTGCCTTTTCAAGTTCAGGTGGAGAAAATTAGTATGCACTGCAGAATGGACCATTTGTGTTTTGGCAAAGATACGTGAACTGCAATGAACTACTACTCTGAGGTAAAATGTTTCAGAAAACTAAGGGGCTCAGCTACCTTTGTTGCAAACATGAAAGGGTAGACACAACGCCAGAGAATAACTGTCTCAAGTGGTGGTTTCAGTATGTGAACTAGTTTGTGACTACATGCCCATCACATGTTGAAGATTACTGAATTGCTAAGCATCACATATTGCTAAAAATTTAAACTTTGTTGTTAGTCTACCAAAGACTAATGCTTGTAATACCTGCAAAAACTATCGCTGTACAAGGGCAAGTATGTGACGTCAACTTCAGCAGCTGGCTTTAGTTCCTCAGCAGGGAAAGAAACGTCTATTTGGACAGATGTTTCAGCAGCTAGCTTTTCTTTCTCAGCGAGGGAATATTCATTCATTCATTCATTTATTTGGACAAGTATTGAGCCACCGAGAGGCCTGAAACCTGCTGGGAGCTGTGGCACTGAAGCAACATCGGCTGAAGCTGCTACTGCTGCTTCATGTGATGAAGCACCACACTGTACACTGCAGCTTCTGTGGTGAAAGCAGCTGCTGTCTGTGAATTGGCCAAAACGAGCACCTTCGGGGTCATGTCCACATGAGTAGCTGAGATGGTTATAATACACTCAAATGAACAAAACTTCTTCGATTGGTGTCATGCCTAGTTGTTTATCATCATGCATTATTCCCTGCTAGTTTTTTTTTTTTGTTTATAGGAGCTCAGGTGTGAATATTGTAACTGAACAGCTACTGTACATTTTATGCCTTATACATGCATTTTTCAACCTGTAGGTCAACTTACCAACGGACCGGCATTCTACTGTCTTCCGAGTTGCCACTGTACTGGTGGTTGCCATGCACACAGTTTTCTGTGAGATTTTCTGGATATGAGGTGGTTAGAATAAGCATATTATGCTACACCTGCACTTTTGCTAAACTGTATATTTTGTGGATCACACTGTCTTTGTGGTCATGTGGCATCAAAATCACTTTACATTAAAAAGCTTGTGTTTGTTTTAAACATCAAACACGCTTACAAATATTAAAATGCTTCTGGTTTTTACGATGACTTCCCAAGTGCCAAGTAATGTTTCAAAGAACACAAAATAATTTCACATCTGGGAGCTGCGGAAATCGAGCTGCCTTATCCAACATCAGCTAGTTGCACAGTGTGTGGCTGCATATGTTACTGAGCTATTTTCCATAACATGCAGCAATTCTATGCAACACATATACATTCCAACTTTTGTGCAGTGCAAATGTACACAAACAAAACAGGACTAACCTGGCTAACAGAAGGTTCCAAGACTGTGCCACATACTGCACAGTCTTGTGTGTCTACTAAAAACACACTGCCAAGAAATCTTGTATAATACTTAAAGAGGCTGGAGAGTTGATTGTATTAGGATAAAGGCTACTTCGGCAGTTTAAGCACATTAACTATGTAAGCACATTAACTATGCATGCAGTACTAATTAGCAGTTCTTTTTTTCTTTCTTTGATGAGCTGCTAAGTTCTCCTTGTTAGATGCGAAGCCAGCATTTCATTGCATTCCTGTGATTTGGTGATCATGCATTATGACATAAGCAAATAAAGTATTGCAGTTATACAATTAATTTTATAATTAAGGGCCACAAATTTCTCTCGGCTTCTTTATTTTCCCGCGTGATATACTACAACGTAGAGCAGAATGCTCATAATCGCCACCGTAAGCAGCCATAAGCTTTTCGTTTGAATGAATTTCCCCAAGCACAGTCGATGAATTAAATCAACCATCAATCGGCACGCTTTCTCTTGCAAGACTGCCTTCACACATACATAAAAGTGCAATCGCACCGGCAAATAAATGAACAAATAAAACACAAAAGCATATGCGCTACTGTTGAACCATAAGCTTCAATGCACTTTGGACGCCGACACTGCGAGACGATTTTCTAGGGCGCCGTGCTATATTTATTCGGCAGACCAACAATCGGGCTGTATCCTATCAACGCCGTGGCACACGTGTTGCATTATTGCGGGGGTTTATTCGAGCTCATCGTATAGGTAACATGCATGCCGTACACTTTAATCTGCATTATTCAGCTCACCCTACGACGTTTATACATTTGTGCAGTCGTTTCAAAAGAATAGTTTTGGATTCACAAGCAGTCTGTCATTCGGATCTGGAACTTGCGAACCAGTGGAGGCGAAAATGCTGTAGGCCCTTTTGCTCAAATTTGCGTGCACGTTGAAGAACCCCAGGTGGACAAAATTTCCGGAGCCCTCATTATACGGCGTCTCTCATAATCATATCGTGATTTTCGGATGTTAAACCTCACATATCATGAATGTGAAAAAACCGTTTCAAGGACCGTTTAACTCTATGGGAAATAGAGAACTGATCAAGCAGGAACACCACGGGTTGCAGAAGGCCTGCTGCAAATCATTTTATGCGGTCAATGTTGGATAAAAAAATAATAGTGTATTACAGCTGCGAACTAAAGATATAAAAGTGGTGCGTACTTGCGTGGTGCGTACTTGCACGCTAACAAGTGCAGACTTTAGAGGCGTTTAATTTCTACATGTGCACTGGGCCAATGATACAAAGAAAAAAAGAAAAGCAGAGCAAGAAAACGTTGGCAAGCGACCTGCAGCCGTCGGTGAATCGAGGCCAACCCGCATGCGGCACGCAATCGGGCTCATCAGCCTGCGTGAGCCACGCGTCAATCCAACACCACCTAGACTATTGACAAGGCCCCTCCAGGGAGAGCGTGACGTCACGCTAGTTGCCCACCCCCACCCCGGCCGTCGTCGCCACTCGTTCTCGTTATATCTGCTGTGGGCACTTATTGAAAGCCGGTGTTTCTTTTTTTTTGTTCTTTTTTTGTTCCTGCGCAGTCTGAATTTGTTTATGCCTGCCTTTACACTTTAGTGATCAAACTGTAATAGTCAGAAATGCGTTTGTAGAAGTGATTTTATTAGGACGAAAGGCTAAAACCATCCTACCTCATTTCTTGTTCAAGGTTTTGATTTTTCTGTCAGCTGCCTTTTTTTGTGCGGTGCTTTGGATGGTGTCATTTCGAAGTCTACAAAAGTTGTTCAGAGCGACATTTGTTGCAACACGCACTACATGCCGCACGATAGTCTCAGAGGTATGGCCATTTTCACAAGTCTCTAGCTCAACATCTCCTAGCAGTGATGTGGTAATGGAGCTTACAATGCCACGTTGGTTGTTCGATGCGAGGAACGCCTTTGCATTTTCCTCCTTGGTGAGCTTCTCGACAACAAGCGTTGTCACCAGCACCATGTGCACAGTACATGGCTGCGGAAACTTTAAGCTTCCTCTTCACAAGTTGTCAATCATTGTGTTACCTTCCACATCTATGTTCCTGCTCTCCAGGACGAGCACGCTGCTGCAAAATGCGCATGACAGCTTCTTCAGAGCTGAATGAGCACAATATCCAGCGATATAAGCAACGACCTCCATGTCATGCTTTGGGTTGGAAATTTCATCATTTGAGATGTGAACAGAGAAGTTATGTTGCGATACTTCTGTGTCACTTTCGCTGCTGATGTCTGGCTGCGGAAGCATCAGCAGCTTTTGCAGACAAATTTTCTTTTCAGACTCCAGAAGCTGCCTCACGGAAACATGATACTGTGCACCAGCAAGCTGACGGTAGCGACCGAAGCGATCTTCAAGAGTGTCAGTTTGAAATTTTCCCAGCAAGACATACTTGAACTTCAGTTCTAAACAGTACCGCGACAGCTCAACAAGGGAGTAGCAAGTGAGTCTCAACGCAGAATGTGTTTCCCTTGTCAAGCAGCCACGGCTCATGTTGACGCTGCTCCAAGCATCCAGCCAGTCTACCTTGCTACTAAGAAAAACCAGCTGTTGATCCACCGTAGAATTCACTGGATTTTGAAGGGTGTCGTTCAGTCGGCGACCTTTCGAAGGGGTCTTCACGTTGACGATTTTTCACCACGTCGATATGATGTTTATGAAGAGAGCTGTTGAACTGGCACATGTGGTTTCAAGGGCATCGCCACGCGTCTCAAGTGCGTTTGATACAAACGGATTAATGACGTTTAACACCAACTTTACATTTTGTCTCTCGATAAGTGTTGGATTGATTGCCTTGGAATTTAGCTTCTAGCCAAGCTTGAGAAGCGATGTCTGCTCCAGTGCATACAGCTGCCGTATGGCTTCGAATGATGCTGCTTTCATTCTGGGCGGCCCGTTGGGCAATATTCCTGACAGGCTCACTTCAGGAAAGTAAAAGCATATTGCTTCGTTTTTTCGATTCATCCAGTTGTTCCTGATGCATTTCAGTATGTGCACAGGGTCTACGACATAAAACAGAGGCCGATTGTTGTCGGCTGGATGAGGATATACAATGCTTACTTCCTGTTTCTCTGAGAAAAACGACATCATTTTCCGGTTGAGGGAATTGTCGGTAATTACAGCAATGACCCTGAGGCCCGTAGATTCCACTTCTAAAAAAACTTTCTTGCAGAACTCATGTAGAATTTTGGTGGTCATTTTAGCAACAGGAAGAATGTGAAGCACATCTTTGTTTGATGACAAGAGCGACTGAAGCATGAAAACATGAGCGGTTGTGGCTGCCTCTTGAGAATTGGCTGCAGATCCGACTATGCTGCCCCCTTTATAATCGAAGTATGGCTTGATATGAATTTCATCAACCATTAGTGTCACCGTCGTTTCGTGCGGCTGCATGCACTTCACTCTTTCTCGAATGTAGGAGAGGAAGTTCGCTTTGTTTTGCTCCTTCGGTGGATCGCCTCCATACTTGGAACAAACGCGACGCAGGGTTGAAGGATGGGATAAAGTCAACGTCGACGCTGATCTGCCAAAGTTATAGGCGTGCGGAGATATGGAGTTGCAGGATGCTAGAAAACACTAATGTTTCAGCACTGTAGCAACGAATGGGGGCAGCTAGTGCGAGAGCTATTTGCTCATTTAGCAAACGAATCAAAGCACTGTGTTCTTCGGTCGTGTCACTGTCTTGGGAACAGTTCATTCAATAACGAGCCGATATGCTGCAACACTGACGCTGTTTTCGACGGACTTGCAACTTCAGGCGTCTCAGTCATGTGGTTTTCCAGCTGCTGGAGCAGTGAGGACAACGTCCGGATGTCGCGCACTGTGTCTGGAACTGCGCCTCCGCAAGGTAATGAAACCAGCTTGATCATACCTGCTGAGACTGCAAGTGAGAGATCAGCAAGAACAGTGACGGGAAACCTCACGTGCGGTGAAGGATTATCTTAGATGCGGAGAAACATCACACAACGATCGTTGGCCTTGATGGTCCAGAAATCATTACTGCATACAGCAGAAAGCTTGCCTCTTAAGTGTTCGAAAGAGGACACAGCATTTCTCTCCTCTTCGCTTTTTTTTGCGCATATAGAGTCCATAATCGCTTTGCTCAAGGCCTCGTCTTCCATTTGAGCTCGTTTCGAGACAGGAGATTCTCGACAATAGCGATTCGTGCTCAGGTAGGACGGACAGTTCGGAAACACCGATGGTATAGCATCTGACACTAGGCGCACCCTCTCGCTGTCGACTGTCAATGTCCGTCCCGACGCTGTGTCGAAATGTGACAGCTTTGTGATGAAGTCAGCCTCGAGGAAGTGGAGTTGACAGACCTGCGCCAAGCATAACAGTGACTTTATTACTTTCATACGAAATGGACTAATGGGAACTTTGACACGAGCCTGAGTATTTGTTCTATTTTACCGCACTGCCCTACCTGAAGTGCGACAAAACTACCATCACCACTCACGATACTCGCTCCGTTCAACAGTAACAGAGCGAGAACGCCAGTAATGCGATAGAGCCAGTAAGACAACAAACTTCAGCATTTTCTCACCTTGGAGTGTATGCTTGGTGTGAAATCCTTTCGCGGAATGGCTTTTATCCAAGACTTCTTCCGAGCTTCATCCTTGGGGAATGCGAAAACACGCGCTTTGGGACCACTGTCATAATTGCCGCGGCACCCGGGAACACAACAACGTCCCATGTCGCACTGATCGATGTGTAATCACATACTCACAAATACAACACCAATAAAATAGGACACGTGGGAACGGATGAAGACTCAGAGCAGTGCGATGCAGCACCAAGCGTAACGCAGTCTAACCAGCGAAGCAGGTAGCGATGAAAGGCAAACCTGTCGTGGCTTGTCCGCCGTTCGGGGTAAAAAAGTGCGCGGGGTGACCAACACCACCACCTGAGCGACGCGTCCTCGGCCAGTGGACAGTCGGTGATATGCCCGGGGAGGGGTTGAGGCTGCCACCCAGGATCCGGCGAAGGACGACTCTTGCGACGCGTCTCACGAACAAGTAGAAGATGCATTTAATTTACATATTTGCAAAAGAAGTACATTGCAACGAGAGCGTACAGACGCGCCTTTCCATCACAAGGGCCCATCGCACTTGAGACGAGCGGGCCAGCGAAGTCCAGAGAGAGAGCACAGCGCACTCCCGACACGCTCCTTTTATAGCCGTCCGTGCACGCGCTAGACACCGACTGTGTGTCCCAGCGACGCTGATGTGCATTTCCTGCGGCGCACACAGACACCTCCCGCGTTCGTGCAGGACGCGGACAGCGTTTGACCGTTACGCCGATGAGCGTCCCTTGCAAGCCACCTCCTTGCTGTGCCGGTCATAACATCGGACAACTAGCGTGACGTATGCCGTCTGGAGAGAGGGGTATGAACGGGCCTTGTGAATAGTCTAGGTGGTGTTGGTCAATCCCAAACATCGTGCAGCCTCGGAGCAGGCGACTGATGACGAGCCGACGTTTCATATTGATGCTTGGTTTACAAAAAATTTTATTTACAGTATGTACAGACCACAAAGGCTTCATAACATTCCAAAAATAGGTGCCATACGCTTCGGCGCATCTATGCATCTCGACCAACATCACTACGTTGTAGATAAGACACCATTGCTTTCAAATACATGACAATGCTGGCTTAGATGTACACAAGAACTCAATGTGATATCATGATACAATGGTACAACGATACAATGGAGCACGTTTGGTATCACGTGGAATTACACATATATACACTCAATGGGCGCGGCTGCTTATCACCGCGTCGGTAAGTATAAAGTACAAACCAGTCGCTACAGTAAGATGACCACGGAAGCCTACTCTGAGCGAGCACACTATGAAAATGCGGCGCTCAAAGAAACTCTAGGTTGAAGCGTAGTTCTGAGCACCGTTTTCTAATTATTGATAAATTCTCGGACCATGTATTTGCAGTTGGTCAGCGATTTTTTATATGAAAATTCTATCTTTTATCTAGGTAACTTGTCAGCACATTTCTTTGCTATCTGTGCATAAAGTTATGAACACAAGTGTTGCGCACGCTATAGTGGCTAGGAAAGTTTTTGAACGGGTGCCCGAGAACCACAGACCACCTTTACACTGCGGAAACTCTCAAGTTCAAGTCATTACCTGTAGGGGGCGAAAAAATCAAAACGTTGTTCATGGGATGACGATAGTTATTGCGCGAGAACAAAACGTTCTCGCGCTATAACTACTGTCATGCCATACCACTAGCCCAAGCTGCCACACTTCTAAGTTGTTCATGAGATTTAATGTTTATGGATGAAGCACTTGCGGTCTATGGCTGCACGTATCAAACATTGGAACGAGTAGGGCGTCTGAATGCTCTTTGAATTCCGAGTTTTCTGGTGTTGTCTTAGAAGGCAAGACTGACGGCATGCATGCATACTTTTTTTTTTTGGCGGGTGAATATCAAATTTAGTGCATGTTTATTGAGGAATTCGCAAACATAGAGAATATCCCATGGCGTGATTATCCGTTTTACAGGTTTTCGAAGAACAGTGAGCTGCGTTCTGCCTGGGAATGTGCTGTTCGAAGAATTAATTGAAAAGCTACGGACGGTGATCACCTCTGCACCATTCACTTCGAAGCATGCTGCTTCGACAGAACGGGGCAGACAACCAGACCACATACGGACTGGCAGTGCAATTTCAATTTTTCCTGCTTTTCGAGCGCATCTGCAAAAAACCTGTTAGTTTCTCCTCCTTGATGTAGCTTCAATAGAATGTAGTCACGAAAGTAAGCAATTGCATCTGAAACGAAATGAGACACCTTTGTAATCCGTTTTATCTTGCCGACGAAACCGAAACCAAAACTCTGATAGACGAAGTTGCCAAAATGAGTGAGTGGTGTTATATAACACATCGAGCTACCTCGTTTCTAGGCTCTGAAGGCTGCGCTTGCCATGACAACACACGTCGCCAACGAAAGTTGATAAATATTGCTACGTAGCTGACATATCAGCGGTCAGAAGACGACAACGAGGAAGTGGTCTGCCGGTTGTGCGTGTTACCCTCCATCTTAGTCGATGTTATATGCATCAGTGTCCATATATATTCTGAATAGACACACCTCGTGTCTTTTTACGCAACAATATTATGCAGAAGTAACGCCACTGCAATCGTTCTTATGAATGGTTTATTTGGGGTGTGTTTCCTAAAGTTTGTCGGTTGCACGCGACATCGGTGCTTCGATTGTGGTTCTGCCTGTTAAATGGTTAGAATTCGATAATTCTAGAAAAATTACTGGTGACTCCCAGTTTACTTAATTACCTCTTTTTTCTAACTTTATCTTCAATAATTTCAACTTCCTTATATATATTCTCTGGTAACCTGCCGACACACACACAAGCACACGTATGAAAGAGGCGAGCAAATGTCGCGTTATCCTTGATCTTGAGTATCTGCAGGCGCATTTCTTAAAACACCCAATATATACTACAACACTTTTGTACCGCAATAGTGTGCCAGCAAGCTTGATATGCGAAGCATCCCTTGACAACAGATAGATCTGAAAGCGTGCAGCTATATGTGTGCATGAAATCATTTGTTTCATAAACAAGAAGAGGCATTTATTCGTTGGTGTAACCTAAAAGTGCTTTCCGTCTAATTTTTTTTTATCGTGGAACTGCAAACCGATACTCGCAACACGCGTTTTTTATTGCGGTCCATGGCGGTTCCGCCCTGTTTTTCCTCTAGCAATATGGCCGCCGGCGGCTTCACTTGTTCCTTTTGGCGGCGGCCCCATCGTGTACTACCCTTCATTCCCCTGGTCGCTGAGGCACACACCTCTAAACGTTAATGAGTACTTATGAAACGCTATGTTCGACTACTAATTTTAAAACAATAAAACAAATAAAATAAAGAAAATTTGTGTGCTTATTTAGTAGGAGTAAGCTTATTAGTAGCGCCTTCTTTACACGTGAATAAAACAGCTTTTGTCTAGGTCTAGAATACTTACGATAGCCCCGGCCCGCGTCGGCCAAGCTCCTTGTGCCGGTCCTTTGTACTGCCTACCAAGAGTATTTCCTGATGGGCGACAATACTTTTGAAATGAGCGATAGTGACGGCTCAAATGAAGTTGTCAAGGGCGCTTTCATGCATCGTAACCGAGGCACCGATGGCTTTCCCCCAAGAGGTCCTCCGAGGTAATGCCGCGTCGGAGATCATTTAAGCAAACTGATTTTTTTTTTTTTTTTAATGGCGGACTCTCGCCCGATTGAATTTTAGCTGTTCTCTGGTACACTTGTAGCTGAGCCAGGGAACTAGCTGCTATTCACCGATTGCTTACTGCTTTGTGGCTTGAAGGTGCTCGTTTCGAAGGAAATGAGCGGACGCGCGCATTCCCCAAGCCAAAAACGTGGTCTCTTGCTCGTCTGTCGTTTAGAGTATTTATTTAAGTCTGAAAGAGAATGTCCCTTCTTTTGAAAACTGTTTGCGAAGCTGTTCTAGTTGTCTCTTGAAAGCGATGGCACAATTTTATCTTTGTAATTTTTTAAATTGGTGACTATGTCGAGAAAACCAGCAATTTTTCAAAAGCACGGCCATTTCCGCTTCATTTAAGCTGATAGGTGGTGATGCAGCTTTTCAAACATGCTGTAACCAGCGTTATTTACAGAATTGCTGTCTCGAACAGTAGTGTAATGATTGTAGGGATTAACTAGTGTACATGTTGAGTAGTAAGGATATCCGAAATTCTTACCCCCGTATTCAGAAACGCTGCTTGACTCCAACTTGATTTGACATCGACTTCGATGCAGCACAAACACATTTAGAACGTGCTGTCTTTTCAGAAACGCTGCTTGGCTTGAACTTGACATCGACTTCGATGCAGCACAAACGCATTTCGGACGTGCTGTCTTTAGGCGATGCCAAGGTTGCACAAACGCAAAGACGCGTTCCAAACGCGCTGCATTGAAGGCGGTTGCAAGTCAAGTTCAAGTCAAGCAGCGTATCTGTATACGGGGGTTAATGCTTCATCCTAAATTCTGGGTAAAGAAAAGTAGTTGTTAAAGCTGTCGGGCTTATAGACAACAGACAAGCCTAGAGTC
Organism: Rhipicephalus microplus; assembly: GCF_043290135.1. NCBI lineage: Eukaryota > Metazoa > Arthropoda > Arachnida > Ixodida > Ixodidae > Rhipicephalus > Rhipicephalus microplus. The sequence continues at coordinate 11,904,773 of NC_134710.1, forward strand.
ATGCATTGGATCACACACACACTACCCATACATAGTGTTTGTGGGCATCATATGCCTGTTGTTTTTTCCGCATATGTCATCCCATGATAATGAATATGCAATGCTCATGGATTGAAACGCCACAGTGGCACTTTTAGTTGATATTAGGATGTGCAATCACTCAGGATAAATGCATGATTTCACTATGAATTGGCCCACTAGAGGTCATGTTGGATTTGATGTAGTGTCAAAGTTGCGCCTATCTGCAACTTTCAGCTACGGTGGGGCTGCCACACAGCAACCAGCAAAAGGCATGGTGCGGTTACAGAAGGAAAACTTTCCTGACGACGTGTGAGCCCTGCTTCGTCGTCCTCGTGTCCCACAACTTCTTGCGTTTACGAAACCTGGAGTATGATAGATTTTGTTGGTGCAAGGCTGTAGAACCTTTTGCTTCAACAATGGGCGAATAATACAAGAGAAATTACATGTGCTGTGGGCTGCAACGCTAAAACTTCAACATGAAAGGCGTCACAAGCGTGCTCGGTTTTCTTTTCGGCTGGCGACGAAAAAAGCAATGGGCTATCAAACTGTACATTGTGAAACTTGTCACAATTGTGGTTACCAGCGTGCACTTGAAATCGGCTGACTTTGGGTGGAACCGAATTGCTTGAATTTTATTTACCAAAACCACGACATGATGAAACATGCTGTAGCGCGAGGACCTCGGGATTAATTTTCGCAACTTAGGGTTCCTTAAAGTGCTCTTAAATTTAAGCTTATGGTTTTTGCTTTGCAATTAGCCCTATCGAAATTTCCCCACCGTGGCCGGCAATCGAGCCCATCGAACTCAGCATCACGGCACTTAGCGTACTGTGCTACCATGATTGGTAACCTCGAGTGAAAAGACACCCGCTATGGTGCTCTAGGGGCTAAGGCACTCGGATGTAAAGCCGCACGTCACAGGATCGATTCCCGGCCGCATTTTTGATGGAGGCAAAAATGCTTGAGGCCAGTGTGCTAAGATTTAGGTGCACGTTAAGGAACCCCAGGTAGTCAAAATTTCCGGAGCCCTCCACTACGTCGTCTCTTGTAAGCATATGATGGTTTAAATATGTTTAACCCCAACTATTAATATTAATATTAATGCTCAGACAAACAGTCGAGTGAGTGCTCTTGTTTTTTGTTTGGTCTACAATAACGCGGTTAATCCGCGTAATTCTCGTTATGCCGTGATCGAGCGCAAGCTTGTCTGGGGTGCTCAAATTTCAACAACATGATTGATATTTGTACTCTTGTGTCTGCGTCAACATACGCAAGTTTTCTCGACAACATTGATGCGAAGATGGAAGCATAGTAAACTGGTTGGCCGAGATGGCCTGCAGCGTTGCATATTCCTGTTAAATGTCCTAGCATCATACGTGGTTTCCAATCTCGCTCGTAGCTTGTAAGTCGACGCTATTTTGAATAAGTGGCACATCGGAGCATGGCTTTATTTGATTAGGAATTAGTTTGGACAATGAAACAACGCCACTACCGGTAAATGTCTTGGAATTCTCGATTAAAATGATGGGAGTGCTAAATAAACAATCGACAGCACAGGCGGCTCCGCCTTACCTGGCTGGGGTGCTGTTTACCGTTGGGAATATAGTTAGCCACGCGATCGTCGGACCGAGCGGATGAAAAAAATCTGCCGAATTTGAGGTACGCTGGATGCCCGATCTGGCAGCCCAGTATGACAGAACATCACCGAACCCGCTGCTGCACAAGCGCATAGGAAGTTGAATCCAGAGCAAGGTCATACCGCGTGTCCCGCACTTTATGCACTCGGTTATGAGCTGCAAGCAGCAGGAACCATGCAGTAAAAACACCTGCGGCAAAGGCTCCGTGCATGCGAGTGATCACTGCAATAACAGCCATTTTGGTTTTCTTGTGCCCCGCCTTATAGTCGCTGAAAGTTCCGAAAATGACTCAAAGGGGTTGAAACAGAAATATCTCAAGTTTTTTGTTTAAATGGCTTTTATTCAATCTGTGAGGGCCGTCAACTTAATTGCCAGGATCTTCTGAGCACCATTGGGTGTAATACATTGGTTGTTTTTGGAGCATCTTATGAAAGAATGCGTACTAACCAGGTTCACATACAGTTGTAGTAATCTTTCTTACCAAAAGATTAGGGGACCCTAAAGCTTTACCTTTAGGAGTTGACCGCGTTAGACGTCAGACTATGGTCAGGCGACGCTGCGAAAAACGTCGTTACCAGCGCCCCCATCGCCGCCCTGGCCAGAATTGGGTAGTGCAAAAATAGCCGTTCGCAAGCGAACGTGCATAGGCCCTCCTCTTTCGCTGGTGTTGAGGCGTGGTTCCCTGATAATGAAGGATCTGGCAAGCTTCTAACGTCAATTGAACGTCGCTTCAGAAAAGTGGGCAGCTCATCAAAGAGAACTGTGGGTCCAATGCAAAAAATGTTTTTTATTTTATTTCGGTGCGCTGCAGCTCGCAGTTTAAGTGCAAGCGAGTGTCGCATGATATAAAGTTCGAGGCAAGCGCTCAGACGTGCATTCTCTAATGCCTAAATGCGTTTTGAGCATACACATGATGCCAACTGGATGAAGCACATATGTGAGCAATGTATCTTACTATCAGTGAACTCGCTTTATCAGATGGCCCCGGGGATTATCGCCTTTGCAATGGCATTCTCCATCTATCTCTCTCTTCTTGTGCGTTGACCGTTCTATTACGCATCTTAGCTGTTGACCGTTACCTTTCGTTGGTACATACTGTGAATGGGGATACATGCATGTCTACTTTCTCGGTGCACAATGAAAGGCAAAACAGAGGCCTTCGAGATTGGCTTCAGCAGTCGCAGTGACCAACGCCACGAAAAACCTTATTATGTGGTCGCGACCAACATTTTGCGATTTATCTGTGTCATGTACATGTTAGCATTTGCTAGTTAAGGCCGAAATTTAGAGCCTTCAAAGCCTGCGTGCGCGACGCTGTGTAGTGGTGAACACTTTAGGTAATCGGTGGTCATGGCTTGTGCGATGTTTATCACCTGCATCACTAGTCTGCATTTAACACGGTGCGTACCACGTTCAGAGGCTTTGTTGAACTTCATATTAAAAGTTGCCACATCTTTCCGTCAAGGATTTCTAGTAATTGGAGATCTACATGACCAAACTTTCTCATCTGACTGGCCGTGAAGAACACGATTAATTCGCTTACCGACACATTCGCAACGGCCTGTATCGATTTCTCTCACAGTTAAGCCCGAAACATATGGAGCATTTTTTTTATGTTTTCCCGGCATTTAGTGTGCTGGCGTCACTCAGCCCCAACGCTACCGGTGATGGTGGCCGGAACGTTCACTTCTGGGGGATTCAGATATCTGCAGCGTCGGCGCAGACATCAGAAGCAAGTCGATGGATAGAGCCAATCAGCGCACGGCTACCGGGGACTTCTGCTACGTAACAGCAGCATTATAGCCACTATAGCAGCATTGCTGCTGCCACAATGGCTGCCACCAGTCTTGGATCTATTAAGTCGTCGCCGTACTCTGCGACCCGAAAATTTTCAACTGATGCTTGTATTTGACTTAGCTTGTTCCTCAGAAGCTTCGACCGAAAGCGGTCGGGATTTCTTAGAACCGTTTTCGAGTGCCATACTCAAGTTCGTCGATAGGGTTAGCAGTCCTGAGTGTATTGGCTGAATACGTGGCCTCAAAGATGTATAACTTCCAAGTTCAGGGGCAGTATATATAGCGTTTCTGGTTCTTCTTATTCTGAACAGCTGGCACTAGAAGGGAAAAAAAAAAACCTTTCCGTGTTACTATGATTTGTTTTTCTGGCCTTAGAATTGCAAATAAGACATGAAACCGAATTTCAGGATTATTTGTTGTTGCTGCATTGACGGACACTGCACACTGCTTTGCGAGGTCTTGGGTTCATTCTCATCGATACAATGTGCGACGCTGAGCTAGCGCTAGCCTTGGCACTCCTCGTATGGTTTGCCACCCTCTCTGGTGGCGTTGACTCAATGACGCCGAGGGAAGCGACGTCGAGAAAACGCTAACCAAAACGCTGTATATGTTTTGGGCTTTATGCTTTGCGACGGCTATGGGTATCTGTAAAAATGAAGTCTTACGTTCGTGGCAATGCAACAGTAGCGAGACTAAGCTCTTTCTTTGTAGAGCAGGGAGCTGTCGCGTCTGCTCTTTTCTTACCGTCATTGGTGAGTGAACCAGCAACCACTACATGATGGTTCGGCCGCGTGTCTGACTTGCGGAGAAAAAGTAGCTCTTTTTCGGAGTGTTCAGTGCACAAACACGTAATATTTAGCTTAATTGTTGTTGCCCCTGGCTGCGTAGCAAACTGTGCAAAGGAGTGGAGCTTTGCACTATCCAAAACTGTGACAACAGGTGGTGCTACGTGGCTGTAGAACTCCAGAGTCTGACGTCTTTAGCAACATCCTCTTCTTAGTGCGTACTTCCAACACTTATTACATGAAACCTTCTCGAATTTGCTATGCACCCACTACGTGGCCTTAAGGGAATAGGCACAGTAGCGTGTGTGCCTTTTGTAGTGGGGTATTGGCTTTCAACTACGGAGCCATTATGATAATCACATATTCTGACACCCAGCTCTTTAAAGGGCCACTCACCAGGTTTGATAATTTTGAGCTAACAAGCGCAATGCGTAGACGAGGCGTTCATGATCATGTCTGCCAAAATTTGCAACGCTATGCGCCGCGGAAATGGGTCAAATTTTCAAGATGAAAGCTGCTTGCCCTCCTCTCTACCTGCACACGCGTAGCGAATGAGGGCATGACGTGGGTGTAGGAATGGGCCTATGTACACAGCACTGCGGTCACGTTGGTCCTCTACGTAGACGACTCTGCTCTGACGTTGTCAACAGTATACCACGTGACATGGCAAAAATTATTTTACACAACATGCGTAGTTTATGTATTTGTTGCTTTAAGAGATGAGTAAAACTTGAAATAAATAATGAGACGCAATGAAAATTGTGCACGTTTTTCTTAAATTTTTTTTCCCCGTGAAATGATACGAGATGCGGGGCTAATGTGCCAGCGTTTCTCATGCGTTCGGGTTCCCACGGTCAATTGAGCAGACGACCGCTGTGGAACGCTCCTACGCGTTTGCGCAGTCATTGTGCTCATCTACTCCAGCGCGTCTAAGCCAGCGTTTTTAAACAATCCCGCAGAAACAGGCAGAAGGCCACAAAATAAAGCTGGTCAACAAAGCAACACCGCTCGCGTGCACGGGGGCTGGGCTTGTTCGGGCACGTCATGTGAACGTCACCTCTTGGTCGGTTGCCAAAGAGGGTGGTGAAGAGGTTTGGCTTGCGAAGGTTACGCGGAGGAGCGGAGAGGGTTTTGAACTCGTCTCCTCTCACCCTCGTTTCGTGCCACTTCAAAAATTCTGTTTTCTCCGCTCGTAATGAGCCGATTCGAGAAATTTTTGTGGCAAAACGTTCCTCATCGAGCACCCAACAACTTTCACTGTGTAACTAAAATTTGGTATGAGGCCTGGTGAGTGGCCCTTTAAGGCTATTGCATTCGTATTAGTTGCAGAGTGCCCATAGTTACTTCTAGCAGTTTTATGAAAGTGCCTAATTAGCTGAAGCTGTTTTCGTCTAAATGAGAGAGTCACAAGTGGGCACATACATTTTGAAAAGCAAGTGGACTTACTAAAGATCCCAACTAAGTCCCTTTTCGCAGACCGAGACGGTGTCGAGTTCTATGGCACATAGTGCAATCTGTTTTTTTTTTTTTTACCTCGCCTGTCATAGGTACATGACTCCCATAAGATTTTCATGACAGACTTTCTCGATTTGCTGCCTTGAGAAGCTTAGTAGCTATGGTGCTCAGCTGCTGGCACAAAAAATATGAGTTCGATCCCTTCAGCGGCAGTCAGATTTTAAAATGCTTGGAGCCAGTATATGGTGCGATGTGAGGGCACGTTAAAGATCCCCGGATCGTTGAAATTTGGTGCAGTTCTCCACTATGGCGTCTCTCTTATCCCAAACCCTAGCAATGTTACCTGAACTGTTTTTACTACCTGGTTTCATTAACAGGAGCATTCAAATTGTATAGGAGTGTCTCGGAAATAGGCTGCATACTACACTTGAATAAAAAGCTTCCTATTACCTGAACCCTTCACATTGTGTAAAAAAGAGCAACATTGTGTAGCTGCAGTGAGGATGCCATTTTGTTCTCGGAACACCTCGGGTTTGAGTTCTCAAAAGCAGCACATTCGTCATCAGCCTCTTGTACGCCCTCTGCAGGCCTTTCTCCAATTTACCGTATCTGTGGTTTCCATTTTATGCCTGAGAGCCTAATTTTTGGCTACATTTCCCATCTCTGGTATCTATTCCGTTGCCACAGCTGATCCGCCATGGTGGTCTAGCGGTTATGGTGCTCAACTGCTGACCCCGTTGGTCATGAAATCAAATTCTGCCCACAATGGTATCATTTTCTATGGAAGCCAAAATATGTGAGGCCCGTGTAACTAGATTTAGGTGCATGTGAGAAAACTCCAGCTGGTCAGAATTTCTGGAGCCCTCCACTATGGCGTCTCTCATGTGGTTTTGGGACGTCGAACCCCGTCAGTTATTATTGCTACCATCAGTTATCTATCTTTCATATTATGTAACCTGCCCATATCTGCTCTTAATGCTGGAATTTTGGCGACGGCATTTATTCCCTGCCTTCCAATTTCTTCATTTTACTCCTGCCATTTTTGTTTCATTGCGCACTGTGTGGTTCTTCTCGAGGTTCTTTGCCACGTTTTTGCTTGATATGTTAATACTTGCAGTGTATTGTGGTTGTGCACTTTTGCTTTAGGGACAGTGGTGAATAGCGCATCATGATTTGGGAATGTCTGCCATAACCACTCCAGGCCAGTTTTATACTTGGATTAGTTTCCATTTTGTAAGTGAGCCTTAATAAATGAGCCCGTAAAGTTCCCTTCATTTATTCGTAGCGAGGGTCACATTCTGGTAGGCGTGAGGCCTTCAGGTAGTATGCAAGCGATTATTGGTGAGCTGCAGGGGTGGAACAGCCGCGCCATTTGTACCACTGTGCGCCAAATTTGTTTACCAGTGCCATCCTACGCCAAACTACCACTGCCACGTCAAACTCACCTATCAGTGCCGTACTGCGCCGTAGCACCAGAATTTAGCCACGAAGTGCGAAAGCCATCAAGCGTCGTGCCCGGAAATGTGGCTGAAACATTGTCTTCTTGGTTTCATAGAAACAGTTATAGTTTTCGTTTTATAAAGGCTATGATCGCTCCAGGAGCAGCCTTGCACTTTGATTCTAAGGTGTGGTCGTGATCTCTATGCGTGCGCGATCATGGCAGGCATCAACGTGAATATCTCAGAAACTCTTCTACAGTGCTGCGCTCTCAATGCGAAGAGACTGGGAGAAGACCATTTCTTCTCTCAGGCAAGGCTCTATTATCTTACACCAGCGTTGTGTAGTGTAACACGATATCAGATCTGAGAGAGTTACAATTTGTTGCTACTTATCATTTGAGCCTTACAATTTGTTGCTATTATACTCATTGCTTAGCCATTATGGTGTTTTTTTTTATAACATGATGGCAGCGTCCGCAAAAGATATCAAGGAGCTGAGTGTCTTTCAGGACCCCGTTTTGGGTAATAAAGTTTCATCATCACCATCATGGCAGCAACAGTGCTCAAACAAAGGGGGGTGGTGTCCGGTTCCTGGAAAAGCCTAGCAAAAACAGGTGCACATGACTGCTTATTGAGCGTATGTATGTATGCTCGTTGATTTGGCTGCTGTGATTCACGCTTATTGACTAGATGGTTCACTCTCGCGCGTTAAGGTAAAAAAAAAGGAAAAAAAACGTGGGTGGCTGCACATAACCAAACATGTCACAATCGCACAATAAAGGGTGAAACAATGAATGCGATAGCATAAATTGTAATGGTATAAAAAGGTGAGGCTGGCAGCTAACTCTTTTGATTCGATCTGATGTAACTGTATGAAACTCTGGGGTACGAGAATACGGCTGCTTCGAGGAGAGCAACACTTTTTGTGTAGTTTCTTTGTGATCATTGTGCAGCACGTGGAAGTGTATACAATACGAGTCGCCGTTGATGGCTGCCGATTTAGCGTGCGCGCTAGTGATCTCGACCATGCCCTTAGAAACAAATTCGTAGTTTTTGCTCAAACGACACCTGTCCCCCTCCCTCGTTTTTTTTTTAATTCTCTTTGCAAGACGGGTGGAGTTCTTCCTTTCTGCTTAAACTACAGGCCTCTTGGTCGGGCTCATTGGATGTTATTGCACACACCCTCCGAGCGGCGGAGATGGGCCCCACTGTTTCATCTCTGCTTCAACTGCATTCGTCACCCCCGCTCGCGTGCTTTTATTCGTGGATAGAAGATGCGATGCGTTGGGGTATGTTATCAATTTGAAGTATTTATACGGGACATGACGGCAATGGCGAAAATTTGGCTGATCCCACGTATGGTATGAATCGATATGCGAAGCACGAATGAGGACGGTTGATATGTCACTCCGAAATCAGCACAATGTTATAAGGCAGACGTAAATTATACCGGACATGATTTCCATGTCATGATTATCATTTTTGGACGTGTCGTTTACCTTCGTTGTCTATTCACGTGACGTGATATCATATTTGGTAAATGTGAAGATAGCGAAGCGGCCGCGAGCATGCTATGAGCCTGGAATGTAGTCATGTTTTACATGACATGCTTGTTATGATTATCTTCTTTGGACGCGCCATTTAGCTTTGCCATTCATTCACCTCGCGTAATACCAAATTTGGTATATGTGGAACTAGCGAAATGGCCGCGAGTGCATCATGAGCGTGGCATGTAGTCATGTTCTTGCATGACATGCATCTCATGATTGAGCGTGGCATGTAGTCATGGCTTACATGTCATGCATGTCATAATTTCCATGTGTGGGTCTGTCAATTATGTTTGCCATGCAGTCGTGTCATACCATACCAGTTTTGCGACATGTCACGTTAATGAAACCAATGCAAGAGCAGCAAGACCATGAAATGTAAATCATGACATTTATGCCATGATTTACATGATTTCCTCTCTTCCTCTCTCCATCTTTCAAACTCCCTAATCCCTGTCTCCAGTGTTGGGTAGCATACCAGTCTCTCTAGAGAGAGAGAGAGAGAAAGAAAGAGAATACCAGGAAGGTAGAGAGTTTAGCAGTCCCTTAGATTGGTTAATATCCCTGCCTTTCTTTCCCCTCTTGTTCCTGTTGGAATTACATGCGGTGACATGGCAAGGGTGTGATCCCCCTCTGTTAACGTGGATCCTCCTCGCTGAACCATTTAATGTGACACAATGGAGTTTTGCCAAGATTAAACAGCTCTGCTGGTTAAAAGTGTTGTAGGGGTTAAGCAATCTGTCTTGCCATTACAGCTTTGGTCCTCGGGGCCCACCACCACGATTTCGGGGTCCACCTCCGCCAGGCATGATGGGGCGTCGGGGTCCACCCCCAATGATGCGGCCTATGATGGGGAGGCCTCCTCCACCTGGTTACCGGCCCCCTTTTGACCCGAGCTTCCCACCGCCACCCAACATGGGTCCACCTCCACCAATGAGCATGGGACCACCACCAGGCATGGTGAGTGTGTGTGTCCTGATCAGGGCATTACAACTTAAGTACCTTTATTGCAGGACTGGCTATAGCGCGTTGTCTTGTGACTCCTATTGATCTTTCCATTTAGTTCTTTGTACAATAAAGGCTCATTCGAGGACTGAAGGATTCTAAAGGCAAAAAGTGGGGCACTGCGAAACGGGACCAGACAAGAGAATGATGACACTGGCACACATTCTCTTTTCTAGACCGTGTATTGTACTGCACCCCACCTTTTGCATTTAAAATTAATCATTACCGTCTGGCCTAAATAGTTTTGCTACAATACTCCGAAGTAGTTTGTAATAGAGCTGTGCGAATAGCAACATTTTGGTTGCGGAGCGAATTCGTATAGGAAAGTTTGCAAGTTTTTTCAGCGCGCGAACATAGAAAGAAAGGACAGGGTAGACAAAAAAAGCGCTGACTTCCAAATAACTTTATTTCACAGACTAGCAAGAATATGTATGCCTAAAAAAGGTTGATTACAGAACACGAAGATAAAATACAAGCTTAATTAATGCGCCAGTATCAAAGCACGTGTGACGGGTCCTCTATTGCCTCAGAGCCCAGCCGGGTACAGTGAAAGCTCGTTAATTCACACCTCATTAATTCGAAATTTTGGATAATTTGAAATGGTCGTCGCAGTCCGGTCCGCAGTGCATAGGAGACCATGTGTAAAACGATTCGTTAATTCGAACAGAAATTGCTGCCTCTACGGATAATTCGAAGCGCGCGCCGCCGAGCGTCATCATCGTCAAACACTAGTGGAAGCTTTTACGGTCGAACGATAGGTGGCACGACCAGTTTTTTCGAGCTTCAAGTGGCCTCCAAGCAAAGTGTGGCCCCCCAAATCCAGGGAGCAATTTTTTTTTTTTTTTTCCGTAGCCCTCCCGCTATCTTAGCGCCTGGCGCCACTTGTACGCGGGACCCACGGGACGCTGAGGAGTCGGCGGAGTAGTCCTAGCAGTCCTAGGCCGCTCCTCGCAGCGTCACTTTGTTCCTCAAGCACGTTCGTTCACGCCGTCAAGTCGTCTTATTCCGCATCGAAGTTGCAAGATGCCGCGGGGAAACTACTGCGCGAAGACTGTCAAGGAGAAGGTGGAGATTTTGCGAAAGGTTGACCGAGGGAACTCGAGCAAATAGGAAATTGCGAGGAAGCACGGCATACCTCCGAGCACGTTGTCAACCTACATTTGCAACAGGACGGCCATTGAAAACACCTATGAAGCTGAGGACTTTGGCGCCAGTCGAAAAAGGCTAACGACAGCGAAGTTCCCGGAACTGGAGTCGGCTTTGATTATCTGGGTTAAAGAAATGAGAGCCCAGAGTATCGCATTGAGCGGCCCTATCATCGTGGCCAAGGCAGCCGATTTCGCCCTGTGCTTGAACATTGAAGACTTTGTCGCCTCCGAGGGATGGTTTCATCGTTTCAGGGAGCGGCACAATCCCGTATTCCGCACGTTATCCGGCGAGTCAAAGGAAGTGGACGCCGAAACATGCGCTACTTGGAGAAGCGACAACCTGCAGCAGTACTTGGAGAGCTACTCACCACAGGATGTGTTTAACGCTGGCGAGACAGCGTTCTTTTTCAAGTTGCAGCCAGACAAGACGATCACCTACAAGGGAGACAGCTGTGCCGGCTGGAAGTGCGCAGGATAGTTGTGACGTGCCAGTGGCGCGGGATAGGAGCTCATGCCAGTGGCATTGCGCGACACTCTTCGGGGCGTACGTTTTGCCGATTATGTTGAAGTTGACACCGGTGCATCGGTGTGTGGTGCCCTGACTGATGAGGACATTATCGCTCAAGTAGCCGGTGCGCAGCCTGATGCTGAAGAGCCAGAAAGTGAGGAAGACGAAAATGACGAAGTGCCTGTGCGCCCGTCAGCTTCTGCGGTGATGGAGGCACTTAATGTGGCGCGTCTCTTCTTCAGCTTTGAAGAGGGTGAAGAGGATTCTCTGCGCAGCGTCCGCGCGCTGGAACAGAGAGCCGCAGCTGTGGCATTCAGAGAAAAGAAGCAGATGGTCATCACTGACTTTTTTGGCCAATAAATATTTTTCGTGCCCCCACCCCCGAAATCCACCCATTTTTGCTCACTTTCATTATTTTGAATTTTGTTTAATTCGAAATTGCTCAGCGTTCCCGTGGAATTCGAATTAACGAGCCTTTACTGTAATCACGTTCTGCCTGTGATGAAGCAAGAGATGAGGTGCCTACGCATTCATCACCTAGCGAGTGTACTTTTTTGGCTTCAATAATTTCTCGGGTAAGCTGATTCCTATGCCTTGCCAATATAGAGCACTGATCAAAGAGGGGGGTGCACCGACAATCTTGGCAATGGATGCCAGGGTGCCCTTGTACCACATTGTGCACATTGTTTCGGTGTTCTCAGGGGCGGTCATTTATGCACCTGCCGATTTGGCCGACATAGACGCACTCACATGTCAGTGGAATCCAGTAGACGACTCCCACTGCGCGTGCGACGTAATGTAACCTGTGCGCAACAGAGCACGGGGCAAAGTTTGCACGAGGTGTAGTAACCCATTTGCAAAGTTTCTGCAATTGTTCCGGTGCAGAAAAAACCACAAGAACGTTGGCGGCTCGAGCAATCTTTTTTAGCCTGTGTGAGACATCGGGCACATAAAACAGTACGACAGGCCAACTCTTTTTGGCTCTGTTGCGCTTATCCGGTTTGTCGCCTCGCTTCACGACAGTAACCAGCTTTTCTGCCACCGAAACGAGAAGATGTGCGGGGTCAGATGCTCCACTTGTAGAGCAAAACTGAGGTGTACCATGTGGGGGCAGGACTTCTTTACGGCGTTGGCAAGGCAGAGGTTATCAATGCTCCGCTTGACCAATTTTTAGTGAGCTGAGCTAAAAGGCAAAAGTGGCTTGCCGCTTCTTGGTTCATACATCCAGCAAACGTGCGAGGATCCTATCAAAAGCTTCAAATCTAAAAATTTCAGGTCGTTATCAGTGGGTGATTCATACGTTCGAACGAGTGGTTTCAGGCACTCTCGGAAACCAGTCAAAACGTCAGAAGTAAAGGGCTCGAATTTTCGACTATCACATTTCAGCAACACTAAATAATTGTCAACAAAACGGCAAACTATAAAAACTATAGAGTTGTCAAGCTTGTTTGACAAGACACGATCATGATGTGCTAGAAATATGTCACTGAGAAAACATGAACCATTATGTACTCCACTTTTTTTGTAGGTAGTTTTTGTCATCCCATGGTACAAAGGTGGCCTTCAAATAAAAACTGAGTAATTCTACCAGGCTGCTGTTATGGATTCCAGTGCTTTCGAGATGTAAGCCTTCGAACAAAGTTATCAATACAGGAAGCACTGTCGTGTACCTAAAGGCACATTCCTTGTCACTTCTGCCGGCTGACAGAGAAGGTGGACTTGCGGTTCTTCGTCGTTCAATGTTCAAGGTGAAAGCTGTACAGACAATGAAGTCTGTTTTCAATCAGAAAGATAAGATTTGTCTGGTTAAGCTTAAGAAGCCTGCGAAAACTCTTACCGGGGCCCTGGGATTTCAAAAGCTTTCAGAGGCGATAGATAGTTCCAAAAAGCTTAGCCTTGACCTGTTTTTTTCAGCGAAAACCCACAAAATTGACAGCCCATTGTGGGTCATAGTAACAGAAAGGGGGACCTGGCAAAAGTCGGTAGCACTTTTCTTGCAGGAAAAGCTCAAAAATATAAGAATAGACGACCCCTTTTTTGGTCAAAAACTCTGGCGCTGTCATTGACACTCTTGGGCAAACTAACACTCTATAGGCAGTGTCTGTGGATATAAAGGACTTATTTCACTCTTTACCGCATGACCAACTACTTAAATGTGTAGAGGAATCCATAGAAAGCTTCGAATCATCAGCGTTTCAAACGCGTACCGGAATCCATAACAGCAGCCTGTTAGAATTAGTTTTTATTTGAAGGCCACCTTTGTATCACGGGATGAAAAAAACTACCTACAAAAAAGTGGAGTATGTATTGATTGATGTTTGGCACTCATTCTCAGTGACATATTTCTAGCATATCATGATCGTGTCTTGTCAAACAAGCTTGACAATTTTGTTGACAATTATTTGGTGTTGCTGAAATGAGATAGTTGAATATTCCAGGCCTTTTCTTCTGACGTTTTAACTGTTTTCCGAGAGTGCCTAGTGCCTGAAACCACTTGTTCGAACGTATGAATCACCCACTGATAACAACCTGAAATATTTAGATTTCAAGCTTTTGCTAGGGTCCTCGCATGTTTGCTGAATGTATGAACCAAGAAGCGGCAAGCCACTTTTGCCTTTCAGCTCAGCTCACTAAAAATTGGTCAAGCGGAGCATTGATAACCTCTGCCTTGCCAACGCCTTAAAGAAGTCCTGCCCCCACATGGTACACCAAAGCTGGTTACCCCGTGCATGTTCTCGTTTCGGTGGCAGAAAAGCTGGTCACTGTCGTGAAGCAAGGCGACAAACCGGATAAGCGAAACAGTGTCAGAAAGAGCCGACCTTACGTGCACGACGTCTCACACAGGCTAAAAAAAGATTGCTCGAGACGCCAACGTTCTTGTGGTTTTTTCTGCATCGGAAAAATTGCAGAGGCTTTGCGAACGGGTCAATGCACCTCGTGCAAATTCTGCCTTGTGCTCTGTCGTGCACAAGACACGCTACGTTCCATGCGCAGTGGGAGTCGTATACTTGATTCCACTGACGTGTGGGTGCATCTACGTCGGCCAAACCGGCAGGTGCATAAATGACTGCCTCCGAAAACACCGAAACAATGTGCACAGTGTGGTACAAGAGCACCTTAGCATTCATTGCCCAAATTGTGGGTGCACCTCCCTCTTTGATCAGTGCTCTATATTGGCAAGGCATAGGAATCAGCTTACCCGAAAAATTATTGAAGCTGAAAAAGTACACTCGCTAGGTGATAAATGCGTAAGCACCTCACTGGTTGCTTTACCACAGGCAGAACGTGATTACCTGGCTGGGCTTTGAGGCAATAAAGGACCCCTCACACGTGCTTTGATACTGACACATTGATTAGGCTTGTATTTTATCTTAATGTTCTGTAATCAACCTTTGCCCCTCTGTGAAATAAAGTTATCTGAAAGTCGGCGCTCTTTCTGTCTACCCTGTCCTTTTTTTCTATGTTCGCGCGCTGAAAAAACTGCAAATCTGACAACGCACCAACTAGCCTAAGCTTCCACTCTCGTATATGAAGTGTGAGTGCGAATTGAATCGAATAATTTTTCAATACTTCAAAGTGAAATTGCAGAAAAAAATATTGGCAGTGATTCCTAAGGATATTTTTTTATAAAATAGCAATATGAAAATGTTTCCTTTGGCTAGGTTGATAAGCATGGTAGGAGAGGTGTTTCATAGTGGTTATATCAAGAATGAGTCGGTGCAGAGGCCGAATTGTGTTTATGTACAGTACGGTCTACTGTTAAAGGGAACACTACAATTAACAACGTTCATATTGCAGGCCCCCTAACAGCAAGTGGACAAGGAAACAATGTTGATACATGGCACTGGTGTGACAAAAGAAGTCAGAACTGTCATTCATCGGCAGATTTATGTAAATCTAAAGTCATTATGCTTCTGCAAGAGAGTGAAATCTAAACATGTTGTGCACGGAAGTGTTCCCTTTACCAGTGGCCCCGTCTGTACATGATTTGGTGCAAGAGAAGTGTTGCTGACAACACTTTACTCATGAAAGGCAGAGTCGTTATTTTCTCAGGCTCTTCTCCTCGTCCAACATCTGTGCAAGCCCAACTGACATAGACTGGGGTGGGCTTACTTCAACTGCCCAATTCGAAATTGTTTCGTAAATGTCAATAAATAAGAATATCTGAAATTTTTTATGCTAAAAACCTTCGGCGTCTAAGCTTTCGGATTTCTGGCCAGAATTTCGGGTCCAAAACGGCATTGATTGAGCCCCCACCTCGGCCACATCTGTCATCGCCATGTTGAAACCAGTATTTTCTTGAGTCAATAAATTTGAGATCATTGCAGAGCCTGTAAGGCGGCTTTGTCGCAATACGAGAATACAATGGGCTGAAGCATCTTGCCGCACATATCTGCCTGTGGCGATGACAATGAATCGGTGCAAGGACACTTGGCCTGGACAAGGACGAAAAAGACATTCTTTTTGCAGCTACAGTCAAATCCCGGCACAACGAAGTCCGCTTCAACGAAATTTCCGCCACAACGAAGGTTTTTCCATTCCCCGTCGATGTCCCATAGGGTATAATGCTTCGAAATTCCCTCCAATACGAACTACTTCACGGCAGCATTTCCACTTCAACGAAGTTTTTTGCGGGACAGGCACGAGCAAAATTATTCAAATTACAGCTTATTGAAATTCTCAAAAGTGTTTTAATGCCTTGACAAACCATGGACCTTAATAACATTTAAAAAAACACACACACAAGATCTTGCTCAGAGCGTGCATACTGGGCGCGACGGTGACTCGCTGCGCAATGTAAACAACACAAAGCCGCCATACATACTGCGATAGTGATGGCGATGCAATCAATGCAACGCGCTCTCATGTAGATTCAGAAGAAACGTCGGAAACGTTTTGAATCGTGTCTGTGTACAAACAACACGCATTAATTTGATTTTTATAGTATTTTTAATCATTTTTATAACGTTTGTGAGAATGGTTTCAATGTCAGGAATTTCCAATTTATGTGTACGTACGTACGTACAAAATTGGATATGCGAGGCAAATCCTGGTAGAGTGCGACGATGCGTTCGGACGACGGCTTCTGCGTTCGGACGACGGCTTCCGCTTCCGGCGGCTTGACTAGGGCTAGCTTCTTCACAACGAGCGATCGCACACTTTGGTCATTGTTTGATTGTTTCCCGAAGGTGCAGTAACGCGATCGACGATGGCCCAGCCGGCGAAAAAGCGCAAGTTTTTGTCGCTCGAAGACAAGGCTCGCATCATCGCACAGGCTGAAGCTGGAAAGAAGAAGGCACTCATCGCTGAAGAGTTCGGGATTGCGGCGAGCTCTCTGTCAACCGTATTGAAAAGCAAGGACGCGATAGGCAAAGCTCTAGCTTCAGGGACGTCCGCTAAGCATAAGAAGGTGACCCAGCCAGTGCACGAAGCCTTAGACAAGGCTGTTTACACCTGGTTCGTGGAGACGCGGGCCAAGAAAATTGCCCTTAGCGGCGATATTGTGCGGCAGAAGGCGCTGGATTTTGCCTGCATGCTCGTCATTGATGATTTCAAGGCCAGCGTAGGTTGGCTAAACAGACTTAAATCCCGCCACAGCATCATCGGCAAAGTGTTGTGTGGTGAAGCCGCTTCGACGGATAAAGACGGTGCCGCCGCGTGGATGTCGGCCAGCCTTGGAAGCATCCTTAAGGACTACGCATCATCGGACATATACAATGCCGATGAGACCGGTCTATTCTACGACATGTTACCGAACAAGACCCTGGATTTTAAGGGGCTGCGCTGTCAAGGAGGTAAACACAGCAAGAAAAGGATCACCGTGCTACTGTGCGCCAATATGGACGGATCAGATTAGCGACCGCTTTTGGTCATTGGCAAAAGCGCAAAACCGCGCTGCTTCAAAGGAAATCGGCGCCTTCCAGTGAAGTACGTGGCCAACAGCCGGGCGTGGATGACCCGTGCAATTTTTGGAGAGTGGGTCGAGGAATTCGACCGGCACATGGGCAGGCAAGGCCGCAAGGTTTGTCTGCTTTTAGACAATTGTTCCGCACATTCCATTGAGGACACGGAGCTCGAGAACGTGCAGCTCAAGTTTTTGCCACCGAACTGCACGTCCATCATTCAACCGCTCGACCAAGGGGTCATCCAAAGCGTCAAGTGCGCGTACCGCAAGCGCCTTATCCAAAGGCTGATTTTGAACACTCGGTTGGGTCGCGAAACGAAAATCGACTTGTTCATGGCGCTCCAAATTATCGCTGCTTCGTGGTGCGAGACGGGGAGCGCCGTAGTCGCAAACTGCTTTCGCCATGCCGGATTCGCAGTACAGTGCGCCGAGACTTCCGATTCTGCGATTGAAGCTTACGATGGCGACGCAGACCGCGATGAGGACAGGTTGCTGGACCAGGACGAAGAAATCGCAGTCGCTTGGGCAGACCTGCAGGAAAGTGATGTGCCCGCCGACGTACATATCAGCGAGTTCTTGCAAGCCGACTCTTGCTTGATGGTGCGCGAAGAAATGACGGACGCAGACATCATAAAGAGCGTCCAGGAAGATGGTGTTTCGTCGGACGATGATGACACAATCGCGCAACGTGATCCCGCACTACCACTGACTTCACAGGTGCTGGACGCATTCGATATCATCAGGCGTTGCATCGGGTTGCAGGACGACGATGAAGCAATGGCTCTACTGGCAGCGTGCGAAAGTCGTGTTGTGCCATCGCTTGGCAAGAAGCGGAAACAGGCGAAGTTGAGCGATTTTTGGCATTAAAGCTTGTTCTTTTGCTTCAGCAAGTCCCGTGTCACGTATGTATTTCATCATATCGCGACAACGAATTTCCGCAATAACGAAATTTCGCGCCCGCCCCGTCAATTTCGTTGTAGCGGGATTCAACTGTACTGACAAAGCTGAATTGTTGGTCGATCTCCGTTTGATCGTCGAACCCATGTCGTCACACTGGTCGAAGTGCTGGGTAAGCTTCATGCTTGGCACACCTTCGCGGAGCCAACCATTGATTCTGGAATCCTCGCCACGCGTCGAAACACTGGTCCACTATTTCAGTTGACGTCTACTAGGCCTGGCGCCTGAGCTCAATCTCCTGCCGGCAGGTTCCAGCCATCGTCCTTGAACCACCATGGCCACTGCAGCTCTATAACACTTAGGAATGTAGAATCCTATGATTCCTGAACGCTGTCATGGTGAAGCCTATGAAGATCCTCAAAAATTTGCTGAACTGGTTCAGATGCTCTGTGAAGTATAATCAGTGGGCCACCTCAGATGCCATAATTTCTATTGTTTATCTATCTGCAAGACAATGCCCAGACATGCTTCATGAATCAGGAAAGAAGCTTGGTTATGCGGGATGATTTCCTCACCCAGCCTCTTAAAACATTTACTAGTTTAACAGAAAAGAAAAAAACGCAACCTTTAGTGGAAGCTCAAATACAAAAACCAAGCGAGTGTTTATATGTTGGCCGAGTACATGGCCCGTCTTTTTCTCAGGGCAGATCCTGAGATGCCAGAAGACGGGAAGTTATGGTATTTCATGCGAGGATGAAGGAGCAGCTGTTTGCTGAGCTTTTGAGACATCCACCAACAAAAGTAGCTGAGTTCACCAGAAAACCCACAGCTACGGTAACGCTACCACCAGCATAACATGTTCAACTCTGTAGTGATACTCCTCTTATGGCTGCAAGTAATGACAAGTATTTGTGGGAAGTGATCCGAGAGATTCTGTGAAAGGAGCTTCGTCAGCTCGGTTTGATTCCACCACCAGAACTAAAGCCAATGTCGTCTTTTGTCACTGAAATCCGGGAAGAGGTTCGTCAAGCTTTTTATACAACAGGCTATGGTGACAATGATGCGTGGTTGCGTGCGTCGAGAGGTGTTATCACTTAGTACCATTCACGTATCACTTAGTGCCATATGCACAGGCTTTACAAGATAGGTGGTGCGGAGAGGTTTCTTGGCTCCTACGCCACACTCTTGTAAGGGGTGCCTCATAAGGTGGTCGCAAACGGTGGCGCAGCGCGTTTTTGTTGTCTCTTAAAAGCTTGGAATACACTTTACGCTATGCCAACCGCGCAGCTGAGCAGATAAAGAAGCAGACGTAGTACAAAAAGTCACAGTAGTAATATGCTAAATTGTTTTTTTTATTCGTCATGAGTGTGATCGTTTTTTTTTTTTTTCAATTGTTTCCGGTGAACCTAGTTCTCAAAACCTTTTCTTTTTTTAATATTGTTTCACATGTTTTTTACAAGGGCTGGATAAGCCACATGGTATATAAAAAGGTAGTGTACTTCATACCTGGCGATAATATTTTCACATGCTTTCTTCGAAGTCCGTTCAAGTGATGTGTGTATTATAATGGCGAATTCCACCCGTCGAGCGGGAGCGAGTTTTCTTGCTCCAAAGCTGACAATCCGCGTTTTACTGGTAGATTCGGAGCAAGTTCGCATTTTACACTGGTAGATTCCGAGCAATCCACTCTGCGACAGAGCGTTCTGCGTGCTCCGTCTTGCAGAGACAGATTTCGCCGGAACTTTGAGTATGCGTTGCCGTCATTTCTGGTACAGTCGGACAGCTGGGTTACCCTCAGCATTTTTTGAGGTGGTCTAGTAAGCCCGTGCTTCTGTTTACATTCCTAAAACTGGAAAGCTCCCTGCTTTCCGCAACACTGCGTGGTCGGAATGCGTGCTTTGCAGTGGCGATACAGTTGTCATTGAAACATCGAGAGCAGAAAAGAAAATAGTTTCAGGTACAGCTTCACTAATGTATGCGTAAAAAACTTCCAGAGACCTCACGCAGGCGTTGCGTGTCCCACTTGGAGATCTCGTTTGGCACACTCCGAGTGCTTGCTCCAATATTTCGGCGGCCACTCCTGATCTACCAGTGGAATTCGCCATTAGCCAATTAAAATATGCACGTGTGCCCCCACGTTGCTAAAGATTTGTTTTTTTCAAGCTCCTAGGACGACATATTAAATGCTGTTAACTGCTCCAAAGCAAGGTTCATCTGCTCCAAAATTGAAATTTTGCTGCCCCAAAAACTGCTTCCAATTCAGTCTCAGCCGTCTCACCCCTGCAGATTAGGCAAGAGCGATCCCGTCCGGATCTACGCGCTTCATTTGGGATCTGGTCGAGCGCTCTAGATCTGCGATTGGAATTCAACATACTAAGTGGCCGCAAACGCTCTTGAGACCATGACATGTAAGTCATGTTGTACATGACAAGTTCGTCATGTTTGCTCATTAGGATCTGTCTTATGTTTTTATACACTCTTGTAGAGTCAGACGTCCGACACTGGAGTTTTGCAGACAGTAGCGCCACCTGCCGGAGCAGTTTTGGGTAGTGCAAAGTCTGACTCTCTTGCACAGTTTACTGCGCAATTAGGCACAACAAGTGACCACGAAGCAATGATTTAGCCAAATATTAGGTGTTGGTGCATGTAACACTCTTAAAGAGAGGTTCGAATTACTCTCCACGAGTCAGACGGATGCACAACTGAACCGTTTTGAAGTGCTTGTTGAATCGCTCGCCAGAACGACGGCAAAAAGAAGAGCAGACGCAACAGCCCCGCATGCTGTGAATAACGGCCACGGACGTAAAGCACTTCAGTTTTAGAGATTTCCATAGCTGTCGCACGCACCAGAATGGCGAGAGCGTTGGATACAGGCTGTTCAAACATGTTGGATAAGCGAATTACTTGCGTTCTTCATAGCCAGTCATATGAGAAAGTGTGGTAAAGTAGGTCTCCTGCTACTGTTTTCAGTATCCTTGACGGAGAACCGTGGCAACTTTTACCATGAAGCTCTGGCTGCGGTGCAAGGGGTGCAACATTTAAATGCAGACTGGTGACGCTTGCAATGAACATCGCGCATTCCATGAGTCAAGACTACCCACTATATGAACTGGTCGTCACCACACAGCACTATGCACGTATGCATTGAAGGCCGAAAGTTCCTGCTTTTATGATTTTTATGTTGTGTCTTGTCAATCATGTTCACCACGTAGTCATGTTGTGCCATACCAATTTTGGTATGCATCCCATTAATGAAATGGTCGGGGGGCACAAAGTCGTAGGCAGCTAGATGAATAAATAAATGTGTTCAAAGTCATAGAAGTTTGCTAAGAAATGCCTCAAGTTTATAAAAGGAGCTGCCCGAAAAGGCATTTTCGCCTGCTCCCTGGACATCTCCCAAACCCATGTACTCTTACCCACCACTGTATATCACTTTTAAGAACTGACTGCATGTGTGTGATAAATAATAAATTGCCAATAATAAACTATAAATTCCCCTGCTCTGTAAATTGCTAAGTGTGCTTGCATCTTTTTTGTATTGTTTCACTTTCCTCGTACCCATATCGGCCATGTCGTCAAAACTGTACTGATAGAGAGCTAGATAGTGCTTTTCTGGCCAGTGTGCAGAATTAATAGCCAACTTTAACGACAATTTTAACTTAGACTTGAAGGTACTACGATCATGAAGGAAAATATAGTATAGTTGGTTATCGGAAAGCATTGGAAAAACAACGTCACCGGCCCATATCATGATGTGGCTGAAGAAGCCTGTTTGGTTTCATTTGTTGTAATGATCCTGGTTTCATTTTTTTGAAGTTGCATTTGGAGTTGCAGTAATCATGGTACCATTCAGTTATTATTCTTTAGCTAGGCATCAATAAAAACCCAGTCAACTTTGAGAAAGGCAGTTATTTTCAAGTTATATTTAATATCAATATTGCATTTGTCTTGCAAACACTACGGTTACTAGGTTACTAGAAAGTGTGTGTAATGGCAAGTGCTGCTCATTCGACAGGGTGGGCCACCGCCACCACCAAACTTTCAGAATGGTGGTGACACTTACGGAGGAATGCCACCCCCACGGCCCCCCATGATGCCCCCACCAGGGTTTGGCATGGGACCGCCTCCACACCAGCAGCAGCACCCCGCCCAGCAGCCACCCCCAATGAGCGGGCCCCCGCCACCTATGGGGGGGCCACCTCCAGCCTTGGGACCACCCCCGGGTTTGCCACCACTAACTTCTATGCATGCACCATCTTCAACAGGGGTCATGCCACCTCCGCCACAGCAACCTTGCCTTGACCTCTCTGGCGAGATATGGGTGGAGACGAAAAATCCCCAAGGAAAGGTAAGCCTCTAAGTTATCCAGGGTAAAAAAAATTTCTTACTACAGTTGAACCCACTTATGAAAATCTGAGATTTAATAATCTCTCAGTTAGAGCGACCATATTTTGGTGCATTTACGGTTTTCTATGTTGCCAATTGAAACTTTTCTCATATAGCGAACATTTTAAAGCCTCCTACATTGGCCAAGAATGCTTCAGACATGGTTGGGTAAAAATGTGGCAAAAACAGACCTTCTGAAGCATGAGAGAGCACGGCCGGACTAAAGAGGTGTGCGCCTGTTTGCCTTTGCATCCCGGTAGTAGAGAGAGTTTCACGTGTGCCCCGATAGTGAACTCACCTCGAAGATACCCGAAATCTGTGTGCGTTGTACGCTTGCTGCGAATTCTGCGAGTGAGGTTGCTCACTTTGTAAGCATTTCTTTAGTGACAGAATGGCAGTGAGGTAAAAACAAATAGGAGGCAGTATGAAGACTTGCAGTCAGCTTTTGCATGGCAACATTTTCTTTCTACAATGAATCATGCCTTAAAATGCAAGAAGCCATAAAAGGGTTCTTGCATGCTTGCTGAAAGTGATGACCGCGATAACTGTTCTTTTCGTAAAAGTTCTCTGCGTTAACGCTGCAACATGTAGCAAAGCATACTTCGTCTTTTCAGTCATGGCAGAGGCCAGTCGATAACTGATCACGACTTCTGTTTGATTGCTGAGAGTCCTTCGCGGATACGAACTAGAAAAGAATGAAGACGACGTGGCGGCTGGTGATAAACGTGCCATTATGACTTATCGCCGACAGCCTTATCACAGTCATCAGCAGCTGTGTACTTGGCAGCATGTGTGGCATAAACTGTTCGAGTTGTTGGTGGTACAAGCTGCACAAGTGTGCGATGCTGCAGTTGGCAAGTTTGCTGCTACTGCGCTGTGTGCATTGATTTTCAGAAACGAACGTAGTTCGGTGATGTTGAGTGGCGCGGCTACCAAGAAATGACGCCGAGAGCCAGCATATAATGGGCTTTATTAGGTGACAACCCAAACGCGTTACGTCTCATCGTGCAGGATCGCCACAGTAACGCGGGTACATATACAGTGGAACTTCTATTATACGTCCCCTGGTTTTGCAATGACCCACAATGCGTTTGCTACGAATCGGTTTAGTCCCAGCAAAATCCTCATAAAAATAATGTATCAAAAACCTTTGTTGCACAATGCAGTTTACGTCGACCCCGCGTCTTATGACAACTTTTAGATTGTGTCCGAAAGAAAAAAAAAACCACCTTTACTCGAATCAAACATAGACCAAGTATTCATGGCTGTATTCAGATAAGAACGTCGGTGCATGTTCGCCGACGCCTTTAATTTCGTCAGAAAAAATAAATTTTGTTTTCTGAGTTCTCAGGACCACAAAACCACTTTTGGTTCTGCGAGAACAAATTTTACCTTAAAAAAAATTCAGAAGTGTCCACTGAGCTGCAACCGCCTATTTCGAATTTTGTAAAAATGGGATTTCGGCAAGATCCCGTAAAATAATTGTTGTAGCTTTAGGTCTTAAAAGTTTAGGCCAGATACTAAAAATGCTTTTCTTTGATAATCCGTCATTACTTTGCAGTTATGGCGCTGTTCTTTCAAGCAAAAAAGTTGCGAAATCGTTATATAGCTCAATATTGCTTAAATTTTATATTTCTTTTCTCCGCGCGTATGAATGTCGGACTTCCCGAATGTTTTGAGAGTGTTGCCACATAGGTTAACGAACTTGCAAAACGTCGTTACTGAGGGTAACGTCAAACGTTAAGGAGAAATATTTAAGGAGAGACACCGGTTTTGAATATTTTTCTTTAGTTTGGGTATTTAGAGCTGAAAATTTTATGTGATATGCATTTCTCACAGCTGAAAACAAATATTCAATTAGTTCTCAGCTGTCAGTTCCAGATTTTAAAATATTGACTGGTTCATAAACTTACATTTTGCCCACTGTTTAGACAGCTTTCTTATAAAAGATTGCTGCAAATTAGATATGGCAATGTTATGTGAAGAACAGGAAGTGCAAGGAAACCATAATTTTATTTTTAGCTTCATTGGTTCGAGAGTTATGGCCTTAACAAGTAGACTCATTGGAAATCTGAAACTGTTGCTTAATTATATCACTAATTAAGCCCCGCCGCGGTGGTCTAGTGGCTAAGGTACTCGGCTGCTGACCCGCAGGTCGCAGGATCAAATCCCGGCTGCGGCGGCTGCATTTTTGATGGAGGCGGAAAGTTGTAGGCCCGTGTGCTCAGATTTGGGTGCACGTTAAAGAACCCCAGGTGGTCAAAATTTCCAGAGCCCTCCACTACAGCGTCTCTCATAATCATATGGTGGTTTTGGGACGTTAAACCCCACATCAATCAATCAATCAATCAATCAATCAATCAATTATACCACTAATTAAATCACTGTTCTTAAGTGGGCAGACTGGTCTTTGGGAGTAAAAAGTGACGAAAAAATTTTATTTTTTAAAATTGACATATTTGGTTTCTGCAAGTATTTTTTCTATCTCTCTGCAAATTTTCACACACCAGGAAGTAGTAATATTTTTGTAAATGTTATTCTAACTGACTAGATTCTTGGTGCTGGTAACATGCAGAACCTGCGAAAAAATGGGAAACCGACTTCGAAGCTTCTTTATGTTTGGCCGGCACCAGTGTTAGCTCTGCTACGAATTTATGAGCACTTTTATGTGGATTGCAAAACATGCGCACCATGATTGTTGCTTTTTTGAAGAAGCTGCGTGTTTTCAGTTTTTTCCATTTTTCTCAAAAAAGTAAATTTACGACTGTTCAATTTTGAGGCCTCAATATCTCTGGAGCTAGGGCGGGTACAACAATAATTATTTTTGCAAGTATGGGAGCAGAATTCAGAGCACAAGCTTTTTTAATTAATTACTCATCAAAATTGTAACACAATTCCAACTGCTTTCGAAAATTGATAGTTAATTTTGCTGTAAAATAACCAAGAAATGCCTAAGAACAAAAACTCTTGCATACTTTCACTCTATAGTCATTAGTCTATGTGGGAATATCTTAAATATCACTTTTAATTAAGTTCTTTTTTCTATGGCGGCCTTAAACAATAGGGGGTGAACTTATCTCAGGAACAAGATAAGTTAAAGGAAAACTAATAAATATTTGAAATCAGTAGTTTGACCAAGATCACTGCTGCAAAAATTATCAAAATCTGCAAAATTATCAAATGCTGCTAAAATTATCAAAATCTAACGACTATATCAAAAGATACTGTGGACAATCGCCTCGGACTTGATGAAAAATGTTGTTTTGAGAAAACAAGAAAAGAAGTTTAGGGGAGGGGGACACACACGGTGAGCATGTATATTTAACAGGTAGGGGTGTAAATCAGTGTAGTAACGATGCTAGAAGCCACCGGGAGTGCAGTCATCATCATTCACCGTGCGCTTTCTTTTCATTGCACGCCAGATGTTTCCAGGGTTTCTGTAGTTCAGATCGGCATACTGCTCTATGACGGTGCTCGCACAGTCGACTGGAACATGCGCGGCAACCTTTTACGAGGCAGGAATCATTTCCTTGTTTCACGTAATATTTGTCTTTGCATCTGCATGAAACATTCATGGTAAAAAAAAAATGCAATTCAACGCAATTTGTTTCTTTGCTGTGCCGCGCGAACCGCGAGCACGCTGATCTCACAGGCCACACGCCACATAATGCATCCCCCCTCACTCTCGACGTACAAATTTCAGTTCCCCGCACTCATCACACATCAGCACAAGTTTTGTAGCAATGTTATATTCCTGGATCTTTCTCGGAAATGCTGCCAGGCCCGCCACACACCGCACTTCATACACTGAAGCAGCTTACGACGGTGAACGGCATTCCAGTAGTCGTGGTCGCTTCGAGTCTTGAAGAGCAGACCGCTCGTGTTGTGAGGCTGACGTCGACGAAAGGTCTCTTTGGATGTCACTTGCACGACGCGCAAGGGCCACTTTTTCAGCGTCGGAAACCAGGGGAGTGCCGGCGCGCAAACCTCGCATGTGATCGTTGACCCCGGCTATTGCGTCTGTGATTACGGGGGCCGTGTTCATGATAGTGTTGGCACAGCCAGCTTTTTCCATGTTCTCGGCAGCAGAGGGTTTCGCTGATAAGACGCTGCATGCTCTCAGACGTCAATTTCTCTTTTCGAACGCATGAGCAGTATGGAACATTCGATGACCGCCTGCCATCGCACCGGTCGCACAGCCGTCGCTTAGGCCTTGTCACAAAATGGCCGATTGTGCACCGCTGTCTAGCAGACGAATCCCTTGATATTCAATAGGGAACCGGGAATGGCCCCATGTGATAGAAACGTACCAATGATGTGCAAGTGTTTGATTTTTCCTTAGTCGCAACAGCTGTGTTGTTGCTAGACGAAAAGCGTTCTTCTGCTAGGAACAAACAAAAGAAGAATACGGCTTTCAAGTAAAACCAAAATGGCCGCTTTACTTGGCGTGGTTCTCAAGCGCCGCGGCGTCGAATGTGATTGCTTTTGAGCTGGTTTAGTGAGGGGAAATAGTCACGAAACCGACTTTGAGATCGAATTACTAAATAAATACACATTATAGTAAACTCCCATTAAACGAAACTCTCCTAAACAAAATTGCTGCTTAAATGGAATGACTGTCTCTAATATGATTGGTTTCGTATTTGAATATTGTACCCCTGTTTATCTCTGTAAACGAAACTCCTCCTAAATGAAACCCATTTTCCTGTTCCCTTCAGGTTTCAATTAAAAGGAGTCTACTGTACATGGCAATAGCATTTTAGGAACACCTTCTTCAGGCTCTATATATTATATAAAAAAAAAAATACTTCAAAAAAGGTTTTTTCAGAAATTTTTTGGCCTTCAAGGCCGTGTCTCCCTTTAACTGAGGGCATGTCTCTGAAAATGCAATACTGCCACGTTCGTTTGCTATTTTTACTTTTGTTTAATTCGGTTTTCGCCCACAAAGCCTGTCGGGAATGCTCAGCGCAAACTGCGCTTCGGTGTTCGAGAATGTTCGCGATCATTGTGGATCGTTCTGTTAATTTTGTGCGTAAAACGCGAGCACTCGAGATCATTCCAGAGCTTGCTCGACACCCAGTGATAAGACTGGATTATTCGATGGCATCTGTATAGATGCCGACATGGTTCACCCCTTGTCAGTTGATCGAGGGCTGACGCTCTGTTCACCGCTGTCAGTGCCCTGCTGTCCTTCGTCATTCTTTGGAGAGGCGTGGTATCCGCTATACACTTGCTAGGAATATCACGCACTTTTTTCTTGTACTGGCTGACGTTGATGAAGAATTATGCCTGAAGTGGATGTGCTCCACAGTTACCGTATTTACTCGATTCTACCGCGCCCTCGATTGTAACGCGCACCCGATTTCCACGACGAAAAAAAAAAAAAAAAATAAGACATCAATTGCAACGCGCACCCATTTTTCTCGCTGGCCCGCACGATCACACCACTCGAAAAAAGGACTCCTTTCGGGAGCGTCTTCCATTTAAATATGAGGTATGGGGTAAGCTTGTGCCCACATTGACGTGTAACAGAGCATTGCCGTCACTGTAGTTTTGCCGTGGACTGATGTCAGCACGCGAACTTGCTTCGCCCCCTTCTCGATGGTTGTGCCAGGCATGTCGAAGTAAACAGGCGTCTAATCGGCATTCCCGATTTGCCCAAGCAGGTAGCCGTTGTGCCACAAGTTTAGGATGAATTTCTGAAAACTGTGCAGCTTTTCATCGCACTCCTCCGCAAAACTTTTCGCAGATGCCCGTTCACCTTCGGAGGGAAAAAGCCTTTCCTCGTCATAAAGTTAGTTAGCCGGCACCTGCTCGCTTTAAACTGGCTCCGCATTAGCCCTTTTTCCAAGGCTAATTGCATAGCCTGAACTTGGAGCAGTTCTGTCAACACTGGCCGCCGTGCCGCTCGCTGCTCAAGCACATACCGTATTTACTCGATTCTACCGCGCCCTCGATTGTAACGCGCACCCGATTTCCACCACGAAAAAAAAAAAAAAACGTAAGACATTGATTGCAACGCGCACCCATTTTTCTCGCTGGCCCGCACGATCACACCACTCGAAAAAACGACTCCTTTCGGGAGCGTCTTGCGTTTATATATGAGGTACGGGCGAAGCTTGTGCCCATCTGACTTGTAACAGAGCATTGCCGTCACTGTTGTTTTACCGTGGACCGATGTCAGCACGCGAACTTGCTTCGCCTCCTTCTTCTCGACGGTTGTGGTGCCAGGCATGTCGAAGTAAAGAGGCGTCTGATTGGCATTCCCGATTTGCCCAAGCAGGTAGCCGTTGTTGCGCCGCAAGTTTAGGACGAACCTCTGAAAACTGTGAAGCTTTTCATCGTACTCCTCCGCAAAAGTTTTCGCATATGCATTTTCCCCTTCGGAAAGGAAAGCCTTTCCTCTACATAAAGTTAGTTAGCCAGCACCTGCTCGCTTTAAACTGGCTCCGCATTAGACCTTTTTCTAAGACTAATTGCATAGCCAGCACTTGGAGCAGTTCTGTCGTCACGGGCCGCTGTGCCGCTCGCTGCTCAAGCACATACTCGCCGAGCAGCTCTTTAATTTGCGGAAACCGACCCTGCTGTGGTCCACTGAAGCCTTTGCGTGAAGCTTTGCTGTCGACAATCTTCTGCTTTTGTTTCCGCCGGTCCCGCACGGATGTTTCGGGAACTCCGAACGACCGCGATGCGGCCCGATTTCCGTCCGTTTCTGCACACGCGATGACTTTTCTTTTAAAAGCGGCATCGTGGTGCACTCGGGTTTTTGGAGTCGGCCCTTCCACGCCGTCGATGCTAATGCACTACTAGATGACGAACTCCTCAGCACATGTACGAAGTGCCGCACATGGGAAACACATAGGCAGAAATGGCCGACGTGCCATGCCGACGCACGTAGGGGGCGGCCATTTGAATTTGCCGATGGCAATAGATTGACCGTAATTTTTTGTTCGTACTCGATTCTAACGCGCATGCGATTTATGAACTCGCTTAACCGGAAAAAAGGTGCGCGTTAGATTCGAGTAATTACGGTACTCGCCGAGCAGCTCTTCAATGTGCGGAAACCGACCCTGCTGTAGTCCACTGAAACCTTTGCGTGAATCTTTTCTGTCGACAATCTTCTGCTTTTGTTTCCGCCAGTCCCGCACGCACGTTTCAGGAACTCTGAACGACCGCGATGCGGCCCGATTTCCATCCGTTTCTGCACATGCGATGACTTTTCTTTTAAAAGCGGCATCGTGGTGCACTCGAGTTTTTGGAGTCGGCCCTTCCATGCCGTCGATGCTAATGCACTACAAGATGACAAACTCCTCAGCACACGTACGAAGTGCCGCACATGGGAAACACATAGGCAGAAATGGCCGACGCGCCATGCCGACGCACGTAGGGGGCAGCCATTTTGGATATGCCGATGGCAATAGAATGACCGTATTCAGTTTTTTTTTTTTTTCGTACTCGATTCTAACACGCATGCAATTTGTGAACTCGCTTAACCGGAAAAAAGGTGCATGTTAGATTCGAGTAATTATGGTAACAGGTAATCAAGCCTACTGCTCAAATATTATTATTATTTATGGCATAGTGGGTTCACAGCAAGTGGCAGCAGTTACTCAGAGTCTAGAAGAGGCTCCGAAAGACCGCTCTTCCAGCTTTCGTGGTGACTGTGCTGCAGGCTTGATGCTTTATTTATTTTTCTCTTGTCTGATTGTTGTGGCACTACCCTCGCGTGTTAACTCTGCGTTTAATAACCCCCGAACTGCAGCATAACCCCGCGAGCGTTGGGGGGGCGCGCTTCACACACTGCGAGAGAAGTTTTCAGGAGAAACTGACAGCACAGCACAGGGATACGGCAGTGAGCACACTGCCTCTTTCTAGTACAGTACAGTTGAGGCGAGCCATTTGTCATATTTAGTCATGCTTCAGAGTGGTCTGTGTGTGGCATAGCTAAATGGCAACAAACAGGCGGTGCCGCTTATAAAAATAAAGTTGTCCTTGCTGCGGAGTTGTCGCTGTTCAAGCTGGGCGGCATTTTGCAGCAGATAAAAAAAAATGTGTGCCACTGGAGGAGTCGCAACGTGGGACAACCCTGAAAATTTGATCGTGTGCTCTTTTAAGAAGTGCAGCATATCCAATGTGCTTGATGGCACTGAGGATCGCATCTAGTTTAAAGACATTGACAAAGAAGTCATTGACGAGAGAAGCAGCGACGACGACTCGGAATGGGTGCTGCATTGGACTACAAGCGGCACGAAATAAAAATGATGTCAAAGAAAGCCACACAACAGGACTAGAGGCTGCATGTTTCTTGAGTTATTTGCATCAGGAACCAACTGCTTTGTTTCATCCTCATGTTTAATAAATGTTTTCTCTTTGTGAACGCTCTCTTCGCTATTTCGTTGGGCCTACATTAGAAGTAAGCTTTTTTTTTTCCGGGCTTCGGACTTTAGGGGATCGGCTTAGAATCTAGGTTAGCCTAGATTCGAGTAAACACTGTATTTTATTCGTGACAAACTTGAGCCGACGAATAGGCAGCGTGGTGCGCATGCCTGCACTCAGTTGCATTACTTGTGCCCATGCCTGCTTCTTGGCGCATTTTACACGACAGCACGGGCAGCACCTCTTTATACCTGCACTGTAGTGTACATTTGTATCAAACGCAAGGGGGGGGGGGGGGGGCGAACCTGTTCGCAACAACCGTACTTCATTGCATTGTGGGCCAATGGGCCTCGGATGGACCTCGGACGGGACCGAAAAAAAATTCATGTAACCTTGAAATCCGTACGACCTGTGATCGTATCTTTGAGGTTTCACTGTACTTGTGTTGAAAGGGCCCTGCAACACTTTTTCAGCATCGTCGGAAAACAGTCAGACTCTCGGAAACATGTGAGCGAAACATTATAACGCAGCAGGCAGCCTGGAATTTAAAATTAATTCTCAAGGTCAGCTTAAAATAGTTCCCTCTTCTCACTGTAAATCATGCCATAAACCCAAGTGAGCGCTCCATAAACCTAAAGGCCACAGACCTTGGGCGAATTGAACATCATGAGTTCCACAGTTACCACGGCCGCCACAGGATGCTGCCACGTGCCTGTGCACGATCATACTGAAAGGAAGGACTTACTTGATGGATTCTAAAAATTTTGTGGCAGTTTATTCGGGGGCAATATGCACGTTTTATGGAGCCGATTGATCTTTACTTGGAAAAGTGCTGCAGGGGTTCTTTAAAGGTCAACTCTGGCGATTTTTGAGGACAATGGATCTCTATGAAATTCGCTAGGTATCTTTTTTTGCATATTTCCATCATTTGTTTCGAATTACAGACTAGCGATACAAATGAATGTTATATATTGCCCCGACTCTCACAACTGGCTTCCCACAATTGGCAACATTGTGTGTGCCAACATTTACAACAATGCGACAGAAGTGGCGGAACCGAGGTGAACTGGCTTCCCACAATTGGCAACATTGTGTGTGCCAACGTTTACAACATTGCGACAGAAGTGACGGAACCGAGGTGCTACTGCATCTTCTACTGTTCACAAGGCCAAGATCATGCGTGTTGCTTAGCCAATGTTTTGTTGGTTCGGCGCCCGAATTTGTTTTAGGCCTGCGTGTGATGGGTGGCAAGAGGCGTTGCATTGTGGTTGCCAAAAATTCGCCGTATAATTACTTGAGACCCTCAAGATAGACTCGGAGGTAATGATTACCCTTCCTCTCGATATTATGTTCTTTAGCTAGCAGTGCTGGCTCACCTCAAGGAAACTGTGTTACCGTATTTACTCGCATAATCCTCGCACTTTTCTTGGCCGAAAACCTATGCAAAGTTGGGGTTTGTGAAAATTACGCGGTAAAATCTTTCCACGAAAACGTACAGAGTGAAAAAGAAAACGAAGTGGCCGCAAATCGGGATTCTCACACCAGGAACTAATAGCAAGCTTTGAGGAGTACTAATTAAAACTTACAGATTTATTTGAGACACAAAAAGTGCAAGCAAATAGTCGAGAATTAGAATACCATACGCAACGCTTGTGTGCGTTGCGGGCGTAGTGGTAGCGTTCGTTGCTCAACAGGAGCCTTCAGAAGGTAAGCGTAAGACGACAGTATTGGGCTGATGGCCATTTAACAGAGTCGTCCGCAGTTTGCTTCTGAAGAAATAAAGTTTATCATGAATCCTAGTTTTAGGCACACGGCAGGCCCAATGCGTCTTGGTGGCTTTATCTTTATCTTGGGTGCGTCTTGGTGACCAGTAGCGAACACAAAACTCATAGACTCTGAAGGGCCTACCGGCGGCACTGTTGCTGTTCTTTAGTGCATAATCCATCACTTTCAACTTGAAAGCAGCCGTGTGGCTTCAGTATCGCCCCATAACGTGACAAGATTACCGACACAACATACAAAACACGCCGCAACGCGCACTGCCACTTTGGCTTGGCTTGGATTGAATTTCCGTGCAATAATAGCTCGCTTAATGCTTAAGAGATGGCGCTAGATGGCGTGTGCCATCATTATCAGTGACTGGAACGAGCAGACGACATTATTGCGGCAGTTTTCGGGGGTGCAATAATTACTCGAGGAAAAAAGAAATCGCTTTTTTGTTGAGCAATGTGAAGAGTGCAAGAAATATGCGAGTGCGAGGATTACGCGAGTAAGTACGGTAATAGCATACTGACTGAAAAGGGCCCATGCGTGAGCATTATGAGTGTACTAAGCGAGTGCACTACCATATTGAAACACTTATTCGTGCAAAAGGCGGCGCATACTTGACTTAAATTTCTTCAGCTTTGCCAGCGCGATTTTAAACTCTGATATTGCCAAACATAGGCACTCTTCTTATAGCTATATTAAGAAGCTTCAGTTCGTCCGCGAACTTCTCCGCAATAGCATTTTACCGATCACGGCCCCACAAATGGCCTGGACAAGTAGTGCCATCTGACAGTGAAATGGACAACCATAAACTGCCATTCCTCTGTAAATTTTTCTTACTCCATATGCGGCCGAATCGGAGCTATCATTTTAGGACATCTCTGAGGAGCTTCTGCACATAGTACGGTCAGTAACAGACATGGTGCGGCTGTTGCAATGGGGTCCCCTTTCTCCTGAGTGTGTGCTCTTTTCCACTCTGCTGCTGTCATACTCAGCGCTGGCGAGACGAGCATGCCTTGCACGGTTTCCGGTTGGCATGGCTTTTGCCAACGGTCACAACACACGAAGATGGTACTGCAGTTGGGTTTTAGATCCGGTGTTGCACTTTTTTGCTAATTTAAAAGTATCCTTAACTTTGCCATGCGTTCCTGCTATCCATGACAGGAGCATAAGAACACCATTACTTTGACATGGCAAAAAAAGTTGCCAGAGTTGGCCTTCATACTAAACTTGCTCCTTCTGTCTGCTTGAGCCTAGCACGCCGATTTGGGCTCTTTTTTTTTAACAGTATTGTAATACTCATCACTGTTTTAAGGGGTCTTAGACATTTTTTTGTTAATTTCTTCAGTGAAATTGATCAAACTGCACTGGATTATGCTTTTTTTCCTGCTGATTTCAAATATTTAATTAGTTTTTCTATAACTCTTCTTGTTGCTGATTTAATTAGTTTTTCTATAACTCTTCTTGTTGCTGAGATAACTTAAATTCATTCTCTGTTGTTTAAGGCAGTCGTAGAAAAAAAGTGTTCAGATAAAGGTGATATTTAAGAAATGCCAACATAGACTAATGACTATAAATTGAAAGTATGCAAAGAGTTTTTTGTTTTTAGGCCTTTTTTGGTTATTTTACAGCAAAATGAACTATCCATTTTCAAAAGCAGTTGGAATTGTGTTACAATTTTGATGAGTAATAATTAAAAAGGCTTGTGCTTTGAATTCTGCTCCTATATTTGCATTCTGCACACATACAGATTTCCATTGCAAAAAGGATTGTTGTATTTTCCCTAGTTGCAGATATATTGAGGCCTTAAAATTGAACAGTCGTAAATTTACTTTTTTGTGAAAAATGAAAAAAAAAAACTGAAAACACACAGCTTCTTCAAAAAGCAACAATCATGGTGTGCATGTTTTGCAATCCTCATAAAGGTGCTCATAAATTCGTAGCAGAGCTTATAACACAAGTGCCGGCAAATCATAAAGAAGCCTTGAAGTCGGTTCCCCATTTTTTTGGCAGGTTCCGCACGTTAACAGCACCGAGAATCTGGACAGTTAGAATGACATTACAAAAATATTACCACTTCCTGGTGTGTGAAAATTGGCAGAGAGATAAAAAAATGCTTGGAAAAACCAAATATGTAAATTTTAAAAAATGAATTTTTTTGTCACTTTTTTGGTCCCAAAGACCACCAGTCTGCCCCCTTAATAGCATTCTCTTCTAATGCAAAATAAAGTCTAATGCCTCATCTATCTAATTTAAATGGTAATTTAACTGTGCCCTGCTTTATCCAGAACACATTCTGCCACTTCCATCTCTCTTGATCATTTATACGTGTACATTAAGCACTTGCTGGTGTGTAAGTGATATCTGTCAAAAGGCTTTTTAATCACTTGCTAGACGAGTGATCTGCTGATCTAAAAGAAGTGTTGTGTTTGTATCTGGGTTTCGTTGCATGATCTGCCTCCCACCGTGGTGGTTTAGTGGCTAAGGCCCTCTGCTGCTAACCAGCAGGTTGCAGGATTGAATCCTGGCTGCGGTGGCTGCATTTTCGATGGAGGTGGCTCTAGGCCCGTGTGCTCGGATTTGGGTGCCCGTTAAAGAACTCCAGGTGGTCAAAATTTCTGGAACCCTCCACTATAGCATCTCTAATAATCATATGGTGGTTTCGGGGCATTAAACCTCATATATTATGATCTTCTTTCTGTGTTGTTTTATTGAGCATGAACTTAGAGCTGCTAAATTTGTGCAGGCATACTACTATAATGCCCGTACTCGAGAGTCGGCTTGGAATAAACCAGAAGGACCTGGTATCAAAGTGCTAAGTCAGGAGCAGATTGAAAGCATGGCAGCTGCTGCAGGAGTTGCTCCTGGCGGAGGCCTTGTTACTAATGCTGTGCCAGGTAAGGGCTACTTCTGTCTTCCCATTGGTCATCTTGCTTCTGATCACGTTTGTTGGACGCTTATAAAGATCATTCAAGTGCCGTGAAGGGTTTTTTTTATAATGATTGCATTTAACAGGAAGAAGGTAAAAGCAAAATAAAGGGGCGGGGATGGCAGAGCTATTGTTTTAATGACAGCTCGACTGATGCCCCTCCATTCCTCCTTTCTTCTGTGATAGTTTTTGCTCATTCGGTTTTATAAGTCATGATCGTTTCTTGCACAGTGCCAGTGCACGGCCTTTCTTACCGCAATGGAAGGCTGATGTGGCATTTTCATGCTAAGAACACTGCTGTAAAAATGTAATGTGAGTAGGTACTTTTGGTCTCTATGGGAAAATGACTGAAAGAATGGGGTGGTTTTGCATAGACAACAGTGGAATCTTGATGATGCGAATTGGTACGGAGCGCGTAAAATATTCGTATTTCGAGTTCGTATGAGTCGACGTGGTTTTCTTACATCGACCGCAGGAGGTCACACACGTCTGCGCCTTCACCTTCCCTGTTAGGCCCAAGCTCCTTTGTCTTGTTGACCAATTCTTAGGTACCGTATTTACTCGATTCTACCGCGCCCTCGATTGTAACGCGCACCCGATTTCCACCGCGAAAAAAAAAAAAAAAAAACGTAAGACATCGATTGCAACGCGCACCCTTTTTTTTTGCTGGCCCGCACGATCACACCACTCGAAAAAACGATTCCTTTCGGGATTGTCTTCCATTTAAATATGAGGTACGGGCGAAGCTTGTGCCCATCTGACGTGTAAAAGAGCATTGCCGTCACTGTAGTTTTACCGTGGACCGATGTCAGCACGCGAACTTGCTTCGCCCCCTTCTTCTCGACAGTTGTGGTGCCAGGCATGTCGAAGTAAAGAGGCGTCTGATCGGCATTCCAGATTTGCCCAAGCAGGTAGCCGTTGTTGCGCCGCAAGTTTAGGACGAACCTCTGAAAACTGTAAAGCTTTTCATCGTACTTCTCCGCAAAAGTTTTCGCATATGCATGTTCCCCTTCCGAGGGAAGAGCCTTTCCTCTTCATATAGTTAATTAGCCAGCACCTGCTCGCTTTAAACAGGCTCCGCATTAGACTTTTTTCTAAGACTAATTGCATAGCCCGCACTTGGAGCAGTTCTGTCGTCATGGGCCGCTGTGCCGCTCGCTCCTCAAGCACATACTCGCGGAGTAGCTCTTCAATTTGCGGAAACCGACCCTGCTGTGGTTCACTGAAGCCTTTGCGTGAAGCTTTGCTGTCGACAATCTTCTGCTTTTGTTTCCGCCGGTCCCGCACGCACGTTTCGAGAAGGACCGCGATGCGGCCCGATTTCCGTCCGTTTCTGCACACGCGATGACTTTTCTTTTAAAAGCGGCATCGTGGTGCACTCGAGTTTTTGGAGTCGGCCCTTTCACGTCGTCGATGCTAATGCACTACTAGATGACGAACTCCTCAGCACACGTACGAAGTGCCGCACATGGTAAACACATAGGCAGAAATAGCCGACGCACCACGCCGACGCACGTAGAGGGCGGCCATTTTGGATTTGCGATGGCACTAGATTGACCGTAATTTTTTTGTTCGTACTCGATTCTAACGCGCATGCGATTTATGAGCTCGCTTAACCGGAAAAAAGGTGCGCGTTAGATTCGAGTAATTACGGTAGATCCCAGCCCACAGGTCGGGACTTTGTCGTTTGTGGTGACAAAGTCTCATGCTGATGCTCGAGTTTCAAGGTTCTTCCAACTTTTGATGTGCAAATCATCATCAGGCTCTTCATTTTTTCTCGTCAGAGCCACACCCTGCCCTGCGAAAACTGCATACTTGCAGTGTTCTACCACTTTGCCAATTGCGACAAACTGGGCCAAATTGTTCTGGCTGCTACATCCTGCTACATTTCCTCAAAATTTGGCGAGCCTGTGCCAAACCTGCACCAAAGGGTGCGCTCCGACTTTTAGAAACGAAACTACTTAAGGCATAGAGTTTCCTAAAATTAATTAGAAGGGACTCTGGCACTGCAGTCGTTCAGCGACCACGGAACGATGGGTAGTACACGGATTTGCCGTCTCCGTACAGTCGAATCTCATTAATTTGAACACGCTTAATTTGAACTTTGGGTTAATTCGAACTCACGATGATCTCCCGTCAAAGCTATGTGTATTTTAATGGGCGAAAACGCCCAGTAATTCGAACGCGCAAACACTTGCGACGGTTAATTCGAACATATCGTGCTCCGAAAATGCTAAATGCTCTCAGCACCATGCCCAATCCCGCGGCGGCCCCTCCGACACCTCAACGCTGCGCGCGAAAGAAAGGAAAAGGAAAGAAAAGGTTGTGGTGGAATGTTTGCTTTCTGTCAAATGCCGATCTGCGACGCGCCTGTGCCACGCTTTTCCCTTTTCCACCCCTGCCACGTGAAGACCCTTCTCATTCCAACGTCATGCGCAAAGAGAGAGAGAGAAAAAAACTGTCCCTGAGTGTGGCTCTCTCTCATGTGCTGGTGCCATGCTTTCCCCTTTTTCGTCCCTGGTGCGTAACCCTTCTCCTTTTAACGACGCGCGCGAAGAGAGCAAGAAAGAAAAAAAAAGCAGCCTGGGAGAGTTGGTTTATCTCAAATGCCGATCTACTTCTCTCCGCGTGGAGACGCTCCTTTCTTGTTACATGCTGGCCACGCTGCAGCTTTGGCACAGAGAGCAGTAGTGGAGTTGCAGTTGTTGTTGTCGTCTTCAGAGAGTGTCAGCGGCTGGACACTGCCGCACGCAACTTCTCTTGCCAGGAGAATGCTGCAGCTGAAGTAGACATGCTTTACAAGCTGCGTGCCAAATTGATTGACTCGCTGCAAGGCAAACGTGTGCAGACGTGCATCACCGATTACTTCACTTAAGGGGGCACACGGGTCTTTGGGGCCGAAAAATTGCCCAAAAACGCATTTTTTTTTTAGATGTCATTTTTGAAATCTACAGGTATTTTTCTATTAGTTTGCTCAGTTTTTCCTCCAAAAAGTTGGTACTTGAACAGTAACAGCTACTTATAAAAGCCGTACGGGCCCGATTTGGCGAGATTCTGACGCCAAAATGGCAATTTTTCAATAATTCCCCGCAGCTGCGCCACCGGCAGTATCGCAGTGATCTAGGTCTCATTTGAAAGTGCGGTCTTCGGTCTTCGATTTCCCGCCACTCTGGCAATTTTTCAATAATTCCCCGCAGCTGCGCCACGGGCAGTATCGCAGTGATCTAGGTCTCATTTGAAAGCGCGTCTTCGGTCTTCAATTTCCCGCCACTCTGGCTCCTGTCCGCTCATTGGTAGAGTAGAAAACACGTGCCAAAAAAAGCAAAAATACGCGTTCCTATTCGCCGGCGAGCGCACGTGACTGAACAGCGCAACGCGATTGGCCGCAAGCGGCGTGTGTCGTCTGCTTCGCGCCGTCGGCGGCGCAGTCAGGCGCCATATTGCTCAGACTGAGAGCGACGGATTAGCCAAGGATCGCGCGCGATGTGGAAAGCCGGAAGGAAATTCCACACAAGGAATCAGTACGGCAAAAAAAGAAAGAAGTCGCTCTTCGAGAACTTCAAAGGCCGTTCCGCGTCAGCGAGGAGCGCTGAACGAGCAAGCGACCCACCTTCCGTGGCCAGCGGCGAGGCCCCTGATGACATAGGCCTAGCACCTCCGCCGCCGCCCGCTCAAGATAACGCATCCGGCAGCGGCCGCGTTCGTCTTGACACAGCAGTGCTGCACCCGTTAGAAGTGGCAGAGGTGCGTCGCAACGTCGAAAACAAGCTGCAAAAACTCGCTTCAACTGGAGCAACACAACGCAAGTGCGGCCTGTTAGCCGATATCGACGATGCCGCAGCCACGCAGCTGGACGAAACACGGTTTTTGATCGTGAGTTTGGACCAGGTGAACGAACTGATGCGTGCAGTGAAGTGAAAATTGTGCTCCGGTGATGTAAACATCGGCAAAGAGGACAGGGAGTACGGCCTTGCCGTAAAGCTAGTGCTTATGTGCGCGACCTGCGGCGATGTGTCGGTGGCATGGAGCTCGCCGCGCGTTGACGGCGAGAGCAAGGCAAAGCCGTTTGCCATCAATGTTTTGGGCGCGCGCGCTATGCAGTCTACTGGCAATCAGCAAACGGCATTCAACGACGTTTTTTCATCGATGAACATTTCTTCGCGCGGCCTGCACAACAAAACGTGGCAGAGCTACGTGAAGACGAAACTGACGCCCGCAGCTGTTCGTGCGTCGGAAAAGCTGACCGCGGAGTGCGCGCGATCGGTTCGGGAACTGTACGCGGAACTGGACCTCGGCAACCCGGGCAACATCGCTGTGTCGTACGACGGTTCCTGGATGACGAGGGGACACTCGTCGCACATCGGAGTCGGCACAGTTATCGAGTTGTTTACGGGGCTTGTGCTCGATTATGTCGTGCTCTGCAATTTTTGTGCCGGCTGCGAGCGGGCGCCTAAAGAAAGTGACCCGTCCTACGACGAGTGGAAAGCGAACCACCACTGCCAGAAAAACAGCACAAAAAAAGCTGGAGAGATGGAAGTGGAAGCTGCCCTCATTCTGTTTCAGAGGTCGTGGGAGCGTCATAAGCTGAGATACACTACAGTTCTTTCTAATGGCGACTGCCGCACCTACCCTGCTTTGAAGGAAGCAGATGTGTATGGTTTTATAAAGGTAACCAAAGAGGAATGTGTGAACCACGTCCAGAAGAGGATGGGCACGCAACTGCGCAATCTCCCCAAGCAGAGGCCAGCTGGCTCTGAGAGCCTCAGTGGTAGGGGGCGGCTGACTGGTGAACTGGTTAACAAATTGACCTCTTACTATGGCTGGGCTATCAAATCTCACAAAGGGGACGTGCCAGCCATGCACAATGCTGTGATGGCCACATACCACCATGTGACGTCCAACGATGCCGTGTCCAACCACATGGCCACATACCACCATGTGACGTCCAACGATGCCGTGTCCAACCACAGCCTGTGCCCTACAGGTCCTGACTCGTGGTGCCGCCAGAACGCTGCCAAGGCCAGGGGTGAGCCAGCCCCCAAACACCGCTACAATCTGCCGCCGCATGTCTTTGAGGCCTAGCTTCCAGTGTACGAACGCTTGGCGGACAAGAAGCTGCTGGAGCGCTGCCAGCGAGGCAAGACTTAGAACAGTAATGAAAGTCTCCACTCTGTGATTTGGTCGCTGGCCCCGAAGGAGCGCCATGCATCACTGCACAGTGTAGAAGCTGCGGTCGCCGCGGCAGTGATGAGGTTTAATGCCGGAAGTCAAGTAACATCATCCAAGATTCTCAAAGAGCTGTGCCTGAACCCCGGCCTACTGAGTAGCAAACGCATGGCTGAAAAAGACCGCCGCCGAACTAGGGACTCTACCCTCAGGCGTGCGTTTGCAGAAAATGTGCAGCGGACGCTCAAGAAGCGGCACCTGGAGGCCAGCAGTCAAGGGGACTATGCTACTGGGGCCTACTAGTCATTTCGCTCCAAAAATGTACAGAATGTTTTATCGTTTACATTAAACATGGCGCCGTTGTGTTTTTTGCCATTTTCTCAAAATGCATATTTTTGACGTTTAGGAAATTCTTTA
This sequence comes from Rhipicephalus microplus, assembly GCF_043290135.1. Classification (NCBI taxonomy): domain Eukaryota; kingdom Metazoa; phylum Arthropoda; class Arachnida; order Ixodida; family Ixodidae; genus Rhipicephalus; species Rhipicephalus microplus. The sequence continues at coordinate 11,945,957 of NC_134710.1, forward strand.
GAGGTACATCTCGGCATGCGATGCAGCTAGAAAGATAATTTCTTTTGCATTGTCAAGCTGAATGTTTAAACCTTGAAGTAAGGGAAACAGATTTTGCATTTCACGTTTAAATAATTGTTTAAATAACTGGTTAGCAGGCATACTTTAAACCGAGAAATTAGAATTGATGTAAACTTGCATGTGTGAGTGCCAGACAAAAAAACTGCTTCCGTCATTTCATTCTCCACAACTTCTAGTATCTATTCATGCCATGCTGGTAATTTTTTGTTGACTAGTTTTTTGTCTATTGTTCTCAAGAACAATCACGAAAGTTTTTTAATTATCTCAGGAACGAATTAGCTTCTACAAAACTAATCGGATATTTGAAATCAGCTAAAAAAACTGAACAAGCCCATGGAGTTTCATTAAAATTGGTTGGAAAGCAAAAAAAAAGTTTCTAAGACCAGTGTGCCCCCTTAATGACGGATGTCCTGTGATATTTGAATAAATGTAAATCTTCTGAAACTTCTTTCTCGTGTATTAGCTCAATGCACATGCGCCACCGCATGGGGAGCCCTCCGTTTACTTAGCTTTCATTAATTCAAACTTCTTTTAAGTCTTATTGGCGCGTTCGCCACATTGCCGCCATCATGCCTCTGAGCATTTCCGGTGCTTATTCGTTTGATATCACATTATCGTGCCGTTTTTTTTTTTAAGTGCTCTTTTTCTTTTAACTGCTTCACTCTAATGCGTGTATGTATTGTGGCAAAGGAGACATTGCTGTGACGCCGAACGATTTTTGAACGACGAAGTCATAGTCAACCATTGTGAACTGGTCACAAAATCTGCTCAGCCGCCGTTGTGTGATGGCGATGAGAGTGCACCTAACCAATCTAGCTAAAAAAGCTAGCACCTCGAATGTGAAACATGGTTCTGATTTTGGATTTGATTTTAATGCTAAATTAATTTTTGTTCCTGTTGTCACCTTGGTTTGTATTTTTTTCTCAGCGTTTGCTCTTTGTGCTTGCCTCTTTGACCATGGTGGAGGGTCCGCAAGCTCTTGTTGTTCAGTTCTCAATTATCGGGCGCGAGGACCACCATTTGAGGCGCGGGCGCTGCAATCGCTGTGACGTGCAGGGTTGGATCACGTGATCTCGCTTCGCCCTGGTGAAGGAAAGCTGGCGGTTGGATGCGTTGTTTTTACCGTGACTTCACAGTGTTTTCATTCCTGAACAGTGTTGTGTTGCTCTGACTTCAACGTGCAGACTTCAATCTGCAGACTACACAATCCTGAAAGTTGCAATAAATGTTGCTGGCGGCGTGCCACAGTGCACTACGTACGCAATACCACTGTCACGGCCGCTGACAGTGCCTCTGTCACCTCCCTCTTTCTTTGTTGTTGTAGTTATTTCGAGCTTATGGGGTTAAAATGAGCGCCGCTCATGAATGTTCACATAAAAGCAGAACCTTTCTGTTTCCACATGGGAGCCTTGTTTTCAACGAAAAATGAATGTACGAACAGTCCAATTATTTTAAAATAGGACGTAAGTGTGAACATGTGAGGGAAGTTGCCTTCTTTACATTCAAGAATGGGTGCCGTTTTCTAAATTGTCAGAGAGTCAATATATAGCCCAGAAGTATAGTACTTTTCCCTTTATTTTTGTTGTTAATTTTCTCTTTTGAGGTCTATCTCGTAGCCAGTTGCTTCTGCATGTTCGGCCAGCACGTTCGACGAAACCTTCTTCTTACATCATACATGTGCCGCTCCATTTTTGTTAAAGTTTACTTTTCTCGCCAAGGTAACATCTACCGCAGTCTGCGCCACCCACAATCTTCTTCCTCAGGTGCCCGTCACCATATGTGTACCTACCTGACCATGGGTTTCCATCCGCCAGTAACGTAGGGAGAGGATGGCACACCAAGCCCATACTCCCCCCCCCCCCCCCTCGGCCCCCTCAATTTTTTACATGGTATATGGCGCACAAAATAATGGTCTACCACATATGCCTGGCCGGCTCAATTCTAATCAAGGTGGTGCCTCCCTCCAAAAAAAAAAGAAAACTAAAATTCTGCCTATGGCCCCTGCCGTCTGCGACTTCAGCTCACTGGGTTCCTCACTTATAGATTACGTCTGTAGAATGGGCCCATAGCCACTGCCACTTCCTGTCAATGTTGTTGTCATCCACAGGCGAAAGTGTGGTCAGCTTCGAAAACTGATTCGTCTTCTAAAAGCTGCCATGAAATATCACACAGCTTATGAATGAAGCTGTAGAAAAAAATGAAGTGGGCACTGGCAATTTCGCTGAGACATGAAATTGCCTTTTAGATCATGGTATACTCAAGACCTCGCAGCTTGCTCATTTCTTGCTCATTCAAGGGTGGAAAAGGATACGGCTGGCTGATCGCATTTTGTTTTTACTATCATGATTTACCCCTTTGTGGAAGTTCTGGGACTGTTCACCAATACTCGTAATTTTCACCCTTGTGTGGTGGCTTCACGACAATCAAATGTGCAACGTCTGGCCACCGTTGAAATTTTGCGGAATAAATGTTAGGATTGCGTCACGGAGAAAAGTTATAACTCTCAAGGTTGTCTCGCGTTTGCCCGCAATCATAACAGAAAGGTTAGAGCTTGATGTGGCTGTAAAAATGCTGTGTTGCTTCCCGCAAAGCGGGAGTAAATGTCAACAAAGTGGGAAATCCGCTTGCACTGTGCTTTGTAGGGCTAAGTGTGCTAATGAAAAATGTAAATTTGCGCATGCTTGTCATGTCATTCGTGGCCCGTCTTTAGATTCAAACCTACAATGAAAGAAGTAGCGTGGTTGCGCGCACTTCTTGTAGCAAAGATAAGTTTGCTTACCATTGATACCCATTTGATCCTTGAATTCAACACGGAATGAGTCGTTACCTTTTACAGAAGCAGCATGCTCGGCCTACGTGGTTTTCATATAGGTTGCCATAGCAGAGGACGCCGGCGGTCAGGCTTTATGAAAAGCGTAACACTTTTTCGTAGCAGTTACTTAGCACTTCGTACAGCCATTGAAAAATCTGCAGCAGTATTTCACCGATTTCTTTGGGTGAAGTACAACAACAACAATAATAATAATAATAATAATAATAATAATAATAACAATAATATTTAAAGGAGACGTGAAAGCGGCTGCAGGCTGAGCGCGAGGGGGTGGCGAAGCAATCCCACCAGGTACGTCACAGGGATGCCTTCGGCCATGGTATGTCCTCGTGCCCAATACTCCAACTAGGAAACCAAAAAACAGGGTCAGTGGAGGAGGGATTATAAAAGGATGCAATGGCTTGGGGGTCTCAGTTGGAAATCTCCAAACATTTTTGATTGCATTCGTTGCTGGTACAGCTGGCACCAGGATGTAAGAAATTCTTTTTTTTTTTACATTGTGACCAACTTCTTTCCCACCCACTGGCTGGAAGTCAGGGGGATACTGGCATTGTCATAGCTGCTTGCAGTATGTGATACAGCTTAGGGGAAAATTTAGTGCGATGAACAAGTCATTTATATGGCTCGAAAAGGAATTCAGGCCTGGTGCTTTGTTTAATCAGCATTTCTTATGATGAAGCTGTACAACTTGATTTTTTCTTATTATTGCTTGCTCATAATTTGCTTATTCTCTTTTAGTGTCCACGCTGCCAATGGGAGCTGCAGCGGTTACATCGACCATCAGCACCATGACACCAACTCCAGTGGCGACAAGCGGTAGTGCAGTAACTGCTCCACAGTCGAGTATGGTTGCAGAAAATCTGACCGAAAAAGCACGCACCATGACGACACAGGGTGGTAAGTGTCACCGCTTGAAAGCTTGGGTGATGACAGATAGAAGCAGTTATTGCGCAGATGTACAGTTCAGTCTAATTCTGCGACGCCACTTCAACGAAATTTTCGCTGCAACGAAAAATTCACGATTCCCCGTCAGCAGTCGTCTATAGGAGTCAATGCATAAGTATTGTCGCCACAATGAACACTTTCTCTTCAATCATCCCGCTTCAATGAAATTTTACGATGCAATTCCAGGCTCAGATACTTATTGCTATGCATTAAACCCAATCTTGAACATTTCGATGCATTTTCAGAGCTTGAAAATGTGTCAACGAATGTTTCTGCGTTGGCACCACCAGAAACCACCGCTGTTGAGCAAGCATGGGCGCCGCCATTGCTCGATAGCGATGGCAATGAGACTGTTCTGCTGGCTTGCTTTCGAGCCGCAGACGATCCGAAGCTGAAGCTCAGTCGCTCAGTTCATGGTTTTCTTCACGCAGCTGCTGGGTGGAACTGCGAATGATGTCTTTTTTGATTCCAATGCTTATCATTTTATTCGCGCTTGGCCAGTGTGGTACATAATCAGAGCGGCTGTTCGTCCGCATTATCAACAAAATCAGCTAGCCGCGAGTTACGGATGATAAGAATGGCATAGAATAATGCAAAAGTCGCCACTCTAGAATACCCTACCTCAATCTCGGCGTTGTCGGATACTTTTGACGGCGGACTACTGGTATTAACGGGTTGATGCAACTATTCGGTTCTTTTATGAAAGCGGTTTTAGGCATTGTTTCAGCGTGCTTTTTACCATGGCCTCGCTATGCATGAGTGAGAATCCCGTTGTGACGCTGCTGGTAAAGAATAGGAAGCAGCTGACATTTTTTTAATTTTGAGAGTACACGTTTCTTTATTTTGCTAGCTCAGATCAGCTATATATTTTTTACTTCACTACAATGAAATTTCCGCTTGTACAAAATTTTTCCCCTGCCCCGTCAGTTTCGTTGTAGCGGAGTTCGACTGTACAGTCAACGTCCGATTTCCCGGATGCCCAAAATTCCGGACATGCCTAATTTCCCAGACTCACCTGTGGCACCGTCAAGTTCCCCTTAAAGTCAATGTATTAAAAAGGCGGAAATTCCAGACGCTTATAGGCTTTGGCATCCGATTTCCCTAACTTTTTACTGTTAATCGCCGACCCAACATCACCACTGACGCCGCCATTTTGGTTAGTTTCATATCCTCGCGCCGCCAACCGCCGCATCGCGCTGCGGCTGCCTTAACCTCGAAATTGCATGTGTCAATTCGTTGACAGCTGTAGTTTAGCGGCTTTGCCAAGCCAAACCTCACTGTGTTCGTTCCATCCAGCATGGTCCATGTGTTGTTTTGCAAACTCCGTGGTTGTGTGTACGGTTGATCGTTTGCTGCTACGTGCTATCTGCAGTGATCACGTTTCCCGACCTTCAGCATCCACCGAGTTTCTAGCAGTTTCGTACTGCGCTTTTCGTCGAGTGGATTCGCCGTTTACAGTGATGGCACCGACTGCTCCTTCGTCTTCACTCATTATTTGTCTTTGTCTGAAATAAAGTTGAAAGCCTTCGTCCATGCCTTCGAAGAGCACAAAGCCCCCTCGTAGGCTCACGATGGGAAAAGCTACACTGTTGACCTCGGGTCTCCCGTCGGTATGCTAACGGAATCGTGGAAGCCGGTTACGCAAGATACTCTGCGGAAGTGTTTTCGCCACGGGGCCTTCACACTCGACGCCGAGACGGCAGTCTCACCCCAAGTGGACAGCATGTGTGACGAACTGCCACCCGCGCATGTTTCCTTCGAGTATCTGCGCGCTGCCGGCGCGTCGATTCCAGCTGGGATAACCTTTGAGGGCTTCGCTGATGCTGACAAAAACCTCAAGCTATGTGCGGATTTGACTGATAACGAAATCATTCGTCAAGTTACGGAGGATTCCGCGACACCGAGAATGAAGAGCCATCTCCTACGCCAACGAGCTCGGAGTTGAGGCGAGCACTGATGACACAGTGGCAACATGACGACTGAAATTGAGGCAGACATGATCGCGGGCAAGTGGAATGCCGTGCAAAAGAAAATAGGTGACTTCTTGGTGCCCAAGTGCAAACCAATAGGTAGCGCCGGCCACGTCGGGTTTCTGTTTATATAAATATAAATGGCTCTTTTCAGAGCCACCTAGACGATTAGTTGCCTGAATTGCAATGGGAATCTTGTACTCTGGTCGTTACCCCTCTCCGTCAGCGAAAAATACCTACAAAAGAAGGTGCGTTTTTCACGTGCATTCGTTTTTCCGGACTGCCCGATTTTTAGGACACTTTCGCGGTCCCTTGAGGGTCCAGATAATCGCACGTTGACTCTATTTGCAAGTGTTTCTGCATAGGGTTGCTGCTAAATTCCTTTGGCAACACGTTGGATCATGACTAGCACAGTGGTGTGCCTGCATGATTATACCTATGTCGTCGTCCAAGACAGCAGGCTATTTGCATGCACATTTTTACACATTTTTCACCATTGAAATGCTCAACAATGAACTTTTTTGGTGCAATAATGCACCTGAATGTATATAAAACTGATACCACTCTAAAGTTGGCGATTAGAAAAATGAGGAGACCAGTACAGTTATGAGAATGCTGCCGCATTTGTTCTGATCTGCTACATTTCATTAAGGCTACTATGTGCATGCTACGTATCGGAGAACTTTTCCGACGCTGCTGCAATTATGGCTTTCAATATTTTGTGGGATGCACAAAATTGTCCTTTGCTACCTTGAAAGCCAAGGGAACTTGGGACCAATGCCAGATGTCACTATCTAGTGTGAAGAGCACCATTTTTTGTTCTGCCTTTCTCAAAACTCCTTGACACTCACACTGCACCGACGCATGCAGTGGACTGTTTGCAATTCAGACTTTGATATTTCGTGCTCTTGGTTGATTCAAATTTCCAATTTTTGTTTGGCCTATGTTTTCGATTTGTCTGGAACTGCATCATGGGTAACTTTGTTGGTTCATACTTTGTGTGTGTTTTGGGAGGAAATATTAGCTGGCTTTGCTAAATCTAGCGGCGTAGTTGTGCTCAAATATTAAAAAAAAAAAAAGCCAGAATTATAGCCAATTGCCTGCCTCCATTTGTCAGAGCATTTAAAACAGTAAGACGGTGGCAATAGACATAATATGCCATCTTTCCTTTCTGGATACGTTGCACCAAGTCGTGCCTATGCTAAGTCAGTGGTGTGACAGCTGTGCCAATTGCGCCAAACTGCGTTCAAGGACCAATTCTGCTACATGCGGCTACATTTCCACTATTCTGTGCCAAAGCTGCGACAAACGTAGGGTTGGCATATTTTGTAAATGAAACTACAACCTCTCAAAGTTTAAACTTCCTATAGCATCAGTCTATCCTTACGTGCACACCCCATGCTACCATGGGTAGGAGTACTGGCTGGATTACCTTTTTATCACAGCATAGACCGCTTCTATGACGTAAGTCACCTAAGGAATGCATATGCACTATTTAAGTAAAAACACTGTTCTCCAGAGGCTACAGATGTGCAAGGTTGGTCGGACCGGCAGCCGTGCCATTCGGAGAATTGAGTCGTGCAGCAGGGATGTAAATTCTTATTCCCTTAAATTTGCAAATGTTCAAAAGTTAACGTTTGCAAGGCTGCTGTGCCGAAAAAACGAATGCCGAAAGAGAAGCGCTGTTGCAGAAAGTCGCCTACTAACTTTTCAGAGCTTCTCGTTGATGTGTCGGAATTCCCCGAATTAACAGCAACCGAATTTCCTCTTGCTTTAAGTGCGATGTCCGAAGCACTGATGACTGCGAACCACAACTCGAATGTTGCACATGCACCATGCACGCCCTCATTTTTGTAAACAACGTGATTCGTTGCTTTCATAATCGGAAAGTTGTCTCCATAACCCGCTCCAGAGCGTTTTGTTGACTCGGCACCAAACGGCACATATGCAGCTGCGACCGATGGGGCTATTACGCGATTTGTGCTCATTCTCATTTTGAAAGGGCAGCGCAAAGACACTGGGAAAGAGAAAAGCAGTAAAGACAAACTTCACTGTCTTTACAGTGGAGACAAAATCTACTGTTTTTCTTTTTCCCCTGTGTCTTTGCGCTGCCTTTTCAAAATGCCAGTGGTGTGAAAGTTGCGCAATTTGTGCCAACTTGCACTAACTGGAAATTACTGCGCCATACTGCTTGAAAAGCTTGAAAAGCACAATAAGAAAACAACTTCTTTGGTGCAAACAGTACAGAAAAGTGAAAAAAAGAAAAAGAAGGTGAGGAAAGAAACAGATTGACGCCAAGCTAACTGCTTTATTTCTCTCACAGCATCGCATGTACATGCCAAAAACTACATACATTGCATACACACGCACAGCTTCGTATTGTATGTATACTACGGTCGAACCCCGCTACAGCGAAACTCACGGGGTGTGGAAAATATTTCGTTCAAGCGAAAATTTAGTTGTAGAGAAATCGAAAAAATATAGCTTATCTGAGCTAGCAAAACAAAGGAATATTTATTGTAAAAAATTGAAAAAGTGTCAGCTGCTTCCTATTCTTTCCCAGCAGCGTCTCGAAGCGATTCTCAGTCATGCACAGCGAGGCCATGGTGAAAAGCACGCTGAAACAACGCTTGAAACCGCCTTCGTGAATGAGCCAAACAGTTGCATTGCTGTCCGCCATCAAAGTGTATCCGACAATGCCGAGATGGAGGCAGGGTATCATAGAGCGGTGAATTTTGCATTATTTTATGCGATTCTTATCATCACTCGTGGCTAGTTGATTTTGTTGATAATGCTGACAAACATCCACTCTGATTATGTACCATGCTGGCCAAGCGCGTATAAAATTATAAGCATTGAAATCAGAAAAGACATCGTTCACAGTTCCACCCTGCAGCTGTGTGAAGCAAACCATGAACTGAGCGACTGAGCTTCAGCTTCGGATCCTCTGCGGCATTAAAGCAAGCCAGTGGCAAAAGCAGGCCAGTCTCATTGCGATCGCTATCGAGCAATGCCTATGCTTGCTGCACATCGGCGGTTTTTCGTGGTGCCAATGCGTGTTTTAGACTTCGTTGACGTATTTTCAGGCTCAGAAAATGCATCAAGATGTTAAAGATTGAGTTTACTGTATAGCAATAAATATCTGAGCCTGGAATTGCATCATGAAATTTCGTTGAAGCGGGACGGCAGAAGAAAAAAAAAAAATGTTCCTTGTGGCGAAAATATTTGTGCATTGACTCGTATGGACTGTAGATAGGGAACCGTGAATTTTTCGTTGCAGCTGAAATTTCATTGAAGTGGCATTCGTTGTAGGGGGGTTGGTCTGTAACAGATAAAATTCCATAATACATCGCACCACAACACCTGAATGTACATGCGTGATGTCATGTTCCACATGTAAAACACAATATCCTAACCAAGATGTGCACGCAAAAATTTATATTCTACGGCATGCAAAGAAATAGACGTATCGCTGATACAATCAGCTCCGCTTTTCTTAATGTACTATGCTTCCAAAGCAAGCCGTGCATCTTAAGGGGAGATGCTACTCGAAAAACGATTTTCTTTAATAAGAGTCTGAATTTAACCATAAGGTATGTAACTGCGCAAAAAACTGACGGAAACAAGAAGGAGAGAAAAAGGACAGACAAGCGCAGACTATCAACTGACGCTTTATTGCAAGAACGAGGCAATATATATAATAGGCAGAAAAAAGGAAGAGGGGGCAAAGGGGGAGGAGAAAAAAACACGAGGGACCAAATCACCAAACTTAGGCACATCAAGCATAGCACACCCGTCATACAAAACCAAGATAGCTTAACTCCTTATCATGTATGGCCACAGAGGGAACACTAACACAAGACACAGATTTCTTGTGAATATGCGCAGCCTCAATAAGTTCGCGCACTCTTTGGTTCTTATGCCGGAACAACACAGAAGTATCACCGAACAGCGGAGCGCAGCCGCATTTCTTACAGTGGGCTGCCAGATGAAGGCCGGAGTGGCCTTTTAAAGAATTAAAATGTTCTCGAAGTCTAACATTTAGACAGCGACCTGTTTGTCCCACGTACACACGACCGCATGACAAGGGTATGGAGTAGACAACACCGGTGATACAAGATACATAATTATGACTATGACTAACATTGCATGTGTGTTGCTGGACATTTCGCTGATTCGCGACTCGTCTATCTACTTTGGCACATAAAGTGGATAACTTGTTCCTGGCAGAAATAACCACTTGGACATCATATCTTGATGCAACCTTTTTCAGGCGGTGGGTAAAACCATGAATATAAGGAAGAACAGCAAAAATTTTATGCTGCGCCTTCTCATCCAGGTCACAACCATTACCTGGACCTCCTTTATACTTCTTAATCAACTTCTCGCAGACCTTTACCAATAAGTCCCGTGGATATCCTGCCTGTCTCAGTTTTTGCACCTGCCCAGAAAAACTGTTACCGACTAAATGAGTGCAGGATTTCTTCAGTGCAGAGCTAAAACATGAGAGTGCAATGGCATTTTTAACCAGTTTCGTATGGCCGGATTTGTAGTTCAGCACAGGTTTTACGGACCTAGGGGCATAGCACCAACACACATGGGTGGGCGAGAACTGCAGCTGCAGATCCAAAAATTGGATACACTGGTCCTTTAGGTATTCTGAAGTAAACTTCAGGCCAAGACCACACTGCTCAAACCTCTTTAGAATACCTGCCGACATATCTTCAGTTCCCTTACGGAAAAACACAATGTAGTCATCGACATAACGAAAAACTCTGATTACAGAAGCCTGCAAGACCGGTTGGAGCGCCCGATCAACTCTACTTAGAAAAATATCACTTAAAACCGGTGCCACCCTAGACCCTATACAAACACCCTTCCTCTGCAGGTACACCTCACCTTGGAAAAAAATGAATAAAGACCCCAGGTAAAAGAACAAAAGTTCCGTGAAAGATTCAACTGACATACCACTTAAACCTATGAAGGCAGGTTCATCATTGTGATACGTAATGCATTCTTTCACTGCGGTCAAAAGGTGATTATGGGGTAGAGAATAAAAAAGGTCCTCTACGTCAATGCTCACAGCGTCACAATCAACGGGGTTGTCATCACGTAGGAACTGGACAATCGTTTCCGAGTTAGGTGCAATGTACGGGTCGTCTATATATAGAGACGTTAAGCATGTTTGCAAGAAACCAGACACACAATACTGCCACGTGTCGCGTTCCGTGATTATTGCGCGAAAAGGCATCCCAATCTTATGCGTTTTTGCAGTGTAAAATACTTCAAGCTGCAATTTATCCGCCTTTTTTACAGACTGCGCAAGTTTCTGCAGGTTCATATCGAGCAACAAGGCTACAGCTTGTTTTTTCCTTTCCGCTGGCTTGACTGACGTGGTCCGGAAATTCTTTTGCACAGCTTGTAATCAGAGTTTTTCGTTATGTCGATGACTACATTGTGTTTTTCCGTAAGGGAACTGAAGATATGTCGGCAGGTATTCTAAAGAGGTTTGAGCAGTGTGGTCTTGGCCTGAAGTTTACTTCAGAATACCTAAAGGACCAGTGTATCCAATTTTTGGATCTGCAGCTGCAGTTCTCGCCCACCCATGTGTGTTGGTGCTATGCCCCTAGGTCCGTAAAACCTGTGCTGAACTACAAATCCGGCCATACGAAACTGGTTAAAAATGCCATTGCACTCTCATGTTTTAGCTCTGCACTGAAGAAATCCTGCACTCATTTAGTCGGTAACAGTTTTTCTGGGCAGGTGCAAAAACTGAGACAGGCAGGATATCCACGGGACTTATTGGTAAAGGTCTGCGAGAAGTTGATTAAGAAGTATAAAGGAGGTCCAGGTAATGGTTGTGACCTGGATGAGAAGGCGCAGCATAAAATTTTTGCTGTTCTTCCTTATATTCATGGTTTTACCCACCGCCTGAAAAAGGTTGCATCAAGATATGATGTCCAAGTGGTTATTTCTGCCAGGAACAAGTTATCCACTTTATGTGCCAAAGTAGATAGACGAGTCGCGAATCAGCGAAATGTCCAGCAACACACATGCAATGTTAGTCATATTCATAATTATGTATCTTGTATCACCGGTGTTGTCTACTCCATACCCTTGTCATGCGGTCGTGTGTACGTGGGACAAACAGGTCGCTGTCTAAATGTTAGACTTCGAGAACATTTTAATTCTTTAAAAGGCCACTCCGGCCTTCATCTGGCAGCCCACTGTAAGAAATGCGGCTGCGCTCCGCTGTTCGGTGATACTTCTGTGTTGTTCCGGCATAAGAACCAAAGAGTGCGCGAACTTATTGAGGCTGCGCATATTCACAAGAAATCTGTGTCTTGTGTTAGTGTTCCCTCTGTGGCCATACATGATAAGGAGTTAAGCTATCTTGGTTTTGTATGACGGGTGTGCTATGCTTGATGTGCCTAAGTTTGGTGATTTGGTCCCTCGTGTTTTTTTCTCCTCCCCCTTTGCCCCCTCTTCCTTTTTTCTGCCTATTATATATATTGCCTCGTTCTTGCAATAAAGCGTCAGTTGATAGTCTGCGCTTGTCTGTCCTTTTTCTCTCCTTCTTGTTTCCGTCAGTTTTTTGCGCAGTTACATACCTTATGGATCAGTACCAACTAGCCCAACTTACCATTCTTCTGAATTTAACACAAATTGGCATGCTAATTGAGTTTTTTCTCCTCTTTTCAAATATGTCATTTATTTTCATGTAGATGGCTTGGTTTTCTTTCTGCAGGTCAGATACTGTAAAAATATCGCCATTGTTATGCAACAATTCTGACCTATAAAAATTTGAGATAAAGCATGCAGATATAGCTGACTATGATCCTTTGGAACTGTAATGTGCAAAAAACTATATAAATTTTGTGTGTAAAAAGGTGAAATACAATAATAAAATGGAAAAATTTACTATGGCTCTAGTTGCCAAATGCTTTCAATGTTATGTAATTTTTGAAAAACATAATCAAGCAGCACTGACAATCTGAATAGATACTTGCATTCTATGGGCCTTCATCATGCTATGTGCAAAATTTCATAGAGGTATGACAATTCTAAGTATACGAACTAGCGTGTATAAGAAGCACAGATCACACAAAACTGCAAAAGGAGAAAAACGCATTTGAAAGTTTGAAACCTTTTTTTTTATCATAGAGTTGTTAGAAATGCATAATCTTTGGCCATAATGTTCAACAGAACTTTGAAAAGCACTGCAAGTTACTAGAACTGTCCTGCAGCATAGGTTGTGCCCTCACGGTCCTTGCGAGCACTCTCTTCTAGCCGTGCCCTTTTCACTCCACGACGACGGTGGGCCCTTGCTTCTGCTGTCAGACGCTCGAACATTCTCTTGATGCGCCTCGCATCGCAGGAATCACTGAAAGTAACTAGATCTCTAGACGGCATTATGTTGAGCTCTTCCAGGATTTGCTCGAAAGTAGTATGACCCTTGTTGAACCACAGGATTGCCATAGCTGCGGCAGTCTCGACAACCGTTCGGGAGACAAACTTAGTCTTGGGGCAAAGTAGCCAAATTTTGCTGTTCAGGGATTCCGATGCGTTCTGGGTTTTCCCTTTGATGCATCGAGCAAGGAGCTTCTCATCCGTTAGCCGCTTATAAATGGGCAAAACAGCCAATCCCTGTGCTTTTGTCAGGAGAGGTGTGTGGCGTGGTGCAGGTTCGCCAAGTGCTTCACCGCAATGATGTTTGCACCACGACTCTGTTCCTGCAGGGCAAAACTTGTGGCTGCCAGCATTGTCAGTAGAGCATGAGTGGAAGTACGAAGCCCATACTGCAGTGTACATATCCCGTACACTTCCCCTGTTGCTTGTTATGGCAATCTGATAGTATGTTTGGAGCTTCTGAATGACTGGCTCTTTCATTTTCTGCCCTCGTGGTAATGGCACATGCAGCTTCCGTTGCGCGGTGCCAAGTCTCTTGGCCACATGATTAGTGCAGTCTTCTTTTTATATATTGACAGCACCATAGATTTTTGACTCTGCAACTGCACTATATGCTTTGCTGTCACCGTCACTCAAGAATGTCATGAAATGCAGTGGGGTGTCATAAGTTAATGTTCTCGGCCAAATGCGCATTGCAGCCTCCGTTTCCATGGCATGGGAGGAACAGTCTGCATTTTTTTCACAGACTGGGCCATGGAAGGCCTGCCACACTTCCTCGTCTGGGCCCATATCCTTGTGCCTACTGCATGTCAGGCAGTAATTTGATATGATCTCAAAGTCTAAGCAGAGGCCAGTATCTAAGGAGATAACTGCGCCAATCCCGTTGTGGATTTTGTGGCCCCTCTTCTGCCAAGTGCCGTCGAACATAACAGCCACATTAGTTTCGCCTGCTACTTCTTTCATCAACTCTCTGGATTGGCGCAAGTTTTCACTCACAGCTGCCATGGCAGCGGTGTGCACCTTCTTTGCTATCGAAAAAAATCCTCGGTGGTGCATTGGCTTTGGGAGTCCAATAATGGAGCAAAATCTCGACAATTGCTCATGCCCAATGCCGACAGCGCGTGCAGCCACCACCGCCTTCACATTTACAGCGAAACTATCTCGGGAGCTCCCACTGTCGTACCGTTGGCTCACTCGGCTGCTGCCATTCACCGTAACACGCAGTGACGTATAGGAGCACGTACAGGAGCAGTGACGTATAGGAGCGTCTTTTTCGAAGAAGCCGAGTTTCTTTTCAGAAGCACTGACGAAAGAAAGCGCAGCGTCAATCCCTTCATCGCAGCCACTGTCGCTTGCGCACTCGTCGATGCCGCCGTCAGGCCTAGCGCACGTAGGCGCGTTCTCGTTCGTCGCCGTCGTTCGGGGCGCTTTACACGCCGCCTTCCCTTGAACTTGTGCTTCGTTCGAAACTTCTGCGGTCTCACGTTGCACTTTTTCGGGCTTGTCATTGCGGAAATATGCGTAGACGCGCAGAAAAGCAGACGGACCAAATGCCAATGGCCACCACCAACACAGCTGAAAATGACTCTGTAGCCAATGGCGATGCGGCTTAGGGTGCCGCGCGTTTCAAACCGCTCAAACCACGTGATAAAAAGGCCTCATTTTTTATTTTATTTTTTTGCCCACGTACGAAACTGGCGGTCGTCGGAGCTGTAAGAAGGCCGGACGCAACTTTCCCAACCGATCGCGATGGCGGGCGCCACTGCGACGAGGAGCGGCGCGCAGTCAAAGATGGCCAATATCGGCGCAAATTCACGAAATTTTGAGGCACCGCGATGCCTTCATACACATTTTTTTGCATTTTGCGGTTCGAATTTAGTTTTGAAATTTTCACAGATGAAAGAAGAAGGTTTGAAAATTACAATGCAATAAAAATCAGAAATACGAGAAATTTCGCTAAAAACGCGATTTTTCGACTCGCATCTCCCCTTAATTCGTGCTTCTGCCTAGAATCAGCGTACAGTGAAATCTCGGTATAACGAACTTCAGGAGACCGTGGAAAAATGTTCGTTATTCTGATAGGTAATTATTGTGAAAGTCCAAAAATTCACCATAAAAATTACATTTCAGTAATGCAAACGTCCTACCTTTGCAACGGTACGTCATTTAAGTCGTTTCTCACAACAATGCACACGTGAACGTTTTTTCCGCGGATTGTGATCTTTTTTTTTTTTTTTTTTGATGGGTGGAGCACGAACTGTGCATCACGAACGATTCTAGACTGTCCGCATTTTTATGCACTGCTTTGGTGTCTGTGCTGCTTTTTTCTACGAATATGCGGAGTTTTCTCAAGTATTCGACTGCATTTGTGACCGACACAGACTTGTCGGATTTGTCGTGATCTTCAGGTGCTGCCGTGACATCGTCGTCCATGTCATTGCTGCATCCTCATGCTGAGTCTCTGTACCCTGGAGGCTCTGCAGGATGTCATTAGTCATAAGTTCCGCTGATGTTCATGTCGCCTCGTCAGACTCGACATAGTCGTGATATGCGGCTGAGGGATCGACGGCTATCTGCTTGGCCACCTCGCTTCAGAGCTCTCAAGAGCTTCCCTCCGCTGCCGGTTCAACACTTTGTAGTTGGCCATTTGTTGTCATCAAGCCGGCCTTCCTCTAGCGATTTTGAATGGTGGTGGATGTGGCCCTCCACCATACGCCTGTAAGCATTTCCGCAGCCTCTTGGACGTTGATGGCTGTCGGGTGCTGTACGTGCAGGTTTATGAGCACCCGCTGAACAAGGTGATTCCGGAAGTGCAACTTCATGCTCCTTATTATGCCTTGGTTTAGTGGCTGAAGTATCGACGTGCAGTTCGGCGGCAGGAACTCAAGATGCACATTCGTTAGCCGAATGTTGACATTGTGTGCCAAGCAGTTGTCAAGGATCTTGTGAATGTGCCGCCCCTCCTTCCTCATCTTTTTGTCTACCGACAGCAGCCTCTCTGTAAACAGCTCGCGGGTCATCCTGGCACGCTGATTTGCCTGAAACTGGCACGGCAGCGACACTACGTTTTTCGTGCACTGGTGCTTCGAAAAACTCCCGATCACAAGAGGCTTCAGCTTCTCAGTGCATCTGCATTGCAGCAATACAGCACGGTGACTCGAAACTTCGACTTCCTGCTGCCTTTGCAGTGTTCTCATTTAAATGCATTATCTTGTCCGGAAGCAGCTGATAAAGGCAAGCTATCTCGTCTGCATTGAAAATATCACCCGCGTAGAATTTCACCATTTTGTGGAAACTTTTCTCTCTCCACTTGGCTGCTGCTGATTCATCGGCTGCATTTTCCTCGCCAGACACGGTCTGCTAGGTTACGCCGTTTTGTTGGCAAAAACGGTGGAGCCAGCCAGAAGACACTTCGAAGTTGGTGACTTCGAGAATACAGTCCAGCCCACATATAACAGCCCCACTTAAAATGTACTTTCGCTTAAGGGGAGACACTGGTCTGAAATTTTTTTTTTAATTTTCAGTATTTCCAGCTGAAATTTTAATACAATATGCATTTTTCACAGCTGAAAACAAATATGCAATTAGTTTTTTGCTATCACTTTTAGATTTTTAAATATTGACTGTTACATAAACTTGCATTCTGCCCAGCCTTTTGACATCTTCCTCATAAAATATTGCTACAAATTTGATATGACAGCATTCCGTGAAGGCCATGGAGTGCAACAAAACCATAATTTTATTTTTAGTTTCATTGGTACCAGAGTTATGGCCTTAACAAGTATACTCATTAGAAATCTGAAACTGTTGCTTAAGTTTGTTGCTAATTAAATCACTATTGTAAATAAAGATATTACATTTTTTTGTTTTCTTGCACTAATCAATGTATAAGCTTTCAAATGCTGCAAGAATTATCAAATTCTGACTGCTACATCAAAAGATACTGTGGGCAATGGCTTAGGGCGAATCGGTGTATTAACCATCTTAGAAGCCACCAGGAATGTAGTCATCATCATTCTCCTTGGTGCGCTTTCTTTTCATAGCATGCTTGAAGTTTTCAGCATGCTCATGCTTCTTCTCCGATGCCACTAGTCGGCGACTGTCTTTTTCTGGGCATCTTTCAGCGGCCACAACACTCTGCTGCAGGTGCAGCTCCTTCAATATGGCAGCATCTGCTCTCCCTTTGCCAGCGTTGAACCTTGCCACAGCTTCGGCCACAGCAGCTTCAACGGTGAAAAGTGACGCGTGTTGGTTTTTGGACCGGAGCGACCAGATGACAGAGTGCAGGCTCTCGTTTGGGTTTTGTGTTTTGCCTCGCTGACAACGCTTCAGCAATTTCTTGTCAGAGGGGCGCGTGTAAATAGGCCGCAAGGCATCAACCACATACTCCGGCAGGTTGTAGCGTTGATTCGGAGGAGTCTCCTGCTTGGCAACAGGCTTGTTATACTTGCACCATGACTCTTCACCAGTTGGGCAGTGAGAGTTTGTACTTGCACCATGACTCTTCACCAGTTGGGCAGTGAGAGTGCTGAGGGCTTGCATCAGTAGATGCTACGTGATAAAAGGTTGCCCAGACAGCATTATTCATGGCCTCAATGCTTCCTTGGTTGCTTTGTAAAGCCCATCCATAATATGACGTGAGCTTTGTGACCAGCTCGTCTGTCAGATTGTCCTTGCCGCCAAGGCTTTGCTTTCCTTCGTCTCTTTGTTTTTGCAGGAGGTTTCGAAGTGCTGTGCCCATGCGCTTATGCACATGGTTGACACAGTCCTCTTTTTCTATTGTCACGAAGCCATATACCTGTGCCTCCTGCAAACTGTTGAAGGCCCGGCTGTCTCCATCACACAACATGGTTGTGTAGCGGAGCCCATGTCTCTCCAATGAGCGGCCAAATAAAATTTATGCTGCTTCCACCTCCATTTGTCTTGGCTTACTGGAGGTATTCTTTTGGCAAGTGGCAAGTGTGACCAGCTAGCCACTCGGCATACCTTGGGTTGTCCTTCTTCGGCCCTAGCTGGCAGCCCAAACAAAAGTTCGATAGGACGACGAAGTCGAGCACATAACCCGTGAATAGTTCAATCACAGTCCCTACACAAATATGGGATGAGTGGCCCCGGGTCAGCCAAGTCCCATCAAAGGAAACGGCGATATTTCCAGGATTTCCATAGTTGAGTTCGGAATACACCGTTTTCACGGTACTCGCGCAGTCGTCAATAACGCGCGCGGCAGCCTTCTGCGCGGCAGGGTTCATTTTCAATTTCACATAATCCTGGTATGTCTTGGTGTGCAGGCCTCTCCGTGAAATATTTAGGGCGTTGGTGTGCAGGCCTCTCCGTGAAATATTTAGGGCGGAAAAAATATCGTTTGCCCGTTTCCTGTGCTCATTGTCGCGCGAACCGCGAGCATGTTAATTTCGAAGGGGCCGTGCGCTGCGTCCCCCCTGCTCTCGGCGAGCTCCATACGGTCCTCAGTTTACCGCACTCGTCACATGTGAGAACAAGTTTCGCGGCTATGCCATATTCGCGGTCTTCCTTGGAGATTCTGCCAGGCCCGCCACACACACCGCACTTCATACACTGAAGAAGTTCGTTGACCAACTCTAAGCTAACGACGGTGAACGGTGTACCAGGCGTTGCGGCTCCATCCGACTCTCGAAAAAAAGACCGCTTGCGTTTTGTGGCAGACTTCGATGAAAGATCTTGCAGAACATCGCTCGCACAACACTCGATGGCCACTTTTTCAGCGTTGGAAACCAGGGGAGTGTCGACGCGCACAGCTCTCGTGTGATCTTGAGACGCGGCTATCGCGTCCGCGATCGCGGGTGCCGCGGCGGTGATAGCGCTGGCACAGCCTGCTTCTTCTGAGTTCTCGGCGGCAGAAGGTCTCGCTGGTGATAAGGTGCGGGCTCTCGGACGCCATTTTCGCCTTTTTCCGAACGCATGAGCACTCCGGAACTTCCGATGACCGCCTGCCATTGCACCGAATGCACAGCCGTTGTTAGGCCTCTAGGCAAAATGGCGGCTTGCACGCCGCTGTCTAGCAGACCAATCCCTTCGCGTCCAATAGGAAACCGGGAACTGCCCCACGTGACAAAAACGCACCAATGATGTGCGAGTATTCAGTTTTTCTTTATGCGCGATAGCTGCGTTGTTGCTAGTCGAAAAACGTTCTTCTGCTAGGAACAGATAATAGAAAAATGCATCTTTAAAATGAGACCAAAATGGCCGCGCTACTTAGTGCGGTTCTCGCGCGCTGCGGCGTTGAATACGACCGTTTTTGAGGTCGTTTCGGAAGCGAAAATGGTCATCAAACTGACTTTGCGACCCAATAACTCGACAAATACGCATTACAGGGCTATAATATTTTAGGAACAGCTTCCTTAGACCTTAATGATTATGAAAAAAAAAAATACTTAAAAAAATCGGTTTTTCAGAAAATTTTCGGCCTCCCATACCCGTGTCTCCCCTTAAAACGAACAATATCTGCGTGACCATGAAAACATACGTTGCTTCAATCGCACAAAATCGCACTTACAACGAATGTCTCTGAGCGCCACTGATCCGTTACAGTGAACGGGGTCAGCGCTTGGCCGACTTCCCGGAAAACCACTTTCAACCGCCGATCAGGCATCGGCGAGGTGCCCATACATTCTTATTGCTAAATGCTGACCCTGCCTCATAGCCTCTTTAGTTGCCGCTCTCCCCGACCGCTTTTTGTTACGCTCCCCTCCGTGCTTTGTCCCCCTGCTACTCTGAGCACCCCGCATCGCCAGACGAGGCCCATGTTTTCACACTGCCACTGATCTTTCAAAGATCGGTCGGCCGGTCCCTGTTTTTGATCGCTGATACTGTCTTTGGCGTCGCCGGCCTGGAGTGATCATGATCAGACCATTTGCCAACATCGCCAGCCACCGACTGTATCCAATGGTCTATGTCTAGTGCACGCGCGTACGCTACCCGACCGACTCTGATAATTCGCGATTCGCTTTGTGTTCAGGACCTTTTCTCGCTCACATCGCACTCTGCTCAGCATGCCCTCTGCACGTGTGTGGAAGCGTGAAAACAGCTGTTAATTTGTGCGGAACAAATCGCGAAATATCGAAGTCTGTGAGGCCACGCAAACCCGCCGACACAACAAAACGATTTTTTGACTACGACCACGGATTCTTTGAACACTTCCGCACGCGCCGATCCAGGCAGCCATGCTTTGACTTTTGTGCGCGGAGGCACTCTTTCTTTCAAGTATTTCTACACGCGAATTGCACATTTCGCGGACCTTTCAAGCAAGCTACCCGACCTACCTCGTTCCCGCGTGTTTTAGTTTTCAAGGTCGCCCTCCCGTCGTGTCCTCCCCTCTCTTCACTTATCGCAACTCCTTGCCCTTGTTCTCTTGCAAATCTGCTGTCCTCTCTTGATCACAACCCCTTCGCCCGTTTCCACCGCTCCGCGACGCCACCCACGCTGGCTCGAGTTAGTTTCGTTCTCTGACTAGAAACGGGCCCAGAGTTGTTCCGCACGTTCTGGCGTGTGTGTCGCATGTGCTTGTCTTGCTCGCTCGCTCTTGGTGTGCATGTGTGATCAGGATGGCAGACTGGAGGACTTGCACGCTTTTTCCTGCTGCTCAACAAAATGTCGAAAGTGTGACTGACCTCTTAATTGGCTTGAGCGTAATCCGCGCGTTAAGTGCCGCGTTGCAGAGCACTTGTTCATAGCTGTTGACCACCTGGAAGCCAACTTGTCGCTTCGGGCGTCTCGGTGTTTGGTTACATGCGTGTGAAACTGTTTTCACGAGGCCGACTTTGTCGACATTGGGCCCGATGCTGAGCCTGAAGCTTCCAAACAGGATCACTTTGGTGGCTATTTGTGGCAGCGCGCCGTCAACTCCGAGATGGGAGAGCAGGTAAAATGTTTGTTGCGATAGTTTAATTCGGCCAATGATGATGCTGACACTGCGGAACCGTGAACGGATTAGGGCATTCTGATTGAAGTGCGTGGCAAGAGTGATTTGAAGGAATCGAATTGCGAGCACGACGAAACTTTGGAGCCAGTTCCTCATGCAGCATATGCCACAGGCCTCAGCGAACAAGCACGCTGCTGTTTCATCTAGAGACCGCCCTTATCGGTCTCAACTAGCGACTGCCCTTATCGCTTCTGCTCTTCGAAACACGTGCATTACAGACTTTTTTTTTTGCAAAAAAAGTTTGTTTTCACTTGCAACTTTTTTAAAAGCTGTGTTTCATTTACTACAAACTTCTGGATACAGCGAACAGATGCCGCGTCACGCTCAGGTTCGTTATAAGCGGGCTCGACTGAAGTAGCGTACTGCCACGCCTTTTCCTGCAGCATTGGGCCTGACATGGGTACATTCTGTGCTCTCATGTCTTTAAAAGGGGACTTGGGTCTTAGGGCTCTCTCATTAATTTTATGAACCAAATGTGATAAAAGTTGGAATGCTTACTTAGTTTGTTCTCCTGATTCTAAAAATGTGATTTTTTCTGTAGCTTCATTAGTTAATTAAATAATCAAGATAACCATTTCTATTGTTCTTACCACAATGGAAAATTGACCACCCGTCAAAAATTTATAAATGACATAGGGATTGACAGTAGAAAGCATAAGACATACAACATAGGAAGCACTTTTTTGATTGGGGCATTATTTCTTACTTTACAGTACACTAAACTTCACAGCTCTGAATGCGGCCGTTGTGTGGTCATACAAAAGACTTGTTTAAAAAGCTTGCATCAAGATAAATGAAAATCTGCTTCCTATGTTGTGTGCTCCAAACATATAGCTTCATGCTGCAAAAAAGAAATATTCTGCTATTTGTAATAGTTTCCGATATATTGCAGTAATTTTCACGCAGGGTGGGCAAAATTGCCATTTTGAGAAAATGAAGAAAACATAGAATTCTATCATTTTTAATTGTAAAAATGTATGGACTTAGAATTACATGGCCATTGACATATAAATGAATGTTAGAAAGCCTAAGGACTGCAACGCTGCAAGCTGATTGAAAATTGAACGAGTACTTCTCGAATTACAGCACAGTTCATTGCATTGCATTACAGCACAGTTCATTGCATGTAACTAAATACAGAAATTTTTATAATAAAATAAAAAAAGGAAGCTGCCCATCAATAATAGGCTTCCAGCATTGTTTTTTTGTGCACATTTAGCTACATTGTACAAAAACAATTACAGTTCTAGCTGTTCTAGGTCCACTTTTACGAACAAGCAAAAGAAAGTAATCAAAATCTGTGCTTCAAGAATAATGCTGTTGAAACTTTATTTCGCCGTTCCGAAATAAAAAAAATATCATGGTGCACATACTTTTAGTCAGCTGATAAGCACCGGGAATGTAATAGGACTGATTGTTTGCACGAGCGTGTGGTTTCTTCTAGTCCTGTAGCAAGTTGTCGCCGTGTGTTCGTCTGCCGCGAGGCCGCTTATCAGTTCAGTAACTGTACTGACGGCGACGCTCAACAAATGTGCGTGCGTCATCCGCGATATATCGAATAACACGGCGATGTTTTCCGGCTTGCCCAGAATGAGTTACCTGTAAATGTCCCGAACCAAAGTTGCTCCCTCGCCCATCAATTTCGAGACTACGCGAGTGCCGAGGTGCTAGTTTCCTTTTCACGTAAGACTGCCGCATTTTCGGGCGGAGATCGCGACAACGTTGCGAACACGTCATTAAAAGCAGTCTACCAGTTGCCAGTAGCCTCTATTGCGGGGGTGGCGAGCATTTTCACTGCAAATAGATTGACTTTCTGTTGTTCGTCGACGCGCGGCGTACTCCACTCTGACGACCCGTCGCGCAGTTCAAGGTCCTTTCGTCAGGCGGGGGGAACCACGGCATCGGTGCGTTTAGCGATAAGACTGCGCTTCCGTTCCGTCACTACAAAGATTGATATCTCTTCTAGCTTCACTTCTGCTTTTTACTTGCCGTCCTCTAACTGATGAGGCTGTAAAACACAGCCGTTCTCAGTAACGTTGTCGGCAACCAACGGGCTCATACTTGAGTTAGGCTTACATCGGTGACTCGGCGACTGCCGTTGACCGTGTCGAGTTTGTTATCCACGTTGTCCTGAGCCATAGCGGGGCTCTTTCTGAAGTTCACAGTGAACGAACGACCCCCGCACCTGCTTCAGAATTTACTATAGCACGGAACTTCTTTACTGCCGCAGGCAGCCAGTAGCACTATGACAAAATGGTGCATATCCGTGCGCGTCCGATGGTGAAGCAGACGCCGAAAGTGCCCCTTGGCCAATCGGATGCCTAGGTTTTGCCATGTGCCCCAAGCAGCCAATTGAATCGCGCACTAGTGCTTCTCGATGACATGTTTTTGCTAAAAAATCAATGAGCAAGGCGAGCCAGCGGTGGCGAGAAATTGAAGATGAAGAACGACCCTTCCAAACGAGACCAAGATAAACACGATAGCTCGTGTGTAACGGCAACAGTTCGGTGCGAAAAAAGTGCAATTTTAGCGTTAGTTTGCGCTCACATTCATCTCACAGGGATGTTATAAATTAGTTTTGTGCCAGAAATATTGTCGCGACAAGCTAGAAACTTCTCAGATAGGTGCAGAAATAGGTACAGATTCCGAAAATGTCAGCTTCCAGAGGTCGATTTTTTTTGCGATTTTTTGCCTTCTAAGACCCGTGTCCCCCCTTAAACCAAGTGAGCACAGCTGCGTTAATATTTTGGAAGTCGCCGAGCCGCAGTCGCTTCCTTGATGGGGCAAGCAGAGATTCTTGCTGGTGCTTAAAGATCTTCTCTTTGTCTTTTAAAATCGTGGTGATTGTTGACCGCGCCACTCCATGTTCTTTAGCCATGACGGCTTGTTTCTTTCCGCCTTCTATTTCTCGAAGAATGTCTACTTTGTCGCTCATCAAAAACTGCTTCCACTTTTCGCCGTTGGACAGGTTGTTCAGTTCAGGGCACTTTAACACAAAATACGCAAAGAAAATCAAGAGCGAGAGGCCTGAAATGGGTGACAGCACGTGAAGAACTGATAAAAAGCGTGGAAAAAGAAAAAAATGCGATGTGTCGTCGTTGCCTCCACATGATAAAAAAACTTGTTTTTTTTTTCTCCTGCACCGTCTCGGGTTTTTCCAACCTATGTTCGCACTCCACTTACAAAATCTGATGCGTCGTCGCCTCCGCAAAGAAGGGGGAAAAAAAAAAAGTCCTACGCTCGCGTTTTTCTGTTCCGGTGTCATCTCGAGTTTTTGCGGTAGCGCATCTGCTCGCGCTGCGTCGTTTGCTAGCTTAGAGCTCCGACTGTGATGACCCGTACAAAGACTGAAATCTGAGAATTTTCGCATTTTGGCTTATAAGTTAGTAGTACTGAGATGTTATTAAGATGACAAAGGAATTAAGTAACGATTGTTACTCTGAAATGTTCGTTATTCTGAAGTTCGTAGTAGTGATATATTTTTACATTGAAACTATAAGCAGTTGGCACGGGATTTCTTAAGTTTGTTAATCAGAAATGTTCGTTAATGTGGTGTTCATTGTAATGAGGTTTCACTGTATCATGAAACCATGGTGAACAGCCCATGCAGGAGTTCAAATGAGCAACAAGATGTGCCCCTTTGTCTACTTTTTAGCTATTTTTTGCGCATGTTCCTTTAGACACTCGTTTATTCATCGTCCCGTTTGCCCGATATAGAACCTGCCAAATACCAGAGGTGTGGCATATACCACACAGGTGATGCAAGAAATAAAGCAGACGGCATGTTTTATGTGGCACCCATGATTGCTACTACTGCAAGTGTGGGGAGCACAACTTCGAGAGCTTGTTGGGCGCAGAAAACAGGGACCCCATGCCTGTTAGCAACCTTGAGTTGATGTGTGACCTTATGTAATGTGAGGAATAAGAAGGAGTGCCGGTAGGTTGAGTGTGGATCTCTAAGGCAGTTTGTGGTTGACGGTCGAGGAACGAGGTGGCGCGTGAGTGTGGGTTGTGTGGACCTCTGCGGCTGTGAGTGATTGAGGATCGAGGAACGAGGTGGCACGGGAGTGTCACATGAACACTGAAGGGGCGCGCCGGAAGAGTAGAAAGCGGGATGCGGCGGTCGGAATGTGGCACGTAGAGTAAATGATTGTGTGAGCGTGCTTGCCTGTCGTCAAGTGTATCGTCGTGTGTGACAGTAAATGAGACATCACAGCAGGCCTGTACGGTTCACGTTCACAAGTCGCCTTACTACTGGTCTTCCTTTTTCTGAAGCAGCGCTTTGGTTACGTCCGTGAGGAGCATCATAGGATATTCTGCACCCAATCTACGGCATACCTGATATTAAAAACTCTTCTGCATTTTATGTGCACACGACTTTTTTGAAAGCCGAATCTATACAAGTTGATACTATTCCTCTTTAAACCACTTTCGAGTGGGCTGACCTTAAATGTACCAGCTCTGTTTGTATGCGGGCACTGTAAGCCCAATGCACATGCCAGTCACATACATCGAGATTCAGGTCAAGAACATGTCGAACATTATTCTGGCGCAGCTCATGCGTGAAAGTAAGCCCTTGTCTGTGTTGCTTGAAAACATTTAAAATGTCAATCACCGTCTTCCGATAATCAGAGGCCACATTTAAAAAAAAAATCAATACATTTAAAAACTCTTAAAACCTTCAAATCTTTAAGAACATTTTGTAGAGGCCTATAAACATGAGCTAAAAAATTGTTGACAAGTACAGTAGCAACCCAGGACCCTTTGCAAATGTCATCTCGCTGAATGAAAGGATGGTCATTAAAAACAATAAATGTCACTTGAAGATATAATTCTTATTGTGCTATGTGGCAACTAGACCCAACGCGAGTTTTACAGATGCTCCAAGAGGTTCTTTTTTGTCTAATTTGTGCCATTGCTGTGCCGCAAGGCGGTTTCACAACCGTAAGTATGTTGGCAGCATGCATCGTGAGCCGACATTAGGTGATGCTCACTATCTTGTATACTTGCGCTGCTGCAAAAGCATTGAATTGGCCGATTACCTATTACGACTTTCGCGCGATTCCGGCGGTGAATTTTGTGGTAACCATTGGCAAAGAATGATGGCAATGTGGCGACTACCAAAAACTGCACCAGTATGGCTTATCGCGGATAAAAAGCCTGCAGGTGTGGCATAGCGCCACTTTCAGCCCACTGCACACTTTTAATAGCCGGCGAGTCCCTGAGAGTGTCGAGGCACCCATCGCTGCCGCCTCAATCGCTGTGCAAGACCATGTTCTTCGTGCACCGCTTTGCAGAAACAAAAGCATCTTGTTGTTACAGAGTTGAGCCTTGTGGATCGTGGGCACGGAGACATTTGTTAATCTTTGTACGGAATCCACATATTATGGCCCCACTTAAAACGAACTTTTGCTTAAAACAAACTATCTCGTGACCGTGGAAATATCCATTATCTCTATGGCGCAATATCACACTCGCAACGAACGTCTCTGAGCCCTGCCGGTTATAGCAAACGGAGTGGAGTGGACACCACTTTCGACCAGCGATAAGTCATTGGCGAGGTGCCCATAGATTCCTATTGTTAAACGACCCTGCCTCGCAATCGTCTAGCTCTTCCCGACTGCTGTTGTCGACCCTGCCTCACCACTGTCTAGTTGTAGCTCTCCCCGACTGCTGTTTTGTAATGCACGACAATTAGCAATTTGTTTCGCGTGCATGCTTTGAAGAAAGCTACCCGAGCTACCCTCCCTTGCAGCTCCTTTGCCAGTCTCCATTGCACCACTCAACCACATTCTTTTAACCCTCTTTCTCCCCAAGAATCTATCTTCGTGGTGTTCAGGTGTTTTGTGGTGGCATGCAGCCACAATGGCGGACGGTGGCATGAAGCAAAAAGTGCTGGACATTGCTACCAAACGAGCCATTTTAACAGAGCTTTCTCAAGGCATAAAAAACTGCGAGTTGGTTTAAAAGTATGGCGTGAGCAAGTCAACCATATCGACATCCTGAAAAAAAGGAAAAGATCATCAGTGCCGATACCAACACGACGAAGAGAAAGCGCTTGCGGAGGGCTACATGCACGGACGTGGAGGACGCGCTGCTGAAATGGTTCGTCGACGCGTGGGCTCGGAACATTCCGGTAAGCGGTTCTATGATGCTGGCCAAAGCGAAAGACTTTGCATTCCTTTTGGACTTTCCTGACTTCTGCCCTGAAAATGGCTGGCTACATCGGTTTAAAGTGGACCATGGCATTGTGTTCAAATCGATAGTTGGTGAGGCGGCCTGGGCAAGCGACCAAGACGTTGCCTCGTGGCTGGAAACAAATCGAGACACCATTTCCAGCTATGCGGAGCGAGATGTTTATAACACAGAGGAAACTGTGCGAGTTTATCAGATGCTACCGGAAAAAACTCGCGCCATGAAAGGCAACACATGTGCTGGTGGCAAACATAGCAAATTGCGCATCATAGTACTTTTGTGCACTAATATGGATGGCAGCGACCGGCGTGTGCCCTTTGTAATCGGCAAATCGAAGAAGCCGCATCGCTTCCGGGGATATTTGCCTGTTCGTTACAGACATAATGCCAAAGCGTGGATGATGCGCAATTTATTTGTAGAGTGGCTGCACGAGTTTGACCAAGACATGCTCAAGCAAGGCAGGCCCGTGCTGCTCGTGGTCGACAACTGCTCTGGGCACCACGTACAAGCCTCGCTGACGGCAGTAACCCTACTTTTCCTGCCGCCCAACACAACATCCTGGGTACAACTGCTGGACTTGGGCATCATTCGCGTGCTCAAGAGTTATTATAGGCGCCGCGTTGTGGAGCGATTGCTCATAGCTGTTGACCGCTCGGTCACCTTGTACTCAGCTTTAGAGATGCTGAAGGCTTCGTGGACTGAACTGATGGCTACATCCGTGCAAAACTGTTTCCGCAAGGCCGGCTTCGCTGGCACCAGACCCAATGCCGAGTCTGAAGCCCCTGAAGAGGACCAATCCGCCGATTTGTGGCAGCGCATCGTCGACTCCGACTTGGGAGAGCGGGAAATCTGCTGGGATGACTTCATTAGGGCCGATGATGATGCCGACACTGCGGAGCCGTGCAAGGAGGCGGGCATAGTGAATGAAGTGCACGGCAAGAGCGATGCGGAGGAATCAGATTACGATTACGACAAAACTTCGCGAC
This sequence comes from Rhipicephalus microplus, assembly GCF_043290135.1. NCBI lineage: Eukaryota > Metazoa > Arthropoda > Arachnida > Ixodida > Ixodidae > Rhipicephalus > Rhipicephalus microplus. The sequence continues at coordinate 11,974,310 of NC_134710.1, forward strand.
AAAACTATCTATATAGCGATTGGCTACAAGATAGCCTCAGGCAGCTTGTATATGCCAAGGGCCTCGACGAAGAACACGCTGCCACCTTAAATAAACTCGAAACGGTACTTATCGCATCTGCACTGCCGAAACAGACGTGCATTATGGATTTTTTCGCAAAAAAAAATAAATTTTTGGTTTTCACTTGCAAAATTTTAAAGGTCGTGTATCATTTACAATGAACTTCGGGATATAACGAACGGATGCTACGTCACGCTCAGGTTCGTTATAAGCGGTCTCGACTGCATAAGTCAAATAACATTAGGCTGAATGTTTTAAATATGTTTGGTAAACTTTTCAGAGCATACAGTGGAGACGTCTCAACCACTGTTGTAAGAGTAGACTGTGTTGTGAGCTTTCTTTTTTTGTAGCTCTTTAGGTCTTGCAAAGTGATCTGGGCTACTAATTGCTATAATATTAAGAGGTACATTTATTTATCCTTGTATAAGTGAAATAACCTTACACAGAACATTTTGAATGTACTTAAGTAGTTTCAAGCCTGTGCTGAAAAAATCCTGACCGCTTTTGGGAGATCTAGTTGTGGGTTGTTATCGTATTTACTCGATTCTACCGCGCCCTCGATTGTAACGCGCACCCGATTTCCACGACAAAAAAAAAAAACGTAAGACATCGATTGCAATGCGCACCCATTTTTCTCGCTGGCCAGCACGATCATACCACTTGAAAAAAACGGCTCCTTTCGGGAGCGTCTTTCATTTAAATAAGAGGTACGGGCGAAGCTTGTGCCCATCTGACGTGTAACAGAGCATTGCCATCATTGTAGTTTTACCGTGGACCGATGTCAGCACGCGAACTTGCTTCGCCACCTTCTTCTCGACGGTTGTGGTGCCAAGCATGTCGAAGTAAAGAGGTGTCTGATTGGCATTCCTGATTTGCCCAAGCAGGTAGCCGTTGTTGGGCCGCAAGTTTAGGACGAACCTCTGAAAACTGTGAAGCTTTTCATCGTACTCCTCCGCAAAACTTTCCGCATATGCCCGTTCCCCTTCGGAGGGAAAAGCCTTTCCTCTTCATAAAGTTAGTTAGCCAGCACCTGCTCGCTTTAAACTGGCTTCGCATTAGACCTTTTTCTAAGGCTAATTGCATAGCCTGCACTTGGAGCAGTTCTGTCGTCACGGACCGCCGTGCCGCTCGCTGCTCAGGCACATACTCGCCGAGCAGCTCTTCAATGTGCGGAAAACCGACCCTGCTGTGGTCCACTGAAACCTTTGCGTGAATCTTTTCTGTCGACAATCTTCTGCTTTTGTTTCCGCGAGTCCCACACGCACGTTTCGGGAACTCCAAACGACCGCGATGCGGCCCAATTTCCGTCCGTTTCTGCACACACGATGACTTCCCTTTTAAAAGCGGCATCGTGGTGCACTCGAGTTTTTGGAGTTGGCCCTTCCATGCCGTCGATGCTAATACACTACAAGATTACGAACTCCTCAGTACACGTACGAAGTGCTGCACATGGGAAACACATAGGCAGAAATGGCTGACGCGCCATGCCGACGCCCGTAGGGGGCGGCCATTTTGGAAATGCCGATGGCAATAGAATGACCGCATTCATATTTTTTATTGTACTCGATTCTAACGCGCCTGCGATTTATGAACTCGCTTAACCGGAAAAGAGGTGCGCGTTAGATTCGAGTAATTACGGTATATTGAGACGTTATTAAGACTAGAGATTTTGGTTATAATTGCGATATCAATTTATTTATTTTAAGTGCAATGAGTCATGTTTGATAATTTTATAGGGGGGAATCGATACTTTGCATGCCACTCTGAGTTCTTGAAAACCTTGTGACAGTGCTTGAAAAGTCCTTGAACATCTTTGAATTTTTTCTCCTTGGAAACTTAGTTGTGCGACATGGCATTGTAGAGTTATGATTGCATGCTTGATCTCAATGGCTGTGTCATGTATTGTAGCATTCTTGTTGTAATGTTGTGGATGCTACAGAACTTGACCATCAAGTCACCGTATAACTTGCATCATTGTGCGCGACCATGCAGTGGGTGTCCAATTGTGCCAATAGTGCCTTGTTGCTATAATTCCATATCCCTGCACCTTGCCGTACACATTCGAGTACAGCTTGTGTCAACTGCACCAAAGTTCACGAGTTCACCAGTTTAAGTGGAATCGTACCGTTTATGGCCCATATAACTATTCTTGGTCACAATAAACAGAACTACAGCTGTTCCATAATGCTGCCATTTGTGTGATGTGCTTTTTGTCGTTATGTTCGGCCTAACCAAAGTTTCCGCGGCGGCGCATATGTCTCTGTTGTTGAAAGTCTAGCATGCCATTGATAGCCTCTCTTATCTGTTAGGGAACTAGAGATAACACTAGAGCTGTAGGAATAGCAAAACTTCGGGCGGGAAGCGACTTTGTATATTGAAGTCCGAGTGCGAATTGAATCCAAGTTTTTCAAATACTTCAAAGTGAAATTGAGAAAAAAAAATCTGGGGAGAGGACGGTTTCTAGGCATATTCTTACGAGATAGCAGCGTGAAAGTGTTTTTCTTGGCTAGGTTGACTAAATGCTGGTGGGGTTGTGTTTCAATGTCGTCTTATCATGAATGAGGCAATGCAGAGGCCGAATTGTATTCATGTACATGATTTGGTTCAACCAAAGTGTTGTCGACAACACTTTACATGTGAAAGGCAAAGATGCTATTTCCTCCTCTTTCAACTTCGGTGACCCCGTTCACCATCTGGGTATCCGACTGGCAACCGGTGCTTTCAGGACAAGTCCGGTCCAGAGTCTCTATGTAGAGTCGAATCAGTGGACACTTCACCTGCAGCGATCCTATAGCAGTTTCACTTATTTTATAAAGGTACGTGCAAACATAAAGCATCCTTCTTATTCAGCTATAAACGATATTACCGCTGCCACCTTCTACCATAATCGACCCGCAGCGAGAAAGCCGTTCTCTTTGCGTGTGAGAAGCTTAAGTGAGGAAATGGGTGTTCCGCTGCTAGAACTTTGTCCTATGCCCACAACAAAACATTTACCGCTGTGGCAGTGGCAGCTCATACATTGTGACACTTCCTTTGCCGAGATCACTAAACATGCACTGGAAGCACATATTAAAATGCATTTCCGACAACTCCAGTCCAACTACTCATGCGTAGAGTTTTATACTGACGCTTCTAAGTCGCTTGCAGGGGTGGCTTATGCAGCCGTCGGACCATCCTTCTCGGAATCCGGTGTGTTGCACCCGGAAACAAGTTTATTTACGGCTGAGGGTTATGCACTATTGTCGGCTGTGAAGCATATACAGAAATCAAACATACAAAAATAAATTATATTCACAGACTCGTTAAGCGTCGTCAATGCATTAAGATCCCTTTTCAGATACAGGAATCCGGTAATAATTGAGCTGTATTCCGTTCTGTGTACATCGTATATGTCCAACTAGCATGTTACTATTTGCTGGGTTCCTGGCCATAGAAGTATCGAGGGCAATGTGTTAGCTGACCAAATGGCCACGTCAATTATATTGCGCGCTACTAACCCCACAGCTACTGTCCCTGCAACAGATTTAAAACCCTTCCTACGTAAGAAACTGCGAAACCACTGGCAATGCTTGTGGGACACAGAAATAAATACAGTAAAAGCTCGTTAATTCGAATTCCACGGGAACGCTGAGCAATTTCGAATTAAACAAAATTCGAAATAATGAAAGTGAGCAAAAATGGGTGGATTTCGGGGGTTGGGGCACGAAAAATATTTATTGGCCAAAAAAAGTCGGTGATGACCATCTGCTTCTTTTCTCTGAATGCCACAGCTGCGGCTCCCTGTTAGAGCGCGCGGACGCAGCGCAGGGAATCCTCTTCACCCTCTTCAAAGCTGAAAAAGAGACGCACCACATTAAGGGCCAAACCTCATAAGCGCGAAAATGCACGCGACAGCGACGAGCGACGCTATGAGCGACGAAACAGGGCGTTCGCGCGACGTGTCGCGTGCTCGTTTTCGCGCGATCGCTCGGTTCTCCAGATTTGGATACCGTCGCTCATCGCCCGGAAGTGCTGGGCTCAAGCAGCCAATAGCGAAATACCGGAAAAGACAAAGACTACATAGGTGCCAATGACCCTGCCCGAGTCACGTATGCGCAACAAGAAATAACGCAATGTTTATTATGCATGTGCCTATAAAAAAGGGCTGCAAGGCAATAATAAACACTTTCCGTTTCATTACACAACAATATATCTTATTTTTAAATTGCATACCGCTCGCTACGCGGTTTTCTTGGTGCGAGTAGACGGCCTCATGCCCCCAACAGTGGAATTCGCTCGCCGAAGCCGTCGCTTGAATGAGGTTTGCCTGCGCTAGCGACTGATCGCGCGAAGCCGATCTACGTCGCGTCGCTTGTCACTGTCGCCTCCATCACCGAAGAAGCTGACGGGCGCACAGGCGCTTCATTTTCGTCTTCCTCACCTTCTGGCTCTTCAGCATCAGGCTGCGCACCGGCTACTTGAGCCATAATGTCCTCATCAGTCAGGGCACCACACACCGATGCACCGGTGTCAACTTCAACATAATCGGCAAAACGTACGCCCCGAAGAGTGTCGCGCAATGCCACTGGCATGAGCTCCTCAGCCCCATCCACGTCGACGTCACAACTATCCTGCGCACTTCCAGCTGCAAATCCACTGTGGCAGAAACAGTTTGCGATTGTGGTCGCGGTCACCTGTTCCCATGCGCGCACCAACATGTGCATGGCAGTGAGCAGTGTAATGCCGAAGTCCTTCCTGTCGCCGGCGCACAAAATCATTCGTGAACGAACAACGTGCTCGAGGAACAAAGTGACGCTGCCGGGAGCGGCCTAGGACTGCTAGGACTACTCTGCCGACTCCTCAGCGTCCCGTGGGTCCTGCGTACAAGTGGCGCCAGGTGCTGAGATAGCGGGAGGGCTACGAAAAAAAAAAATTGCTCCTTGGATTTTGGAGGCCATACTTTGCTCGGCATTTGCTCGGAGGCCACTTGAAGCTCGAAAAAACTGGTCGTGCCACCTATCGTTCGACCGTAAAAGCTTCCACTAGTGTTTGACGATGATGCCGCTCGGCGGCGCGCGCTTCGAATTATCCGTAGAGGCAGCAATTTCTGTTCGAATTAACGAATTGTTTTACGCATGGTCTCCTATTCACTGCGGACTGGACTGCGGCGACCATTTCGAATTATCCAAAATTTCAAATTAATGAGGTGTGAATTAACGAGCTTTCACTGTAATAAGGTTCAGTTGATTAAGCCGCAGTTGGGTTACTGGCCCTCCGCTACAAGAACACGGCGAACTGATGTCCTATTCTGTCGCCTCAGAATAGGACACACTTATGGTACCCATAGCTTTCTGCTGACTGGCGATGAACCTTCTACTTGTGGTAGATGTGGTGAGAGGCTAACCGTCCTCCATGTCCTCCTGGAGTGTCCGGAAGCTGAAAGTGAGAGAAAGAAATATTTTGCTTTAGCATACCGCTATAATCTTTCTTTACATCCGATGATGTTTCTCGGTGAAGAACCGCTTTTTGATGCAAAATCAGTTTTAAGCTTTTTAAAGGATGTAGTATTGAATGTTTTTAGCCCAACATTGAATGTTTTTAGCCCAACAGGTTCATAGCGCATCCTCTGTTCAGAGGATGCCGCTGTGATAGCAGCTTTCAATAAGCCCAGGCCTCCATGCTCTTCTTTTAAGGGCTCTGTCGAGGCACTGGTGTTCCATGCGAAGTTTTTATTTCACATACATATCACTTTTAAACCATTTTATGTCTCCATAGCACACATCATTTGTCATTGCCATAATTTTACTATGTATATATTTTTACGCATTCATAGCGACTGTTTTTAGGCCCATTTACAGCCACGTCACATCTGTTTTATCTACATTGCACATCGCACAGTTCATTATGATCGCTCTGGTGCTCTTTGGTCACATCTGGCCCTTGCTCCAATAAACTCCACTAATCACTAACTTCGGTGACAGCCGAGCTGATGTGGTGGACAAGGTGTGCTCCCTTCCAGTCCTGGACCACCACTGACCATGTGAACAAAAATCAGTTGTGCTTTTATGGTGCAACTTTCTGCGTTCAACGAAGACATATGGCTTCACCATAATAGTAGTTTATCTTTGCGTTAAAAGTTTCAAGATCTAAGCTCTAAATTGTCTTGCCCATATGACAGTGATCTTTCTGTAATGAATGATCTTTGCATTCTCGTGTGTCTCTGCAGGGGATTCCACTATGACACCCATATCTACTACTGCGACTCCCTCCGGGGCTGCAGTGGCAGCCGGCAGCACTGACATGCATGCACAACACCAGCTGCAGCAACAGCCATTATCTATGCTACATGCATCAACCACACAGCAGCAGCAGCAGCAGCAGGAGCAGCAGCCGCCCACACAGCACCAGCCCTTACAGCAGCAGCAGAAGCCCATGCCGCAAGAGCCTTCCAAAGCGGTGCCACCTCCAAACGCTGGTTCTCTGTCCACATTGGTACAGCAACCCTTAACAATGCCTGCGCCAGCATTTGGCTTGCCACCTCCATTTGGCCTACCCCCACCACCATTTGGACTGCCCCCTGGTGAGACCCTTTGTTAGTAGAGTGCAGACTAGTGATAACCGCTTATAAGGCAGGGCAGGACCGGTTACAGTGCTGTTTTTTTTCGACTTTCCCCTTCCATAGAATGCCTTGTATATGCATACCGCTTATTGTGTTGCCCTCAAAGGTGAAAGACCAATCATAATGCAGTTGCCTTGGAAAATATTCCTGACAAAGGTGGTAGCAATAAGGAGCAAGTGCGCTTCTCAAACGATGTTATGCGGCTGGGGAGATAGTGACAAGGTTAAGATGTGTGAGGATGTGGAGTAAACGAGCGAGGGGCAAAGGAAAGAAGAAAAGGAAAGGAAGGAAGAGAAGAAAAAAACACTGCGGCCCCACTGTGTGGGCTCGCCAAGTGAGGAATCGGTTGCCTAGGTGACCCTAAGAGCCTTTGCACTGGCGCCAATAGCACGATATGGTATAGCACGAGGCCACTATACATCTCAACAATGCAGCCAACACATATATGCGCGCTATGTCCACGCGTAAGCCAGGTGCCGTCATAAATGACGTCGACGTTTCCGGACGCGTTGCCGAACTCCGCATAGAACTCCTTGACGCGAGCAACGCTCACCGCTTCGCATTTGGCTGCAGTTGAACTGCAGGCTTCTTTCATTATATTCATGTGGCTTTGGTAACTCTTGTGGTGAAGCCCTCGATGCGAAATATTCATCCCGGCGAAGAAGTCCGACAGAGCCGTTTTACCCTTGCCGATACTGTTGATGGCTTTCATGGCATGCATATTAACTTCAAACGGCCTTATTTTGGCGTCGGTCTCGTCGGCTATACGTGGGGACGAAAAACGCTCTTCGCGAAAGTCACAACTGCCGCACGTGACTATGAGCTTCGAACACAGCCCATACTCTTTCTTGGCCTTTGAAATAGTGACGCTTCTTTCACCGCATTCTGGGCACGCGACAAGTCCAAATAACGAGCGTATCGCCACCAGATCAACAATAACAAATTCTGTCCCGTTTTCTTTGCCACCACCCTCCAGATCAATATCTAGTAACTCGAACTTGCGTTCCGTCACGCACTGCGATGCGAGTGATGCCTCCAAGCATGCTGCATTTCTCGCGCACTCAGCAAACTCTGCCGGATAAAACTCCGTTTCAATGCGGTCTAGGATGCTGCTGGAAGTGCAAGATGACGATCCGATGACGACACAATCCGATGAGGTGCTGCTGCAAAGCACTGTGCAACGCTTCGGTCACAAGCAGCCGCGGCTGTGCGCCGTCGTCAGAATGCGCCGCTTCGGTGGCGTGGGGCGAAATTGGCTGCACGTTGTCGGCTGCTTTCTTCTGGCGGGTGTTTCACGGGCGCCTCCGTTTCTTGCCGTACGCTTGGCGCGTCTTCTTCTTTAGCAAGCGTCTCCAATCATGCCGGCAAAAGACAGAAAGTCGGTGCGTCGGTCGCGTAGCACAAGCAGGCACGTGCGGGAATCAGATGAACAACGTGCGTGAACGGGAACCGGCGGCCGACGAACAATATAAAAAAAAAAGCGCGGGCAACTTTGACCACATCAGCCAATGGGAAGCGAAAAAACAGGGGGCTCGCCTGGTGCGCGCGCGCTCCGGACAATCAGCGGCACGGAAGGGGGCTCCGGAAAAGGGGCGAGGGCAGCCGTTCTGTTTAAGCGACGCCATTTTGAAGGGTGGCAAAATGCGCACAAAGGAATCGGCTTCAAAACAAGCCCAAGATGGTGGCGATCGGCCGACTGCCTCGCCGGCGGCGCGTGCGGGAAGTTTGAACAAATTTGACCTGCCGTGGGTTGTTTTGCGGCTCCCGTGGCGACTTCAAAATCAATTTTAATCCATATACTGATCGAATTCAGCGTTTTCAATTTGAAGACACGTGTTTCTAAAATTTTCAGGTCTAAAATTTTCAAATATCGCATTTTCTCAAAATCGACTTTTTGGCCATTATTTACCATTCTAAGACCCGTGTCCCCCCTTAACCACGTGCGCCTTGAGTTTGTTGTCAGGGAAATTGTTGTCTTTATTGCGCTTACTATAGATATCACATTGGCTACCTCATCCATAAATTCAAAAGACGACTTTATTTCCTGAGCCTCCGCTTTTGCTGCGAGTGTGCGGACTTGTACAAGCTTGTTAAACTTTTGTCATCATCGATATCCAGACCGCGAACCCAAACTGTATGATACGAAGTTTTGATTCACGGCTGTGCTTGAGTGTGCTCTTCTCGATGCTCGATTGTTGTGTTGTCTTTGACAAACTTGCCGGGAAAACATGCCGAACTGCATGCTAGGCCCATTGAGAATTGGTTGTTTTTCTGTTGTTCAAGTGCTGAAGATAGGGCAAGTTGGTTCGTCATACTTAAACTGCTATAGCACATATGGTAAAGAAGAAATGGCCGCGCAGACTGACAGAAGAGGACAGAGCGCTAACTTCTAAGCAAGCTTTATTTGCGAATTGCATCAAATACGTACACTTGTACAAGCATACAAAAAACACTCGGACGTATCACCAAGATTCGATACCACCATCACAACGTCTACTTCTAGGACACGTTTGGACTCTCGCCTAATGAAAACATGCAGTATGGTTACAGTGACGCTAAGCTTGCTGCTCCGTACGCATGCATTGGGCATGGTAATGTCAAAACGGTGTGGCTTCTCAGTGCCTATGGCTTCTAAATACTGTCGCGACGTGAAAACAGAGGTCGTATTTGAAGACACTGAGAAAACAGCAGCGGGTTGGTCTTCTTATTACCCGCGCGCCAGAGAGTTCTTCGTCTTTCTCGTGTTTGCGTTCTGCATAAAAACGTGCAGATGCGCATATGCGCTGTCGCCTTCGTCTTTTTCTTGGGACGCACGTGACATTTGCCTCCCTCCAAAAATGGCATCGTCCCGATGCGCAGCCGAGGCGCTCTGCTTGAGAGTTAGCTGGACAAGTAGGGTTTCATCCGGATTACATGCACGATCTCAGGTGAGCGGTTTCGGCGACTGGAACTGCAATCACCGTCGGGAATAACTTCGTAGTTGATATCGTTCAATCGTCAGGTGACTCGATATGGGCCGAAGTATCGTCGTAATAGCTTCTCTGAAAGTCCGCGTCGACGTATTGGGATCGAGACCCATACCTTCTCGCCTGGTTTGTAGGTTACCAATTTATGTCGTAGGTAGTATCGTTTCGCATCATTGTGTTGCTGGTGACAAATACGCACGCGGGCTAGCTGTCGGGCTTCTTCAGTGCGCTGACCAAATTCTTCGGCGTCAGCGTGAGTGTCGTCACACTCCTGCGGCAACATAGCGTCCAACGTTGTAGTGACTTCGCGCCCGTGTATTAAACTAACGACGTCATTCCGGTAATTTCCTGGCGGGCGGTATTATAGGCGAAGGTCACATAAGGCAAGATTTCGTCCCCGTACCTCTCGCAAAAACTCGCAGTATGTCTTCACGTCATCCTCGACGTGAAGTCCTCGACAATACTTTCAAGTCTTGTGCCCTCTCACATGACGTCAGCAACGGCCATTCTACTTGGCCATTCAGCCACCCGACCACCTAAGCCAGTTCCTCATACTGGCCCATCTGTCCCGTCTGCTCCCAATCGCACTTTTCCATTCTTTCTGTGTGCGTACCGTCGAGCCAGTCACTTCTGTCCTGTTTTTCTTGGGCCACACATGCCAGATAACTGTTGTGTGCCTATGTGTTCAAGCAACTACAAGACGGGAAACAAAATGCAACTGTTTTTAGTTTCAAAGGATGAAACAATGTACGAGTATGGATTAGTGTGATTCTTAGACGGGATTTCGTGCCTACTGTCAACAACAAGCTAGGAATCAAATTTTCACTACTGTTACCACAAATGGGCGGTTTATCAGGGAGTCATGACAAGTGTTTATGACATTGGATCGTATCGCAAGAGCAATCCTGGATCGTATCGCAAGAGCATATTCGCTGCTATAGCAGTGAACATTCCGAGCACAGGATTGCAGCCTTGTGCCTTACACATCCATCAGGATTGCATGTAGCTGTGCGCCTTGCATTTCCACGCGTCGTGCGTAAACCATACATCATTGTACACCAATCCCCGGACAGGAAAAGTGCTAGAAGTTCCACTCATCCAAGGCCCCGTCTGCGCCTTGGATGAGTGCCATCTCAATTTTGCGGCTGCCTTTCATATTTGTTGAAACAAGAAGCCCTCTCAACAAGGGAATCTTGAGATGCCAAGAAAGTGCGCCCGGAGGCAGAAGGCCTTGCTATGCTAGTGAAGAATTCGCAACCTTCTTTTGTGAAGCACAAAGGTAGAGCAAATTTTTGTTCCTTCCTGAAAGGATGAAGCGCCTAACAGAAAAAAAGCACTCCAGATGAATGAACCATTATTTATCGCCCAAAGTGTAACATGTTTCTGAACATTGTGAACGAGGGTATGCCTGTTCTCCAGTCCTCTGTTACTGTGTTCAAAAATCTTCATATCGCTGTGTTGTACAGAAGGAAAAAAGTGTAAATTTAAGGGTTTATTTTTTTTTTGTTAGACACAATATTAATGAGAACTCCCCGCAGGGGCGCCTGCGCAAGTAGACGTTTGGTGTGTAGCGACACCACGGACCCGAGCTAACGGGGGAGTTTCTACTCCCTCCCACGCCTAGCCGTGCGTGGCTTTGCCGTGTCTGGGGAAGAGGGGATCCTGGGGGTTGAGCCGACGCTGGGTGATTGGACCGTTAAGGCCCCCCGGCAGAGGCAACACACCCCTTTGGCCCCGGCTTCACGTAGACGGCACCCCTGGGCTGACCCACCCAGGGGAAATCGGCAGTCGCCTTTTCCTATCTCTCTCTCCCTACATCTTCGTCTTTTGTTCTCACTTTACATCTTTCCTGTCTTCTCCTCACTTCATTTTACTTCCAATTTTTCTTGGCGGCAAGGGTTAACCTTGTGTATGTGCTCTGTCTTGGGCACAATATATTTGGTTATAGCGGCTGTGTACAGCTGACGTTGACATGCCTCGTATAAGTTTAGGACTTGTCATGTCCCCGTGTTGGGCTCCATGGTGGGCGGCTGGCATGGCTGCCGAACTCGTATTTAGTTTATGGCTTTTTCTTCTCTCCCTTCATTGCACGATCGTCCTCTCTCGAAGAGAGGGCGCACCGAAGACTTTTGCAATTATTTCAGCAAACCGAAAGAAACCTTTCCCCGCTACCATGTAATCTAATCCATTGTGAAACCGCTGAAAAGAACGCCAGAACTATTTCGCCTTTCGTTATTTTCAAAAGCCTCACCACTACACTTGGACCAGGTTACCAGGCTACAAGAATGGCCAGTGGGGATCTCCTCCTCGAGGTAGAAAGTCAGAGCCAGTATGAAAACCTCTCAAAACTAGAATCGTTTGGAAACATACCTATCTCAATTACACCACACCGCTCACTCAACACTTCCCGAGGCGTTGTATCTGATCAAGACTTGCTTGACCTAACTGAAGATGAGCTCCTCGACGGCTGGAAGGACCAGCAAGTGACACAAGTACAAAGAATCAAAATTAGGCGTGATAAGAAGGAAATTCCAACAAAACACATAATTGTGACATTTTGCACCAGTACTCTGCCTGAACATCTCGAAACAGGATACTTGAAGTTGAATGTAAGACCCTACATTCCCAACCCACAACGTTGCTTCAAATGCCAGCGTTTTGGTCACGGCTCCCAGAGTTGCCGCGGCCAACTCACCTGCGGAAAGTGTGCCACCGCAGGACATGCTACGGACGAGTGTAAGGTGGAGGATGGGGCCCACTGCGCAAACTGCGATGGTGCCCATCCCGCATACTCCTGAACCTGTCCAACATGGAAAAAGGAAAAAGAAATTGTTACAATCAAAATCACACAAAACATTACTTTCCGAGAAGCCCGTCAACAAGTATCTGGTCTTTTCACAAACAAACCATCGTTCGCCGATGTAGTGCAAGAGGGGGCAGCACTACAACGGCCTGCTGCAACTGCCCATGCCAGGCACAGTGTGCCCAGGCGGTCGCCAATGCCCCCACCCACGGCGGGAACAGCCAAGGCTGCCCTGCCACTAGTCCCCACGGCGACAACCACGGCCGCTGCAAGCTCTTGCAGCGGCCAGGGTATCCCAGCACCAAAGGAGGTTCCTTCGACCTCTAGCCCAAGAGGACTGAAGGTTTCGCCCCCCGAGGTGAAGGAGACCCCAGGGTCGGCCTATATGAAGGCCTCGTCTCATCAGGCGAGGTCCCAAACCCAAAGCATCAGCTCGCAAATGCGGGCACGCAGTGCCTCTGAGGAGGCAATGGACACCACGGTACCCCTGGTGCAGAAAGATCGGCGTAGCTCCCTGGAGCGCGCCAAAAGAAATAAAAAGCCAATAACGGGGCCCGGCGACGGCCCTGTTCTTTGAGTCTTAACGCTTAGCTTAAGAAGCAGACACACCCATTTTTCCTTACACACAGCACTACGTTACCTCCAATATGGCAACACAAATAATACATTGGAACGTCAGAGAACTCCTTAGAAACCTCGATGATGTTCAAGAGCTCTTTTGCAAATATTCGCCGAAAGTGCTGTGTGTACAGGAAACTCATTTAAAATCTAAAAACACGAATTTTTTGCGTCGGTATGCTCTCTTCCGAAAGGACAGAGATGATGCTGCGGCATCATCCGGCGGTGTAGCCATTATTGTTAATCAAAAAGTAGCATGCACACATTTATCACTGCAAACAACACTAGAGGCAGTGGCTGTTCGAGCAGTTCTTTTCAACAAGCTCGTCACCATCTGCTCTCTGTACATACCCCCACACCACCGTCTTGGAAAACTAGAATTCGAGTCCTTAATAGATCAACTACCCGAACCTTATTTGGTCCTTGGTGACCTGAATGCTCATAGCAGTCTATGGGGTGATTCTCGCTGCGATGGACGAGGTCGTCTCATTGAACAGTTCCTTTTTTCCTCCGGCGCCTGTCTGTTGAATAGGAAAGAGGCAACATATTATAACCTTGCCAACAAAACCTACTCTTCCATAGATCTCAGCATCGCATCTCCTTCACTTGTATCATTACTTCAATGGAAAGTTCTAAATAATCCCTACGGAAGTGACCATTTTTCTGTTATTTTGAGTACACAAACATCATACGAATGTCCTCCACGAGTTCCCAAATGGCTTATACACAAAGCCGACTGGGAACAGTTTCAAAACAATGCTCAGTTATGTTGGACTGACATATGTGGGCTAAGCGTAGATGAAGATGTGCAGTACTTCACAGCTCTCCTTATTAACGCAGCAGCCAAATGCATCCCAAAAACATCTGGACAGCCCGGCAAGCGACACGTTCCATGGTGGAACACACAGTGTCGTAATGCGCGAAAGGAACAGAACAGGGCATGGAGGTTGCTGCGAAACTCGCTGACAGCGGAAAACCTTGAGAGCTTTAAGAAAATAAAGTCTCAAGGCAGGAGAACGCGTCGGCAGGCCAGAAGAGAAAGCTGGCAGAAGTTTCTGTCAGGGATCAATTCATACACACAGGAGGCTAAAGTCTGGAACATGGTCGGTAGGATAGCAGGAAAACAAGTACACACACTTCCACTCGTAAACACTCAGGGTGATACCTTGGAGGATCAGGCAAACTTCCTCGGTGTACACTTCGAACAGATATCCAGCTCGACCCACTATACCGACACTTTCCAAAAATACAGAAAAAGAATACAAAAGCAGAAACTCGAACACAAATCCACTAGATACGAGGCGTATAACCAAGCTTTCAGTCTAGCTGAGCTCCGAACATCTCTAAACTCCTGCAGTACTTCTGCCCCAGGTTCTGACCGCGTGGTGCATGAAATGTTAAAAAACCTACCAGCCGAAACACGAAAAACCTTACTTTGTTTATACAATGCTATTTGGTTTTCTGGCACTATCCCTACCTCCTGGAGAGAGGCTATTATTATTCCCATTTTGAAAGAGGGCAAGGACCCTTCTTTAGCTTCAAGCTATAGACCTATTGCACTTACAAGCTGCTTGTGCAAAGTCTTCGAAAAAATGATAAACTGCCGACTTGTACATATCCTTGAAACAAACGATTTGCTCGACCCATTTCAGTGCGGGTTTCGAGAAAGTAGATCCACCACAGACCACCTTGTTCGTATCGAGGCACAGATCAGAGACGCCTTCGTCCATAAACAATATTTTCTCTCTGTGTTCCTCGATATCGAAAAGGCTTATGATACAACATGGCGTTTTGGAATTCTAAGAGACCTGTCCCACCTTGGCGTGCGCGGAAGAATGTTTCACATAATCGAAAGTTACCTGTCAAACCGGACATTCCGTGTCCGAGTAGGCACGGTTCTTTCCCAAACATTTGTCCAGGAAACAGGCGTGCCACAAGGTGGTGTACTTAGCTGCACACTTTTTCTCATCAAAATGAATTCCTTGCACTTGTCCATCCCCCGCAATATGTTCTATTGTACATATGTCGACGACGTCCAGCTTGGCTGCAAGTCATGCAACTTGGCAATGTGTGAGCAGCAGGTTCAGCTGGGTTTAAACAAGGTCTCCAAATGGGCAGATGAAAACGGATTTCGACTTAACCCACAAAAAAGCACGCGTGTCTTGTTCTCTCGAAAGAGAGGCATGCACTCGGAACCTGACACGACTGAATGGGCAACATCTGTCCGTCAAAGCCGAGCATAAATTCTTAGGCTTAATCTTGGACAACAAGTTGACCTTGGTACCACACATAAAGTATATAAAAACAAAATGTTTAAAAGCCATGAATGTTATAAAAGTGTTGTCATGTACTACTTGGGGTAGTGACAGGCATTGCCTCATGAATCTGTATCGAAGCCTCGTTCGCACCCGCTTAGAATATGGGGTTGTTGTTTATCAGTCTGCAACTAAAAGTGCTTTGAAGATGCTGGACCCCGTGCACCATTTCGGCATCCGCCTTTCTACGGGTGCTTTTTGCACCAGCCCCATAGAAAGCCTTTATGTTGAGTCAAATGAGTGGTCACTTCATCTGCAGAGAACTTACATGTCCTTTGTTTATTTCCTTAAGGTGAAAGCGGATAAGAAGCACCCCTCATACTGTGTTCTTAATGATTTGTCGAGCTCAATTCTGTTTCAAAACAGGCCGTCGATGAGGCAGCCCTTCTCAGTTCGCCTGAAAAGTCTTGCTAAGGAAACTGGAGTCTCACTTGAACACAGTTTAATGGCTCCTGTAGCATATCCGCCACCGTGGCAATGGCAGACTATAGACTGTGATGTGTCCTTTCTAGAAGTTACAAAACATGCGCCTATTGCCTATATCTGAACATACTTCCTGGAAGTTCAACACAAATACATACGTCCTGAGTTCTTTACAGATGCCTCCAAGTCCGACTCCTCTGTGTCCTACGCTGCTGTCGGCCCATCCTTTTCGGATGCTGGCCCTCTACATCCAGGCACAAGTATCTTGACAGCAGAAGCTTACGCGATACTTGTGGCAGCTAAACACATCAAACATTTACAAATACAAAAAGCAGTAATTTACACAGACTCCCTCAGTGTGGTAACGGCTCTGTTCAGTCTTAAAAAACAAAAAAACCCGGTCCTTGTCTCACTTTACTCCATTTTGTGCACACTCTACACACTCAAACAACATGTTGTAGTGTGCTGGGTGCCAGGGCACCGTGATATCGAAGGCAACGTGAGGGCGGATCAGCTCGCTGCATCCGTCCAGAAAAGCACTGCCCCTACACCCATATTAATCCCGGCCCTTGATCTTAAGCTTTCTCTCAAACGAAACCTCAGGGACTACTGGCAGAGCAAGGGGGATACACACACACAAAACAAACTACACATTATTAAGCCACACCTTGGACATTGGCTGCCAGTATCAAAATCGCGTCATACAGAGGTAATACTAACGAGACTCAGGATAGGACACGCATACATGACACACTCATATCTTTTGTCCGGTGGCGACCCACTATTGTGTGACAGATGTGGTGAAGCACTAACAGTTCTTCACATTTTAATTAGTGCAAACATTTGGACACTATAAGAAAACAACACTTTTCATTACCCTACCGACAACATATACCTTTACACCCTGCAATGTTCGTCGGTAGGGAACCGCTTTTTAGTTATAAATCATTGCTAGCGTTTTTAAAAGAAATTCATAGTTTTCATATCATATACCCGGGCATTCCGTAGCACGGCCTCTAATGAGAGGTTTTCGCTGCGGTGGCTGCACAAGAAAGCACTTTCCTCACGGCCCTTGGACGCAAGGGTATGAACGAGTGAGGCACTTGTGCTAATGCCATACATATCCACCATCGTCTTTTATTATCACCAACTTTGTTCATCTGTTCGCACCACACACACCTTTCACGGCATGGTCATGATTTTATTACTTGTATGTTTTTACCCGCCTTACCGCGAGGAATTTTATGGCCCTTATACAGCCGCTAATCACAATCATCGTCCACATCTCTTGTCCCATGAACTGGCGCTCTTTGGCCATCAAATGGCCCTTGCGCCGAAAAACACCATATATCATCAATATTAATGAGAACTAACAGACAATGATGCCAAGAGAAGTATAGGGGATGTTGGAAGTAATTGCAATGTGAAAAAGGAAGAAAAGTGGACGAAAAGATAACTTGCCGTCGGCAGGATCCAAACCTGCGACCTTCAAATGATGTGTCCAATGCTAAATCACTGAGCTGCAGTGGCGGTCGTCCCTCAGTCCACTCCACAGTGAATTGCACGTGCATTTATCCGGTCGCCATTACGACGAGTGTGTAGCATACTTTTCATTTTTTTTACCTGTGGGTGTCATGTGGCACGTGATTTTATTACAAGCTGGCAGCTGACCAACAGTCCCTCGCATACTACCTGAGGGCATCAAGTGTGATAGATATATCGTAAGATTCCTAGCAAGTGCTTTTCTCCCTTTTTTGGAAGATCTGAAATCAGTATCAGTGACCAAGCAAGCCCTGCGCCCCATCACCTGCTTTATAAATAAATCATTTCATTAGAGATGTGGATTGTTGGGTGGGTGCGAAACTTTTTAAATATTTAGCAGCTCCCCTGCCACCATCTTGAGTTTTGGTCCGGGACCAAGCAAGCGTGCATCCTCCCAAATCTGGTTGGACTATCCTTCACGGTAGGGAAGTGCTTGCGTGGCAACATATAGTAGTCTTTACACGGTGAGTTCGTGGAGCACGTAGGCGACTGTTGTGTAAGATGACATCAGTGGTCTACTGTATTTACTCGCGTAATGAACGCACTAGCATGATAAACGCACCCCCAACTTTAGTCGTCTGAATTTGGAGTTTTTCCCTCCACCTAATAAACGCACTCCGTACATTTATCCTCCGCAGTCTCACTAACTGCCACCTGGCCCCCTCCTTGCCTGTTGGATCTCTTCCGTTTTTTAATTTTTATTTTTATGCTGTCCCCTCTGGCCACCTTGCTACACTGAAACAGAATAGAAAGTTGGGTGAGTTGGTGTGTATTCATATTCAAAGAAAAGCGGCGCACAAAAAAGACGGAGACAAAGAAGGGAACCACATACAGCGCTGTATGTGGTTCTCTTCTTTGTCTGCGTCTTTTTTGTGCGCCGCTTTTCTTTGAATATGCTACAATGATCTCTACTGGGGGGGGGGGGGGGGGAATGGAGGTCAGTGTCTTGCATGGCTCGCTCACTCGCTTCCCCCTCCCCCCCTTCACCCACTGCCGCGCGCTGTATTGTTTTTCTTTCTACCTGTGCGCAGCACGTCCCCAGACATATTTAATTATCTATGCTCCACAGCAGGCTTCACAAATGGTGGGAGTGTTGACATCGCAGCTGATAAGCACACAGTGATAAGCTGATAAGCACACAGTCACGGAACTGCCCGCGCCACCCGACGGTCGCTTCCTGCAAATATGATACTTTAAGGCCCAACCACATGCACGGAACTTTCAGGCGATGATGACAGGATTTGCTTTTGCTATGGTCGTCGCGAAGGGTCATTCGTCGTCATCGCATCGCAGGTTTCTGGAAAGCCAGAAAAAAATCGCTTGTCCAGTACCGTATTTACTCGATTCTACCGCGCCCTCGATTGTAACGCGCACCCGATTTCCACAACGAAAAAAAAAGTAAGACATCAAATGCAACGTGCACCCATTTTTCTCGCTCGCCCGCACGATCAAACCACTCGAAAAAAGGACTCCTTTCGGGAGCGTCTTCCATATATGAAGTACGGGGGAAGCTTGTCCCCACATTGACGTGTAACAAAGCATTGCCGTCACTGTAGTTTTACCGTGGACCGATGTCAGCACGCGAACTTGCTTCGCCCCCTTCTCGACGGTTGTGGTGCCAAGCATGTCGAAGTAAAGAGGTGTCTGATTGGCATTCCGGATTTGCCCAAGCAGGTAGCCGTTGTTGGGCCGCAAGTTTAGGACGAACCACTGAAAACTGTGCAGCTTTTCATCGCACTCCTCCGCAAAACTTTTTGCAGATGCCCGTTCACCTTTCCTCGTCTTAAAGTTAGTTAGCCAGCACCTGCTCGCTTTAAACTGGCTCCGCGTTAGACCTTTTTCTAAGGCTAATTGCATAGCCTGCACTTGGAGCAGTTTTGTCGTCACGAACCACTGTGCCGCTCGCTGCTCAAGCACATACTCGGCGAGCAGCTCTTCAATTTGCAGAAACCGACCCTGCTGTGGTCCACTGAAACCTTTGCGTGAATCTTTTCTGTCGACAATCTTCTGCTTTTGTTTCCGCCAGTCCCGCACGCACGTTTCGGGAACTCGGAACGACCGCGATGCGGCCCGATTTCTGTTCGTTTCTGCACATGCGATGACTTTTCTTTTAAAAGCGGCATCGTGGTGCACTCGAGTTTTTGGAGTCGGCCCTTCCACGCCGTCGATGCTAATGCACTACAAGATGACGAACTCCTGAGTACACGTACGAAGTGCCGCACATGGGAAACACATAGGTAGAAATGGCCGACGCGCCATGCCGATGCACGTAGGGGGCGGCCATTTTGGAAATGCCGATGGCAATAGAATGACGGCATTCATATTTTTTATCGTACTCGATTCTAACGCGCATGCGATTTATGAACTCGCTTAATCGGAAAAGAGGTGCGCGTTAGATTCGAGTAATTACGGTAAATATTGTGATGATTTCTGCAACATGGTAACACCCCCGATGCTCGCTTTGGTTGCAATTTGCTGTTGATGTTTATTGGCCATGCATACTTCAAGGAACACTAGATATAGACTGCCTTTCCTATAGCAACTTCTCATTTGGACAGCGAGGTGGCGGCCTTATTTTGTTGTTAATTTTGTTATCGACCATTTGTTTTGATGCTTCGGTGGTAGCTTGCTGCAATGTTGGTCACTTGCTACAATATCGACGGCGTCACCGCGGTCGTCGTGCGATGTCACCGCAAAGTTCCGCTGCAGTCCCGCTAACCGACACCTGACTCCTTTTTATTCGTTGGATCTCTACCGTTTTTTTTATTATTATGCAGACCAACGTCGACTCGCTTCCCCCCCCCCCCCTCTGCCCGTTGCAGCGTGCCATATTTTTTTCTCACTATCTGTGCGCGATACGTCCTCCGACTTCTTTATCTGGTGCGCCACAGCAGAGTTCACGAATTGTGCGAGTGTAAAGACGTCGCAGCTGATAAGCATACAGCGAGCGAAGCTCGCGAAACTGACCGCGCCAACCGACAGTCGCTTCCCACAAATACGAAACTTTAAGGCTCATCGACGTGCACGCTATCTTTGACCAACGCCAGGATTTGCTGTCGCGAAGGGTCATTCCTGGCTATCGCGACGCAGGTTTCTGGACAAGCAGAAAAGTCACTTGTGGCCCAGAAAAGATTGTGACGATTTCTGCAACATGGTAGCACTCCCGATTCTCGCTTCACTTGTTCTCCGCGCGTACAGGAACTTCTCTTGGGGAAGCGAGGGGGTGGCCGCATAATGTCGTTAATCTTGTTATTGACAGTTTGTTTTGAGGCTTCGGGGGTCGCTTACCGGAGTGTTGGTTACTTGCTACAATGGGAACAGCGTCAATTCGGACATCGTGCGAGGTTTCCGTGTAGTTGGCAAAGTGCGTTGTAGCGCATGCTTCGGGCGCCCCTCGAGGTCACAGCAAATACCACTGTTGGGGTTAAACGATTGCTAGAAAAGATAGCCGGAAACGCTTTTATGGCGTGCGGGGGTGGTGCGAGGACAACTTGCAAAAGATAGCGCCATGAACCATGGATGATGTGCGAAAGGCAGCAAAGAAGCTGTTTCCAAACAGTGTATGCGTGTGTCAATTGCGCAAAGCTAAACTACCTTTTTTTTTTTCATTACCACATTTCTTGCTCATCCTCAAAAAGTTTTCATAAAATTCGCCCCGCATAATAAATGTGCCCTCAACTTTGCGGGGATTCTTTCAGAAGAAAAGTGTGTTCATTATACGAATAAATAAAGTAGACTCCTTTTAAACAAAATTTGAAGGGACCACGAAAATGTGTTTTCTCTAAGAAGTTTCATTTACTGAAAGGTAAACAGGGGTATAATATTCAAGTACGAAACCAAACATATTAGTCGCAGCTGTTTCATTTAAGCAGCAATATAATTTAAGAGAATTTCGTTTGTTAGGAGTCTACTGTACAGTATTTGACATACTGATTAAGTTGCGGCAGATTACTTGCGACAAAGCATGATCTGAGAATGAATCACCTGAGAATGAATCGGGTAATACACTGGCCAGAAATTTCAGAAACTAAAGTAGCATGATAGTGCAGTCACTTTACTGGTAGATGAAATTCACATTCAGCCCTTCAAGGACTGCAAAAAAAGGAAAACTGTGGTAGCAGCAGTGAACAGTGATAAGGCTGCAATGGCTGCAAATGTGTTCGTGGTTCAAAGTATGTTGAGCTCATTTCGCGAGCTTGTCGACATTCTTTCTGTGTGAACGTGAAATGCAGAGTCATTTCATGCTGTCTTGAAAAAAAAAAGTGATTCTTGAGCTGGGAAAAATAGGGTTTATAATTATAGCTGTCGGAACAGATAACAACTTCTTCGACAGGAGGCATTAGGCATGTTTTCTAACCTGCCAAAAGCAATAATTATTTACCCACATTCAGCTGATGCGACGCGGCCTTTGTTTTACATTGTGAATACATTGTGTTTACATTGTCCATCTGTTAAAATGTGTTAGAAATGAATGGCCTAACTAAAGAAACCATGGAACCCACTATCATTTTCCCAAGTTTGACAGCACCGACAATTATGTCTATCCTGTCATCCTACAATGGACACCATTTAAAAAGCTAAGAGAATTCCACAAACTTTAAGCTTCTCAGCTGTTGAAGTACAACTACCGGCTATTTTCAAAGACCCTCAATCCGAATAGATTAAAAACTCAAAATGTGAAGCTACAGTATAACCTCATTACAACAGACCTCCATATCATAATGGATTTTGGTATGCTGTAGAATCCAAGTACTGTTACAACAGACTTTTATAGAAACACTGAATGGGTCTGTTATTTATATATCAGGAGTGCTACAGCTGCACCAATTGCACCAATTTGATACAATTCCCCATTTATGTGCCGAGCTGTGCCAAAACCATGAAATTTGCTGAAATTGTGCCACGCTACATACATAGTAAACTTATGCCATCAAGTACACGGGGCAATTTGTATCGTAATCGAAGCGTATTTTGTGACTAAGCAGCAATTGCGGGCAACAAGTCAAGCAGCTGCAGATGAGCTAATATAGATTCCTTGGCGGGGATTGCATTGAACTACACATGAGCTGTAGATACAGCAGATGGACAGGTTTAGTAGAAAACATGTTTGAAGCAGTGCGGTGGTGTTCGACCAGTCGGATGGCCATAACTGACATAATGACACGTGACATGCATGCTTGACAAGTTCTAAGAGGCGTCAGTGCGTGCTTGAACACGGTGCCACACAATAAGGTGGCAGGAATCAGTTGCCCAGCGCGTTCAGGTAGTCACCTATCAAAAGCGTGCCTAGTTAGGGTTGCCATCACTATGTGCAAGGAAAAAAAAAGGAAATTACTAGGACCAATTTCAGGTGCAAGTGCATGACATCAGGCTGGTAAGCGGGGTTGGATATGGGGTTCAGTTTGGCCAGTGTTGCATAGGTGTGATGCATAATTGGGGTGCAGTGCTGGGGTTTGAAGTTGCTTTTTCAGATTGGCGTGGAAATTGGAAACTAGGAGTGAAATATTTTAATGGTAGTCATGTGAATTGGTCTATGTAGGAGAACTACGTTAGTCACACAGTCTACACTCATTACAATGACCCACCGTCATAATTCAGCAGAATGAGTTGTTATTATCCGAAGTCCGTAATAGCCAAACTTTGCGGGATGGGGGGGGGGGGGGGGGGTCCTGTGACGATAGTTTTTGATTTTGCTCAGCAGTATGGGGCAGGCTAGTTCTGCTGATAAATGATGAATGTATTCGACAGCATCGTTACAAAAGGCTTTCATCACCAGCACCAGTTATTAACAAAATTGCAGCACAAATTGCAATTAATGAGCAAGTGCCGTTTTAGTAGTTACAGGAGTGCCATGTGGGTTCCGCCTAGCAACAAAGCTTAATCTGATAATGAAGCGCTTATGCAGGCTTTTTCAGCCACTTCTGTTGTGATTGAATTCTTTCTTATTTGTGCGAACAGAAAGGCACATCTGCTTAAACAGGGCCACGTTGTGACCGTGTGAGAGCTGTTGCTCCCTCACAGCTCGCTGGACAGTCTGAAGTTCGTCTGAGAGTTTCGAATTGAGCAGCACCAAGGCACCTCGGTGGTTAATATTCTAATTTGGCAGTGGAACTCGCCTGCTTAGTGCACCAGAATGGCTTAGTTTCAAAATTTTTGTCTCGATGCCTTACAACGTTACTAAGACCATCTATCGCAGGACACCAACACACTAGCTATGAATGACCCCTTCAGGCTTTACATCTACACTGACTCCAGATCAGCCATCCGAGCCTTTCTATCTGGTCTCATCTCGAAAGAAGCGGCGGCTATAATCGGGCAAGGACTGCCTCACACCTTTCACACTATCATATAGTTCCCAGCACTCATAGGAATCAATGTACATCCCAGCAAACTTAACCCGAATGAACTAGTTCATGACCAAGTGCGAGGTCTAACATTCTGTAACGGTCCCAATACGCTAGATAATCTGGGTTGGGAGCGTAACTTTGACCCTTTACTCCCTTTTCACCAAATAGTAGAACGCTATCAGCTTGGGCGCAGGAAATTCCCGCTCCCACACCCAAAGCTGACTAGACCTCAATCTTCCACCCTTAGAATGTTACAAACGAGATCTTTCCCGTCGAGAGGAAGGTTCATTCGCTTTGCTCTGGAGATCGATCCACGTTGCCCTGAGTGCCATGAAGAGTATTGCTTGTTAGTTTACATGCTTTGGCTATGTTCAGTGCTATAAAATGCCTCTTTTAATAAACAAGAGGACTGGGAGGAACCCCCACAAGCGGTGATCTCCATAAGCAACTAAGGGCTGTCCAAAGGGCCCGCGAACGGGCGAAGGACCATGGACTTCCGGCCCCAACGTGGGCGCAGCCTGCAACCACGACTCTGCAACCAGACTGGCTTGAGGATTGGCTTGGTTGGAAGCCACCTATGGAGCCATTTTGCCAGTTGCAATTTAAAATTACTGTTATTTTAGCCTGCAGAGAGCAGTGTGGTCTGCTGTTGGCCCACATTAACACGGCGAAAGTAAGCTTTACGTGCCCGATTTCAAGAAAAAATGTAGCTGATTTTGTCCACTGGTAGCCGATTGTCCGTTGCATCCTGGTCTGTTAAAAAAGCATTGACACTAAATTTTGCACCTTTTTTTTTTTTTTTTTCAATAGGTAGCTTTTCACCCACCTCTCACTACTGGAAATCTCGTTTGCACGAGTGTGCGACGGTTATTTATTTAACGTTGTTTTTAGAGTGCCCAGTCACTGTTTCAGTTTCAAAGAGCACTGATCTGGGCAGGAGCAGTTCCAGTAGCAAGGTAAACACAGCTGGCCACGTGACCATGCAAAACTGTGAAGGGGGGGGGGGGGGGGGGGGGGTGAGAGCATGTGTGAGTGGGTGTCGCTTTGACAGCCAGCTCGGCCAGCACTGGCAAAGCCGCAGGTGCGAAGGAAGAAATCGCATGTAGCTCAAGCTAAAGGCACATGCAAGCAAACAGCCAACAGAAACTGTGGTGTAGGTTTCTTTACACTCCAGCTGCGTTGATGTCGACGTCGCGAGGGGCTCTGCCTCTCACTCATTCTAGGCTATATTTGCCCTTGATGTTTAGAAGCTGTTGTGTATGTCTCTAGATAAATCTCTCTCGCTCATCATCTCGCCTCCGAAATTTCGTGTCCCTGCTCTTTAAAAGCAAACGTTGCTCTATTAATTTAATGCACAAATAAAGCTTAGGCTGAATAATCATCCATTGTCTGAAAGTCTGTTTACGTGGGCCCATTATTATGAGTGTAGACTGTATTGTGCTTTATACTTCTGTGTTTACTTATTTATTAGTGATGGTGTTTGATCTAGAGCATGAATGACCTATAGTCTGCTGACTATCAAATCACACTATTAATGTGGCTATATGCAGGTTTGCTTTCACATTTCTTTGATGCAGTTCCTGATTTTGTAGTTGCAGGGGTAGGGCCACCTGGATTTCCCAACCTTGGTTTGCCACCTCCACCATTTGGCCCACCACTCGGCCTGCCGCCATTTGTGGCCCCCGTCGCAGCACCCTCAGTAATGCCAAGCTTGCAGATGGCAGCAGCAGCACCTGCTGTACCAACAGCCACAGCCGCAGTGGATGCGGACTTGAGAGAACGAGCGAGTCAGTGGACGGAGCATAAGACAGCTGATGGAAAGAGCTACTACCACAACACACGCACACAGCAGTCCACATGGGACCGTCCAGAGGCTCTCATTGAGCTAGACAGTGAGTGACACAATTCTGAAGTATAGAGAAACTTTCTTGTGTTTGCATCTAGGCTAGTTGTAATAAAAAGCAACAAAAAAAAGCAAGTACAATACTAAGCCATCACCATTTATTACCGTATTTATTCACGTAATTGGCATACCCCTACTACTTAGCTACCCTAAAAGAAAAAGAAAAAAAGTTTACTTGCATATTTTGCGTTCCCGGACATGCCCAAGCTAGCTTGTCGGCCAAGCACAAACTTTGGATGCTTTGGATGGGCGCTCCCCTTTTCGAGCAGGCTAGCGCAGTCGTACATAAAACAGGCTGTGAGTGTGAAGCCTTTTCTTCCAAGGACTTCCTTCGAACCATGGTCCTTAGACTACCATACCTGAATTTCCAAAAAAAAAATGGCGAATTCGAATGCGCTCAAGGAACCTAGCGGAAGCTAGGACTATACATTCTGCGAGGGTGCGAAAAGCGGCCATGACGATGGTTCCGAACTGGACCTTTCGGCCTGTGATTCTGACTAGACTATGCATGACTGTATCTGGCTGGTTAAAGCACATGCTAATACAGGCAAGTAAAAAAGTTAACTTCGTGTGTGTTCCAGTTATTTCTTGAATGTACATACCAGGGCGTTAGGACTATATACTATTCCACGTTATTTCGGGTGCATTTGTAAAATCTCTGCGTAATTTGCACACTCCCTTTTCAGAGCTCCAAAACCATGAAAAGAAGTGTGCAAATGACTGTGTTTACTCGCATTATATGTGCACTTTTTTTCCAGAAAATTCAGCTTCAAGTTCCGGGTGCGCCTATTACGCGAGGTAAAATTTTCTAAAACTTTATTTCCGACTACAGCATAGACCGCTGATAACGTATATGACGTCGTAGTCATGAATATCCACGCTACAGCCAAAACAACCTTCTTCATTGGCTACATTAGCGCCAAACGTGTTGAGCATGCAGTCCCACGTGTCTGAGAATCAAGGCAGGCGATGCATTCAAATTTCCAAAAATTAACATTGGAAGAACCACGTTGCCAATGAAATGAATGAGGGAAAAGGAAAAAAACAGCAAAAAGAAAGTGCCATTGCAGATGTTCGCCGATTACGTTTCAGGCCACATAGATTATATGTGCCCTGAACGGTACCTATTGTTCGATTTCATGGGCTCGCATCCAATCAGGGGCGTAGCCAGGGGGTGGCACACCGGGCACATGTACGGGCCTGCACTTAATATCCAAGACGCATAAATCGAATCGTGAACCTCCATTAAAGTGTTACAAGTGCCACCGAAGCACTTTTTCCTTCAAATATATAGAGCCACTGAAAGAGTTATGTTGATTCCGTACAAAAGCACAATAAGATTGCCCGCGATGGCCACCGAAAAGCACAGTGATTAGGCCTAACCTATGGTTTGGCATATTATCGCGGAAAGTTTGTACAAGACGTGAAGATTGGGTGTCCAAAAGATGGCAATCAAGCACTGATCCAATAGCAGGGCACCTGATACAATGTTTAGGTTTATGGTAAGGAAATCAACAACGACAAAAGTCCGCCGAACTTGTGCAAGTTCGTGTAGTGGCAGCAAAGGTGAAAGCTTGTGTTGGAGAGCCGAAAAGCTTTTAAAATTTGCGGATGAGGTAGCAAACGTGATAACGGCGACATTTTTTCTGACAGGACACCCAAGGCAAACTTCACGAGGACGTGGTCGTGCGTTCCATACGGAGTGCACGCGGCCCGTTAGTGGCCAAAGCTACGCCCGCACGTCGGTCCAAAGTTACTCTGACGCCCTGGCAACCCGCCCTTCTTCCACTCGGCGAGCTTGCGGAGCCGACGCATCGCTGCCGTGGTCATTTTGTTGTTTATTTTTGTTCACTTCGGTTAACATAAAAGGGCGTCTAATGCAGCTGTGCAAATATGGTACAGACTTACTGATGATGGCCAAGTTCTGGGTGCATCTATTACGCGTGGAAATTAGAAAATATGATTTCATGCGACCAAACTCGGGGTGCGCCAATTATGTGAGTAAATACAGTATTATACACTCGGGATTCCTTTTTTTAGAGCTGTGCCAATAGCAAAATTTTGGGTGCAAAATGAATTCAAGTATCAAAGTCTGTGAAAAAATTGAATCAAATGGGTTTCGAATATTTCTAGAATATTTTTAGAATATTTTAGAATAGTTTGAAGCGAAATTTCGAAGAAAAAAAAAAAATGGAAGGGACTCCTAAGCGTATTTTTAGGAGATATAGCAACATAAAAGGGTTTCATTTCACTAGGTTGATGAAGTACTGGCTTAGTGGTGTTTTATAATTGTCTTATCAAGAATGAGGCAATGCAAAGGCCAAATTGCATTCGTGCATGATTTGGTGCAACCAAAGTGTTTTCGACAGCACTTTACACTGGAAATGCACAGATGCTATTTCCACAGCCACTCCTGCTCTTTCAACTTTTGTGGAAGCAGAAGTGATGTGGCATACAAGGTTGTGCTCTCTTCGAGTTAAATGTTCCAAATCTGGTTGGTTAATGTCAATATGCAAGCACATTTGAAATTTCGGATGCTAAATACTGTGGGAATCGAGGCTAGCCCGCCGCCTTTGCGTGGGCTTTGCCGCCTCTTTCTGCGTTCTCATGTCCCGACATGACTCCCCTTCTCTGTGGTCTACCACGCTGGGAGAGCGACAAGTGAAGTTTAACCCCTCTTACCCGGTAGCGGATGTCGACTGTGGCGCCGCGCACAAAGGCTCCTGGGGACGTTTTGGGCGCCCGCGTAAGAAGTGTCAGGCTTCTCCGGGGACGACACGGAGTAAGCATGTATTTTTTTTCCGTCCGTCGGCTCCCTTTGTTTGGGGCTCTTTCGGACTTCGCCAACAACGCCTTGGGCAAACGCTTACCTTTTGTCGCCCCTCCTTCCTAACGCTAGGCCGAAGAGCGGTGCGGTGTCCTAGTGCGTTGCCAAGCTACGCCGACTCGTATCTCTCCGAAGCCAATGCGAGCGCCTTTGCCCTCGCTCGAGCAAGCTGGCCTTTGTCCCGGTGTCTCCGCGATGAATCACATCTACTATACGGAGACGTGCTCGCGGCACCCTTGTGTAGTACTTCTCGCCCGTGGCGTGGATAAGCCGATTTGCTTTACTGCCGCGTCTTTTCAACGTGCTCTGTACTGCGTTTTTGGTGTTGCCGCAGAGAATAAAGGGTTGTGGTCTAAAGCAGCATCGTGTTCTCGCCACGGCGACGGTTAACGCATGCCCTGCAGCTTGCTAAGACCGGACTCACGCTGGTGGCCATACTTCTTCAGGATACGTGTACACTAATACCTTTGGCATCCAATTTTTCAGATTTCCTGCCAGCATTTCAGGCCCGAAACGACATTAATTGAACCTCCTCCACCTTTGCCACATGTGTCATCTCCATGTTGGAACCAGCATTTTCTTGATTCAATACGTTTGCAATTGTAGCAGAACCTGAAAAGCAGCTTTAACTCAATACGGTAGGGTGATGAGGGAAGTATTAGTAAATTTGAAGGGGCCTCTTTCAATCATACGCTGTCTCAGGAATTCGGCCGTAGCGGAACCTGAAAGAAAGATTTGCCGCAATACGAGAATGTGTTGGGGTGAAGTTTAATAAAGATCTTAACGTGTCACTTTCAGACTTTAATGGACTTTGTCCTTGGGAAGTTTGAATGCTAAATATTGTAGTGTGAGTCGAATTGAATAGCAAACACTATTATAAAAATGTTTAAAATTTTTAATATTCACCAGTGATCCCACTCTTATGCCAACTGCGCCAAATCAGATTGACTGTGCCATCTTGATAATATCAACGGAAATTGCACCGAACTGTGCCAAAGCCTGATTTGAAAGCGTCTATCACCAGCAACAGCCATGCATGTGCGTCAAAACATCTGCGCCTTTTTTGTCGGGGCCACCAAAGTCATAATCACGTGCCTGGAATTATTTCACTGAATAAACAGCTGTCGCGCGTGCATCCTAAGTAATCCACCATGCTATGTTTGGTACCGACGCAACTTGTATCGTGCAAGTCCACTCAGCGGCGAAACGTGCTCTCCACTATGGTTCGTGATGGCCAGTGCAATTGGTAGCATGAAACTGTGGTGGCAATTCATCGGCAGACGTCGGTTCCAGGAATGCTGCTGATAGCTCATTTGAAAAGTTGCGGACTAATAACTCCTCGTGTGCTGCCAGAATGTCTGTCACGTCTACTTCTGAACATCGCAATCCAATTTCTGTGCTTCACGCCCACAGAAGAACACATGAACGGTGGGGACGCATTGACACTTTTTCTCTAATATACTTTATTCCTGGATATTCATTCAAAAGAGCTTTTTCGTAATGCCTTCAATCAACACATCCGTGTTTGTAATCGCTATCGTGGTAAAAGCCCCCAAAAGACCCTGGCCTTTCGAAATAGAGATTGCTAGGGTTTGAATACAAACTTCTCATGTGCTTTATTTTAAAACGTCATCTTGTAAATGAAAGTATACCTCCTAATCAAAACAGCCGCAATTCAGCCTTAATACTATATGTGCGCACAGCTCTCAGTCGTGGGACCATCGCTTGTGGCTCTAGTCAGAAGGCTCACTGTGAAATGGCTACGCCATGTTAGACGTACGCCCTTCGCTTTTTAAGGTCAATAACTGTTATTTAAAAACAAAACAAAAAAATTGAATGAATTGAATAAATTGAACCTGAAAATCATTTCACACAGCGATTGTATCGGCCATTGGCTGATTGGCAGTGACTACGGTGATGGGGCCCGTCAACTCAGTACTATAGTCATAGTGAAGGGTCAGCGTTAGCTTAATTATAAAAGTATCGTTAAAGTGAGAGGCCTGTCATCATAGTGAAATCGTAACAGTGATGGGGCCCGTCATAATAGCGATGCAGCTATAGCCACAGCGTAAGGAGCTTTGCCCCTAAAACATCTTCAATCACTTCAGTAAGAGCACAAACAGCAGTACTATGTCGAGGCCCGT
This sequence comes from Rhipicephalus microplus, assembly GCF_043290135.1. Lineage (NCBI taxonomy): Eukaryota > Metazoa > Arthropoda > Arachnida > Ixodida > Ixodidae > Rhipicephalus > Rhipicephalus microplus. The sequence continues at coordinate 12,004,856 of NC_134710.1, forward strand.
CACTATAGGCAACGTTGTCAAAACGGACCACCTCAATATTACATCATTACAGTGCTGTATTAAATTTAATTATCTCTCTGCGGTAGTGTATGTGCACGCGCTTTTATCAGTGGTGGTGAAAACAATTGCAGTGCTGCAGTGGATTTCGCTGTGGGGGGAGCTCAGACCAGGGCTCTGTGGCAGCTGCCACTGAGCGAGCCTGGTCCGTCAGCGAGAACCTCTACTCAGATGATCGTGCAGGTTCTCGCTGGCCAGTGGCTCCTCCCATCAGACCACTATAATATGCTACCTTTAAAATAGGCAACATTACTCGAAACAATATTGAAAGCAGAAAAGAAAAAAAAAATTTCAGTTGGTCAGCGCAACTAGGACTGAAGTCGCACACTAACAATGCATCATGTTGCGCACCAACAATGTACCCACTGCGCCTCGAAAAACACGGTTGGGCTAACAACCGGCATGAACAGCGATGTGGTTTTCTTAAAAAAAAAAGCAAAATTACAACTACTTGAAAGCAGTAATGTCAATATTGACGCGTTATCATAAAAAATAAAAAAAAATAACAAAACGGGGTTTCAACTGATGACCTGCAGCACAATCGCATCCCCAACTGTGTGTCAACCCACTGCGCTACCAAAACAGCTGATTGGTGGTGTCTAAAACGACTACAGATATACGGCAACACCCCCCCTTCCGGTATTCAGCTGTGGAGATGGTGAATGTTTCGTGGGTGGCGGTGGCGGCTACATGCGTGCGAAACTGTTTTCGCGAGGTCGACTTCGTCGACGTCGGGGATGATGCCGAGCCTGAAGCTTCCGAACAGGACCACTGTGGCGGCGATTTTTGGCAGTGCTTCGACGACTCTGACCTGGGAGAGCGGCTGGGACATCTGTTGCAATGGTTTAATTACGGCCGATGATGATGCCAACACTGCGGAACCGTGCACAGATTAGGGCATTGTGAATGAAGTACGTGGCGAGAGCGATTTGGAGAAATCGGATTGCGAGAACAACGAAACTTTGGATTCAGTGCCTCATGCAGCTTATGCCACGGGCCTCGGTGAACGAGCACCCTGCCGTTTTAAATGAACTTGAGACCGCCCTTATCGCTTCTGCTCTTCGAAATGTGTGCATCACGGACTTTGTGGGGCAAAAAAAGTTTGTGTTCTCACTCGTAACTTTTTTTAAAAGCTATGTTTCATTTACTACAAACTTCAGGATACAGCGAATGGATGCCGCGTCGCGCTCAGGTTCATTATAAGCGGGCTTGACTGTAGTAGAGTATTCGAATTCGGTTTGATTCCAATTAAAGTTGTTTAAAATTTCAAAGTATAGTCAAACACAAGTATATCGAACCCACATCTAACGGATTTTCTGGTATATCGAGCTCTTGAGTTATCCCCTTGAAAGTCCTTTGTAGAAGTATAGAAGTTTGCACATTTATATCGAACAATGTTTTTACCCTTTTTCGGATATATCGAACGCCGCGCGAGTCGAAAGGCTCGCTTTGGCACTAGCAGCGCCTGGCGACCTCTGCACGGCACCACGCCTCCGGCGAAACCCGAAACGCTCTAAAAAATAATGTAAGCGCGAGAGGGCTCGGACTGCACAGTCTTTAACTCCTGGAACGACTTTTTTTTTTTTTTCTCAGTCTCTCTCTCATGCTTTCTCGCGTACCCGTCGGCTCGAAGAGCAGGAACGAATGAGCTGATGCCCTCCTCCTTTCGCCTTTTCTTTTATTTTTTGTTGCTGTTTTGAGAGTTTTGATCAGCCAACCACAGCTCGCGCTTTTCGCTGTTGCCCACGCAGGCGGCCATCGCCTCGCGAGCGCTATGTTGCTTCCGTTGTTGCATCACTTACGTACCACCGCATGTGCAGCATTTCTCTTTTGTGTGTGTGTGGTGTGCAAAGCCACTGTGGACTCCTTGAATTGTTGGTTTCTGGTTTAGCTTCAAGGAGCGCAAGACCCTTGACTGCGACAAAATTGAAGGCTATGCAGTGTGTTGAGGTGGGTGAGAAATATTCGACGGTCGCGGACGACTTCGGGATACCATGGAGCACTCTGAGTACCTTAGAACAAAGCAGATATCAAGGCAAAGGCGGCGGAGCAGTGAGCGTCAAGAGCCTGTCATGTGCACGGGAATGTAGGAAAGGCACTCTATGCCAGGTTTTTAGAAGTGCGCGCGAAGAACATTACAGTGGACGACTTGATGCTGATGGCCAAGGCCAAATGGTTTGCTGCTGAACTCGGGGAAGACAACTTTGCCGACAACACCGGGTGGGTTCGCCGATATAAGCAGCGCTACAACATCGTTGCAAAACCATTTCTGGCGAAAGCAAAGCTGTCAGCAGCCAGGACATCCAGCAGTGGATTACGGAGTGGCCGGAAACCTCCGTGAAGTTTTTTCCTGCGGAGACCTTCAACGCCTGGCAAGACGTGAAGACGGACACAGTGATCAACCGCTTCCGCAAGGCAGGCTTCGAGATAGTCAGACTTGGGGAAACCAGTGAAGACTGCGACGACGAGTGCGTAGGCGACATGTTTTGCGAGTTGTCTTCCCTCTTCTCCGCAGGAGTTCTAAACGAAGTGTCTGCGGACGATTTCGTAGAAGCAGACTGCAGTGTCCAGGCCGTTGCAAGCCTCACTGATGAGGACATAGTGGCTGGTGTCGCAGGGACGCAGGATGCTCAGGCCGACAGCTCATGTGACGAGGAGGATCGTCCGGACGAGTTGCTGCCTACACGTGCATACTTCGCTGCTGAAGTGGCGGCAGCGTTCGGCGTCATATGCGGTTGTATTGGCCACATTAAGGGAACTAGGCTGTCACACCTGGGCAGTATTGATAAGATCTAGACTAGCATCTTCAACTTCATTTCAAAAACGAAGAAACACGCCAAGATAAACGATATTTTTCTCGCAAATCAATCATTCTGTTGTGCCGAGTGTGCAGAATTAGTTGTCATTCTTGAATGCGCCTATTGTAGGTGATGGTCCGCTACAGGTAAGCTCTCGGGGACGGGGACTGTATTTTTTCGATATATCCGTGTTCAACTGTATTTGCAATTCACGAATAGGTCTATATTAGTCTGCATGTGGCTGTAAAAAGTGGGAGAAGCCTAAAAGCTGCGAAGGCAGACTTATGCATTGGCAAAAATCGTATGTATGCATTGAGAAACAATCAAGGCAATGTCATAGCCAATATGGATGGTATAGTCGAGATGGCGGAAGAGTTCTACAGAGAGCTGTACAGAAGTCAAAAGAACCAAGATGGCATTGTGAGAAAATATTGCCGCGACAGGTTGGCCATGTTCAAGTAGCCCGCCGCAATCATCATGGCAACAGCACCAGCAAGACCCGGCTGGCATGCGCCACGCGTTCCTGTGCTTGGCCTACGTGGAAGAGGAAGATAGTTTAATCTGTGCCACTCGTCTACTCGGACTCGACGACTATAGTCATTAGACTCGTAAGCACAAGTTCGCCCTAATAAAGACGCTTGTTTTTGTACGAGAAGGCTTTTTGACCCAGTCGAGACATCAGCAGTAATGCAGAATCTATGGAGTTTGGGCAAAGAAGAACCCTCCATAAATATACTGGAAGAAATCTACAAAGGATCCACAGCCACCATATATCTCCATAAAGAAAGTGAAAAAATCCCATTAATGAAGGGTCTAAGGCAGGGATACACGATCTCTCCAATGCTATTCACCGCGTGTTTACAGCAGGTATTCAGGACCCTAGACTGGGAAGAGTTAGGGATAAGAGTTAATGGAGAGTACCTTCGTAACCTGTGATTCGCTGATGACATTGCCTTGATGAGTAACTCAGGGGACGAATTATAGTTCATGATTACTGAACTGGACACTGAAAGCAGAAAAGTAGGTCTTAAAATTAATATGCACGAAACTAAAGTGTAACAATTTCGGCAGAAAGCAGCACTTTGTGATATGTGGAGAGGCGCTGGAAGTTGTTAAGGAATAGGTCTTCTTAGGACAGGTAATAACCGTGGAGCCGAACCAGGAGATTGAAGTAACTAGAATAAGAATGGGGTAGAGCGAGTTGGCAAGCACTTTCGAATCATGACTGGTAGATTGCCACTATCCTTTAAGAGGAATGTATACAACAGCTGCATTTTGCCAGCACTTACCTACGGAGCAGAAACCTGGAGGCTTACAAAGAGGGTTCAGCTTAAATTGAGGACGTCGCAGCGAGAAATGCAAAAAAAAAAAAAAAAAGACAGGTGTAACCTTAAGAGACAAGAAGAGAGCAGAGTGGGTCAGGGAGCAAACCGGGGTTAAGGATATCATAGTTGAAATAAAAAGAAAAATGGACATAGGTTGGACACGTAGCACGTAGACAGGATAACTGGTGGTCATTAAGGGTAACTAACTGGATTCCCAGAAAAGGCAAATGCACAAAGGGGAGACAGAGTTAGGTGGGCTGATGAGATTAAAGAGTTTGCGGGTATAACGTGGCAACGGAAAGCACAAGACCGGATTGATTGGCGGATCATCGAAGAGGCCTTTGCCCTGCAGTGGGCGAAGTCAGGCTGATGATGATGGTGATGACCCATTGAAGCTGCGTTCACATAGCAAACATTTTTCAAAGCTTCTACTTTTAAAACAAACACTTCTGACACGGTCATGGCGCATATATATGGTGCATACAAAGTGAAAAAAAAAAAGGTTAAAAACAACAGGCATTCCAAGGCATGCGATATGCGCACACTTGAGCATGCCCCGCTGCATCCCAAACCCTCAACTCAAATCCCAATACCACTCAAGATTGTTTAGACTTCCTTTGAACAACAAAAAAAGACGTTTGCAAGAGCCCTTATTTCAATTTGAAAAAAATATGTATTGTGCTGGTTACTTGAGTCATAATAAATATTGCCATTTTTAAAATATCTGATACATGTATTGTGCTGGTTACTTAGGTCATAATAAATATTGCCATTTTTAAAATATCTGATACATACCATTAGAATTTGATTCGAAATTATTCGATCAAAATCACTATTTGCATCAAATTCACTTTGAATCTAAAATGCACAATTTGCACGAGCCTAGTAAAAGGGAGATGCCGTAATGATACTGAACATGGTCACGCTGCGTGTTAAATCCTTGTGCTATAATGTAAGCATCAACGGAAGCTTGTAGCTAACGTGAGATACAAGCTGCAACCAACAAAAGTGTCGACAGGCACACGCTCCGCTGGTCTAGATAAAGTGTGATTTTGTGAACCATGAACAATGCATACGAAAGGGACCTTTATTATGGCGCGACTGGTGGGGCCACCTTGTGATCAAGGCTCAGTGCACACCCCTATATGGCCATTCCAAAAAGCGAAGCATTTTTGCCTAGTCAGTTTACATTGAAAGTAAAATGCAGAAGGGTATACAAGCTGTCTTTAATGCCTGCCGAAATAGCGAGCGCACCAGCGATCACACCTTTAGTCAAAGATCATATAACAACGCCCCCCCCCCCCCCCTTACGGTCCTAGTTCCTTCCTGCTCCTTCAAGACTTGCAAAGCTTTCCTCTCTGCTTTAGTAACAATTGATGGCAGGCCTGACACGCGGGGTGATGTTATCGCATCCATCCTCCTTGCAAAAAAGATAGGTTGGCTCTGCTTATCTCTGTTTTAGCCATGTTTGTTGCCCCCACTTGTGTGTTTTTACCCCCGTGTAAAGCACGATGCCCGGGAGGATGTTATCGATTTGGATAGTACACAAAACTTCACGGTGATGGAAGCGTATGCCACATTTTTCGCGAGGAAACAAACTCTACGTACGTAGAATGCCCGCTTTGCTAGCCACCGTGTTGGTTTCAACAGCAACAGCACAAGAAAATTTTTCTGTTGTGAATTTGTGTTGTCCCAGCGATAGATCTTCGATGCCATCGTAGCGCCATCGGGTGCACGTTATTACTTTATCTGATACAAGCAAACCGAGTTGTTGTGCGTCAGTTTTTTTTTTTTTTTATCGCCATGTCTACTGCGCGGTTTTATGTATCGCCTGAATTTCAAGCTCGCCCGTGTACTCAGATTTGGGTGCACGTTAAAGAACCCCAGGTGGTCAAAATTGCCGGAGCCCACCACTACGGCGTCTCTCATAATCAAATGGTGGTTTTGGGACGTTAAACCCCACAAATCAATCAAATCAATGAATTTCAAGCTCGCCAGCTTGGTAGAACGGCATTTAAATTCACAGGGTCTGTCAAAGGCATTGACAGGTGCTGCAATGCTAATGTGAACTTCATCATTGTTTGCTCAGTGGGGTAATTCAGAATACTACTTTTATTTAAATAGCAGTGCTCATGATCACTCTGCACGGTTTAAATGAGGTTGAATGTTTTGTACATAGTTTTTTTCCCCTAAATGCAAACCTTTTTTATACTGCTCCAAATTTGGATTTTAGTGCTCAAAAAATAACGTTCTGCTGCTCTGAAAATTGTTCCGAATTCTTTGGGCTGTAGCGCCCCTGCATTGATTAAAAAAGGGGGGGGGGGGGTTGCAGCACGTGTAGGAGTCTCGGCTGTTTTTAGCACACCCGTCAAGGTGGGTCAAAGCTGCTGTAAAATTTTGCTCTAAAAAGCATGCACGATGTTTAATTAAATGCCCATTCGAAGCAGAGTTTGACATACCGCTATCTTGTGGCATGTCATATAACAGGCAATGAGTAATCTTGCTGTATTGTGCTAAGTGTGGTTGCATGCCACACTTTTACCAGAGAAGGGTTATAAAAAGATGCAAAAACCAATGCACCAGATATTCAGGGCCCATATGATTCAATAATGCAATCACTAATCAGTAAGCATGGCTTGCACAATGAGTTGTAAGTTAGTAAGTAAATGCAGTAAGTTGGTTATTAGAGCACAGTTAGGAGTGACATGTTGTGATGCTTTCTTTGCAGAGGCTCTTGCAGCTGCTGGCACAGCGTCAGATGGCAGTGGCTCTGGAAGTGCAGATGCTGCAAAGTGTGGATCCAACTCTGCAACTGGGGAACCTCGAATCACAGCGGACTCTGGTGCTGCTGAAACTAAACCGTCAGAAAAATCTGCTGCCTCTAAGGTAACAGTCGTTGATCCGTTTTTTGTAGGTGTAAAGGGCGTTTTTCAAAAAGTGAATGGCAATATCAAAACAATTAGAGCAAAATCTGAGGACCACCCAGCGTGCAATGGAACGCAAAATTTATACAAATAAGATTAAAAGATCAGAGTATGGCAGAAATAGTAGGAGAACAGACAGGAGTTGCAGGAATTTTAGCTTAAATCAAGCGGAAAAATAAAACAACGGACCTGGGTCACGTAATGCATAGAACAGACAACTGGTTGACAGTAAGTGCTACAGAATGGTTATAAAAGGATAGAAAACACAGTCGGGGAAGACAAGGAGTTAGACGGAAGGATGAAATTTAGAAGTTCGCAAGGATAAATTGAAATTGGTTCGCACAGAGTAGCGCATGGAGCAAGAATATTTGAGGAGGAAAAATTTCCAGGCCGCGGCAGCGCAAGGGCATTGCGATAGTGTCACGGAGGAATTTATTTTATACTGAAGCTAGGCATGTGACGTTTTCAGCGTGTTGCAGTATTTTATATGCACTTGTATAGACGCAACACATAAATCGCGATATTGTTTTGTAGAGTAAAATCTCGATAATACGAATCACTACCTGTACATTATCGGCGTGAGTGGTTCATGCTGCACCGCTTCTTCCAAAGCGTATCGTTCCGCCGCCATGTCAGTGCACTGAGCAACAAATACTTCACACTTGGGGTAATTTGAAGGGAGCACGCAAAATATATTCTTATCATCCCTAATTCGTATGAGCCAAAAACAAGTCGAGGCTGATCATGAAGATGAACAATAACTTTATTGGGGTCAACTACTTCTTGCTGAAAGAAGTTCATAATGTTTTATTGAACTTTCCTGCTTTCACCGCGTCTCAATAAAGTGCCGCGGTTTTCTCACTCATGCTGCTGGTGCTATCAGGCAGATTCACACTTAGCATCAAAGGAAGTGAAAGCGGCAAAACTTAGTGAAAATTCACACGCTTCGCCGCTTACGAGGCCGGAAAAACGCGCCACGATGTTGATACGAAAAAAATCAGTCTTAAGAGAATTCACACTCGAGAATTCAAGCGAGAATGCCAGAGCAGCCACAACACCACGTCTGCATATGTCGAAAATGTTCACATTCGTTGTGCCCCTCGTATACATGCCACCGCCTCCATCTTTGCCACTTCAGAATTTATTCCTGAGGATTAAAATTTCTACCATGTACTAGTTATGCATGCAAAGCACTGAAAAGAAACAGTTTACACCTATACAAGCGTTGTTTCGGGAGGTACGTCAGAAGAAGTGACACGAGCAGACGCACTGGTAGCTGCGGCAGCAGATTCAGCCGGCAGTGCAAAAGAGAGACACGCTAGGGCATGCCGACTCGCTGCTGCCGCACCTTCTACTTTCGGTGTTCACAGCGATTGTAATTCAAACCAGGCTCTCGATGAATGCGTCTTTTTCAAGGTCATGAGCTTTGTTGTGCTGCATGGGTAGCTTGTGATTGCGCCGATGCGAGCCACCGCCAATGCCTCTCCCTTCATGTTGAATGTGTGACTGGTTGTTTAAACTGGTTTAAATAATGTGATTTGAGAGCTAGCGCAGCCGGTGTAGTTAATGCCGTTATAAAAAGGCAATCCGTTATCTCATGGTGGCAAAAGTGGTCTCGTACTGATATTTTCGCATTGCTCTTGTGGCATGGTTTTCCGGCCACTTTTCTAGCGGCAAAGTGAGGGAAATTTCAGTGAGTTTTGCCGCATTTTTTCTCTTTGAGGCCAAGTGTGAATGGGCTTTACTCCCAAAGACAAGCCGCGTTGCGCTGCTCGCGCGCAGCGGTCAATTGCGCATTCATATCATCCGTGGTTGCTGGGGAAATCGTTGGTATAACACCGAATCACGGCGTATTCTATATAATGTAGTCCATCCAAGGCAAACTTAAAATTCGCATTAGCCGTAGTCGTATCATCAAGATTCTACTGTACATTATCAAGCTTTTCAGATTTCTCTTTGTGACATCAATCGGTAGACGTAACCGATACTTTGGCTACAGTTACTAATTGGTACTGCCAGAATTTTAGGTCGTAGAGCGCTTGAAACGAGCTAATAATGGTCCTTGAGCAGACGATGTATGCCGCAGGACGTGTACACGCTCCTCACTTGCATGTTGTGCGCGCACATGTGTAGGTGGCCTTGGGAGAAAGGGAAAGTTGCCAACAAGTAGCCATGAATCTCTTCGTGATCTTGGCTTCCTCACATCGTGCCGGCGGCTTCGAAAATTTGAATACTGGTATTTCAGCCAGAAAAGTGTAGAGTATAACTTTAGATTGACAGTTTGCACGATCTCACATCTAAGCAATGATTCAAAAATGCAAGATAACCAACATGGTTGCAGTGGTAGCTTCAATTAAAAGGACACTAAAGAGAAACAATCACATGGTTTAGATTGACCAATTGCACTCTGAGAACTCTAATGGCCTTTGTTTCACTATCCTAAGTTCATTCTTAGCGGAAAAAGTCAAGCTTAATTGTTTCATTTTTAAATTTTCGTGCATGACATCACAAATTTCAATCTCCGTGCATGAAATCTCCGTGCATGACATCACAAATTTCAAAATTTTTGTATTTGTGCAACATTGGCTCGATGAAACTTCCTAGGAGATTGTATGCCAGGTCTACGGCACTTTGATGATGTGGGCTCAGGCTTCTTACACTCTAGGATGGCTCAATGAACCCATAAGAAGGCTTCAACTTTTACACAAGGCGGGGCTGATTGACATATTAGAAGCACAAAACAAATGAATACCCTCGAGCTTTGAGTTTTGCCGGTGGCGTCAATCATCACGGTGACGTTACACTCACTACACATTAGGCAGCACGACGACGTCGACGCGATATTGTAAAAATCTAGCGCAACCTTGACTCTCTCAAACACTTGCACAAACGCTCACACATCCACCTCAGTAACACACACAACACACAGCGCTCACTACCTACTGTTTGTTGCTCCTAAATGACCTTCATATATACGTGCAGATGAATGTGAAAAGGCGATATTGATTGGAGCTGCGCATGTGGAAAGCTTACAGCGCGTGAGGTATATAGCGGCGCCACACAATAAGGAACAAAAAAAAGGGTAAGCACAAAAAGCAGATAAACCAGCTTGAATCACTAAATCCTTGCCTCGAGAAAAGATATTTCCTGTTCCTGTTGATGCAACACCAAAGACTGCTCGCTGACTCAGGTATCCTTATTTTTTTCAATAAAATATTCTTCCAACAGCTTCGGGGTTTATACAATGTGAAGGCGCTTAGCGCTGTATGCGTTAAATCGAAGTTCACCGCGTTCTGTAAAAAAGTAGGACTACCTACGCTAGCTAGGACCCTAGTGTTGTAACTTCGTCTTTACCAACGGAGCAGACGACGTTCATCATCATCGCGACTGCTGCTCAGCTTGCTCGAGGGCACGAAGCCATCATTTCTTTTTCTATTCATTGTTCTATTAAATGGCGTTCGTTTCGAACCTGCCCTCTCTCGTTCCTGCATGACAGTCAGGTAGCCGGCGGACCTCGAGGTCCATTACACCTAGCAAGCGGCAAAAGCATTAACTTGGAACGCCTTTTTTTTTTTCGCCAAAACCCACAAAGTGGACATACCTTTCAGGACCATCATCAGAACCACTGTTATGTGAAAATGGTTCATGGCAGGGCAACATTAGTAAATTTCTCTTAAGCAAACTAAAGACGCTTTGTGTACCAAAAAGATCCTTTCTGTACCAAAAATTCTAGTGATTTCGGTGATTTCTTGAGGACTAACCAGCAGATTTGCTTTGCTTTTTTCAGTAGATGTTGAAGACTTGTTCTATTCTGTTCTTCACGATAAGCTTTTGACGTTGGTTCAAAAGTGCATAGAAGGTAACGGTGACGTTTATTTTATGAACAATGCTAGCGTGTTCATTAAAAACTTTTTAGCGCTTTTAGAATTTTATCTTAACGTCACCTTATTACTTTTGACGGCAGGCCCTATCTACAACAACAAGGAATCTGTGTAGAATCCTGTGTCGCCTCGGTTATCTATTTTTTTTAGCTGATGTTGATAGGACGTTTGATAACAATGAGGGAAGGTTTTTAGATATGTTGACAATTTTTTAATTCCTGTAAACAAACGAGTGCCCAATACACCCCCCCCCCCCCCCCCCCGATTACTTTTTAGATTTTCAAGAGGATGGTTGTACTTCAATGAGTGTGTGTGCCAAAGAGGTCTCATATGAAGTTGAGCGTTCTTATTGTGAGGATGTGCTTAGTGTTTGTAAAGATTATGGACATGGACTTAGTTTCACTATTGAGGTACCAACAGAGACCTGTTTACAGTTTTTTTTTATCTCAAGCTACTGTGGGACAGCGACCACTTTTGTTGGTATTACCATTCTGAGTGAAAAAGGGGCTGCTGCCGTATGATTCTGTGCACTCAAACATAGTTATAAGAGGATTGCTTCACTTTGCCTGGAATCCTCGTTGACCAAGTAGTGTCCACACCACATGCGTACTAGTTTTTATGATCAGATCAGCCGATTGATGGCGGCGGGCTTCCCTTCGTTGGTCATAAATTCCGTCGCCAATTCACTACTTCAGAAGATGAAATGTGGAACACAAAAGGATGGAGCTGCTTGGGATCCATCGAGTTCCAAGCCTCAAGCAATGCCGTACTTGCACAAGCTCTCTCATAACCTTTAAGGGGGGATGCGGGTCTTAGAATGGTGAAAAATGGCCAAAAAGTTGATTTTGAGAAAATGCGATATTTGAAATTTTTAGACCTATAAGCACGTGTCCTCAAATTGTGAACGCTGAATTCGATCAGTAAATGGATTAAAATTGATTATGAAGTCGCCACGGGAGCCGCAAAACAACCCACGGCAGGTCAAATTCGTTCAAACTTCCCGCGTGCGCCGCCGGCGAGGCAGTCGGCCGATCGCTGCCATCTTGGGCTTGTTTTGAAGCTGATTCCTTTGTGCGCATTTTGCCACCCTTCAAAATGGCGTCGCTTAAACAGAACGGCTGCTCTCGCCCCTTTTTCGGAGCCCCCTTCCGGGCCGCTGATTGGCCGGAGCGCGCGCGCACCAGGCGAGCCCCCTGTTCCTCGCTTCCTGTTGGCTGATGCGGCCAAAGTTGCCCGTGCTTTTTTTTTTTAATATTGTTCGTCGGCCGCCGGTTCCCGTTCGCGCACGTTGTTCGTCTGCTTCCCACACGTGCCTGCTTGTGCTACGCGACCGACGCACAGACTTTCTGTCTTTTGCCGGCATGATTGGACACGCTCGTCTAAAGAAGAAGACGTGCCAAACGTACGGCGAGAAACGGAAGCGCCCGTGGAACGCCCGCCAGAAGAAAGCAGCCGACAACATGCAGCCGATTTCGCCCGATGCCGCCGAAGCGGCGCATTCCGACGACGGCACGCAGCCGCGGACGGTTGTGTCCGAAGCGGTGCACTCTCCTGTGCCTTGCAGCAGCACCTCATTGGATTAGTCGTCGTCGGATCGTCATCTTGCACTTCCAGCAGCATCCTAGACCTCATCGACATAGCGTTTTATTCGGTGGACGAGTTTGCTGAGTGCGCGAGAAATGCAGCGGGCTTGAAGGCATCACTCGCATCGCAGTGCGCGACAGAACGTAAGTTCGAGTTACTAGATATTGATCTGGAGGATGGTGGCAAAGAAAACAGGACAGAATTTGTTATTGTTGATCTGGCGGCGATACGCTCGTTATTTGGACTTGTCGCATGCCCAGAATGCGGTGTAAGAAGTGTCACTATTTCAAAGGCCAAGAAAGAGTACGGGCTGTGTTCGAAGCTCATAGTCACGTGCGGGAGTTGTGACTTTTGCAAAGAGCGTTTTTCGTCGCCACGTATAGCCGACGAGACCGACGCCAAAATAAGGTCGTTTGAAGTTTATATGCGTGCCATGAAGGCTATCAACAGCATCGGCAAGGGGGCAACGGCTCTGTTGGGCTTCTTCGCCGGGATGAATATTTCGCATCGAGGGCTTCACCACAAGAGTTACCAAAGCCACATGAATATAATGGAAGAAGCCTGCTGTGCGACTGCTGCCGAATGCGAAGCGGCGAGCGTTGCTAGCGTCAAGGAGCTCTATGCGGAAATTGGCAACGCGCCCGGAAACGTCGACGTCATTTATGACGGCCCCTGGCTTACGCATGGACGTAGCTCGCATATATGTGTTGGTTGCATTGTTGAGATGTATAGTGGCCTCGTGATAGACCATATCGTGCTATCGAACTTTTGCCTGGCTTGCACCACAGGACCCAAGGAAGGAGAAGCAGGACATTCTGCCTGGCTCATTCAGCATGCCCCTCTGTGCCAGAAGAATGTTCATTGTAATGCTGGCCAGATGGAAGTGGAGGCAGCATTACGCTTGTTTGAGCGGTCACTTGAAAAGCACAAGCTTCGTTATACAACAATGCTGTCGGACGGCGACAGCAGGACATTCCATGCACTCACAGAAATACAGGTGTACGGCTTCATAAAGGTGGCCGAAAAGGACTGCATAAATCATTTACAAAAGTGTATGGGAGCTGCCTTACGTACCCTTGTAGAGAAAAAAAAAAAAGCTCAAGGTGGCTCACTTGGTGGAAAGGGCAGACTTAAGCAACAAAAGATGAAGAAGATCACCTCATACTATGGCTACGCATTGAGAAGCCACAGGAACGATGTTTTAGGTATGCAGAAGGCTGTTCTAGCAACTTTGAACCACACGTCTTCAATTGACGAGGCACCATAGCATGACCTTTGCCCTGAAGGCCCTGAATCCTGGTGCAAATTTCAGAGAGCTCTTGCGAAAAATGAGAAGCCGCCACCACCTAAGAACAGCCTGCCTGATTTCGTAACTGGGGCATTGGAGCCTGTGTTTAGGCGGCTGAGCGACAATGCCCTCTTGGAAAGGTGCAGCGATGGGATCACCCAGAACCCAAGTGAGAGCCTGCACGCTATGATTTGGCAGCAGGCCCCCAAAACTCAGCATGCATCCTTGCGGAGCATTGAAAGGGCAGTTGCCGAAGCCATCAGCCGCTTAAACCAAGGCACAACCAAGAGCAACGTGGAAATTGCTGAGAAGCTGGGCTACAGCGCTGGCAATAACTTGGTGCGTCGCAGCCTTGAGAAGGACAAGGGCAGGCTGCAAAAATTGCGGAGAGCATCTCGACAGCAGTTCAATAAAGGAAAGACTTTCAAAGCATCACAAGCCAGCAGGGGACTCTGCTTACAGCCCTGGTCTGCTGTAAACAGTCATGATGGCAAATAGTGAGAATTTTTGCAAAAATAAATATTTGTGGTTTTAGACCTAAACATTGTGTAAATCTATTGTCTATCGAAGGACAACATTATTGCATGATTTTTTTCTGTTCCTTTTACTTGCAAGGCACTGGAACGACCACAAAGTAAAAAAGTAATAATTCTCATGCTGAGTCAATGACTATTTTATAGTTCTAGAACAAGCTGTGAGCAGTATTCTGGGTGGCTACAGTGAAATTTAGCATGGCCATTTATCCTATAATATAGAGCTACAGAATGATGTCATTAATATCGCTGTAGCTTCACTTTAGCAAAAGTTGAAGTTCCTAGAAACTTCTAACTCGTTTTTCTCAGTTCGATGTTTTTGCACATTGCACTCGGCCTTACGGGGGTTTTTCCTATGTTAAACTTGAGTGAATGCGACAAAGTTGGTATAATTTTATTCGTTTTGACATGATCTAGGGGTGATGTTATTTCTATTTCTCTAGCATCACTTCAAAAATTACCATTGAAGATTTTAGTGAGAGAAATTTATTGTAATACAGTGACCATAAGAGTTCGCCATTTTCTTGCTTATAAAATGCCTTCAATAGATAAAAACAGCATCACCCCCTACAGCAAGTCTCCAGCATTGGGATTATGCATTCACTTTTTGGATTTAGCAAGAATAAATTGCTAAGAAGTCCTGTAAGAAGTATGCAATTAATTAAGATTTAGACCTTCATATTTTCTAAACCACTTGAAATATCAAGAAACAAATTAGCGATTTGAAATCAGCATGAAAAACTAGCTTAGGTAGTGAAGTTTGGTTAAGATTGAGCAAAACAAAATTAAAAAAAAAATGTTAGAACCCATGTCCCCCATTAAGAAGGTTGCTGCTAGGCATGGTGTGGCTGTAGTCTTTTGGCTGTAGTCTGGTGTGGCTGTAGTCTGTAGTCAGCGCCAGATAAGCTCGCCAAGTTGTGTCCATGCATTTGCAATGGCAAGAGATTGCAGTTGCCTGAAAAAACATGAGAACACCTTCGTTAAATGTTTCATGGGAGTTGTATACTCCATTCCTTTATCTTGCGGTAACATGTACAGAGGGGTCCACTGTTGAAGGGAACACCGGAGCGCGTGCCGTCTACGCGGTGCCAAACCGGCCGGCAGCGGCAACTAGTTTAATGCAGGAGCAGTGAGCGCAGTGGGCGGCGCTCATTTGTCGTCTGCTACAGTTGCGGCCACGCTTCAGCTCGTCGTGGAGCACGGTTGTGGTCGCGGAATCTTTAGTCGCTTTCCTTCAAGCTAGAATGAAAATGTCTTGAATGATCTATAATCAGATGGCTATCCCGTGGCCCATCAGCCGGATTGCCGTCTTTCATTCTCCTTGTCGTTGGATAAGGAATTGCCCGCTTCAAAAAAGATTTTTGTTGTAGCCAGTGTTAGGCGCTTGTAAATTCTTTGTTCAGCTTACACACTGCAGCAGACCAAATCTGAATTAGTGCACATGAAATGCGCGCTCCAAAAGGATAATTGATTGATGGTATGTGGGGTTTATTGTCCCAAATCCACCATATGATTACGAGAGATGCCACAGTAGAGGGTTCCGGAAGTTAGACCACCTGGGGTTCCTTAACGTGCAACCGAATTTAAACAGATGGGCCTAGAGCAATTTAGCCTCTATCGTAAATGCAGCTGCCGCACCCGGGATTCGATCTCGCGACTTGCGGGTCAGCAGTTTTGTACCTTCACCGCTAGACCACTGCGGCGGGGCCTTGCTTCACAAGAAAAAATGTTCTTTATAAAGCTATGCTAGGAAAAATACGATTGTAAAGAAGTCTTGCTTCTTTGAGCACCAAAAATATCAGTGAGGTAGTGTGTTAGATAATCTAATTTCCTTGCAGCTTTCCCACTTTTCATCTGAGCTCACCATTCAGCCTGCGGACAAATTTCTAAGCGCAGTGCCAGACTTCGCGGCGAGCTGAAGCGAGGCCGCAACTGTGGCAGAGGACAAATGAGCGCCGCCCACTGCGCTCACTGCTCCTGCGCGAAACTACTTTCCTCGGCCAGCCTGCAGTAGCGCCAAGCAGACGACACGCGCTTCGGTGTTCCCTTTAACAGTGGACCCCTTTGTACATTGGCATTGCCGAGAGATGCCTCATGACCGGCTTAGGGAGCATGCGTAAAGGTCAAGAAAAAAAGAGGATAAGTACGCACATCTTGTGTCACATATTGCCGCATGTGGGTGTGAACCACAATTCACAGATAATGAAGGTTCTTGGAAAAAGCTTGAGTTTATCTGCACGTCTGCTGTTGGAAGCATGTTTTATTGAAAAAAATAAGGATATCTGTGTCAGCGAGCCGGTTTTGGTGTTGCATCAACAGGAAATATCTTTGCGTGAGTCAAGGATTTAGTCATTCTAGCTGGTTTATTAGCTTTTGGTGTTTACCTTTTTTTTTCTTTATTTTGTGGCGGCGCCATAACGTACCTCACGCGCTGTAGACTCTCCACATGGGCAGCATTGTTAATTATCGCCTTTGTGCATTCATCTGTACGTACATAAGAAGGTCATTTAGGAGCAATAAACTTGGTAGTGAGCACTGCGTGTCATGTGTGTTACTCGGGTGGATGTGTGAATGTTTGTGTGATTGTTTGCGTGAGCCAAGGTTGCGCTAAATTCTTACAATATGACAAATAACCAACTAGCTTAATAACAAGTTTTAATAATAAGACGTTGATGTGGTATGATCGGGTAGAGGCGATGCCCCAGACTGTAGAGTCTAAGACGTCGCCCAGCACAGGACAGACCGAGGACATGGCTCAGCCACACCGGGGTGAATAGTTGTCCCAGGAACATGAGCCTTAGGCGATGGCACAGCTGGCTTTTCTGGGAACATGGCTCACGCTCAGACGGCTCATCTCGCGCCATGGCCGATCCTCTAAGCGTTGAGCTCCACTCATCTACGTCCTCTTCTTCGGGCTATCATCTCACCCTCACGTGCAATTGCCTGCACACTTTAAAATAGTCTGAATTGCTACCACCCCCAATTTCAAAAAGTTGAGGCAAACAAGAGATTGTTCAATACTGGCTCTTATTGCACAAAGGCGACGCCCATTATTCCTTGCAGATTATGCTGTCAGTCCGGTTCCTATATGTTTCTGCAACAGTACAGCTTTTGACTCATCGAGACTTCTCGATGAGGTTCCATTTGTAGCACAACTGATTCATTCAAGTCTGGGCCCTTTATCTGGCAGGGCGCATCCGATCAGGATAGGAGCCTTTATTTATTTATTTTTTATTTATTTACAGATACTGCAGGCCTGTCATTGGCCCTAGCAGGAGGGGCAAAAGTGTATTTTTTAAGGCTAGAGATTTACACACAGTGCTTTGAAAGGAAAAATAAACAAAAGAAAGACAGGGTCTAATTAGTACCGCATAGCTCAAAAGTAATAACACCTTGAACATCTCGAAAAGTGTAAGGAAGCAATATTCAATATTCACACAACATAACAACAATTTTTAAGTTATTTGTCATATTGTAAGAATTTAGTGCAACCTTCACTCTCGCAAACAATCACACAACAATGTTAAAGCAATGTGCACACAACAAAGGAACATTATCAACATAATCTAACATCACTCCTAAATACTTTCTATTGCTTTTACAGTTTGCACTGATGATATTGGCACACGTCACGCATCCTTACAAATCGTGTGGCCTCAAACTGCACTCTTTGCCAATGTAACTCACTTAAGGGGAGACGCGGGTCTTGAAATAGTGAAAAGTTGTAAAAAAGTGGATTTTTGAAAAAGTGCAGTATCGCAAAGTTCAAATATTTAATAATCTACCGGTGAAATCTGAAAGCTGTATTCAGTCGAGAAATTAAAAAAAAAAAACAGCGCTTTACATGACTAGGTGGAGGCGAAATAAACTAAAATTGGCTAAATGTGTTCGAAGTTCACGCACTCATAACTCCTGAATGTTGCGACCGGGCGCTGTCATCTTGGTGTTGTTTTGAAGTGGCCTTCTTTGTGCATAATTTCCGTATTTTCAAAATGGCACCAGTGCAGCGATAGTGATGAAATTTGGCGAGGCATGTCTCGCAATAGCCACTTGACGGATTGAACACGCAGCTGCATCCAGCGTGGACGCCTCAAATGCCAGCACGGAACTCTTCATAAGTGCGGAATTGCCTGTTGACGCATCAAATACACTGCTGCAGCCCACTACATCGAGCGCGTGCGCCTCGTTCAACCATGCATCGAGTGCTGCAGCGGAACACGTCGAGGATCGTCAGTTGGCAGTTTGTGTACAGAAACGCAACTTGGTACGTGTTGTCTGTATATTTTGTCGGCCCAAGTCTTGAGTGTTATCACGGAACGTGTCAATAACGCTTCAATATCGGCTGAAGAAAATAGCCTGCGTGCAGCAAATGCGGCCGACGTGAAAAAGAACTTGGAGTCAAGTTGGAAACGGAATGAAAATTCAACTTCTCGGCGTCGACACGGAACAGGGGAACTCAAGTGACAGTGGAATGCAATTATTGACTGTACATTTTAGCGAGTTTAATTACCTTCTTGACTTGTGATTTTCGCCGACTTCGGTGACAGTGTCTAAGGAGCAAAGAAAAGAGGACTTAAGTGTGAAACTCGTGATAGCATGCTCAGTGTGCGGCATGCACGATTCGCTTCACGGAGATTCATCAAAAACGTCATATATATATGCAACAAGGACAATGCAGCCAGGAATTCCACAAAAAACAAGCTCGTGAATAGACAGAAGCCAACAGTGGACACTGCCTACAGTCCTGGTCAGCTGTAAAGTGTAGATTCAAGCACATGTTGCGAGAATTCAAATAATGTTATTTTTTCCCTTTCTTATTTTTGTGGCCCTGACCAAGGTGCAAATAGTGGCAGCACAAACCACATAGGCATGTCATTTTTATACACAGTGTACACATACAAGCTGAAATAGTACAATAGGGAATTGTTCGGTAGCAGCTTTCTTGCACTATTTACAAGGACTGTGCATGCTAATACAGCATATTTTGCATGGTTTATAGGACATTGTTATAACATATATGGCATTATCTTGTTCCTGAAGGGAAAAGCTACATAATGATGCCATTTTACAGTTATGTTGCTGTGCCACATCAATTAATGGGAAACTAAACTTCAAATGCATTTTTCTCAGTTTCATGTTTTTAAACATGTAGCCTTACGGGGCATTTCGACATGTTTTTATTGACTCACAATAACAAGTTTGATACCAATGTGTTTGTATTAAATAGATCTGGCTGATAATGCTATTCATTTTCTTCTATACCTTGCTCATCAAAATCTAATTCATGACGATTGTAAACAATGTGTGGCAGAAATTTTTCCCTCATGGCTGTATCCATTTATTTCACATTTGAAGTTTGTTGCGAACAAGGACATTAGCATCATCGGCTAGACCAGCTCTCTGGGAATCCGGATATATACTTGTTTTTGTGCTTGACAAAGTGATATTGCCTAAAAGCCACGCAAGAAATATGCTACTTGCATATTTTAAACATTCAATATATTTTGTTCTGATGCAGCTATTGAATATCTACTAAGAAATTTGGAATCGGCAGAAGAAACTGAATAAGTGTAATAAGATCCATTCAATTCAGACAAATAATATAAAAATTGTTTTCAAGACCCACGTCTTCCCTTAAGAGTTCGACCATCCGCGTTGTGTACTTCGGTGTCCATTGCCGATCTTCATGCGCCAGTTTCAACACGTCCTCCCGAAGATTCTTGGGCTCCACCAATTATTGTTTAAGTACCTTTTTACTTTTGGTTCTGTGCTTTCTGTAGAGAATGTCATCATGCAGGTAATATTACTTTTTGCAGCGGTTCGGTATCAGCACTTGCTGACCTTTTTGAAGTACTGCCTCAGAGATTTGTCGCTCTTTTGTAATTCTTTTAATTTGCCTTGCTTGATGGTTGTGATTACGGGTTGCAGCACCAGCAGTGTTGGCCGTGACCCGGTCTCCATTTTCTCTGTCACGGGGATAATCTTGGCAGTTGACGCATCCAAATTGTCTGTGTGGTTCGTGGCTGAATTTTTAGCAGCAAATATCAGCCGGTTTTTCATTTCTGTTAGGCTGTATTGCAAGGTAGATGGTACCCTCATGGTGGGCTAAATTATCTTAATGCTCTTGCTTTCCTCTGAAATGGTCAGGTCACGGCCACCTTTGATATTTCTGAGCACATTGTAGAGGGAATCTTTCGTACATTTCACTTGAGTGATGCCCATAAAGAACAGCATTCTAGGAACATGATGGCTTTGGGTAAATAATGAATTGTTCGATTCAACAAGAGTACTGGGCTCATTCATTCTCATTGGAACTAAAGCATGCCTTGGATTATAGTATTGCAGCCTTAAAACGAACACCGCTTTCAATTCTAGGACTTCTTTTGCCACTGGCACATTTGTGTCTTCACTTTCAGGTCTGGAACTCATTAGTATCGTGCTGACTATTGGTATTGCCTCATTGCTTCGTAGTGTGGCATATCCGTCGCTTTCCTTCAGATTTTGTGGCAGGGACGGTGCCAGCATGCATAAAACTTGTGCTGTTTCTGATCTTGAAGGTCCTCCTCCTTGACCACTTCTGCGGAACCATTCGTACCCTGCATGATTTTCTTTCATTTGGAACTGGCTGGCACTTTGCAGTGTGATGGCCAGCCTTGTCACAGCCTTGTCAGAAACTGCACCGCAGTCATGGCATCTCGGATAGAATTAGAAGTATTCTCTATTTCAAACATTTCAAGCCAGCAGTCAAAGTGTCCAAGGCGTCTTCTAGTTTTCTATAGGCCGGTCTCCTTTTTCGGTCTCACGGTACGAAGCATTTCCCAGTACCCTTCAGAGGTGTACCGGAAACACTGAAGTCGGGTAGCCTTCAATTGATCGTAGTCCGTAGCTGCTGCCCTATGACCATCAAGCCTGTGTCAAACACAGGCTGAGGGAGAGTGCCTATTTCGAATGCGGCCATTCATGGCTTGTCTCAACTCGCTCACAAGGCTTCAAGTAGGTATCCGGATCTTCATGTTTCTCATTGAACGGTAGAATCAGCTTATGGGGAGCTAAGTACTTATGGAGCTGCCCTGGTAAGTACCTGTCCCACATTTGAATCAGTCGACGTGCCTTGCATACTGCCAGTTTTTTCCTGAAGATCGATCTTGAGCTTCGAGAATGTTTTCTTTGGCTTTCAACCTCAGATGATCTCGCTCTGTTTGCTCTTTCCCGTCCGCGCGATTTTGGGCATGCAAGTCATGTTCCCTTGTGGTTTCCGCATCAGCGCATCACTTGAGTTCCCCTCCCGCCATTCCAAGGCCCTTGGCTATAGCGTAAAGCCTTTCGAACTCCATGGTTCCCTTTTGTGGTCTTGAAGATCCTGGCAGGGTCGTCAAAATTGGGATGATGTTGTGGGCTCGGGCCTCTCACACACAAGGATGGCTTGACGCACACATAGAAGGCTTCAATCTTTACACAGGACAGGGTTGACGGGTACGTTACACAAGCAGAAAACAAACGCTTGGGTCTAGCGTCTTGCCGGTAGCGTCTAGCGTCGCGGCGGCTGTACACGCACTGCATATTGGGCAGCGCGACGACGTTGACGTGGCAAGTCCTGGTATCAATTGGGACAGAGGTCTGGCACTGTAGATTGAGTCTGGGGCGTTACCAAGCGCAGGACAGACCGAGAGCATGGCTCAGCTGGGCTGGAACACTCTGATGCCGGGTGAATAGTTTTATACCAGGAACATGAGGCTTGGGTGGCCGCACAGCTGGCTTTACCGGTAACGTGCATCCCGCCCAGGCAACTCAGTGTAGCACCATGGCAAATCTTCTAGCACGAGCTCTGCTCATTAAAGTCCTGTTTTTCGTGCCATTGCCCCCACTCACAGCAGTTTCCCTCAATTTAGTCGTTTAAAATTCCTGTCACAGGCACCCACAGATGACAATGTGATTCAATTTTATGAACTGAAAGCTACATAGAGCGTAGTAGACACCTTAAAAATATATGATTCAGTAGTGTTTGGTGTGAGAATTTCATGTTGGCATCTCTACTCGCATTTTCTTTCCAGCGGTTTTTTCGCTTTCGAAGCGCTGTCACAGTAAGAGTACTGTTTTCAGAATTGTGAAACTGTACTTTATTAAATATGGGGAAAAATTGTTTTGCTCTTTGGTGTCCCTTTAATAAAGTGTTGAATAAGCAGTTGTGGCAGAAAGTAGCAAAATAAAATGGCAAAGTGCTTCTACATCTAAAATTTGAGGCTTCCTTGCACATTCACTCTATTGAGTATGTGGCTGTCCATAGAAGTCTTTGTGATAAGATTAGTTTGCCGTTCCGGTGCCCGGGGGCGTCGATGTTGCAAGGAAATAAATACGGCGCACATGACCAGCCAGTCAGTGTGGAACCTGCCAACGTACGTGTGTGTGATTCGGTCCAGCGACCGGCATGGCTCAGGACTATCCGGTTATCACAAGTGGCGACGAGGTCGACTGACGAACCGGACGGGCACAGCACAATCACACGTCGTCATGCCTGTCATCGGGAAGCTGGATCCGTTCGACCCGAGTACATCGGAGTGGGCGAAATACCATGAGCGGGCCGAGCTGTACTTCATCGCGAACGACATCCCAAGCGACAAGCAGACAGCCGTATTTTTGACATGCTGCGGTCCAGAGACTTATCTCTGTTACGAGGCCTCCTAGCACCAAGCAGGCCCGCCCAAGCAGGACTGGCTGAAATTTTTACCACACTTGGCAAGCACTACGCCCCTCGCGTATCAGAAGTAGTGGCAAGTTTCAAGTTTTTCTCAAGACATCGAAAAGAGGGGGAGACCGTAAGTGACTACATTGCCTCGTTGAAGAAATTAGCCGAAGACTGTAATTTTGCAACATTTCGAGAGCGCATGTTGCGCGACCAGATAGTCAGCGGAATCAATGACGTAACCATGCAAACACGGCTGCTGGAAACGACGTGTTTAACTTTCGAAACTGCAAAGGACACCGTCGTAGCTATGGAGGTTGCGCGTAAAGATTCACGCACATTGAGCTGTCAGCAAGCACAGCTACTATCTCACAAAGCTCCGGAGCAAGTGAACGTTGTCACCTCGGGGAAAAATGATAGCTGTTGCTTCCGTTGCGGGGGAGGTCATTCTGCGCCTCGGTGTAAGCACGGCAGCACGATCTGTCACAACTGCCGCCAAAAAGGGCACCTTGCAAGAGTTTGCAGAGTTCAGCCGGGAAGTAGAAATTTCGACCGTAGCCAGTCTAGTCGTGTGAACAACCTGGGCGACCTGCCCGTCTCTGCTGAAGAGCCCGAAGTTTTCGACTTGTGGACGCTTCACACGGCTAGTTCGGAACCAATGCGCATAGCGGTTGAAGTTAATGGCATAATGCTCGATATGGAGTTGGACACCGGCGCTAGTGTGTCGACCATTGATGATGGCAAGTTTGCCGAGCTCTTTCCGTCGGTGCCGTTGGAGCCATCGAGCGTGCAGCTGAGAAGTTTTTTCGATGACATGAAACGCGTCCAGGGAAAGCCGGAAGCAATGGTCAAACTTGGCGACAAGGAGCGCCAGCTACCACTATTTGTCGTGAAAGGGGCGTGTCCTACACTGTTTGGACGAAGCTGGATGAAGGCCTTCAAGCTAGGCATCGCTCAGACGGAGGGAGTCAACGTCGTGAAGTCTACGGAAGACCTGGTAAGCCAATATCACGAAGTTTTTTCGGAGCAGCTTGGCACGTTTCACGGCGTTACAGCGTCTATATCCGTACAAAAGGGGGCGAAGCCACGTTTTGTCAAGGCACGTCCGATACCATTTGCTTTGCGCGATAGGGTTTTTGAAGAACTACAGAGGATGGAACGGGAAGGCGTTATCAAACCGGTGAAAACTTCCCAGTGGGCCGCGCCCATCGTTCCTGTATTGAAGCACGACGGCCGGGTTCGGGTCTGCGGCGATTTTAAGACTACCATAAACGCGGTGACAATCGTTGAGTCCTACCCTATTCCTAGGATTGAGGAACTTTTTGCGCGACTTACAGGGGGCAAGAAGTTCACAAAGCTTGACTTGCAAGAAGCCTACCAGCAGGTTCCACTCGATGAGGAGTGCCAAGAGCTAGTCACCATTAACACTCCGAAGGGGTTATACCACTTTACAAGGCTGCCACTCGGGGTTTCATCAGCTCCGGCTATATTTCAGCGAGAGATGGAAAATCTGTTGCACGTTCTGACCATGTCGTAGTGTACTTTGATGATATTCTGGTCACAGGAACCAGTGACAAAGAGCATTGGGAAAATTTGGGCCGAGTGTTGGATCGCCTGAAGACCGCGGGACTGCGACTGAAGTTATCCAAATGCGAATTCATGAAACCAGAAGTCCAGTACTTGGGCCATATCATTAGTGCGGCTGGGCTGCGTCCAAACCCGGCCAAGACTGAAGCAGTGCTGGAAGCCCCCACACCCCAAGCGGTCAAGGAACTTCAGAATTACCTCGGGTTGGTTAATTTTTACAGAAGGTTTTTGCCGAACCTTTCTGCCGTATTACAGCCGCTCAATAGTTTGTTGGCGTCGGGAACACCATGGCGCTGGGAAACTGATGAAAAGCAGGCGTTTTGGAGAAGCAAGGAGCTATTGGCCTGTGCTGCTATATTGGCACACTTTGACCCAGGAAAGCCAACTGTGCTTGTCACTGATGCATCTCCCTTCGGGATTGGAGCAATACTGGCGCAACGAGAGTCATCTGGAGAAGAGCGCCCCATTGGTTTTGCCTCCCGCAGCCTGGCAACCGCAGAGAAAAACTACAGCCAATTAGATAAGGAGGCATTGAGCCTTGTATTTGGCGTTACAAAGTTCAGGCAGTACTTATGGGGCCGGCAATTCGAAGCCGTCACAGATCACAAACCGCTGCTCGGCTTGCTCGCAGCAGACAAGCCAGTTCCCGAATCCTGTTCTCCGAGAGTGCTAAGGTGGGTGGGCCTTGCTGTTGTCGGGGTACAGTTACGACCTGAAGTATAGGCCGGGTTCACAAATTGCACATGCCGATGGGTTAAGCCGGCTACCTCTGCCAACTGCCGAATTTGTTGTTGACTGCCCTGCCGAAGTGTTAATGCTAGAAGGAGTATACCCAGGGGTGCTGTCGTCAAACGCTGTTGCGGCAGCCACCTCCAGAGACCCGGTGCTGTCACAAGTAAGAGCAGCGTTGTGGTCAGGCTGCCAGATAAACCTAGAGTCAGAGGGAAGACCCTACGAGGCGCGCTTTCATGAGATGAGCGTGCAAGGGAACTGTCTATTGTGGGGCAACAGAGTCATTGTTCCAAAATTCTTGCAAAAGGAAGTCCTCCAGCTGCTGCATGAGAGTCATCCAGGACTGTCCAAAATGAAGGCATTTGCACGTAGCCATGTGTGGTGGCCTAGCCTGGATAACGATATAGCGAGAACCATTCAAAGGTGCCGTATTTGCCAGGAGCATCAAAGAGTGTCACGACCAGTGTCTGTCATGCCCTGGCCGTTCCCGGAGAAACTGTGGTCACGGCTGCATGTGGACTATGCCGGTCCCCACAGGAACACCTATTTTTTTATCGCAGTCGATGCGTTTTCGAAGTGGATTGAAGTGTTCCCAATCTTTACACTCTCGGCTGAAGCAACTATTTCCTGCATGCACAGTATGTTCGCAAACCAAGGCCTTCCAGATGTGGTCGTGTCGGATAATGGGCCAGCATTTACCAGTGAGCTTTACTCCACATTCCTTAAGAAAAACGGGGTGAGGCGAATGCTGGTGCCGCCGTATCATCCAGCGTCAAACGGTGCTGCAGAGCGGGCCGTGCAGACTGTCAAAAACAAGTTGCAGAAGGCTGGCCCTGGAGATATTCGCACTCAAATTGCCCGCATGCTCCTGACATACAGGTCAACGCCTCACGAGGTCACGGGTTGCTGTCCGTCGGAGCTGTTGTTGGGGCGGAAGCTGAGGACTGCGTTGGACCTGCTACACCCAGACCTCAGGACCAAGGTGCTACAGAAGCAACTTAAGCAGAAAATCAGATGCGACCAAGGAACAAGATCCAGGGTTTTGGGCCACCCGCGTGACCAGGTGTTCGCAAGGAACTTCCGTCCAGGACCTGCGTGGCTCCCTGCAGTCGTCATCGTACAACGCACTTCGTCCATGGATGTTCTACTGGAAGACGGACGACGGTTAACTCGACATCTGGATCACATCCGCCAGGCCCCTGAGGAACTGAGTGCAGACAACCAAAAATCAGGCAGCCCAGTATCTACCGGTCTTGCTCCAAGCTTGGATGTGGGTCAGACGCAGCTAACTGGTCTTGCTCCAGGCTTGGACGTAGGTCAGAGGCGATCTCCGGATCGTCTTCACGACACAGAGTCTAGGCAAGATCCCAGGGAAGACGTGGCGAGGGAACCGGAACTTGCTGTCACAGCACCCAGTACTCCTGTCCTGCGTTGAAGTACCAGAATTCGACGACCAGTATCGCGCTACGCACCTTAAACAATTGTTTGTAACCATTAATAAAGGGGGGAGGGATGTGATAAGATTAGTTTGCCGTTCCGGCGCCCGGGGGCGTCGATGTTGCAAGGAAACAAATACGGCGCACATGACCAGCCAGTCAGTGTGGAACCCACCAACATACGTGTGTGTGATTCGGTCCAGCGACCGGCATGGGCCAAGACTATCCGGTTATCACAGTCTTCTAATTTATGAGTTCCTTAAAGGGAAAAAGTTTGCTGTTTATTATAATCTTTTTACATGTAGTAGAGCAAAACCAAGTCTGCATATGATTTGTATTCAAAATATCAAATACTTACGCATCCCTCTTTTTAAAATGTGCAATTTTTTTGCAGTACCCCCACTTTTGAGGGCTAATGGTATGAATGTTCCCCACTTTCCCAGTAAAAGCCTTCTCTGCCGTTTTGTGTTGCCATCACCTCAATGCTTTTCCGTTACAGTGTATAAGGAACGTTTACGAAACCAAAAAAATATATTTGGCCCATTTCTGATGCATGGTATTGGTGATACATTGTTTAAATTCGTTTTGTGCTGTTGAATTTTTTCTTTAAAATGGTGTCACATTGGGTGCAAGATGGCTAAAGTTCGAAGTTTATGGTACCTTTCTCCTTTTCTGAATCTTGAGAGTACTAGCTTTAGCATGCAATTATGGATTTTCTTTTGAAATCAGAGCAGTATATTGACCAAAAATTATGTTGGTAGTGCTCTTGACAAAAGATGAAGCGATTTCTTACTTAGCCTGACAACATAACATGCACGCACAGGTGTTTTCTTCAAGTTAGAAGGGCATTATTGTGTAACAACAGCAACTTGTTATAAAAAAGGCCCTAAAGTTCTTTTCTATTCTTTTTTACCACTATAAGAGAAGGGGCAGTTTGACCAAAAGCTGTGGCTATAATGCTGCTTTTGAATTGAGGTCAACGGAAAATAATGACAAATTGATGCTTTAGACAGACAGGAAGTGAAATAAGCGAAATAGACGACAAATGCACAAGATCTATGAGGAAAGCTTAATATCTCAGGCCAGAATGAGTTCACGAATTTGATGTAGCAGTTGTAAATGCGCTAACAAGATTCAGTGCATTCATGACCACAATTTTACATATGGGCAGAAATTCAGGCATAAGTGAGGTGTTTGTCCTTATCTACACCTACCAAAAATACAGAAAGAATCTAAAACGGTTGATGTATGCAAAGACTTCAGACAGAGTCACTGGGCTGAACACAACAGGCAGAGGCACATTTGTGTACCACATCTGGAAATAAGGTGTCTCACCGATTTTTCTTAGCACAGTTTTTGAAGTGTGCCTCTTACCATTTACATCGGGCCTTTTCGTTCTAAAGATTTGCCAAAAGGATTGCAGCTTGGTGCTCTCATGAGACAATGGGACAGGTGTTGTCCTACATTTTTAAAGACACCCCATGGGTAAATGGGACAAATATGTCCCGCTTTTTTTTCTCGGAAAATAATGCTCGTATTTTGATGAAACTTGCTTCAAACCACTTCTAAGCATGTTATTTAGAAATCCTTCAGCCATAGTTTCGATTATCATGTGAAAAATGTTGATGAACCTACAAAGGGTTATACCCAAATAAGTTTGGGCAGGTTAATTAAGACTAAGTTTAAAATTTTCCAGACATTATTGAATGGGTGGTTTCAGGTTGAATTAGTGCCGCTCAACCCCATTTAGTTGCTGAATTTTACATGTCCTATATGTATGTGTGCACTACAGAATGTTTTTTTTTTAACAGAGTGCAGAGAGTTCGCAGACTGCAGCTCCTGTGAAACGACCACCGGCCAAACCTCAAGACAAGACGAAGCCAGTGTCAAGCACACCGGTTCCAGGTACCCCATGGTGTGTAGTGTGGACTGGAGATAGTCGTGTGTTTTTCTTCAACCCAAGCACTCGCACTTCTGTGTGGGAGCGGCCAGCAGAGTTAAAGAAGCGAACTGATGTTGACAAAATGGTTCAGACGCCTCCCGTTCAACCGGATACAAAGGGTCAAGGTAAACAGAGTTTGGTTTCATAAGATTGCTTGTGTTTTATAAGAAAGGACTAACATCTGTTTTGAACATGCAATTAGATTGTGGCAAAAATGAAGAGATTTTGAATAAAGGTGACAGATCAAGCATGTTTTTTGTGATCTGAGTAGGATTCAGTTTTTAAATTGAGTTTAAGAGTTGCAAAAAGCCAGCATGTCATATAGAGCCTAGTGGAAGTGCCTTGATGCTGCGCTGTTTAATCATTATATTTGCTGTACTATATCTGATGCTTTTATGTGTATCATAATATTCATGTGCCCTTTACCCTGTGCTACCTACAAGGTAAAAGGAGTTGACGCTGTGAAGTGGTGCTGCCTTCATGACAGGTAGTGGAACATGTCAAGCCGTGGCACATGCGCAACAAACTGCAGTACCGCTGTCACACTCAACTGCGAATTTTCGTAGATATACGTCTGTATAGGTGCCGCACATAGAAAAATGCGATTATAAATATCTGCGGCCATTTTTAGCATTACCAGGACATGACCAGGACACTGGCAGCTTTTTGTTGCATCAAAGAATACAAGTACAGTCGAATCTCATTAATTCTAACACGCTTAGTTCGAACTCATGATGAGGTCCCATCAAAGCTGTGTATTTCAATGGGCGAAAATGCCCGGTAATTCAAACGGGCAAGCACTTGCGACGGTTAATTCGAACATAACGTGCTCGGAAAATGCTCTCAGCACCTCGCCCAATCCCGTGGCGGCACCTCCGACGCAACGCTGCGCGAAAGAGAAAAAGAAGAAGAAAAAAGGCTGTGGTGGAATTTTTGCTTTCCCTCAAATACTGATCTGTGACGTGCCTTTGCCACGCTTCCCCCTTTTCTGCCCCTTCCACGAGGCACTCCACCGTGCTCCCGACCGAGCTGCAGAAATTAGGTGCCTTTTTTCCTCTTCTAACCACTACCACCACCACCCTGCCACGTAAGGACCCTTCTCCTTCCAATACCGTGCGCAAAGAGAGAGAGAGAAAAAAAAAAGCTGTCGCAGAGTGTGGCTCTCTCTCAGCCGCCTGTGCCACGCTTCTCTTTTTCTCATCCCTGCCACTTAACCCTTCTTCTTTCAACGACGCGCGCGAAGAGTGCAAAAAAAAAAAAAAAAGAGCTGCCGTGGAGTGTTGGTTTATCTCAAATGCCAATCTGCTTGTCTCGACATGGAGACGCTCCTCCTTTCTTGTCACGTGCTGGCCATGCTGCGGCTTTGGCGCAGAGGGTAGTAGCGGCACGGCCGCTGGATTAGGCACTGCGCCTTGCTCCCGACCGGGTTGCAGAAATTAGGCGCCTTTCTCCTCTCCTAACCACTACCACCACCGCTGGATGAAAGAGTGCTCTTTCTTCATCCAGCGGCTGTGGTAGCGGAGATGCAGTCGTCACTTTAAAGAGTGCCGGTGGTAGACATTGCTGGGCGCAACTTCTATTGCCAGGAGAATGCTAAAGCCGAAGTAGACATGTTTTGCGAGCTGCGTGCGAAATTGATTGACTCGCTGCAAGGCAAACGTGTGCAGACGCACATCACCAATTACTTCAACTCTTTTAGTCGAGGCTTATCGCAAGGGTGTCCAACACTGACGTAGCTCTATAGGAAGGGCGATGAAAGTTCTAGTGACTTCACACCATATCTCTAGTCAGTTGAGTGACCTCCGGACTTCCGTCTTGTACATAACCAGCAAAGCATCGTGGCTGCTGCAGATAGCGGTGAGTTTGTTTTTCAGGTGCTTGTGTGGAACATGTTTGCGAAAGCTGACCATACTGAGCATGACACGTGTGAAGCTTTGTGATTACGTGACTTAAGTTGGTTACTCTCCTATGTACCAACCCAACTCAGTCCCGACAACCAGGAATTGAAAATTGTTCATATCAAAAAGGTGACAAATTATATAAAGTGAATAAATGAATCTTGGTGCGTGTATCGTGCTTATTGGAGCTATAATTAAAGCTTGCAGCAAAGAGTGCGCAAGCCACAAGTTGTGTGGAACGACCTCTTTAAGGCCTGACTACACATCTGCTTTAAAGCCCATCGACATATAACTTTCCGACATAGCATCGTGCCCTCTCCCTATGAAGACTGTGGGAGAGGGTGTGCGATGTTATTAAAACTATGCTGTTTTTTATAATTGTAATATCTATATATTTATTGCAAGTGCAATAAAATTGATCATTTTTAAAAATTTTTAAGTCAGGAATTTCCACTTTGAGTCCTTGAAAAACTTCCAACAGGTCCTGGAAAGTCCTTGAATATTCTTGAACTTTCGCTTTGGAAACTTGTACAAACCATGCTAGTGTCATTAGTCGATCCTATGATATCGTCACGAGCGGATAGGTGCGCACCTGCACTTCAAAAAGCACATGCCGTTCCAAACTGCTTCAACCACGTCTTGCAACCACACCTAAATTGAATGAGGAGGAGCTTAGAGTTTGAGGAAGACATCACCTCAGCTTCAAGTGTTATGGCGACAACATTTTTAGTCAGCCGGTAAGGTCTGCAGCCGTTCATGGGTTTTTGTTTTGTTTAGGGCCTCAAGTTGTCTCCTCTGCTGCAAGTGCATAGCTGCTGTCCTTTGTGCACAATCTCATAGCTACTCTGGTTACATGCGAGGTTCACACGTCGCTGGGGTGTAGTGTGCTGGCGCTGGCAGCAAAGCTTCTCACAACAAAAAGGCCCCAGAAGGCTTCTTGGCCCTGACTACACAGCAGTGCAAAACGTTTTAGAACTGTGTGCAGTCTTGTTCTTTTTTTAATGCAATTTGCAAACAAAAACGCAAAAAAATTTGCTTGGATGCATATACAATAGACTCTCAGTAAATGGAAATTTCTTAAGGGGGGACGCGGCCCTTGAAAACCGAAAAATCGCGAAAAAGTCGGTTTTTGAAAAACCACATTTTTGGGTTGTATGTCTCATAAACTACCTATTCTGTAATTATCAGCACCTAATTCAACCGCAAAGTGCAAAAAAAATACTATTTTCGGGGCCGCCGCGGCGTCCAAAACAGGCGCAAATCCCGAAATCAAACCAAACTTCGCGCGCGCGCCATTCCCGGACCATGCGGTCGTCCCGCGCCATCTTGGTGTTGTTTTGACCGTGAATTCTTTCTCTCTCGTTCGCCGCCTTGCAAAATGGCATCGGCAGCACAGTTGAGACGCTATTGGCGTTTTCCCGCGATGCGATGCGGAGCGCTGATTGGCTAGAGCAGCGCATTCATATCTCGCGGGAGAAAACGTGCCCGCCATTGGCTGCTGTGCAGCAGTGGGGGCGGTCGCTCCTCTCAATGGCGCGTCCAGCGCGCTCGCTTCGTTGTTGCTCTCGGCTCCGTCCGCCTCGACAGACGTCTGCTTACGAGCCGCTCTTCGCCTTGTGCTATCTTTTCGATCATTTTCTCTTGTTTTTTTTTTTTTTCTTTTTGCACTAGTTCTGTGCCTTTCGTCTTTGTTGTTGCGGGCGATGCCGGCAACGAAGCCGAAGTCAATGCGGAAGTCCGGTGCGCGGAGGCGCGCTATGCGGCTTGTACGATCATCGAAATTCCGCTATTCTGCTACGGGTGCCGACTGCGTAGATGCTTGCAGCGACGGAACTGTATTGTCGGCTGTCGCCAGTCGAGAATCCGACACATTGAGTGTGGCTGGAGCCGCAAATGCACCGAGTGTTTCCGAGATCGCCGGGCTCGACACGTGCTCTGAATCGATGCCATCCAGTGTGACACCGAGTGCTTCTGATATCGCCGGACCCAGCACTTCGTCTGAATCGGTGCCACCGAGCGTGACACCGAGTGCTTCTGATATTGCCGGACCCAGCACTACGTCTGAATCGGTGCCGCCATCGAGCGTGAGTGGACCGTCGCTTCATCTGCGGACGCGTTTCCTAACGAAGGAAGAAATCGATGCGAATGCGAAACGTCGTGACGCCATTCGCGCTGAACTCGAGTCTACGCCGGCGACGCAGAAGAAATTTCAACTGATGCAGCCGGCTCTTGCACCTGCAGTGACAAGTGAGGGCGAACATTTTTCGCTCGTTCAAATGAACATCTTTAACGTCGTGCTCAGCCGCACAGTGTGCAAAGAATGTTTGAAAGGTGCTATGACTGTCCGAGAGAGCACCAAGCTTGGACTTGCAACAAAACTTGAAGTCGTGTGTGCCTCTTGTGGCACCGTCAATAAATTATGGACATCACCCCGCAAAAAGGACACGCAGGCCTTTGATGTAAATGTCCGCGCCATAATGGCTATAAAGCAAATAGGCAAGGGGCAAACAGCTTGCTCTTAATGACTTTTGGGCTGCCATGAACGTCTCTTACAGAGGTCTTCACCACAAGACGTTTCAAAAGCACTTGAAAGAGACGTTCAGAAAGCCAGAGGCCACCGCTTTGGAGAAGTTTTATGCTGATTCTGCCACAGCAGTGATCAAAACATCTAAAGAAATGGACCCCAGCTTCTGCAAGGACATCACCGTAGTGTACGATGGCACATGGCATAAGCGGGGTCACACATCACACATCGGAGTGGGATCGGTAATTGACTTCTTTACAGGTCTCATCTTGGATGCTGTAGTTCTTTCAAACCACTGCCTTGGATGCCAAACAGGGCCCAAACCTGGAGATGCAGCATACGAAAGCTGGCAGAAGCACCACATTTGCCAGAAAAACACAGACGCAAAATCGGGAAGCATGGAAGTGGAGGCAGGCTTGACTCTCTTTGGGCGGTCTGTATCCAAGCATGGGCAGCGGTACACCACTCTTGTGTCCGACGGAGACAGCCGTACCTTCGCTGCCCTCACAGAAGAGAATGTGTATGGGCTAGTGCCAATTGTAAAAGAAGAATGTCTGAACCATGTTCAGAAAAGGATTGGAAGTGCTCTTCGAAACATTGTGCAGAAAAGTGATAAGCCACTGAGTGGGAAGGGGAAGCTGACTAAAGCCCTCATTGAAAAGCTGACAGGATATTATGATTGGGCCCTGAGAAACAATTCAACTGACCTAACAGCCATGCAGCGTGCAGTGATGGCAACATATCACCACGTCACATCGACTGACCAGGACCCTCTCCATGAACTTTGCCCAGAGGGGGCTCAATCGTGGTGCCGCCATAGAGCTGCAGAGGCAAAGCGTGAGCCACAGCCAAAACATAAACACAGCCTACCGGACTATGTCGCTGCAGCTATGCTGCCCATCTACGAAAGACTGTCACAAAAGCCGCTTCTTCAGCGATGCCTGGCAGCGAAGACGCAAAATGCATCAGAATCATTCCACTCCATTCTGTGGTCTCTGATGCCGAAGGAACAACACTCATCCTTGATCGCGGTAGAAACAGCACTGCATGAAGCAGTGCTGCGCTACAATGCCGGCTGCTGCAAAGCAACCCAAGTGATATCGGACTCCATTGGACTTCAACCAGGTCATCTGGCCATCCAGCTAGCTCGTGAAAAAGACGCTTTACGCCTAAAAAAGAAATCTAAAAGACACCAAGAGAAGATGGAGGCCAGGCAAAAGAAGAAAAGAGTGCGCCAGAACAGCTTTTTGAAGAAAACGTGTTTTGAACTTTCTCGGCCTGTTTTCTCAGAACGGCTTTTTTTGCTAGTTGTGGTGCTGAGGAAAGCAAGAACTCGAAAACCGTTCATCAGATTTGTGTGCCGTTTTTTTTTTTATTCTGTTCCTGAATGACCTTGCAAGGGCGTAACAAGCTCCTTTTTTTGAAAATTGGTGCTGTTAATTTATAATAAACAATTAATTTTTGATAAATGTGGTCATTACTGGTTACATCAAATTCAAAGTTGCGTGAAAATTTTTTTTGGGGGGGGGGGGGGGGGGGGTTAAAAAAAAACGGCTTTGTAGCGCCCTGGGATAGCTATCAAGGAATGACCACAATGAATTTCAGCTTTCTACTATGTCCTGGGATTTCTAACGACTCTTCCTCAGGCACCCATGTGAAGCACCCACTTAAACCTCAATAACTCTGGAACTAAGAAACACAGCTTCGTGAAACTTAGCAGTTGGGCTAGTTTTATTGTAGTGAACAACCCCTGAAAGTTTCATCCAGATATCTTAAAAAATAAAAAAAGTTCGGTCTCCAGGGTAGCCTCCCCCCTTAAACAGAACTACTGCTTAAACTGAACTATTGCCTCGGCAATCCTTGGTTTTGGGCTTGTAACGTATTTCCTCGAATGTAATGCTACCACGATCGTAACGCGAGGGGTGACTTTTCAGTGCCGAAAAAATAAAAATAAAACATGAATGTAATGTGAGTAAAGGGCGGAAAAAGTACCTTTATTTGCTGCACATGGTAGTGGCAAAGACATCCCAGTTTCTAGATATGAAGTGAGTTTTCTTCATTTGTTACTTTCATCGCCATCATCGCCGGTGGTCGAGCTTTCTTTGTCACTTTCTTCCTCCCAGGTGAGGTCATCCTTCGTGGCATCCATATACAGTAAAAGCTCGTTTATCCGGACCTCGTTAACTCGGAAATTCCGTTAACTCGGGCTCGCGGCGCGGTCGCGACAAAACTGTGTATATTTCAATGAGGTCAAATACTCAATAATTCGAAGAGATTTAGCCGCGCACCGGTTATCTCGGACAACTACGGAGAGGGCTATCGGGACTCCAGAGTCGCGCGATCTCGGCGGCTTGGAGGCTCAAGCACCGCTTGCCGTAACCGACGGCAGAACTGGAATGGCAGAACCAAAACCAAGTGAACTGCAGCAGAATATGACCATGATGATAGTGAATGAGGGGGAAGTGCCTAGGTGGCGCTAGTCACCACCCGGCGGAAGCACTTGGGCAACCACGCATCCAGTGTCTACTAACAGCTGCTCGCTACGCCCATGCTATGCCTACTGGTGTACTTCGTGTCTTGGTTCTTTGTGTTGTGACTTCGCGTGTTGCGGCTGTGTTTGTGCGTGTTGCCGCTACCGTTGCGCTTCATGGCGACCATCACAGGAGTTAAGCGGCCACAGCAGCTAGCAAATGATCTTGAAAGAAAGGTTGTGATATTGAAAGACGTGAACGCAGGTGTTTTTCGACAGGAGATAATGAAAAAGTTTGATGTTAAGAGAAGCACCTTGAGTGACTACGTGAAGAACAAAGAAAAATTTTTCGAGGCATTTGACAGCGGCAAATTCATCGGAAAACGAAAACGACTAAAGACGGCAGCACACACGAAGGTGGAAGACGCACCGCTGCGGTGGATAACAGACATGCGAAACAGCCAGCTTTCCTTGAGGGGACCGTTGATCTGTCAGCAAGCTGAAAGGTACGCACTGAGAATGAACATCGAATCTTTCAGTGCGTCTGAAGGCTGGTTTGCCCGCTTTAGAGAAAGGCATGGGTTGGTCTTTCGAAACGTGTGCGGGGAAAAAGTGGCAGTGGATGAACGGCGTATTGCTGACTGGAAAACAACTGAGCTTCCCCAGTACCTGGCCTGTTATGAACCTGCCAACGTCTTTAATGTTGATGAAACGGCTCTGTTTTTAAAAGCCTTGCCGGACAAATAGATCACGTTCAAGGGCAACCCATGTGTTGGAGGGAAGAGGAGCAAAGAAAGGATCACTGTGCTTTTCGCTTCAAATATGTTGGGCACCGAGCGCCTGCCACTGCTAGACAAACGCGGTAGCGAGTAGCGCTGAGGAGCGAACGACGAGGTTGTTACGGAGGAGGAGGGGACACGAAGTGAACGAACTAAGGGGGGGGGGGTGTAGGGAAGAAAAATATAATGAAAAAACAACAAACAGAGACCGCGGGACACTGCGCGGGCTCGCCGAGTAAGGGAGGAAGACAGTTGCCTCGGGGACCGATAAGCCTTTGCACCGGTGCCGACGTTGCTACAGCATACTACATTGCTAGCATGGCTACAGCCGCGCGCCGCTTAACGTGGCACGTGCGATCTCGTTCTTATCAACTGCATATGCGCTTAACAGTTTCCTGTCGGGAAAGACGTCGTCGTTATCACGCTTGCAACAAATAGAATAACGTTTGCAGGGGCTGCGGGCGTTTTGGGCATAGCAGGCGCCATATGAGCTTTAGAATAACGTTTGCTCTCCCTAGGAAAAATTCTCCCTAGCAAAACCTAAATGTACAGAAGCTACTCACAGCACTTTGCGGGCCTCGTGGGTCGCGATCGCCGCACGCTATTTCGGATTTTCTGTGTGCTGGCCGCAAATGCGGGCGGCGACTCGCGTTACGACGCGTGCGCAGTTGCACTGACCACATCGCAAGGGCTCGCGGTGCGCTATTTTAAAGCTCCATAGTGTTGGGTTCGCTTCCTCGTCCGTAAATTTAAAACCTTTTACGGTTTTATGACGCGAGCTTTCACTTTTGCTGCCAGTACGCTGTCGTACGTAAAAGCGTGGCGAGTTGTCGACCATCATTGCTGATCTCCCGGCTGCGAACGTGAACTTCATATCATGCAAGCGATTTTAGGTTCATGCTAGTGCGATCTTTTTGACGCTGAATCTTCATGTTTGGACATGCTTTTTGCGACAACATACCAAATGGCAAGCTAGGCTTCGATCGGTAGCAGTCGCGTGAATCTATGTTGCGGTTTGGTACCGAATCTGCGAAACTCTTTGCAGTGGCCGCACTTGACGAGAAGGAATACATATGGTGTAGTCCACAAATACTAGTTCGCGATTCTATTGCGATATGTTAAATAGGTTGGACGCTCGTGAAATCGAATGGTTGGCATCTTGCAACGCGTCAAATTCTGGACGTGATTCGACATAGTTTTTGTGTAATGCGTATCATCGAGGCGGCCTGTTCTGGTTGTCGCGGAATTTCCTCAATGGTGCTTTTATCCCCCCTTTCGCGTTCATTTCATTCACAACGTGTGTCTTTGGGCGTCAGATTCTTTTAACATTCAGAAATTTAAATGTTAGCAAGCACGCATTGCATGTTTCGATTCTCAGACACGCGAAGCTGCATCGTCAATACGTTTTGCACAAGTGTGGCCCTTGAAAAAGGTTGTTTTGATTATAGTGCGGTATCACTTATACTGCCGATATTCAGACTCCCGCGACTTATGTTATAAGCAATCTATACTGTAGTTCGATATGCAGCACCTCTTAAACGCACGAACTGTCGTGTCAGCGGGCAGGCAGTACCAAGCTGCGGACACCAACTCGGCAATCTTCGCGACGCTAGGTCGCTTTATTTTACCCGTAAGTGTCAAAGCCAGATTTTCTCGCATTCATTTTCCGTACAGTCCGCATTCTGTCCTCAAATGGTTTGTTCAGGCAGACGTCTAATGGCTGCAGCACGGACGTCATACCTTCGGGAATAACGGCGAGCTGCATCTGAGTTTCCCGCATCAGCTTCTTCACTTCGGGTGTCAGGTGACCGTGTAATGAGTCAAGAACTAAAATGGAGGCGAGATGGAGGAGCGCACATGGTCGTCGGCACCACTCAGTCTTGACCCAGTCAAGCATAAGCGGAGTGTCCATCCAACCTTTTTCTTGGCAGCGGACAATCACATCCCTGGGAAACTGCTCCTTCGGGATGGTTTTGTGCCAGAAAATTATGTATGGCGGCAGCTTGCGCGCATCCTCCAAGCAGGCTAGCATCACGGTTAGCCGCGTCTTCTCGTTGCGTGTTGTCCTTATGCGAACTTGGGGGGGCACCTGTTTTGCTGACAGTCCTTGATACAGGCATGTCCAAGAAAACGGGAGTCTGGTCTGCCTTGCCATTGTGCCCCAATGGCATTTGCGATGAGCGGCGCAGGTTGAGCACATAGCGCTGAAACTCCACTAGCTTCGTTTCGCAATCTGCTTCTGCTTTATCGTCGTTGTTCGCGGGAGGGAAAATTTCTTTCTTCGCATGAACTTTTGTGCCCATCCACGTGAATCCTTGAAGTTCTCCCGCGGGATTCTCATCTCTCAAACTACGTCAGGGGCTTTCCACTGAATCAGGTCAACACTGACCCCCAATAGGTGATTGCGCTGCTCAATCACAAACTCAGCCACTTTTTTTTTTTCGAGTTTTGTGTGACGGCCACAACGAGGTCCATGGAAGCCTTTTCGGTTGGCCTCACTCTTGAAGAGCGCTTCACGCTGGAGCCTCCACCCATGGATAGTAGATTCCGCCACATCTAGCCGTTGAGCCGCGGCTGAGTTCCCGATTTCCTCAGCCATCAGTAATGCACTTCTCTTGAAGCCCGATTTCCTCAGCCATCAGTAATGCACTTCTCTTAAAGCGGGCTTCGTACTGAAATCATCGCGCTGCCATTTGCTCGAGCCGAAGTCGCGGAAGCACAAAGGAAATGAACTGCCCGCAAAACACGTCGCCATGTGCACGTCGCAAACAATAGGATTGGATCGGATTCAATTCGATTTCGCCAGTGTGCATATGTTGCCAACACAATGTTGAAAGATTGCTAGGTTTGGCGTAGCCATTTTAAGGAACCAATCGGGCGGCACTGCCAAGGCACGATTTGAGGTGCTTCGATTATATCGTGGACCCCCGAATCACTTCAGAAAAATTTTGAAAAATACTCGTGTTTCATACGAGTAAATACGTTATCCTGCGCTCATGTTTACCTCTCCCTAAACGGAACTCTTGTTAAGCGGAACATGTTTTCCTGGTCCCTTCAGGTTCTGTTTACTGAGAGTCTACTGTATTGAAATGCCAGCCTATGCGGAGTGAGGTAATTCATGGACAGAGGTGACACTGGACGAAATAGCGAAGCTCATGGAACGTCTGATTTATAGAGGGATTGTGCACATCACGGGCATCCATTTATATTGGAACACCTGCAGGCTTGTTTAAAAAAAAAATACTGAAAAAAGTGTACGAGTTCACTTGTGTCTCACGAAAAACCAAGCAATGCTTACCGTATGGCACGAGCAATGAAGCAGCACCTCGGTTCCAGTTTTGTTTTTCTATGTGAATCAAAAAATTTTGTACAATATTTATTACTTCTTATTCTGTTCCTGGGTCATTTATGTTTATAATATAAATTTAGAATTTTCTTTATTCAATATGTCTATAATATAAATTTAGAATTTTCTTTGTTTTGAATATTTTTGTATACAGTTAAACCTGGATATAACGAAATTGATAAATTCCCAGAAAAATTTATTATAAAGAGGATTTCGTTATATGCAGGTTCAGTACGAAAATTCGTAAAATAAACGCACAAATGAAACAAAAGGGGGACAAATGAAACAAAAGGCAGAGCTAACCCACAACACCTAATTTAGAGTAAGAAAATGCGTTATTATTGTAATAGCAATTATATGGACACTCTCGGTGGGTTTTGCCATCGCCGCTATGTTCCGTAACAAGTCCAAACTGATGACATGCCCCTGCGCATTGTAACTTTTTTGAGCGGGTAAAAGAGCGTGAGCGCTGCTGAAGCAGAGATCAAATGAGTCGGCCCATCCCTATCGCCTGGAAGGTGCATAACATTTCCCACATGATTGAACTGCCGTCGAATGTTCAAACAGAAAGTACACCACGTCTTGAACAAGCATGAAACATTGGGGAAGGGGGGGTGGGGATTGCTCGAGTAGCTATAATGAACTTGGATTTTAAGGGCAGATTTCTCGAGTAGCTATAATGAACTTGGATTTTAAGGGCAGTTGCTATCGCTGCCACACTTGCAATCTTGGCGACTGTCAGTGCGGTTTCAGTGCGAAGGGATTGTGGGAAAAGAGCACTTCTCCCTGGGGTGGCCATATTTGTTCACACCAGCGTTATGTTGGAGTTCGGCGATATCGAATCCAAATAAAACAGTTGGCTGCCTGCCAATTCTTATAACATTACAATTCCTTGCTATTGCGTTCATTGCATTGCATTGAACTTGTCGTCGTGTTGATATAACTAATCGGCTAATCGCCAAAGCTGCCAGCTTGCGAGCTCACGGCACGGTGCATCACGGAAGCTCGTGACGAGTCGACCTCCGAAGATACGTAGACTCCGTTGTCACCGTGGTCTCGGGGAGTTTCCATCAGCGCCTAATGAGAGATCCCCTCAGTGGTGACGACACGGTTGTTCAAAATTAAGAAACGTCAGTTTCGCCGCAAGGGCGAAGCAATGAATGCGATAAGAACAACTTGGAATGTAGCGCTGAGAATGGCAAGCAGATCAAAACGTGTAGCATGCTGCTCACACACTAATGACACACGAAAACAACATACACAGGACGAGAGCGAACTAACAACATTTACCGCTCGACATTTAACGCGCTGCTCAAACAAAAACGATTAAGGAAACGTAATCACAGAAACAGATATGAGTGCAAACTGAAAAGTGCCCCAGTTGTTACTTCGCTGTGTTTGAAAAGTGCACTCTTTTCCCAAACGGATCCTGTTCAGGGAGCGAAGTGATCTTTGTGCGTCCGGTAAACGCAATCGTGCCGGTCAAAGTCGAAGGCGCGTGATTCTCACCACCCAAGGATAAGCGGGCACAAGCACCGTTTGTTCTTGCTTCCGTTCATACTCGTGTCAAACAGACAGACAGACAGAAGACGGACGAATGATTCATGGTTTGCTGATAAAAAGTATGATTCGCGCAAGGCAGCGGTGGCTCGCGCTCGAAGATGGAATCCCAATGTGCAAGCGCGCGAGTAAATAAGAATGACGTCGCATGAAGACACCATTCGCGCAGTGAAACGATGCACGCGCACCTGGCGTCGAAAATGAAGACTGAACGACACGGACACAGATGCGGATACGGTGAAAAACTATTTGGTGAAATGCGCTCCATATGCAGTGCGGCCCCACATATGTGACGCTTACTAAAAGCGTGGCACTGCCAACTGCGCAAGAGTAGTTTTTTTTGTTTTTTTTTTTTTTTTCATTTTGGTTTTGAGGGGGGGGGGGGACACACACCTGTGCATGCGATCGCGGCGGCAAAGTCGGCTTGTGGGGTGCAGGCCCACCTCACGCGGACGCGGCCCGCATGCCCTCCGCCACCGCTTCGTGCTTAGTCAGCGGTGGGGCAGCCACGCAAGATCCATGCTCGTGCCAAAATGTGAATCAACATCTTGGATTGTCCGTGAGAAAAATTCGTTATATCAAGGTTGTCTCCCGCTGTTACTTTGTTACGTAGAGGTCGCAAATACTTGTGCTTTTATGAAGCGACGGCGGGGAATAGAAAAACTTCGTTATATCGAGGAATTTGCTATATAGAGGTTCGTTATAAGCAGGTTTAACTGTATAAGTGTTTTTTATTGCACTGTTTACCAGCTGCCAATCAGAAGTTACACACTTTTAACATTTTTATTCATTCCAGAATTTCCTAATTCCTTTAAAACATATTTTTTGGAAAGAGCATTTCACTGTGGTAAATTTGGTGTGCTGCAATGTGTGCTGGATGAAGGCAAGAAATGTACACTTCAGCCCTTGTTGTTCTTTGTCAGACACAATATTAATGAGATCTAACAGAAAATCATGCCTAGGAAAGTATAGGGGATGTTATATGAAGTAATTGTAATGTAAATGTGAAGAAAAGAAAGTGGAATGAAAAGATGACTTATCGTCGGCAGGGACAGAACGTGCGACTTTCGAATAATGCGTACGATGCTCTACCAACTGAGCTACGTACTATAGTGGCTGTTGTGTCACGCCATTTTGTTGGAAGTTTGGGTGCTAAGTGGACGTCACTTAGCGGTCAAAGCATTTTTTTCTGTTTATATTTATTAAAAAGAGCTGACAACCCCTCCACTGACGCGTGAGGCCTTTTTACGTGTTAAGTGACACCTGTGAATTCAACCACATTTGCAATGAACTTGTGCCGCTCCACTGAGACACGGTACTGCCACATTGAACTAATTATCCCTGGCTTTTCCATCGCATGTCGGGCTGTTTTTAGTCCAATGTATGCACGTGTTTGTCCGTTTTTCTTGCATGCTTCACTCCGGCCGCAATTAAGAGAGGTTGTTTACAGCAACGATGAGCACGCTTTCTCTTTTTTTACTACTTTCTACTTCTTTATTTTTTCAAATACATTTGGAGTGATTTTCAGGGCTAAAAGCTGTAGTCTGCAGCTTGACAGCTCTTTGAAACATGTATGTGAGTTGTATCTCTAATGGTTAAAAATGACTGCGTACAGGATGAAATTAAAAAAGAGAGAGAGAGGTCTTGCTGATGAATAACCCCATCGGATGGTACTCCCTGAGAGTGGTGGTGTGCATTGTAAAGGTGTTAATACCACCTGGAAACATTAATTCTGGGGGGTACCCCAAGCTTCTTGCAATCCCTTGTACTGCAAGCCACATCAATGAATATTGTGAAGAATGCAGCTGCTTACGCTCGCAAGCGGTTTGCCCTGGAACTAAATCTCTCTGGTCCAAATTAGTCCTGCACTATTTTTTGAGTCAGTGGAAGAACATGTTTAGTAATAGAAACTGAGAAACTTCAACTTCTTAGCAAATAACCTTTTTTTTCTAAGAAATCTGCATGAATTCTCTTGTGGGGAGTG
This sequence comes from Rhipicephalus microplus, assembly GCF_043290135.1. Taxonomy (NCBI): domain Eukaryota; kingdom Metazoa; phylum Arthropoda; class Arachnida; order Ixodida; family Ixodidae; genus Rhipicephalus; species Rhipicephalus microplus. The sequence continues at coordinate 12,048,184 of NC_134710.1, forward strand.
CTACAAGCAGGTTGCTGTCAATTTCTCTTCCTCTCTAGTGTGGCTTGCTTTATTCTGGGATTTGCCTATCGTGGCTGAATTTAGTTCGGTGCTTTCTCAGTGTTCAGTCTGCAGTGATTTATCAATAGAGAAGACGGTCGTACAACCTTCATTATGCACTGTACATACATGTATGTATATTAGCTGTGTAATAGTGTATTGCTGTGCTCTGTATTGCAAGTCCCGTTCAGGAAAACATCCAGTGTTTTTTTTTTTTTTTTTTTTTTCACCAATTCCCAAGCCATGCTGAGCTGTTTGCTAAATGACAAAAGAATATTGCGAGAGACAAGCTCATCATCAATGACAAGTCTGTATCGACTGTCATATGCAGCAGACACTTCAGCGATGAAGAGTATTTGCGTGCGTGCCGCATCGGAAAGCTTCCTCCTGGCTTAGCGCTTACTCTCATCAAGGACTACCCTTCATACTTGATTCTAAGTGCAAAAAAGCCTCGCAACGATCCTGCTTCACAAGCTTCTCTGCCTCATACATCAAGAAGCCGAAAAATGGGGACCAACAAACCGGATCTGGATGTTGCAACTTCACAAGATGCTTTCACTAAACAACAAGCAGTAAGTGTTTTCACGCAAACAATGAACAGTGACGCTCATCGTGTTGGCCGATACCACGCTCGAACTCGTGTGCCGACATTGCGCTCACTGCACGGAGCAGCAGAGGAGGGTCAGGGTCGCAGCGGCCCCCTTCAAATCGGCGGCGAAAGGAATGTACTACTCCCGATGCGAAGGCCCTAAGAAGCGAGCACGCACGTGCAGTCTAGTTCAACTGTGGTCCGATGCGGCTGTTGGCACGAGCAGCCGTATGGCAAATCGCATCCAAATTCGCATCATGTGAGTCCTGCTTGATACGTTGTACCGCTCTCACTCTGCGTGGTTTAAACACTTGCAGCCCAGCAGATAGCTACAGGTGAGTGTGATAAGGTTGTCGGCAATGAGTCAAAATGGCACGTTCATCGCCACCAGCCATCTCGCCTTCACGCTTAAAGTATGATTATCTGTTAAGGCACCGCTGTAACAGCACGGAAGTCGCTTGATGACTGGTCTCTGCCGTTACCGAAAGGTGGAAAACCTTTTGCAGCACATCCTGGTGTCAGCTAGTTGAACATTGCAGTGAACTTCTATGCCACAAAAAGTTATCGTTTTTTGCATTGATAGCTTCTTGCATTCGAAGGTATTGTTTTCTTAATCGTTGGTGGTCGTAGGTGCCAAGTAAGGCGTCAGAAACGCTTGTCGTGCGAAAGCAGCTTTCTTGTTTCTTTTCTATTTTCCTCACTTCTACTTTGCTGAGAAAAAAACACCTGGAAAGTGAGGAACTTCGCTCGCAGCGCTTGAAATCTGTTTGCGATGCTCGTCTTGGTCTGCGATATCTTGGTCACGAGTAAACATGCAGCAGGGCATGCCCGAGTGTGTGCCTATCGCATGCCTTGGAATGCCCGTCATTTTTAACCTGTTTTTCGCTTTGTATGCGACATATGTATGCGCCGTGACCTTGTCGTGTTTGTTTGGTGTAAAAGTAGGAGGCTTTGAAAAATGTTCGCTATGTGGATGCTGCTTCAAAGGGGCATTGCCATCATCATCACTAGCCTGACATCGCCCACTGCATGGCATAAACCTCTCCGATGATATGCCAATCAATCCGGTCTGGTGCTTTCTGCGGCCACGTTATACCTGCGAACTTTTAAACTCACTGGCCCACCAGAATTTTTGTCTCCCCCTCGTGCGTTTACCTTCTCTGGAAATCCAGCCAGTTACAAATAATGACCAGCAGTTATCCTGCCTACGTGCTATGTGCTTGGGTCATGTACATTTTTTCTTCTTGATTTCAACTATGATTTCCTTAAGAGGGCTGACTGGTCTTTAGGACCATAAAGTGACAAAAAATTAATTTTTAAAAATTTACATATTTGGTTTCTGCAAGTATTTTACTATCTCTCTGCAAATTCTGACACACCAGGAAGTGGTAATTTTTTTGTAATGTCATTCTAACTGCCCAGATTCTTGGTGTTGTTAACATGCAAAACCTGCAAAAAAATGGGGAACTGACTTGAAGGCTTCTTTATAATTTGCCAAGACTTATGTTAGAAGCTCTGCAATGAATTTATGAGCACATTCATGAGGTATGCAAAATATGCGCACCATGATTGTCGCTTTTTGAAAAAGCTGTGTGCTCTCAGTTTTTTCCATTTTTCTCAAAAAATTAAATTTACGACTGTTCAATTTCAAGGCCTCAATATCTCTGTAGCTAGGGCAGGTACAACAAGGTACGACTTTTCTTGGCGGTGTCCCCCTCTCCATCATCCTACTTCCCACCGTTCTTGTTGCTGTTGTGTTTTCACATATAAACTTGGTAAGGTCACCAACAGCCACCCCTAAAGAAGGGGCCGATTGGTCTTGACCTTCTGGTAAGATTATAGTTCCTGATTTTAAGTTTGCAAACTTTGCACTAAAGTGGCTGGAGCGTTTATTTTAGTCAGATGAATTCTCACCCACTCAGACAGATCTCTGTTGAATATGTTCACCTGCACGCTTAAAGGGACATCAGAGATGAACATCGAGCTAGTTTAGATTGACAAACTGCGAACTCTGATGTCATGTTTTACTATCATAAGTTCATTATTATCGCAAAAAATTAAGTTAGAAGTTTCAATATTAAATTTCGAGTCAGAATCTCCACACATGACTTACGAAATTTAGAAATTCATTTTCAGTATTTTCATGACATCGGCTCAGTGAAGTTTTCTGAATCTTCTAAGCTAAGTCTCTGGCACTCACAAATCACAATGTAATTGATTTTTATCGATCGGGAGCTACGTATAATCTAGTAGACAGCTTTGAAATTACTTGTGTCACCGTGTTTCGAGTGGGAATCTCAAGGTGGCTTCGCCACCAGCATTTTTTTTTTTGTGTGTTTTCTCGTTTAATGAACGTCATGTCATAGAAAGAGTGGTGTTTTTGGTATTGTAAAATTGTACTTTACTATTACGTAAAACATCATTTTGATCTTTAGTGTCCCAGTGATTTCACTCCTGAATCAACTGCGCCAAATCAGATTCACTGCGCCATCCTGATATCAATGGAAATTACACCTAGGTTGGATTTGGGGGCATTTATCACCGGCAATAGCCGCACAGGCGCACCAAAACATGTGCGTCTTGTTCTCGGGGCCACTAAAGTCACGATCCTATGCTTAAAATTATTTCGCTGAATAAACATCGGTCACACGTGTGTCCTAAAGTAATCCACGATGCTGTGTTTTGTGCCGACGTATCTTCTGCTGTACAAGCCTGCTTAACGGTGAAGCGAGCTCTCCGCAGGGGCTCGTGACGTCTAGACACTCAGCGTTCGATTTTGCAATCTTCAGGCAGCTTCAGGTTGTCTCGAGTTCCCCCACATGTGACCACGACGTTGTTTTCTGTCCTGACCAGAACTAGCTGGCTGACCCTCTGGCTAGCTCTGGCTACCAGAGAGCTGCTAGAAGGCTGAAAATCAAAGATCCCGTCTTTTGAAACATGTGCATGTTGCAGTTAACAGGCAATAGTTCACCACATTGTTCCCAGAAGGAAGCTTCACGGGAAACATAAGAAAAGTGATGAACAGTAGCTTCTAACACTCGCCGCCACTCGTAATCACTCCATCCCGCATGGCGGAACAGGCTTTAGAAGATAACGCCACGCATAATGACAAGGTAAGGCGCAGTCCCCAAGTGCCTGCATTGCAATCCATTGAGTCCTCACAAAGATGGCGATGAGCGCGTATAGTATCTTTTCGGCATCTGCTAGCCTGAAACCTGCCCAAAACCTTCCTGAGAGCTGTTCATGTGAAAACTACGGTTTGTTGGTGGACACCGTCTGTACCAGGAATACTACTGATAGCTCAGTTGAAGGGTTGTGGAGCACGTTATTAGAGCAATTTTCACTAATAACTGCATGCGTGCTGCCAGGATATCTGTCACGTCTACTTCTTGACATTGCGGTCTCGTTTTCTGCGCTTCACTTCCATAGAAGAACAAGTGAACGGTGGGAGCGCGTTGATACTTTACATTTAATATACCTTATTTGCGAATATCCATTCGGAAGTTCATTTTCTTAATTCCTTCCACTAGCACATCCGCGTTTGTAATCGCTGTTGCGGTAAAAGCCCCTAAAACACTCTGCCCTTTCGAACTCAAGTTTGCTAGGATCTGAATTCAAAATTTTTTAGTGCTTTTTTATTGCGATAGCAATTATATGGACATTCTCAACTGGTTTTTGGCACCACCGCTAACGTGGCGTTAACCACTGAGCCACGGAGGGGCATGTCCTTCAAGGTTTAAACAGCAAGCTATTTATATCTACCACTTACCTCTGGTGACGGGCATTTCGGGGGGAACTATCCTGGGTTCAGCATTACCAGCAAGATAGCGCAATGAGCGCGTGACGCCACATTGTCATGAGGCGGCAGCGCGCGCTCTCATTTCCCACGTGTACTTTGCCCCGCGAAGAGGAGGGGGTGGACATTCACTCGCGCACCCTTATCTTACGGTGGGGAGGATTGGTCGCCTTGGCTGGCCTTGGGCTTTCACCAGAATGATTCTGTTGTAGTTACCGGGCGCACAAAGGTCACTGCAATCATTGCAAAGTCTCCGTTTGCAAAAAGAGTGCACTTTTCAGACACAGCGAAATAACAGCAGAGACTCTTATTCACGTTCATCTGAACTTGTACGTTTTGTGTGTCATTTGTGCGTGAGAAATGCGAGGCACATTTAAATCTCCTGGCTATTCTTTGCGCGACATTCCAATTTGTTGCTATTTGTTGCGGTCATTGCTTCGCCTTTGTGGCAAAGCTGTGACTTTTTTTTTTAATGCAGGGGTGAGACAGCTGCGCATATTGCACATTTTTGATGCATTTCCGTTTTCTTGTGCCAAGCTGCTCCAAAAGCATAAAAATAGCGAAAATTGCGCCGAAATACTTCAAAACAGCCCTGAAAGCTAGAATTTTGATGCAAACCTCAGCTTCAGTGGCAAAAAAAAAGCCGAGTTGACTAATAAGAAGTGCCCCATTGTGTTTTTTTATTTTGCACCTTTCTGGTGATGAAGCTCCCATGCATGTCACTGCCCTAAAATCTCCTCTTAACTCTTGCAAATATGCATGATCCCGCAAAAATGTCCTGCCGTGCATCGAGCGTGCTGCTTCTACAAGCTAGGCTGTGTGTTTTGGTGCCTCTGTCGCCTAGCGAAAACCACTGTGCCTAGTGGCAAATGTAGTGGAGCTGACTCGCAGGTTCTTTGTTGTGCGTAGTGCATTGCTGCGGTCACTACAGTTTTCATGTCAACGCTGCTCCGTGTGGTCACCAACACGTGCGCGTTTGCCGTGAGCGAGTAACTGTAAATGTGGAGCCATTTCCCTGCATGTTACGCGTCTCCTGGATGCTCTGGCGCGTGCACGTTCTCAAAATGGATTCCGTGAGCGACAGAACGTGCGGAACCCATTTCCGGTTTATGCCCATTAGCTACTAATTTATTTAAAAATGTGAGTTCCTATTGCATTTAAAAGAGCCATTGCAGCCAAAATCTGCACATCGATGTCTGCAGATAGAGGTTTGGTTATTTGAGAAGCCGTGGCGACAGAATGCGTGTTCAAACCATTTTAAACGATATTAACGGGCACCTCGGCATTTTATTCGTGACTTGTGATGTGTAGGCAATCAGATGGCGCTGTTTTCATGAACTGTGATTTGCCACTGGTCTGTTTTGTTATCCAAACTCGCAACTAGTGCTTTAAGAGGCGTCGCTGCGTGCCGGCTCTGGTCTACACGAGCTTTTAGGCTTAGCTTTATGTTCGATCGGTGTTTCGATCGGCGGCCGTTTTGCTATGGGACTTTGTTTTTTTCCTTTCATTCTTCCTTTGCAATAAAACCGGCCTCTGTACGTTCGGTGCTTCGTTTACATGGACGAATTTCTAACCTGCGCCATGCGGTGTGACGGCTTTATGGCAGTCGTGGGGTGTGCAGCATTCACAGTTTGATGTATTATTGGGAGTTCTGCATTGAAGGTGATAACCTATGATATTGAAAGAAAATAGAACTGGTCAATGTGTGCTCTATTGATAACACATTGCTTGTCTGGAAAGGTGTTATCAGTACCTTATCACTTATCGCTTAGTGCCATACCCATGTGCTGTAGGAAATAGTCCATGCAGCCAATGCAGCTAGGCTTTTGCCCCCCCCCCCCCCCCCCCCCCACAAGGTGGCCCCACTAAGGGTGGTGCAGCGCACTTTTTTTGTCTGTTAAAAGCTCTTGAGGCTATCTTATCAGGTTTTCCTTGAAGCAAAGGACTATTGTTACCTAAAAAAGATTCTTGTGCAATCACACTTTTTGAATTTTTTAAAGTGTGATGCCTTATTCTTTTTGTTTCCAGGGAATCTAGTTTTCAACAAAACTTTTTTTTTTTTTGAAATGCTGATTCACATGTTTGTTAAGAGAGCTAGATAGGTCACGTGGTATGTAAAAAGGTAGTGCAGTTCATACCTGGCGACAATCTATTTGAAAACTTTCTTCAAAATCTCTTTCAGTGTTATGTGTATTATAAGCCAATTAAAATATGTACTGGTGCCCCATGTTGCTAAAATTTGTATTTTCAAGTTTCCAGGACATGTTAAATGCCGCTAACTGCTTCGAAGCAACATTTCCCTGCTCCGAAACTGAAATTTTGCTGATCCAAAAACAGCTCCCAATTTAGTTTCAGCCGTTTCGCTCCTGTAAATGTCATCCCTATAATAAAAGAATGCTGCCTGGTTAGAGCAGCTGCAATTCAGTTTCAATACGTGCAGTTTTCAATAGGGAGGCTATCACTTGCAGCTCTATGGTCAAAAGGCCCAGGGTGAAGCGGATACGCCTTGTTACACGTTCGCCTCTCGCTTTCCAGGATCAATAGCTGGCGGTTAAAAAAAATTAAACATCATATCATCACATTCATTGCTTCGGTTTTTTCAGAGTGAGAGGGGGGTGGAAGCTGCGTCACTTCAAGGGCTCAGTGGCAAGCGCACGCTATCTCGAGGCGAAATGAGGCATTCTTGCAAACTTTTTTTCTGTGCTACTAACCTCTGCTTCGTATTTCGATAACTGACAGCATGAGAAAGGCTTTGGCAACCGGGGTAATCATTGTCCCTTTAGCCAGCGTTCTTTTGAGCTATGTGATATCTTGTCCAAAAGATGCAATATTTTAGTTTCACTGAAGTTCTTAGCATTGAATGTGATACCAACAGTCTGTTTATGTTGTACAAGATAGAAGGGTATAACAGCCGTCTTTATAATGCCTGCCAAAATAATGTGTGCACCAGTGATAACGTCAAAGTTCATAATGGCTCCCTCCCCTTGCGTTTCTAGTTCCTTGCTGCTTTTTGAAGATGGGTGGCGCCTTTCCTCTCCGTCTCAGTAACAAATGATGGCAGGCCTGGCACACGGGATGATGTTATCACACTTGCACTCCTTGCAAAGGAGATAGGACGGCTATAGGTATCTCTGCTTTAGCCGCGTTCGTTGCCCCCCTTCGTGTGCTTTTACCCACTAGTAAAACATATGAAGTGCGGGGGAATGTTATAAATTGGCACATTGCAAAACATGACTGTGACAGTCAGTGGTGTAGTCGGGGGGTTGCGGGAACTCACATCCAAAACGTGCCCCCCCCCCCCCCCCCCCTAACCCATCAGATCATGGTGCACTTTCCCACCCCTTAAATTTTACCTACGCCCCTGGTGATGGCGAAGACCTGTAGAGAATATCCATATAATTGCTATGGCAATAAAAACAAAATTACTCTCGCCTTTGAGTGGTCTTAGGCGTATGCATAAGGTACCTTCTGAGGTTTTTTTTTTTTTTTTCTATTATGCTCTGCTTTCTAGAGGGCACTACAGAAGAATTTTGGAGTATAGACAGAACACCCTGGCCACATAAAACATCGCCGCAAAAGGAAAATGAAGTTTGTTAAATCATGTAGTTTCAGTGCAGAGAGATGAGTACTGGAGGAGGTTGGCTTCATGAGACTAGTTAAATGATGTCATGTTACGCCCAGTAGTATAATCGGTTGTGAAGAAAAAGAACCTTTATTTATCCTTAAAGTCATCTCAGAGAAATGCAGTTGGGATTTTGCATGTCTTTGGCGTTGTACGTCAGAGCGTTTGTCTGTCATATCTGCTGATAACCATATAGGTGTTTTGAAAATGTAATTTCATTAAGCACAATTTTATTCAACTAGTATTCTGTTTATTTGCTACGGAAATAATCACCGAACAAGTTTTTGCAAGAATGCTCAACCAATGTGCCTCCTTTATTTCATTCAATGCCAGTGCAAACACGCTCTTCAAGAGCCGTCGGTCCACCTTAGTTCAGAGAGTCATCATGAGGCGACGCCACATGAGGGGCAGGGCTGCTTGCACTACATGTGTTTCCTAGCACTTTCCCACGGAGGCACGATAGACGTGTGTCCCACTCCAATATCATACGTCTGTCAAATTTCTTCCTTCATGCTCCTTCTTTGACGCTGGAGGCAATGTCGCTGCCACCTCACGACGCCAGTTATGCAGCGGCATCACCCTGACACGTCCCCATTAATTGCGCGCATAGCGCCGTGAACGGTAACACGCTATCTTAAAACACTGTATCGCTTGCGGAGCCAGCGTGACTGCCAACGTTGTGATAACGAGAAATGCAAGACGCCACCCCACGGATCTGTATACTACTGAACAGAAAATCACGTCATTTCATTTCTGTTGTGAGGCACTGAATGAGGGACTCTTTCCCGCATAACCGCAAAGCACAGGTGAAGACTAGGTAATAAGCGAGAGCAGGAAAGGGCTAGAGGAGAGGGCAGTGAACGAATGGATCGGGCGCATCTGGCTGGCATTGATAAAATGGAGGATGTGCTGGCTCAAAATAATGATGCCACTATTTTTGCATCATCAACTGAAATAGGGAGTGCTCCTAGAATGATTGGCTTCATGAGATTTCCAATGATTTTAAATATTTATAGCTCTTCACAGAAGACGAGAGCCCTAAAATAATTATTCATGCTCTTGAATGTAAATGCAACTTGCCTCTTTTCCAGTATGTGAAGTTAGCTGCTCCAGATTGCTCCTAAGTGGAAAATTTTGCTGCTCCAAAATTGCTCCAAATTGGAAGACCTTGGTAGCATCACTGGTGTCCCTTAAAGCTTGGCTAAAGGGGGCATGCTCTGTTTTCTGATTATTTGGTAGGAGGCAACGTTTAGGCATGATCTTTGTACAGTATCATTCTATATTAGTCCTACTCAACGTAAAATTAATTTTTGGTTGCCACATAAAACCGTATAAGTTTTGAAGGTTACATAGTCCTTTTCCATGAGTTACTGTATAGGGGAAAATACAATGTGCCCTAAACAAATATAATGCTTGTCAAGATATGCAATGAACTCAAATGCGCCAAAATTTAAAGAAGAGTAGTAACTTCATTGCATTAAAAAATAATTAAAAAAGCATAAGAAAAAAAAAACTGCATAGGCTGCCATAGCTGTCATTAAACTGACTTTCAGCAAAATCTTCCACAAAAAAAAAAAAAATGGGGGGAAAAAAAAGACAGACCAACAGCAACATATACTCTCAATATAGCCAGAGGGCAGTCAATACAAGCAAGATTTTAAATATCAAACTCATGTCGCTTCTCAAAGGCCACAACTGCCTGGGGACAATGTGCGAGCCATGCTTCATCGTCGTTTTGTCCCACTACTTCTTGTGCGTGCAGTGACTGAATCTTATACATCAGGCGAGTGCTCTTGCTGTTCGGTCCGGTTTACAATATGACAATGAACACAACTATTCATGAGCGAAAAACGTGGGACAACAGCCCGTCGCAGCTGACACTTATGAGTGGCAGCTGGGCAGACGCTGCCGCCATTCGCGATTGCCCGTAAGCTTATTGTCTAGGGCGCTAAAATTTTGCGAATATGAGTGAGATTATAGTTTTAGGATTGCTTTGGCATACAGAAGCAGTTTTTTGCGACAACATTGATATGAAGAAGGAAAGTGGAAGCAAAATAACCTGGTTGGCTGAGATGGCTGGCAATCTTGTCGTTCACTTGCGTAGTGCCTTAGCATTGTGGTTCCTAATCTGGCCCGTAGCTTGTAAGCCTGGACAGTTTTGAATAAGTGACACACTAGAGCACTGCTTTGGATTTGCAATTCATTTGCATAATAAAATAATTGTAACCCATCTTTTTCATGCCAGCGATAGTGGCACTACCGGTAAATGCCTCGGTATCTTCGGTCGGTCAAGATCATCGAAGTTGCAAAAAAAAATGATCGGCAACCCAAGTGGCTCTTCGTTACTTGTATGCTGTTCTGACCGAGCGGATGACAAAACTCAACCAAGTTTGACGCACACTTCATGCCCGGTCAGGCGTCTCAGTACGATGGATCATCACCATCATACTGTCGAATCCAAGGCAAGATTGTAGTGTGCGTCTCGCACTTTATGCACTCAGCCATGAGCTGCTTTCTTCAAAGGAAACTCAATGCAGTGATGCTTTTACCGCAAGCGGCAGCAACCATGATGTGACCACACAATCAAGGAAGGCTCCGTGCATGCAGGTGATCACCACAAAGACAGCCATATTGGTTCTGCCAATGCTCAACTAGCAAAACATGTAGCCCCGCGTGGCAAAACATACTTTTTTCGATCTAGCACCAACACTTCATTTCCTTTGGCAGCACCCAAAACACAGTCAACGTCTGCTCCTGTGATGTGGCGAGCAGAGGACCCCCGTATGCGGACGTACACCGAAGGGCATATCACGAGCTCGCCGCAGCTAGCAATGGTGAATTTTGACACGCCACTCAGAAAAAGGTGCCCCGCGGTTACGCTTCGCACTACCGCGATGACTTCTGGGCTTGGTCGCGAGAGCTAGGGCAAATCTCGTATCCCTAGGCCTCTGATGAGCACGGCTCAGCGTAGTACGACCACGCATGAGCACTAGGCACCACTCTTTGACTTATCATATGGAACCGGAGCTATCACATACGTTAAGACACCCGCCGAGTATGCTAGAATCTGGAGATTCCTAAAGGGGGTGTAGACAAAACGAAAACACAGGCTTACTGTGCGCTGCCAAAAAAATGAAACGTTCCCGGCATGCACGTGACTCTGCCTCGCAGCCTGAGACAAGGTGTAGCAGCACCACAATTACTTAAGCCCCTTGATCTGAAAAGTAGCGACACCCTCTTCCCCACGCGCGTTTCCTCATTAATCATTCTGAAATTTCTGCCCTTGCCTGGCCGGTGCAGTGCGCACGGCACAGTGAACCCTCCAGCAGCTCATTGAAGCCGCATTCGGAATCATTTTGCGTGTTTGCTTCATCCGCTACTGGATGTATAAATTAAGAATTCTTACCTTTAAAACAGTTGTGCTGAAAGTAGGCTTCTTGCAGAACATAGGAAAAAACGCATTTTTAAAGATGCTTCACAAAATACGAATGGGAGCAACTATATTCGCGGTGAGATCGGGTTGTAGGTGGCAGCCCCATCTCCGCGGAAGTGTGGATATGTGGTTGGCGGCGCATATCCAAATATACGCTGCGGCGCTTCGTTGTGTGTGGTCTGAGCTGATTGTCAGTGAATAAAATGCGTTGACTGCAGTTTACTGTTAATATTGTTACAGAAAAGAAAAGACGCCGTATTGACGAGGCTGGGGATCAGATGTATTTCAAACCAGCGGTAATGGCGTGACTGGTTCACAAGCGATCGCAGAGACAACCCTTCGTCTTCCTCGTCAGGCACCCACGCGCGTCGCCCCCTAAAATATTAATATGCATGCATGTAGCATAACCCCCGGCGGTGCATCTAAATGTCAACGTCACTTGGAGAGTGGTAGGGCTTCAAGCGCACAACATGTACAGTATCGGTAGCCTGTTGAGCACATGAAGGCGACGGGGTGGCATTACCAATTTCATATGTTACAGGAGTAACCATAGGAAGGACTCGGTATGGACCTGTGGAGCGAGTAAGCAGTTTTTATTACAAGCCAACTTGACGGGTCGGAGACAACAGCAGCACCAAAGAGCAGGGCAGAAAGTGTACGTCGCGATGTCGTTGGTCATACAAACGCCGTTGCTTCTCTTGAGAGGTCAGAAGGCGAGTACAGGTGATTTCGTGTGTGTGAGCGGCCCGAGTGATAGCATCTATGACATATTCACTGGTTGGTACTGCAGGGGATGGTATGACGGTGTCTAGAGGCAATGTTGGTTCTCGGCCAAACAGCAGAAAAAATGGAGAGTAACCGGCAGTGTCATGGCGCGAAGAATTGTAGGCAAATGTGACGCACGGCAACGCGAGATCCCAGTCGGTGTGGTTGGTAGAAACATACTTAGCGAGCATGTCTGTAAGAGTTCGATTTAGACGCTCCGCGAGTCCATTGTTTTGCGGGTGGTATGACGTAGTCAGCTTGTGTCTCGTTTTACAGGGCTGCAAGATGTCGGCTATGACCTTTGACAAAAAGGTGCGGCCACGATCTGTAAGCAGCTGCCGTGGGGCTCCGTGTTGCAAAATCACGTTCTTGAGGAGGAAGTCGGCGACATTTGTGGCGCAGCTTATTGAGAGAGCTCGTGTGATGGCATAACGCGTGGCGTAGTCGGTGGCCACGGCTATCCACTTGTTACCTGAGGAAGACAAGGGGAAAGGGCCAAGTAGGTCCAAGCCAACGTGGAAAAACGGTTCTGACGGAATATCAAGTCGTTGAAAGCGTCCGGCGGGAAGTGTCGATGGCGTTTTGCGGCGCTGACATTTCTCACAAGCCGCAACGTATCTTCTGACTGAGCGTGCAAGCCCTGGCCAGTAGAAGCGTCGGCGTATTCGGTCGTAAATGCGTGACACACCAAGGTGACCAACAGTCGGAAGGTCATGAAGTTCATGTAGAACTTCCGAGCGAAGGTGTTTCGGAATGACAAGCAGCTGGGCCGGTCCATGTGGCTCGAAATTTTGGCTGTATAATACAGCATCGTGGAGCATGAATGAGCAATGGGACTGATTGGAAGATGGTGAATTGAGGCGCTCAATGATGACATGCAAGGCCGGATCATGGCGCTGCTCGTCACCGATGCATGTCATTTGCGAAAGGGAAATGACGCAAGGCTCGGTGTCGGTGTCAGTCAGAGTGCTCAACTCGGCAATCGGGTAGCGGGACAGGCAGTCTGCGTCCTGATGTAGGCGCTTGGGCTTGTACGTCACCGTGTAGGTATACTCTTACAGTCGCAGAACCCAGCGCCCGAGCCGGCCAGTAGGATTCAGTGACGTAAGCCAACATAGCGCATGATGGTCAGTTATCACAGAGAAATTTGTGCTGTATAAATATGTGCGGAACTTTGAGACTGCCCAAACAAGAGCAAGACATTCACGCTCTGTAATGGAATAGTTGCGCTGAGCAGCTGTGAGGAGGCGGCTAGCATAGGCGACAACTCGGTTGTGTCCCCGTTGGCGTTGAGCTAGGACGGTTCCAATTTCGTGACCACTAGCATCGGTTCGGACTTCTGTCGGGGTGTATGGGTCAAAGCGAGCCAATATAGGTGGAGTCGTCAGTAGGGTAATTAAGTGAGAAAAAGCAGCAGCTTGGTCGGTACCCCCACGTAAGTGTGACGTCTTTCTTTAGAAGCTCAGTGAGGAGTCGAGCGATGGTTGCGAAATCTTTCACAAACCTTCTAAAATAGGAACAAAGTCCTACAAAACTCCGGACGTCTTTTACTGACTGGGGTACAGGAAAACTGGTGGCTGCACGAATTTTCTTGGGGTCCGGCTGCACACCAGAGACGTCGACAAGGTGGCCCAACACTGAAATTTGTCAGCGTTCGAAGTGGCACTTCAACGAGTGTGATTGAAAGCCTGCAGTGCAGAATATGTCAAGAATAGCTGACTAACGCTGAAGGTGGGTTTCAAATGTTGGGGGGTATACAACGTTGTCAAGATAACAGACATGTTGACCATTTGAACACTTGTAGCAGAAAGTGCATCATGCGCTCGAATGTGGCTGGGGCGTTGCATATTGCCCTGCCGCGGTGGTCTAGTGGCTAAAGTACTCGGCTGCTGACCCGCAGGTCGCGGGTTTGAATCCCAGCTGCGACGGCTGCATTTCCGATTGAGGCGGAAATGTTGTAGGCCTGTGTGCTCAGATTTGGGTGCACGTCAAAGAACCCCAGGTGGTCGAAATTTCTGGAGCCCTCCACTACGGCGTCTCTCATAATCATATGGTGGTTTTGGGACATTAAACCCCACATATCAATTAATTATCAGAGGCCATGATTACGACGGAGTGTAGTGTCACGTGCCAGGAGAAGATCAGGAATCGGCGTCACAATATAATCGCAGTTGAGCACGGGAGAGATGCCAATTGAACGAATGTGAGAGCTTTAGGTGGTATCCGGAAGAAGTCAGTGTTGCACAGGCTGTTCGGGAGTTCAGGGTGAGAATCCGGGAGAAGAGGAAGTTCTAGGCAGAGAGCACCGGCGGCACAATCGATCAGGGCAAAATGCGTCAATAGGAAGTCCATGCCGAATATTAGGTCGTGAGGGAAATTTTCAAGCACCGTAAATAAAACGAGAACATGGCGGCCTGCAATGCTAACACGAGCGGTACACATTCGAGTGATGGCCACAGTTCCACCATCAGTGACATGGAGGGCTTTAGTTGCTGCAGACATGAAGACTTTTTTGAGTAGGCGACACAGATGAGCACTCATTATGGACACTTGAGCTCCGGGATCAACTAACACCGTCAAAGAAATACCGTCCTCATACACCTCAATCTGGTTCGTATTAGTGAGAAGCGTCGAGGATTTCGATCAGTCGCAATTGATGCAGCACTATTTCCCGGAGCTGCATGGTCTAGCTTTCCGTCCGAGAGGATCCATAGTTGACCGGCGACGGATAGCGGCGTGGTTGAGGCGATGGGGAACGGCGGCGTTGAGGTGACGACGAACAAGCGGTGGAGTGGCTGTGAGCGACGTCAGAAGAAGGGTACACATGACTGGGCGAATACCGACGGGAGTCCTCGTATGGGCGAGAAGAGGAAAATGGGCTCCAGTTTGAGGGTGTCCAAGTGCTGTGGCAGTAGCGAGAGATATGGCCAACTCGGTGGCAGCGGAAGCAGATTGATTTGTCGTCTGCAGTTCTTCATTCTGTCCGATTGCGGGACCGCGGAAAAAGATGTGTCATGGCATGGTGCATTTATTGTCATTGGTCTGGAGTTGGGTCGGGAGACAGAGCAGGCCACAGGAAAACTGAGCTTTGCAATTTCCTGCCTCACACTGGCTTGAATAACAGAGACCGCCGGAGGCATTTGTGCGGCGCCATGGTCAAGTGAAAGTGGAAGAAATGGTGCCGGACTTGACGCCTCAAGCTCCTGTCGGACTATACGTGTCACGCTTTCTTGCATGGATGGTGCGGCACCGAGATCAGTGCAGGTTTATGTAACAGCCGTGTTAGGTTGCCGCGTAAATTGAGGCAGCACATGGCGGCTTTTGGCCATTTCGAAGCGGCGACATTCCTGAGTAATATCTACAGGTTGCCGCGTAAATTGAGGCAGAACATGGCGGCTTTTGGCCATTTCGAAGCGGCGACATTCCTGAGTAATATCTACGGTCGTGATGTTAGTGTACATGAGCAAGTTGAAGGCATCATCCGTGATGCCCTTGAGTATGTGGCCCACCTTGTCACTCCCTGTCATTTGCTCCTCCACTTTCCGGCACAACACGAGCACGTCCTGTATGTATGAGGCATACGACTCAGTTGAGGACTGCACAAGAGTGGCGAGTTCTTTTCGCGCTTCCATTTGGCGACCGGACAGGTCCGCAAAGGTCGCGTAGTCGCTCCTTGAAGATATCCCAGCTGGTGAGCTCGGACTCATGGGCATCGAACCAGGCACGTGGGGTGCTGTCCAAGTAAAATATTACATTGGCGAACATCAGGGTAGGGTCCCATTGGGGTGTCTGGCTAACACGCTTGTGCATACAGAGCCAGTAGTCACTGTTAAGCTCAGGTTGTGCGGAGAATGTACCGGGATCACGGGGGTAGGGCATCGTCAGGTATGTAGTGGCTGGAGCTATAGATGGAGATGCTGACGGGTTGTCATTGGTAGCCATGGCCGGAGACTGAATGGTGCGGCCACTGCCAAGCTTCGTGGTAAAGACAAGGGACATTCCACCTCCACCGAATATGTTACGAAAAAGAAGAGACGCCGTATCGACGAGGCTGGGGATTAGATGTATTTAAAACCGGCGGTAATGGCGTGACCGGTTCACCAGCGATCGAGCGGAGACAACCCTTCGTTTTCCTCGTCAGGCACCCACGCGCGTCGCCCCCTAGAATATTAATGTGCATGCATGTAGCAATATCTGCGCTCTTTCTGAATCTGTGCACGAAGCTCATGCAATGTTACCATTACCAGAGGGTAAAGGGCATTCTGCCTCTCAAAGGGATGCTTGCCCTGGGTTTGTGTGGTGTGTGGAGGGTACGATGACAATAAACAGCACTCTGGAAAGTTGCACTCGCCGATCTTTTTACGATGCATTAGCAGCTAAGAAAGGACAAATGCCTTCATATGTCGTTTCAGGCATACGTGCAAGCAGTTACACTCGCACTGAAGTAACTGGACAAACCACCCTTTCAAAACGTGCATGGCATATGCGCACATAAAAGTACAACGTGGCTATATAGCAGACGTACGATGGAGTAATCCACACTTGTGTGCTTCAGCCAGTTGACGCCCAGCGGTGTCCTAATCATATCATGGTATTAGGACATTAAAGCCCATCAATTATTATTTTATTGGTATGTCACTATTGCAATTATTAAGCGCATAGGTGAAAATTTCTTCTATAATTGTGGTCAATCAGTGAGCTCAAAAAAGGTAGCCAAGAAAAAATGTAGGGGCCGACATGAGCAGGCCTGATGCCTTTCTGTACTGACGCCGCTGTCAGTTACATTCACAGGGTGCAAATACATAATACATACATAATGCATATGCACGTACACATGTGATACATATGCATGTACACAGGCACATGAGGCGCATACATGCACGCGCAACACAAATAGACACGCACATAGGTACTCTTGCGCATGAACACGCATTAAAGGCACCCACCTACATACATATGCATGAGCGTATGGCCCCGTCGTGGTGGTCTAGTGGCTAAGGTACTCGGCTGCTGACCCGCAGGTCGCGGGTTCGAATCCCGGCTGCGGCGGCTGCATTTCTGATGGAGGCGGAAATGTTGTAGGCCCGTGTGCTCAGATTTAGGTGCACGTTAAAGAACCCCAGGTGGTCTAAATTTCCGGAGCCCTCCACTACGGCGTCTCTCATAATCATATAGTGGTTTTGGGACGTTAAACCCCATATATCAATCAAATGTCTTGGCACATTTATAAACTGCCAAAATTATAATTGTGGTTGACCGGCTGCAAATCGTATGCTTGGTTACATCTCAAGTGCAAAGACACTGTGCCATCACGAGAGCATGTGAAAGGGAGGGGGCCGACGAACTGGCGAAATACCAGAGAAATGGCTCCAGCGTACCTTAGATTCCCACACCTTTCATTTATGTGTCGTTGTACAGTGGAGATCAGACTTTATCGTGTCTCTCAAGTTGAGAATCCATGCACAAAAATGGGCTTACTGTGGAAACTGTGTGGCGTCGCAGACGTTTCTGTGAGTGATTTGTTAACTGTAGAACAGTTCATGCAGCCAAAGAACGCTGACTTTCGAATAATGTGAAATAAATTAGAAATAATGCCTGTTTCCTTTTTTTTCTTTTTTTTTTTTTTGCAGAGGCGTCTAATGATGGAGAACCACTGGCTAAGAAGACAAAGTGAGTAGCTCGAACCTTTCAAAAGACAAGCTTGCCTCCTGTTGATTGAAGCACGGCAGTCGCTGGTTAACAATTTGGACATACACAGTTATACTGTGAAATGTTTTGAATTTTTCTGTAAAATGTACAAATTTCCATCTTGTCTGCAATTTCAGAAATTTTGGGAGAAATATTTTATTTTCAAAAAATAAAGCTGAAAACCTTAAAACGTGGCCTCTGTTATTAGCTACGGCAACATGCTGGCGAAAACTGCATTGTGGTACCTTCTGTCGCTACGAGAGGATATGTACTCTTGTAATTATTATCAGTAGCAGCAGCCGCTTCAACATTTAGTGACTTTTGTCGTCTTTTCTGAGGGCGGCAACAAATCAACACTGCATCAGCGCTTCCACAAACATGTGGCAGTGGTTTTTCCATGGGCTGTCGGTTCGTGCTTCACTGTTTGTGTCGCTTTACGTGTTACCAGCTGCTGCATGTAATGCAGTGGCACCGCAGGGTTTTAGCCATAGTGGCTTCGCAGTGCAATGGCAGGTTCAAAGCCAAGACAACATTACGAAGTGTTCTTGAAATTGTACATAGAGTTTCTGTGCATTGCGTTGCTGAAAAAATGGAAGAAGTTTGGTTCTTACACTATATGTGCCAGTGACATGAAGATTTAGCATGGTGGCAAGTCCAATATCAAGATCCACATTGCTTTGAAAAATTATTAGGCATACATGCAAGACGCAGACAACTAGCAAAGTCTGGCAAGTACAGTAGACTCTCAGTAAATGAAACCTGAAGGGACCGGGAAAATATGTTCCATTTAACAGGAGTTCTGTTTACTGAGAGGTGAACATGGGTGCAGAATACAAGCCCGAAACCAATCGTTGCAGAGGCAATAGTTCTGTTCAAGCAGTAGTTCCGTGTAACAGATTTGTGTTTACTGACAGTCTATTGTATTGTGTGCATTGACTGTGATTTAAATGTTATTCACGCAGAGTGTTTGTTCATGGCATTTGAGTTGAACATGGGATCGCATGTAGTGTTGGCGATCACACTAGGCCACCTTTCCAAAATATATTTTGCAAGTGTGGAGCATGGAAATGCTACGCCTGTGGGCGACAAAGACAGCGGCAATCATGGGGACATGGCTGCCAACACAGACTCCTTTGCTGTATACCCTTAATGTTACGTTCAGATGACGGACTGCATTCTCGTTGTCATGGATGTGGACTGCGAAACTGAGTACGATCCACCTGCAGGCCCATTCGCACGACAGATGGTGTCACAGAAAAGAACAGCCAGATTATTCTCGACTGCAGCCTTTGTGCTCACCTGCCAGTAGATCGGTTTAAGTGTATTCAACAACATGAAGGCCAACAGAATGCAAAGCTCACCGAGCTTTTTCGAGCTTAGAGCGTTGTCGAGGAGTGTAATTTGTTTTGGGGAAAACAGTTTTGTTGGCGGAATGGCAAAATGGGAAGACAATTTTTCTTCGCAGAGTTCTGTTGAAGAATGACATCGCTGCTGCTGTGCATGGGGCGCCGCATACAAAGGGAGGATACAGTGATGTGCTGATGTCGGCACTCTTTTTATCTTTTATGGATAACTGGTAGTGACAGTGGACATTGCACTGTTTGTTGCACAATATGTTGCCTTCCGTTAATTCACATCTTGACCTTAAAATCAGTGTTCAAAAACATGTGCCGACATCGCCGCTTTGCCTTTCATGGAATCTTGCATGCCCATTGGTTAAAGCCGCAACTTACCTTCCAATCTGCCCATAAGCGTGCATTTAAAGTGATAGATATCTCAAACGAGATCATAGAATACTGCCCCAGAAATAACTTGAACAAAGCACCAGCATAGCTGAAATCAACCTCGAGGACAGCCATATAGCTTGAGCACAAGAAAAGTGTACTGCTTGCTAGCTTGTGTGCCTGCTGAAGCTGCGGCTTTCCGCCGCAAGAAACCTGATGTGAAAAACAGGTTGGGCAAATCGGTCCGCGAGCCATGAGGACGAGGCACGTAGGAGAACGATATCAAATGGAAGGTCATGTGTGTCCGCACCTCCAAATCTGGATTGGTTTCGTTGTCTGAATGCACCATTTAACAGTAAATATACTTTAAATCCCTGTGGATGGCAGCAATAATAGAGATATGCAGCTGTACTCCATTGTTGCGACATATTTTGTCAATGAGAACAGGGTTGTGCTTGTTTTGGCACAATTCTAGGCGAAACGATTTCTCAAAACATTGGGCATCTAAGTTTGGATGCGATGAGGTCCCAAAATTTACCTATCAAGAACTTGTAGGCCATGTCTTGAGACAATGCCAATGTTATGGTTGTAAAGAAGAACAGCTTGCCAATGGTGTCGAGAGAAGCTCAACCTGCTTTGATGGGGGTGTAGTTGTCCTTGCCATTTGATCAACTTGACTGCTCAAAAAGGAGTGTCATGTCGTCCTGTAAAGGTTAATGAGACTGATTGCTATTTTTTTACCTAGAAAAAAGTGCGAATAGAAAAGATGGACTCAAAGAGTTGCTGCAAATGCATGACGTCGAGGTGAGGAAGATTCTGAAGGTTTCTCCCACATGTTGGCTCTCTTGTGGAAAATGTTGAATAGGGGTTTCAAAAAGTGTTGAATAGAATAGTAGTGTGGAAATACTCGAAATTTTAAATATTTTAATAGTCTCTGTAATTCGATTCGCACTGGAATTTGGCTATTCGAGCTTCCCCGAAGACAAATACAGTCGTCAAATTAAAAGTGACCGCTTCAGTTTTTCAGTATGCTTCACCTCATTACATTCAAATATTGGAGCAAAGCTGCCTTTCAAGGCTCGTTCACACTGGAGGTGGCATGGCAAAAAGGGGGAGTGGGCTTTTCGAAGTGTTGAGGCAGAAAGTGCGTGCATCTGTTCGGACGACACACCTCTTTTGGCTGGCTGTGCGGCAGAAGGGGTGGCCATCTTGCGCTTGTGTGCCTGTGTCGCTATCATGTGGCATTGCTTTTCTCTAATATACATGTGCGACACCACCCCGCCTCCACTGTGTAGAACTCTGATTGGCTGTGGCAAAGTGGCGAGCTTTGGCGGGCAGCAAAAAATTGCTCCGGAAGCAATCGCACTCTCCACCCCATTTTCCACCCGCTGTGGCCATCTGGAGAGAAGGCTTTTCTTGCTTTCCGCTTTGCCGCCTAGCCGCTTTGGCTGCCTCGCCTTAGGTGTGAGCAAGCCTTCAGGCTTCATTATGATAGAACTGAACAACACAGTCAACATCAAATTGGCAGTTTTCCCTTTAGATTTTAAGTATGCTTCACCTCATCACATTCTAGGATTGTGGAAAAGCTGCATTTAAAAAAAAAAAAAAAAAAACTCCTGACAGCAAAAGTTTTGTTTGCGAATTTTTTACAGTAATTTGTAGCCCTGCGTCAGGTAATGCCGAAATTATGTCGCAAATTTCCTAACATACCATTTAATTAATGCTGGCGACATTAATTCAAAAGGATATTACGTCAGTTCCAAATTTCCACCATCACCCCACAGCGGAGCAGTGTCTGAGACAGTGCACTCAATCTTTGGTGACGCTGAAATGCGCTGTTTTCAAATAGGTGGAACTGCATGCGGTGAAGAATGAAACGATCTGGGTGCTTTGAGCTTGTCCTCCCAGAAAAAAAGAAAAGCATTCTTGGCGTAAGCAGCCTAACACCTTGAGAGCAGCCCGAGAACAGAGCGAGAGGGGTGACGAGCAATATTCCTCGCCTGGTGTTAGTCGAGGCATTGTGCGCGCCCCGCCGATGTTGACCTTTGCAACGTCACAAGAGAAGTCTCGGTCTACATGGAACCACAGAAAATGTCAATTGCACCTGAATAGTCGAAAGAGCGTGCACCCTTACTTTAAAACCAAATTAAAGTATTATCACAGTCCCTTAATACCGTTCTGGTCACGAAACTTCTCCGTCACTCTATGGGAGAGCTTGATATGGTGCCAAGAGCGGCCGCTACGCGGCGCAAGCCGTCCTAGGGGGGCCATCGCCACGCTGCGCCCGGCGGAACGCACTGGCCGCGGCGGCATCCCGAAGGCGTTGTGTGGTGGCAGCTCGCGGTTTCTGCATCAGCGAAACGCGAACTTCATGTGCCAGTGCACCGTGCTCAAGGTGGACGGCAGGAAAATTTGAATGAACAATGCCTAAGACATGCTGTGTGACGGGTTGCAGCTCCGGATACCGAAGCAACAAAGAAAAGGCGTCGCTCTTCTGTTTCCCAAGTAGCGCCGAACTCCGAGAGAAATGGAAGCGAGCTATACCGCGGTTTGAAACTGGCGGTTTCAGCTTCGAAAGTAAGAACTTTCGGGTGTGCGAAAAGCATTTTGATGCTAGCGACGTTGTGAGAACCGACGAGCACATCGTGAACGGGGTGGTCGTGTCGCTTCAGCGAGAGAGACCGAGGCTTCGCACGAACGCCATTCCAAGAATTTTTCCAAGAATCGAGGGGCTATTTGAAAGTACCAAGCAGCCGTCTTCTTGCTCTCCTGAAAATTGTTGAAGAACATGTAGAGACGTACACGGTGCAAAACATTGCATGCGGTGACGTGTACGCGAGGATTGTTGAGGGCATTTTGCTCGACAGCCGCACAGCGTCAGCAAGTGTAGGTTGTCTGTTGCACTTTTTAGGGACAACAGCTGAGGTTGTACACTTTTTTTTTGAGATGTAGATTACATTTCTTCACTCGAGAAAAAAACAAAGCCTCGCGGGCAACTGTGCGCAGTTCATGCCCTGCAAGTGGTGGGTGGAAGCCACAGTGTTAAGCATAATGGCTGTGTATGTGCGCACGCCTTCCCATTTGTATATAGTGTTGTATGTCTTGTATACATTACACTGTAATATTTTCGTACTATTCATATTTATCTGCATATAGTGTAAATAGTGTATATTCAAATACAGTATATTTAGGCAGTGAGCTAAGGCAGAGTGCAGCTGTTAATGAAACGAAATACACATTGTACAGTAGAGTCACAGATTGTGTAACATTGCTCAGAACAGCTGCAATAGTTTCTAGTGCTTTTCTTCTCCAAAGTGTTGTTCTCAGTGTATTTTGTGTAAATAAATGTTTTCCAACTTTCTCCCCATTACATGCACCATATGTTAAACTCCCATTCATAAGTACACACCTGACTACTAGGCGGCGTATCATTAGCACCAAATTTAAGATTTATTGCATGATAACCGCCCTTACCCCCCTCCCACCCAAAAAATATAAACAAATGTGTGATGAGGTACCTCGGTAGTGGCAGAGGCGGCCAAGCGGCTAGCACTGGCATCAAAAGGAACTTCCAGATTAGGCTGCTGTACTTCCGTTCCCAAAGAAATCATGGGTTGTCGGCCGGTAAATAATAATGCCCTAAACAGTAAACACAAGGAAACGTCAAGCGGCGGATGTCCCGTGCAAACTGCGTGGAAAGAAGTGATCAATCAAATGTTGGGCACGTTTAGAGCGGTCGCGAAAGCCCTCGGCATCGAAAGTCCCCGCGTCAAAAAAGCGATCGGCGCTCACAAACGTGTGTCCAAAACAACTGCGCATTTGGGTATAAACTCAACTGAAAGGTCTGGAATAAAACTTCTGGCTGAACCATTCAGTTCATTTGAATACTTGGGTAGTAGCGCGCGAGAGGCGAGCCGGATATAAACCAATGTGATTGCTCCTGTACTACCCGGTCGTGTTTCATTTCGTTCACCTTCCTCCCCCTATTAGCGGCCCTACCAGAATATAAAGCTCACCTACTGCATAAACATAATCGCCCTTTGGCCGGGCGCAAATACAAACATGTTGTCGAGCAGATCAAGCAGTAGCTGCTCGCATCAAGAGCATGGAGCATAAGCATCATCTTTCAACACTTGCGAGCTATAGCTCGCAAGTACCACTTCGAGGCATCGTAAGTATGCATATGATTGGCCTATGAGACAATTATTGACACAATGCGTTATCGCGCGGTGTGAGAACACTTTTAATGCGCTGCTGTTTATAAGGTGGGCCCGCACTTCCAAGTAAACTACGCGTGCGTTCCAAAGTAAACAGCTCTCATTCGTCGACGACACTGGATCCCGTTTCAACTTATTTATCTGGTGGCATTGATGCGTTCAGAGACGTTTAAAAAAGGTAACAGGAAGAACAGCACGCACATATTCGCGTCGAAACGTCGGCCGCAGTACGCATACAAGCCCAGCAGTGGCGGCGGCTTGTGGCCCCCATACGACGGGTGGCGCCTCTAGCGACAGATTTTGTCCCTATATCAACCTTCGGGCGGAGTTTCGTGACCAGAAAAGCATTGAAGGACTCTGGTATTATCTAGGGTATGCTCGCCACTAATAATCGGTCAGAGGTGGCGTCGCGTGTAGGACTATGACACAACACAAGCATCTCGAGTTTCCAAGTTTGGTGTGTGGGGTCCTTTAAGCTCTGTTACAATGGCAAATATATTGACTCATGAAAATGTTGCTTCCAACATAAAGATGATAGATGGGGCAAAAGTGGGGGCTCAATTAATACTGTTTTAGACCTAAAATTTAACAAGGAAGTCAGAAAAATTAAATGCCGAAGATATTTAGTATAAAAAATGTTCGGTGTTGACATCTATGAGGCATATTTGGAACATTTGACTGAAAGTGAGCATGCTCTTAAAAGAGGTGGAGAGGCTGAGGAAATAGTATTATTTGCCTTATGTGTGTTAAGGGTTGTTGGCAACAGCAACACTTTTGTTGTGTCAAATCATGTACGTAAATACAATTCAGCATGTGCATTGCTTCATTTTCGATGACAACTATGAAACACCACCCTGCCAGGGCTTCATCCAACCAGCCAAACGAAATACTTTCATGTTGCCATCTCATAATAATATGCTTAGGATCTAACTTTCTCTCTACAGTTTTGCTTCGAGGTTTAAAAATATTACAAAAATAATTCATTCGATTCTGTAGTGTACAGCGTATTATGATGGAGTACGGCCACTAGCGTGGGTTATGTCGTAGCGAGCCGCAGGGCGGCTTTCAACGTCGCCTCACCTGACTAATGCCGCTGCACGCCCGTTCAGACAGCCAAGGCCCCAATTGCAGCGTCTTAAGTACACAGTGCTGCTCTCAAACAAGTTGCAACACTTTATTGCCGGTGGCAACACCAAAAACGCAGTACAGCGCTCATTGCAAAAAGGGTAGTGGGAAAGCAAACGAGGCTTATCCACGCCACGGGTGAAAAGTACAACACAAAGGGTGTCACGAGCACATCTTCGTGGGCAAAAGGGATTTACAGTGGCTTGCCACTGAGGGAAACATGCCCTTGCGACTATGCTGCGTGGTCTCGCGATTTGTGACTGCAGGGCCCGATTGCTCGAGCGGGTTAGATCGTAATAATGTCCGCTGGGTGCGATATCCGGGTGCCAGGTTGCCAGGTAAGAACCACGGAAGGAGCTCTCTGATAGCTCGTTACTGCTATTGTTTATTTGTCAGCAAGTCCAAGGAATGCCGCTTCGGTGGTGGTTCAGACGTCCTGAATTCCTGGCTGCATGGTGGGGGAACTTAGCGTGGAAGTTGGGCCTCTCCAAGTATCAGGGAGGCCCAACCGAAATTGGCTGCGAGGCGTCTTGGTGTTGGAAGACAGCATGAATGGCGACTATGTCCACTGGCCTCGCGCAGGAGCCATAGTGGAGGGGCAGCAAGGCTTCTCGGCGACGGCCGAGAGCAGGACATAGTCGGACTTTCTGTTGTCAGTGGGTCAGGGCCCCGAGCATCTTGCATGTCCACGTCGATGGAATAAGGCCACGACGTGCACTCTTCTGGGCACGCACAGAAACATCACACACGCACGCACGCACTTCCAATGATTGTGCACGAGTGAAGGTGCAAAGCATTCTTCGTCCCTCTCTCCACTCCATAAGCACCAGTATTCACAACTACCTTCGCTGACAAAAGTAATAAAACAGGAGAAAATGTTAAACCAAGCAACAATGACACTTAGTATTTGGTCAAAGAACATGAAAACATAAAATACAAATGAATATTTAAACAGAAACATTGGCAGATGCTGGGCGGGGCCGGCTCCTTTACGAGAACAAGCCATAAAAAAGCTAACTTATACTGAGGCTAGACAGTAAACTGAGTGCCTTCGGGTATGAAAAAAAATAGCGTGGCGCGAAATCACAAAGGTGAACGCTTTCTCATATTATACTGGTGCGTGGTTCGAATGCTGTTTGCCGCTTCAGGTGTGCCCTGTTGCTTGCGCGAAGTGCCACTGGGTGCTGGCGCGAGCTCATCAAATCGTGATACAAAGAGTTTTAAGTCTGTGATAGGGGCACGGCTGAGTTTTCCCAAAAAGACGATTCTTCAGCAAGTACATGCCACGATTGCTCACTAAAAATCGGTTTCATAAGACCCGAGCGGCTTGCCACCCTTTGGTTCCACCGTTTGTCAGACGTAGCAGGCACGGCAATAGCGATAAATGTCTCACTTCATGCCTGGCCAGGTCACCATGTTGCTCAGTTTTGCGGAAAAACCTTCGAGCCGCTCGGGTGACCGGCCATGGGTTTGTCATGAAAGGATCGCAACAGTGCAGCTCTAAGACTTTTGGGCAAAACCACTTTAAGTGGATCTGCAGACTTTTTGTCGGTTGCTATATACTTCAGCAAGAGCCCGTCATGGTCCACCAAAATGAATCTGCTGAGGACTCAGAGACACATGCTGGTTTCAGCCCCTTATCCATGTCCGCTGCAGAGCAAGCAGCGTTACGGGGCTCCGCGCCTACTGTAGAGCAAGCAGCGTAACGGCAGTCCATCTCTCCGAGACCTGAAACGGATCACCTTGCTGAGCCTTCACTAGCTCTCCGTTGCTGAAAGAGATTCCCATTCTCCCAAGGGAGGAGGGGTCTGGTTGTAATGAAGTTCTTTATGTAAAGGGGGTTTATTGAAGGACTCAGCAAGCGGGTGGTAGCTCTAAAGGAAGGCAGGCGAACCCAGATGACGGTGCTTGATCGCCGATCTCGTGCCTTTTTCTTGTGCTGATGATAGCTGACCTGATGGTATCAACGTCTTTCTTATCCACTACAATTACCCCCGGCGAAAAAGCTGAAGCCATCCTGGCGATCTAACACGTGGGGACAAGCGGGTCAAAGTACGGCTTCAGACAGTTTACGTGAACGATATCACGTCCACGCCGACGACGGTCGCTCGGTGGCGTGAGGGGTTGAATGGCGTAGTTCACGGGTGAAGTGCGCTCGACCACGCGGTAGGGACCATGATAATTGGAGAGTAGCTTGGGTGATACACCAGGGGCGCAGGGCGGTACATGAAGCCATACAAGTGCTCCAGGAACGAACGTTGGTGCAGAACGATGGTCATTGTCACGGATCTCCTTCTGGCGCTGTTGGTCAGATGTAGTAAGCCGCTTGGCTAGCTTGCGGCACTCTTCTACGTAACGAGCGGCTTCCGAGACAGGCTTGTATTCGAGGGATCTGGCGAGTATGGCAGTAAAGTGTCGATGGTGTGTGATGGTTCGCGACCGTACAGGAGAAAAAATGGGGAAAACCCGGTAGTGACTTGCGTAGCGGTGTTATACGCGTATGTAACAAATGGGAGAACGAGGTCCCAGTTTGTTTGATCAGAAGCGACATGCGTAGCGAGCATGTCCCCCAGAGTATGATTAAACCGCTCAGTCAAGCCGTTCGTCTATGGGTGGTAGGCTGTACTCTTCCGGTGAACCATATGGCACTGTTGAAGAAGTGCTTGTATTACATCGGAGAGGAAAACATGCCCTCGGTCACTGAGGAGTTCTCGAGGAGGACCATGACGAAGCACAAAACGATTGAGTATGAAAGTTGCGACGTCTTGTGCTGCAGCTGTGGGGAGAGCAGCAGTTTCAGCGTACCGTGTTAGATTATCCACTGCCACGATAGCCCATCGGTTGCCTGCCGTTATTAATGG
The DNA here is from genome assembly GCF_043290135.1 of Rhipicephalus microplus. Classification (NCBI taxonomy): domain Eukaryota; kingdom Metazoa; phylum Arthropoda; class Arachnida; order Ixodida; family Ixodidae; genus Rhipicephalus; species Rhipicephalus microplus. The sequence continues at coordinate 12,076,043 of NC_134710.1, forward strand.
TAGTGGTCCGTAGAGGTCAATTCCTACTCGGTCGAATGGGCGGTCTGGGCATGGAAGTGGCTGCAATGAACCTGCTGCAGGATGTGGCGGGCTTTTCCGCCGCGGACGAAGGTAAACATTCCGTGCCAGTAATACCTTTTTCATAGGCGCTCGTAGGTCTTGAAAACACCGGCGTGAGCACATTGCGGGTCGGAATGAAACGACGCGCAGATGGTAGAGCGCAGCGTTCGGGGAATGACTAGTAGCCATTTCCTACCATCTGCTGAATAGTTGCGCCGGTGCAAAAGGCCATCCCGAATACTGAAATGCGGAGCCTGGCGGCGCAGGGTTCGAGTGGTTGGAAGTGTCGGTGCCTCGGATAACGCGTCAAGAAGCGAAGCGATCCATGGGTCATTGCGTTGTGCAGAAGAGATGGTGTCCTCGTCAAGCGCTGACAACGTGTTGTCCGGGGAAACAGATGCGATGTCCGGGGATAAGGGAGATCTTGACAGTGCATCAGCATCGGCATGCTTGTGGCCGGAACGATATACCACGCGAATGTCATATTCTTGAACCCGAAGAGCCCAACGGGCAAGACGACCCGATGGGTCCTTAAGCGAAGATAACCAGCATAATGCGTGGTGGTCCGTTACTACATTAAAAGCACGGCCATAAAGGTATGGGCGGAACTTGACAAGCGCTCAAATGATCGCCAAGCATTCCTTCTCAGTGACGCTGTAGTTTGATTCAGCCTTGGTAAGAGTTCTGCTGGCTTAGGCGACGACATACTCGGTGAATCCAGGCTTGCGTTGCACAAGAACCGCACCGAGGCCGACTTTTTGGCATCTGTGTGGACCTCAGTTGCCACCGTAGGATCGTAGTGACGCAATAGTGGTGGTGAAGTGAAGAGACAACGAAGGGTGGAGAAGGCTTGGTCACACTCGGAAGACTATGACGAAATATCAGTGGCACTGCCTAGAAGTTCGGTCAGAGGCACAATGATAGAGGCGAAGTTGCGCACGAATTGGCGAAAGGAGGAGCATAACCCCACGAAACTATGTAACTGCTTCACAGTCGTTGGTTTGGGGAAGTTGGCGACAGCACGTAATTTAGCCGGGTCTGGAAGTATATTGTCCTTTGATACGACGTGACCGAGAATCGTGTAAGTCTCCGAGCAGCGAAGTGGCACTTCTTGAGGTTGACTTGGAGCTGAGCATTCTTCAGGCACGTGAGGACATGTTTCAGGTGCTCGAGATGTGTTGCAAAGTCTGGCGCAAAAACGACAATATTGTCGAGATAGCAGAGAAGTGTTCGTCGCTTAAAACCTTGAAGAACCGAGTCCATCATGCGCTCAAAGGTGGCAGGCGCATTGCAGAGGCCGAAGGGCATGACATTAAACTCATACAGACCGTCCGGTGTCACGAAGGCTGTTTTTGGTCGATCAGCATCTGCAAGGGGGACCTGCCAGTACCCTGAGCGCAAATCTAATGATGAAAAAAACTCGGCACCTTGTAAAGTATCAAGGGCATCGTCAATCCTGGGTAAAGGATACACGTCTCTTCGAGTGATCTTATTTAGGCGCCGGTAATCCACGCAGAAGCGAACGGAACCATCCTTTTTTTTTTTAACGAGCACTACAGGTGACGCCCATGGACTTTGTGAAGGTTGAATGACGCCACGTTGGAGCATATCGTTCACCTGTTCGGTAATAACTTGGCGTTCCGCCGCAGAAACACGATATGGTCGCTGTCGTAGTGGCGCATGGGAGCCGGTATCGATGTAATGTAGAGTGGTAGAAGTGCGGCCAAGTGAAGGTTGAACAACATCGAAAGATTCGTGGTACTGGTACAGCAGTTGTAGGAGTTCAGATCGTTCAGATGGTGACAGTCCGTCTGCGATCGCCGAATCGAACACTTTTGAAGCCTGTAGATGAGAGTGGTTAAGAGCACTGACGGCGGCGAGGTCACTTTGGGATGATTCTTGCGGCACGGTAAAAATTTGTCCGTTATCAATGGGCTGTACGCATCCAAGAGACTCGCCTTTAAACAGTTTGATGGTATGCGGAAAGGGATTGGTAAGGCAGAAAGCACTGGCTCCATTAGAAATTGAGAGGGCTGAATAAGGGAGAAGAAGTGGTTTCCGACTTAGAAAGAGGCTTGATGGCTCAAAAAGTGCTACTTCATCACGCATGCCGTCGGAGACCACAGGGAGCAAAACAGCTGTTGTCGGTGGAATGTCAGTGTCCTCTTTGACAACTAGCTTGTGCACGGCTTGATTAGTGTGGTCGTAGGGCTGGTCAAACAACGGAAGCAGTTCAAGTTCGGAACGGGCACAATCTATAACGGCACGATTACCCGATAGGAAATCCCAGCCAAGTATGATGTCATGAGAGCACGAGGAAAGGACGATAAACTCAACAATGTAGTGGTCCTCCGCAATTCGGAGTCGGGCAGTGCAGGCGGCTATAGGTCGAACAGCTTCTCCATTTGCTGCACGTAAGAACATATCAAGCGGCGTGGTCACCTTTCGGAGCTTGCGGCAAAGTTTGGCATCTATAACAGACACAGCGGCACCGGTATCCACAAGAGCGTATGCATGGGCGCCGTCTACAAAAACTTCGACGATATTTGACGGCAAGGTGCGAGGACTTGAAGATTTCGATAGCGCAGTTCTTGCCCCTTGAACCGCGACGGCTATTTTGCTTCATTTTGAGGGGCAGGTCGTGGACGCATGGGTGACAAGGAGCGTCGATTGGGTGAAGGTGAGCGACGAGACGATGTTGCTGGATAGTCACGGGAAGACGTGTTTGACTGACGATCCGAACTTTCATAACCAAAAAGGTGGTCGGTCCATGTAGTTGCTTCGTGGTCGGACGTCTGTGTAGGCGGGCATGCGACGACGGCAGTATCGGGAGATGTGGCCAGGTCCGCCACACGCAAAACAGATCGGCCGGTTATCGCGCGTTCGCCAGGCATTTGCAGCAAGGGGCGCCGCCCACGCGGCATACGGCTGAGTTGAGGCTGTGGTAGTGAGGGGAGGAGCCCATGCGACGGAAAACTGAGTAGGAGCGGTGATATGCGGCAGTCCATTGAACGGCGAGGGCTGGTGTGGCTGCTGCCTCTTTAATGCGTCAGCATAAGTAAGAGGCGCGGCGACAACTTGCTGCTGAAAGGGCACTGGCATAGCCTCGGCAATCTGGTCCTGAAGTGCATGTCGGAGCATGGGAGCTAACGGTGTCGGTGGTTGCTCTTGCTGCTGCTGCGGGAGCTCTTGGCGCTGACCAAACGGCAGGAGGGAAAGCTGACGTGCGACCTCCTCACATGCAAAGTCTTTCATTTGTGCTAGAAGGCGGGAGTGGTCAGGTACGATGTCCAGTGCAGCGAGTGGTTGGTTAGGCTGAAATGGACGACGGGTGAGAGCTCGTTGCCGTCGCAATTCGTCGTAGTTCTGGCACAGATTCACCACTTCAGACACCGAGCCAGGAGACTTCGCCAAGAGCATTTGAAAGACGTCGTCATCAACACCTTTCATAATGTGCGGGATCTTGGCACTTTCGCTCATTGCGGCATCGACGCGCTTGCAGAGATCGAGTATATCTTCGATATATGCGGTAAACGTTTCGCCAGGTTCTTGTGCCCGTGAGCGCAGGCGTTGTTCGGCGCGCAACTTCCGCACGGCAGGGCGACCGAAAACCGAGGATATTGCCTGCTTGAAAGTGGCCCAGTTCTCGAACTCGGATTCGTGGTTTGTGTACCACAGTTTCGCCACATTAGCCAAGTAAAAGTTGACGGTGCTCAACTTAGCAGCGTCATCCCACCTGTTTGGTCCACTGACTTTTTCGTAGGACGACAGCCAGTCCTCGACGTCCTGGTCTTCGGCGCCCAAAAAGATCGGGGGGTCTCGCTAGTGAACCGGGCCGGGGCAAGTAGGAGCCGCGAGAGGTGCTGTCTGTTGGGCAGTGTCAACTTGCATGGTCGACGGCAGGGTGCGGGATCGGAGTTCCAGGGTGTAGGTGATGCAGTTACCCAGCACGATCCACCAAATGTAAAGGGGGTTTACTGAAGGACTCAGCAAGTAGGTCGTAGCTCTAAAGGAAGGCAGGCGAACCCAGATGACGGTGCTTGATCGCCGATCTCGTGCCTTTTTCTTGTGCTGATGATAGCTGACCTGATGGTATCAACGTCTTTCTTATTCACTACATTTAGAATAAATAGACCGATACGAGCAAGTTGCGTTTGGGATGGCAACGCTTTAAAGGGACTGTCAACTGCCCAGAAGATGAGATGACTGCATGGATGGAAAGATTGTCCTTTATAGTGACTAAAACCAAGCTTGTTTTTCTCGTAAGAAGTGAATTTATATTTTAATTTTTTCATTGAAAATCCAAAAAATAGCCTGTGGCGCTACCTGGAGACAGAAACTTCAATTATTCGAGCTGGCCTGTCACGCGGTTGTAAACGAGTGTAAGCGGTCAACAATATTCTGGTTAGTGTTGAAATATTGTTTGCTTCTTTATAGTAAAAGATATTACTCCATAAATAAAAATGTACTTATAGGCCTGAGTAAGTACGCGCAATAAATTGGCGCTGCCTCCGCATGACATGATGATCCCGCGCTTCTCAGCACTATTGAGCAACTTTTCTACATGATGAAAGCATGCACAAAGTGTCAAGGTCGCTAAGATTTTAGAGTGATGTGGTTTTCTTACCTACACTTTGTCTCAGTAATGACATAAAGTGACGTTTTTGATGACTTGACTTGGCCCGTGTGTCGAGAGAGTAACGACAGGTCAAGCCATCCATGAAACAGGCACATCAACCTTGGGCGCACGCTTACGCAACGCGGTAGAAATACAGGGAAACTGTATAAAGCCACATCGTCTCATTGTAATGGCTTGTTATTTTCAAAAATAGTTGTAAAGCTCAGAATAAACGTGGTTAAGTGTCACGTGGACTGAGGCAAACGATTGAATGCTCAGATGAGACTTTTTATTCGGCCGAACATGTGGCCATGAAACTGAAGGTCAGATTACAGCAACGCAGGGACACTGATAGCATTTGCCATGGGCGCAAGGCGCCGTTCACGAGTTCGAGTGAGCTCCAAAGAAAGGGAGCCGACGGACGCAAAGAAAACGTCTGCTCACCCTTCGATGTCCAAAAGGTCTCTCCGACTGACTCCAGACGTGCGTGTGCGCGATACGTCCCGAGAGACTCGAGTGCAGCTCCACATTCTACATCCAGGTGAGAGGGGTCTACGTCATTCCTGCTTCCCCAGCGCCGACGGACCGCGAAGAAGGGGAGTCATGTTAAGTCACGAGAACGGTGTCAAAGCCCGCACTACAATGGCAGACTAGCCGTGATTCCCACAATTTGCACTCACACTTCAATGTACGAATTCACTTCGCATCCAAACTTTTGTTATTTAGATAGTTCTGGTGTTGAACCCTTTTGTTGTCTTTGGCATACTGGTATGTTCTCTCGTTTCTTTCCCACAGTGTCACTGACACTTTAGTATGATCTTTGTTTTTCATTCAAGGATTCATGCCAGAGTGCAAAACTAGTGTATCTTGTGTGCTTTGACAGGTTATGCTATCAGTCGAACCTTCCTAGAAGCACATGTTTTCACTCCTTGCCGTGTTGGTGTATGTATTGAAGGGTATGGAGCGACAGTGTTTACCCCTCTTTGCTGAGGAATAAGGCTGCTCTACACATGCTGCTCTCACGGGTGAAGCGATCATGCAGCACAAGAGTGGTTTGGGGTATAAGGGTTGATCTGTCATATGCTGCAGATTTGCACGTTTTGCTCCCCCCCCCCTTTATTTTTATTTTTTCGTTGGTGTGTCTACTGGTAGAGTTGTTGGCAGAGTATATACAGTTAAACCTGGGTATAATGAAATTGACAAATTCCTGAAAAAAATTTTAATATAAACATGTTTTTGCTTCATGCAGTTTCAGTGCGAAAATTTGGATGAGGAAAGCACAAATAAACAAAAGTGGAACTGAAGATAGAGCTCGCATAAAATATTTAATGGCATAAACAGCTGTATTATTGTGAGAGCAATTATGTGGACACTCTCAACAAATTTTCGTAGCCATGTTCTATTAAAGTCGAAATTTATAACATCCTCACGCATAAAAAAATTCTGCTCTCTGGTTAAAGTGCGTAAGCGGGAGCAACGAGCCCTGCCGATGGGCGCTGCTGAATCACCTAGATATGAGAATATCTAGATATAAGAAAGTAGGAAGAGGAAGAAAACTTTATTTGAACAGAGGAGTTTGGAACATGCAGGCTCCTGGGTCCCCCATGATCCCGCTGCGCTCAAGCATTTATTTGATGGTGCTCCATAACGCTGGTAGCACTGTTAGCAGCCATTAAATATCTGCTTCTTTGGCAGCGTGCCGAACAGTAACGGAAGAAACAAATTCTCCTTAAAGGTCGACTCCAGCGATTTTTCGAGATTAATGGATCTCAATGAAATTCACTGGGTACGCTCCCTTGCACATTTCCGTCATGTATGCCGAATTACAGGCTTGAGAGATGTGCTGATTGCTTGCAAATTAATTTTAAAGATTGCCTCGAAAAGCTCGCCTCGTTTTCCGGAGTTATTAGCTGCTCTGTCTGTGTGACATGTTTGACATGCCAACAGAAGTGACGCATAGTTACTTTGGCCGCTACAGTCTTTATTGTGCTGGCCAAAAGGCGGCGGCGGCGGTGTTTCTTACGGGTATAGCACGAAAAAACTTTCTTCCTTCCTCTGTGGTGTTAGGCCGGCGCTTTGCCGGTCTGGCTTTTATAGTTTTTATACTCCGCGTCGGCGAGACCAGTATACGGCCTCCAGCTCTCATCAAATCATACATCATATGCAGACAGGGCACCCGGTTAGGTTTCGGTTTTGGTATTGCATCTTTTTTGCTTATTAAAAAATATTTTCAAATTTCCTAAGCATTTCAGCTAGTGGGCTCGTGACAAGAGTGTTTCAGGAACATAGAAACACCATTGCCATGACATGGTCGAAAAACCACTGGAGTTGGCCTTTAAGGGCAGCCAGCGAACAGTTCACACGTCATTGTTAGCTAAATAGCAGTAAGAGTGGGACACACACACAAATGAGATTCATCAAGTGAAGCACGTACTTGGAGAATGGAAGACTTGTCGTCACCAAGAATGGTTCATAAAGTAATTTTATTCCAGCTCAGTGTTCGGCACACACACCTGACTCACTACTTTTTGCTTACAAATGAACAACAACCAACAGGTGAAAAGTGTCAAGTACTTAACAGTTGTACACGTACTGATCACATGTCCCAACACTGCAACCCACAGACGAAAATTTTTTGGCCAGACATACAAACACACGCCTGTTTACTCTACTCTGTCAGAGATGTACCTTCAAGTTCTGTGCTGAACTTTTTAAAAGAATGTGACTTTTTAAGTAAGCTTTAAATAACATTAGTTCAGCTTTAATTACCTATCACCTTGTGCCTGGCACAGCATATCCTCGCCTGCTTTTGCGCCATAAAAGCTGAACTAACTAAATAACCACCTATGAGCACCCATCGAGCACTTCACCAACGTAGCCAAACGAAACGCTTTCATGTTCCTATCTTGTAAGGATATGCTGAGGGATCTTCTGCAACTTTTCTTTTGCAATTCACTTCGAAGAATTCGGAAAGTATTCTTGCAATATTCAGAAAATATTGTAATTGATTGGCACCCAAAAATTTTGCTATTTGCATAGTCTGAAGTCTTAAATAATGTGGTATTCGGTAGCGTTCAGGTCACAACCTCATTTTGATGCATGGTCGCTAGTGTTAGAAAAAAAAGACAATTCCCCATAATTTCTGTTAAAAAACAGTATTGTATTAGCACTTTAGTTGCCTTAGCTCTCTTTTGGACTAAAGGTCTTGGTGAAAAAACATGTTTACTATCCTTTTGTGGGGTAAAATTCAGAAGATTGGTATAAGCTGACACTATCTTCTAGGAAACCTACTTTTAAGCATGGAATGCTTTGTGTTCTAAGGCTTGAAGAAGGGGAAGAAGGTGCTGCTGAAGGGACAGAAGCCCAGAATGGTGCCACTGAGACCAAGACAGAGGAGCCCTTATTGACAGCTCTGCGGGCACAGGGTAAGGAGTCTGCCATGGAAGCAGAACTGCGGGCAGCCAAGGAACGAGCGGCCATTCCATTGGATTTGCGCATGCAGCGCTTCCGAGACATGCTGGTTGAAAAAGAGGTAGGTTCTATTTTGTTCTAGTTACACTGTCAGTACAAGGATTTGCGATTGAGCAGGGCTGTAAGTGCTGTGCCAATTCCACTATGTTGCACCCATCTGACCTGCTGTGCCAAGCTGTGCAGAGATGGCACTAAGCATGTACAGCAACAAATTTAGCAGAGTCTTATCGTTGACGGAGCAACACACATTGAATACACAAAGGACGCAATTGCGTCTATATACCACGTCATTCACGTCGTATTTCGGAATACACAAAGGACGCAATTGCGTCCATATACCACGTCATTCACGTCGTATTTCGGTTGAGGTATAGTGCTTGCACGACGTGTAAACTAAACACCAAGCATGAATCTTGCGCCATTTGAACCAAATGCGTTAATCTTGTTAATGTGACGTTTCTGAGCAGACCTCATTATGCAACTCTATTTTTTAACTGTGAAACTGTTAGTCAAACTCTAAAGATGACAGTGGTGTTGCAAAAAACTCGCCACGTCATTGCCAAGCAACCGCTGATGACAGCATGCGCTCTGCGATGAAGGGGGCAAGGGTGAAGCTACGAATGCAATAGCAACAAATTGAACATTATTCGACGTAAAGCTGGCAGCTAACTCTTCTGGATCCAATATTGTGTAAATCTACGAAATACTGGTGCAAGAGAATATGGCCGCTCCAGGGAGAAATGCTGTTTTCGCACGGTTTCACCATGTTCGCAGCGCAGCACTTAGAAGGTTATACGAGCCATGCTCTGTTGCTTCCCAAGACAACGTTGATTCTAGTGATAGCCAACGTTACTAGAATAAACTCAGTTTGAAAGCTCCGCTGGAGAAGTGGGTCGCGTGGCGGTCATGAAAACTAATGGCGCTGCAGTACGATTTTGCTGCAGCGATGCGGGGCGTGCGTGTTGTGATCGGCGGTGGCGACCTGCAAGCGGCTACCACGAATGGTGTGTTGTATTCCCACATCACTTCTCGGGCTGTTATTGGCACTGCATAGTTTCTTGTACGAAAACGTGTTTGTCATGTACGAGGCGTAGCGAGCAGGAGCAGATTTATCTACATTGAGGTACACAGACTAACTTTCGCCAGGCTCCAACAGCGACAACCGCAATGACGCCGCTTCATGCAACTTGTTTATTCATTTGTTTATTAATGAATTTATTTTTTGTGTAAACATGGTTACACAATGGCGTGGGCCAACATAAAAGCTGCTATAAGCAGCTTGAGAAGCTTTTATGTAGCATCCAATTTCTTTCACCCAGCAGTGACGGGCATGCAGACGAACGATCGTAAACAAATTTGCTGTCTAGCCTTGTACGTTACACGAGAGAATTCATATTGTAGCGAAAATAAAAATTCTTCTTCTTCTAGCACTTGGCCGATATGGCAGAGGTGACGCTGTTGAGTATTATCATGGTCCTTCAATACTTTTTTCTGGTCATGAAACTCCCGCGAAAGTTTCATATAGGGACACAAGTGGCCACCAGAGGCGCCACCGTAAACAGGAGGGCATCGATCGGCCGCGCTTGGCAGGGCTGTAGCGCGTTCGCGGAAGCGTTTCCCATCAAATACACTTCTTCAGATATTTTCCTTCTCCGTGTTATCGCTAACAAATCATAGCAGCTATTAGTATTGTCAAAGTGGTCCATGATGCGCGTTGTCAAATTGCCTAAGTCTTTGACTGCTGGCAATGTTTTAACTGAGTTCGTCTGTCAAGTGACGCGCATTCGTAGCGTTCCTAAATTTCTCGATTCCTGCATAGCCGCTTTTGGGGCTTAAACCGAACACTGTGACTGGTTCTAGATGACTGAAAGGTTAACATATTTTGCGCTAGAGATTGCGGAGCAGCCGTGCTCTGGCTGCACGTAACGTTCATTTTCGGAATAACTATCACTTTATTCCATATGGCATCACGAAGCAGCCAATAGAAGTTCGCGTGCCAATAAACAAATCTGTGTATCAGGGTGACTTGACATTAATAGCCTTGAAGTACCTCTTGAGGGATATCGTTAGTGAAACATAGCTGAAAAATTAAAAGCTCAGAATGAGACACCACAAGACAGAGAGGGATGCTCAAGTTGTGCTCTTTTCTTTTTTTTCTTTGATGTCATAATTAGCGCCCCTGATTTTAAAGATTAAAAAATGAGATGAAACTGTTGTGAGCTGCTAGATATAGGCACTACGTGCTATTTCGAAGCGAGAGCTTTTGTTTTTACGCATGCAGATTTGATAACGCAGCCGAGTTTTGATATACGCGGCTTTTTTTTTATCCATTCCCATGTACTCTCCCAATGACCACGACTTCTAAGTCCGCGTTCTAATTAGCCACCCTGTTCCTTCTACGCGCACATAGAAATCAACCAGGATCTTCCTTCAACCCAGTTATTCAGTTTAAACGAATCAGTTGTACATGAAACTGCATTGCTCTTTTTGAATATTTCTAGAGATTTTCTTTATGCACTTAGATATCTCTTTCAATCCAACTTGAGCTTTTTATGTGCGAGATATTTCTGCCTAACGAAAGCAAATCTGTGTGCCACTTACCTAGCAGGGGGTAACATTTTGAATTTGGCAACTACGCTACGCGGCAATCGTCGAGAATTCGAAACTGCCATGAGCACAGGCACATAGTTTATTCAAATCTGCGTTTCAAAACTGTGGATGAAAGTTGGGAGACGGAGTGGATGACACAACAAAAATCATTGAAAAAATTTATGTCCCTGGTTTCCTCCCTCCTTTGGCCGGGCAGGATAAACGACGTCCGCCAGCACGAAACAGTTTGTTCTGCTCACGCGTAAAAAAATGCAGACGGCACTTAATAAAAAAGTGCACAACTTCTGCCGTAGTGCTCACGAAATGTGAGCCACAGCCAACACTGGCCGAAGAAGTGCGGTCGTCCAGCAGGATGTTCTCAACAATGTTCATGTAAACACTGGCACAGGCTATTTTGTCCACCGTGCACATTTCCACATGTTCTTCCACAATTTGCAAGAGCCGCAGTAATTTCTCCGATGGCACTTGCAAAAATCCTCTTGTCTTGATTTGAGTCAATGCAGTTGGCTCTCGGGAGTTGCTTCTGAGTGTTTGGAGGCAGTCCTTGCAGCTTATTTTAGCAAACTTTTTTGCTACATACCCACCAAGGTAATCCAAAATACAGTCCCTCGTTGACTCGGGATGAATCATGTCTTGCATGCATTCAGCAGGCTCCAGCAGTATATCGTCAAAAAGAACTGCCAAGGTATCAATCTGAAACATATTTTGCGTTATCACAATGGCCAGAGTGAGAAATTTGTAAAGTAAAATATAAAAATGCAGAATAAAACTTCTAGGCGCTTAAGCAAAAAAAAAAAAAAAAAAAAAAAAATTTTTTTTTTTTTTTTTTTTTTTTTTGCTTAAGCAAGTGATCTTATCTTCTTTCTAATATATATATGTGTGTCGTAGTAGTAATAAATCAGTTGAAAGTCTGCGCTCGTCCTCGTCTCTTATGTTAGTTGTCTGAAGTTTTACGCGCCTAGAAGTTTTATATGGATTACCAACTAGCCCAATCCCACACTTTACTTAAGCAGAATAAAAGTCTGTTCTATATCATACGACCAGACGTGCATGTCATTAGCATCAAAAAGCTAGACGACATTCAGCACGTTTACGATGCACAAACACCCTACAAGCAGCATTGGTGGGTGCTATTCAAATGTTTACCTGATTAACAGTAGGCTCTTTATGTTGAAAGAGATCCTGCATTTTCAAGAGGAGACGCGGACCATCCCCTTCAACCGAGGCTCTCTGTGGAGGACGGATCAAGTTGTTCACCGAGAGCAACCGGTAAATGAACAAAAATTGCTGAACAGTTGGCTGTCCCCCTGCTCCAGCGACATGTCTTGCGATGCCAAAAAATCTCTGAAAAATATAAAAGTGTGAAGAAAACGTCTTCAACGAGCAAAAACGTTTAAATGTACCTCGAGGTGGTCTTGTCCAAAGTTGCCAACTAAAACATAGCGAAAGCCACAATTCAGCAGCTTTTCAACAAGCGTCACTGTGCTGTGCAAAGTCATTCTCAAAGCATTGCATGTTGGCTTGCTGAGAAAGAAGAGTTGCTTTTGCTTTGGTAAACTCTGGTTGTAAGTGTGCCACCTGTCAAGCCATTCGATGTTCTCCTTCAGCGTCTGAAAAACAATCTGATTTAAGTGGAACTTCAAAGGATGTGACAGTAGGTTTGAAATATTAGGGCTTACAGAAATGTGTTCCGCTTCATTGTACTGCACATCTTGTGGCCTTTTAGAATTGAAGCAGTCGAATAGACTATTCATTCGCCTCGCAAAATCCGAAGTTGCTTTGGAGCCACGAAGTTTCACACATTCTTCTCTACTGCGATAGAAGTCCATTGCTGAAGCAGTGCTTTCACTGAAGAGCTGAAATGTTTTAGAGAAGTTATATGGCAGAGTGTTGTATTCTGATGAAGCAACACCACTTTTTGTTACACATACTGATTAATGACTCATGCTAGAGCAGCTGTTATGTCTTACCTGGACAGCAAGTCTCACACTCAGTTTTTGGAAAGCGTTGGGGCTGATGTGAGCTTTCGTAAGCTTTGGCACAGCCCGAAGTCCAGCTTGCTGCTCCTCGTAGTCCAGCAGAGCTTCAAAGTGGGAATGCTGTACTTCTTTGTCACCAGGCAACTGTTACATTTATAAAAAGGCTGTGAGACAAAGTTAGCCAGAGCACTGTGATGACTTATCTTAAACTGTTTTACGCACCAGGAACTTTCCGGCCTTCAAAAGGTTATTCCTGATGCACTTGAAGATGTGCGGCGGGTCAATTATAGCCTGAATGACTTTGGAGGAGTCACATGGATGCTCAAACGATGTTGATACTCTTGTGACATCACCACTGACACCTAAAAGAAAGGCATTTCTATTATTAAAATCACTTACTAAATACCTTGAAAATAAATAATGACTGCAAATATTTACCCAAGGAGTTCAGTGCTGATCGGTTCGAAGTTGAGTTATCGCAAGTGACTGCCTCCACAATGACGCCGGCATTCGATAGGAGTACAATGCACTGCAGGATCAGTTTGGCAACAGTGGATCCTGGTGCAGCCCCGGACGTGCAAAACGCTCCGACAGTCTGCGACCAGCCACCAAGGAATGGTCGGAAAAGGAACACCAACACGTGGTCCCCATCTTTCACTTGGTCAGTCGGCTTCGTGTGCTCTGCTAAGTCCACCTTTCCAAGCAGTGCCATATCCGATTCCCTGACGTGAAGGCTCTTTCTCACGCTCATCTCATCAAACATGAGGACACCTAAAGAAAAAAAAATATTTCAGCTCTTTACCTAGAGTCCAGAAAAATCAAATGCAAAAGAAAAAAAAAGATAAAAACCTCGCCGTTCTCTCTTTGGAATCTTTTCCACTTTGTCTTTGAGGATGTCAAATAAATTTTCATCAAATCCGAAGCCGGCCTTCAGATTTTTCAGATAGGAGTAGAGTGTGCGAGGGTGTGGTAGAGGCAGAAAATTATTCTCGTGAAGAAATGTATAAACTGCTGTGGATTTGATTTTCAGCAGTAAACAATCGTAAAGCCATTCCTTTTTATACCTGCAATAAATAAAATGCAATTTTTGTGGTCACGATTCTGCTACAGCTCAAGCAAACAGCACCATCAAAGTAAAACAAAATATTGCGTTTTGTCCCACGGCTTCACTTAGTAGTTTCTGTCAATATCCAGAAAGCAAACGAATGCGCACCGAACATCGCACTTCACATAAAATTGCACACACACACAAACTTTACAAACCGGATCTTACCGTGCTGCTTTCGCAGACTTCATATTTGCTTTCATGATGCACTGGTCTATAATGAGCTTCTCGCGGTCTGAAAGCTTGTGAATATCTGCATACACTCCATTCTTTCTATTCGCGTGCGCCTCCGCTTTTGTGAGTTTCCGCTGACATGACTGAAGCTGTTGCTTCACGCTGCGAAGTTGGGCCTTCACTCTCTGTAGCTCCGACGCTGAACAAACGGTGACCTCTGTTTGACACTCTGCATCAGCGTAGCCATTGCGATTCTCAGTTCTCACAACATCTGCAAAGAGTGAGAAAGGGCAATATTTATAAGGGAAGGAACCAATTTGGTTAGCGTAGTGAGCGAATTTTGTTAGCGTGGTGAGCGGGTAGGATACTTGCAAACTTTGTGCCAGACTTACCTTCGATTTCTTTGTCGGCTGCACTGGAGACGTCTGCATTCGCGACTGTCGCATCACAATCCGGAGAAAGCTCTCGCGGCCTTTTTAGAGGTGGGCCCTTCGTTGCACGCGAACGCTGCTTTGGTTTCGAGAGGTAGGAAGGCAAACCTTCAAAAATCCTTGGTACGGCGTCTTCCACCAGTCTCGGTCGTTCTCGGGGCAGCGAAACGATGTCTCCGTTCACAGTGCACACGTCCGCACGTACAATGTCACTGGCGTCGAAATGTTTTTCACACACGCGAGCGTACTTTGATTCGAACGAAAATCCGGCAGTCTCCTGTCGCGGGATCGCACGTTTCCACCTGACGCGTTGTTCTGCGTTGGCTGGTAAACAGAACAGGGAAACTTTTTCGACGGTGCCCTTGTATCCAGAATGACAGCCCGGCACGCAGCAGGTGTTGGGCATCGCTGTCAACACGATGCGACCGCGAAAAGCTAAAAAGGGGGGCGATCAGCACGACCACCACAACTCCGCGCCAACAGTCCGCTAATGGCGGCCAACAGAGCAGCCGGCCGGGCCGGCTTCCTCGTCCCCCGTCTAGCTACGCCAGCGCCGCGGCGCGGAAAGTGCGGGCGGTATATGAAGCTCTCCCATTGAGTGACGCGGGAGTTTCATGACCAGAAAAATATTGAAGGACCATGGTATTATGTATATTGTGCGACAACAATTACACAACACTATCACAACAATTACGAAACTTGGGGGACGCTTGAGCTTCACCTTCAAGAGTAGACTGCAATAGCGTAACCGGGCCCTGCGCCAACCACCTTCTCAATTACTAGCCGAGCTTCTGTCTCGGTGTATGCCTCAACCGTGCTGTGAGGGAATGAAGGAGTACGGCCACTAGCGTGGGTCCGGTCTTAGCGAGCCGCAGGGCACGCGTTAACCGTCGCCATGGCGAGAACACGATACTGCTTAAAGTCGCAACACTTTATTGTCTGTGGCAACACTAAAACGCAGTACAGCCCGTTGCAAAGGCGCGGCGGGAAAGCAAATGGGCTTACCCACGCCACGGGCGCAAAGTACACAGGGTGCCACGAGCACGTCTCCATGGTAAAAGTGATTCACAGAGACACCGGGACCAAGGCCCGGTTGCTCGAGCGAGGGCAAAGGCGCTCCCGTTGGCTTCGGAGCGATACGGGTCGGCTTTGCCTGGCCACTGTTGCGAACGGCGGACCGATCCCGCCGAAGCCACCACTGTTGAGAAAGACGGCGACGCCAACACGGCTCCGGAGGCGCCACTGCTTTCAACTCCGCCGGGAAGGTCACCAGCCGTTTGGTAGCGTATGTTTATCAGCTCGCGACTGCTTCTGCGCAGAGCTGATAAGACGAGCGGACGAGACGACGGTGAGTTAAACAAGGTTTATGTACAGCATATTTACAGAGGCGTTACAATTTCGGCACTGGGGCCGACAGAGACTCGAAGAGCCGAACTCTCCTCTCTAACACATAGGTCAGCCTTTCGCCTAAGACCGCTGACTCACACTCATGTCGGCACTCCGACACGGGGACTCCTCTCTCGTAGGACCTCCGATCGCGACGCGCCGCAGGGCTTCTTTTATTTACACCGGGTCCAACCAAAATGTCCAATCAGAAGCGCCGCTGGTCGTCCGAGCAGATTCCGCCAATGGGGCCGCCGCGCCATGCGTCAGACCACCTGACACGAGGACGCCGGCTCGCTGTCACGTGCGCAACTGACTCACTGCACGTGGGCCAGAGGAGCGCCGCGCGTGTTCACGCCGTCGAGGTGATCGCGCCAGGCAGACTGCGGGCTGGCCTTGACCCAGATTGCCTTTTTCAGAGGCACGGTCGTTTGACGAGGACTCGCTGGCATAACAGCACCCCCGCCGCCAGACAATGCACCGGAAAGACGAGCTGCTTCCACGGGGCTCGGATGTCAGGTGCGCTCGTTCGCCAGGTCCCTCCAGGTTCGCCTCCAGGGCCATGGGGAGACTACAGCTCCAGACTGTTCCGGGAACACATCCCATTTTGACGACGGATCCCAGCCCCACTGGCTTGTCGCCACAACTTGCTGACCAGCTTCACTCGTCTCTTCTGACCATCTTCGGTTTCAGCACTTGTCGATGGTTCTGCAACTTGCCAAGAACGGATCGACAACAGACAACACACGACACACGCAAGTGCCTTCGGTCACCCGACAGAACACCAGACAAAGTATAGTACAACATATACCTATCTACGTGTCTATCGGAATTTTGTTCCCTCTACATCAAGAGGCACATGTGGGACACAAGACTCTTAAAATGACAACTCAATTTTTTTTTTCCACGTACAACAACGTAACGAATTAGAATACCACATAAAGTTGGCCCCTTGAGATCACTCTGAACGAGAGCGCTCAGCCCAGGTCGTGATGAGGTCAAAATTTTGCCCCGAATCGCCAGCCAGAAACCGAAGGGTTGAGAAGTTACTAGCTGGAACGCACTGCTCAATGCACCTGCATTAGCGTTTACCTTTTCCCTTTTTTTTTTCTTTAGCGAACGTCAAAGTTGCGCTGTGGAGCAACATGCCCCACTTCAGTAACTGGCCACTTTTAGGCGACGATACCTATGCGGCACCAAGAGCGGCTCACACTTGCGACGTTCCACAGGAGAACAACGATCCGGCTTGCTAGGGATTGGTTCCTCACAAGTTAGCTCTATTTCGTGTTCGATCACCGTCGTGTCTCCGGGACGGTCCGAGGACACATATCCAAACTCGGAAACAATCCTTTTCAGGTCCTCCTCCTGGACTTCACTTAACCTAGGCTTTAGGTTCAACTCCTCCCAGATTACTTTCGATCCCCCTTCGAATATATCAGTAGAACTCCAAATTTCTGCTCCCTCTTCCTCTGAAGCATTCAACAGCTGATTGACGACTGCTTTCAAGTTGTAAATTTTGTTCTGCCGCCTTCCTACTTGCACCTCATAATTTGTATCGCAAGGCTTCGATAATACTTCGGCGGGCCCTTCCCAATCAACCTCAAGCTTGTTCCTTTTGAACGGCTGCAGCAGCATTACCTGACTCCCTACTTCAAAAGCACGCTTCTTCACCGATTCCCCGTAGTGCTCCTTCGACAGCACTTTTGCCGCGTTTTTCTGGCTTTCCACTAGCGCTTCAATTTGGCTTTCCGCTAGCGCATCAATCGAGAGATCCTCACTCTGCTCTCGAATGAGCGTTTCTCGATCAACTCTCGGCAGCTCGCTCCAACTTTCCGCTACAGGCGAGAGCATTGCAGCCCTCTCTCTCTGATCCAATGGCGCCATGTCGTCTCCCCTTTCTCCGGAAACCGCGCCGGTCGTGTCGGCGACGGGCCGCTCGCGTGACTGCTCACATGACTCATGCGGAAACTTTCCTTTCTGGGGTTCCGTCGACCCGCCGACAAGGTCACTTGAGAGTTCACCGCATGGAACCAGGTCCAGCTTCCGCGAAAGCTTTCGCGCTTGCGATCGCGTGAGGGCCATGCACGCTAAGTTGGGGAAGAACGATTTGCCCTGCTCTTTGAGAAGCTGCTCCGAGTTGTTGGAGAAAAGATAAGAAAAACGACCATTCAGCGCGGCAGACACAGCCGCTTCGGTGCAAAGCTTACCGAACGGGCCTTCAATGACAACGGTGGCGATTGGTAAGCGAACACTCTGCTCCTCGGCGACTTGCCTGATCCACACGCATTCTCCTGTGAAGTCATCCGGAGACACCAATGAAGGATGGACAACGTCCATGGTTGCCGCTGAGTCTCTAAGTGCTCGGCACGTTTTCTCATTGACCCTAATTTCTTGGAGATACGGCTCCAACAACCGCATGTTTTTTCTGATTCTCGGATCGTTGCGAAGGCAAACTTTTCCTGACAGTTTCTCGCGATGTGCCCTTCCTTTTTACAGTTGTAGCAGATTAGCGGCTTCCGTTTGTTCTCCGGTTCTAATGCCTGTGTGGTAGAAACCTCACTCGATTTCTCCGCTTCTGTTTGCCCTTCCCCTACACTGTCCTTCGTAAGAGACGGGTCCTTCTTGAAATTACGGTGCGGAGCGGGTTTCCGTTGATCAGGTTTCCTTGAAAAGCCCTCTTTCCTTTCATCCTTTTCAACGCGCACTGCCCTGCTATGCAACTTTCGGCGAGTATAATACTCCTCAGCTAACTCAGCTGCCTTATTTAACTGTACTTCCCCAAGTCTGTCCTGCAGCCAAAGCCTGACATTATCCTCGATGCAGCGGTAGAATTGCTCCAATGCAACGCATTCCACCACTTTATCGCGGTCGTCATAAACACCTTCGCCCTTGAGCCATTCAATTAAATCGGCTTTAAGACGAAACGCGAAGTCAACGTGTGACTCATTCCCCTTTTCAGCATACCGGAACCTTTGCCTGAAAGCCTCGGGTGACAACTTATAACGTCTCAAGAGCACTTCCTTAACCTCGTCATAGCTCTCAAACGCTTCCCTAGACAAGCAAGTTAATGCGTCGGACACTTCGTCGGGAAGAAGAGCTAACAGGTACTGCGCCCAAAGAGACCGCTCCAAAGCGTTTCGCTCACAGACGTGTTCAAACTTGACGAGATACTTAGCCATGTCCTCGCCTACTACGAACGGTGGCAGTTGGTCCCGAATTCTAAAACCGCTAACCTGAACTGTTGGAGAAGCTACGCTAGGCGCCTGCGAACACTGTAGGATTGCCAATTCTATTCGTTTCATCTCGAGGCGCTCCTGTCTCTCGGCCTCCTCGCGCTCGCGACGTTCGCGCCTTTCAGCTTCTTCACGTTCGCGAGCTTCTCGCCTTTCAGCCTCCTCACGTTCGCGAGCTTCTACTTCTCGCCTTTCAGCCTCCTCACGGCGTGCTTTGATATCCACCCAGGCCTCATCGACTTCCTCAGCCGACACTCCCTCATCCTTCATGATCTCAAGGATCACTTGCTTTCGTTTCGCACGGCCCAAAGTAATGCCGAGTTCCTCACAAATTTCGATGAGTTCCTTCACTTTAAGGTTCTCCATCGTTCACACTAGCCTCTTGCTGTTTGCCCCTGTTAAGAATCTACTTGCCGTACCCACTATAAGCCTACTAGCAAGACGCGAAGCAATTTTTCACACTCCCGTGTTTACCCCCTCCGCATTAACTTTGGTTTCAAAGCACTTCAACTTGGCTTGAAACGATCAAAGCTCACTTCAATGCTTCACACAGCCCTTTCTCTAAACTACTACAACCTGAGCTAGAGTAGTCTGGTGAACTGAGGGGAAAACATCAGGCACTCACCGCATCGATGTCGCTGACGCCGGCCGATCCCGCAGCTGCCAACCACTGTTGCGAAGCCACCTCCGAAATCCCGCCGCTGACCTCCACTGTTGAGAACGACGGACCGATCCCGCCGAAGCCACCACTGTTGAGAAAGACGGCGACGCCAACACGGCTCCGGAGGCGCCACTGCTTTCAACTCCGCCGGGAAGGTCACCAGCCGTTTGGTAGCGTATGTTTATCAGCTCGCGACTGCAGAGCTGATAAGACGAGCGGACGAGACGACGGTGAGTTAAACAAGGTTTATGTACAGCATATTTACAGAGGCGTTACAATTTCGGCACTGGGGCCGACAGAGACTCGAAGAGCCGAACTCTCCTCTCTAACACATAGGTCAGCCTTTCGCCTAAGACCGCTGACTCACACACATGTCGGCACTCCGACACGGGGACTCCTCTCTCGTAGGACCTCCGATCGCGACGCGCCGCAGGGCTTCTTTTATTTACACCGGGTCCAACCAAAATGTCCAATCAGAAGCGCCGCTGGTCGTCCGAGCAGATTCCACCAATGGGGCCGCCGCGCCATGCGTCAGACCACCTGACACGAGGACGCCGGCTCGCTGTCACGTGCGCAACTGACTCACTGCACGTGGGCCAGAGGAGCGCCGCGCGTGTTCACGCCGTCGAGGTGATCGCGCCAGGCAGACTGCGGGCTGGCCTTGACCCAGATTGCCTTTTTCAGAGGCACGGTCGTTTGACGAGGACTCGCTGGCATAACACCACGCACTAGGAACCCGCACCACTCTTTGGCCTAGCATTCGGGAGTGTGGGGGGGGGGGGGTGGCGAAAAAAGGTAAGCGTTCGCCGCGGGCGCAGGGCGCTGTTGGCGAAGTCTGAACGAGCCCCACAGGGAGCTGACGGACGGGAAAGAAAAGCGTGCTTACCCCCATGTCGTCCCTGAAGAGGCCTCTCTGTACTGCCGACGCTCGCGCGCAATACCTCTCGGGAGACTCTGCGCGCGGCGCCACAGTCAACATCCGCTACCAGGTGAGGGGGTTAAACGTCACTCGCTCTCTCAGCGCGGCAGACAGCGGAGAAGGGGAGACATGTCGGTACGTAAGAACGGCAGAAAAGGCGGCAAAGCCCGCGCAAAGGCAGCAGGTGAGCCTCAATTCCCACAGCGTGCAACACTGGCCGCCTCAAACTATCGTAGAATGTCTACTGCATGTATAGTTGTGAAGTGCCCATAGCGCCATAATTGTTCCTTTTGCGAATCGGCTAAGGGGCCTTTACGCATGCGTAAAGCAACACGTGAACATAAGTTTGAGCGCCCTGTAAGGGCTGGGATTTTCTAACACTCACTCGTTGCCCATTTCACATGTTTAAGACGCCTGGCGCAATTCTATGCTTGTACCAGTTAATACTGCGTGGATTGAAAAAATTCCTTCTACTAAATGAGCAATATAATTGTAAACATAAGAGCTCGCTTTATTGTCTTATTGTTTTTATTGTTTTTTTTATTGGCTTTTTTTTTTTTTTTTTTGTCACGGGCAAGATGATTTCTTCTCACTCACAACCGGAGGCGCTGATGGCGACGCCAACACCGGAATTTCTGCGATACGAGCTCAATAAAGCTATCGTGTTCAAATAATATACAATGCATAAAAATTATAAATATTAGTATAGGGAAAGAGACTGTCATTTATTCTACAACTTAATTTGAGAGCATGATCAAAGCACAGACTTAAAGGCAGTTCCAACCTCCAACAAAAATGACCCGGGAGAGTTCCCAGAAGATCGAAACAGTTTAAGACCATGTTACTGTAGTAGAACTTTTAAATCAGGTGTAGCAAAGTGAATCAGTTGCATGCCAACATTTTGTCTTAATTGGGGTGTAAACCAATTGATGTTGACCGTGACAGACCTCCAAAAAAATCCGGCACAGTTCAGAAGGTGGTACCAAGCTTTGCGTCGCAAAGATAGAAAGCTCACTGGCAAACGCAAAGTCTATGATGCGCAGTGTGAGAATGACGGCATCGTAACGCACAACCGTCATGTCTTGCTCGAGAAGTAGTCTGTCTTGATCACACGTGGAAAGTGGGAGCTCGCACTCGGTGTCCCATTCGCGCTTGTGAGCGATTCCACCCCATATATTGAAGCCGAAATGTTCATAACCAACACCCCCACCCCCCACCCCCTCCTCAAAATACATGGCACCCCTTGAATGCTCAGGGCCCAGTTTGGAGGAGCCGCCAGAAATAAAACAGCAAGACGAAAGGCACTCGACGAGTAACGCTGTCGATACTTACGTTCGAGCAATTCCCAACTATCCCGCTGCCTTAAAAGCAGAGGATATTTTTGCTTTATTATATGTTTCTCTTATCAAGCAATACAAACGTATGCAAGTGATGGTGTTCTGCCAGTGACCAGGTTTTGTTACATTTCCTTCATAATACAGCAGTAGATATTTCTCTCAATCGCAGTGTTCTCGTTTCTGGATCTTAGAGCAGGTAACGGTGGCACACGTCGGTGTCACTTCTCAGTGCAGCGAAGCGCACCTGGAAGTAGCTCACCATGAGTGTACTACATCTGTGGGTACCTTTATAAAAAATTGAATAAGTGACAACATGCAAAGAGGGCCTCTAGTATTTTTCACAAGTACCCCTGCAGCAGGTGGGCCCAAACCAAACGAAAGTGCACTCATTCAAATGAGGTGTTTTCAACAAGGCTGTCTAGATCATGCCTTACACGGCCTTTTTTCTACTTTAAAAGCAATTGAAAAAACTGTTGGGAGGCTTTTCACTAAAACCCCCTGGTTGATGACCTCTTCTGTATTGTGCTTGAAAAGTTGGAGTGGCTGCCACTGCATCTTTTGAGTTATAATCCTTTTCATGAGAATGTGAGGGTTATGTTTTACATTGTTCGTGAATGTTTGTTTGTTTTTTTTTTTTTTTTACAAGAAAACCAATCAGGAGCTTTCTGGAAAGGAAGGAAATGCGAGAAAGGAGGGGAAGTTGCTGCAACACTTTGCACTCTGCCCTCGATTGGTAGCCGTCGCGAAGACTTGTCCAATGAACAGTGTGAATTCTTAAAGAAAGTATTTTATTTCTTGTAACTAGTAGAAAACAGGAGTACTATGTTTATAGAGAATTTTTGTATTTCAGTAAGTTAACTTGTTAGAGGCTTTTACAGATGTATTGGGTTGTTTTTCGTCTAGGCAAGATGACAGTAGTTAAAATGCTAGCAGTCGTCATAGAATTTTTACGAAAATGTTCATTCACGTAGAATTTCCCATACTTGGAGGTTAAACCGAATGCAGACAGCGCAAATATAGGCGGGACGTCGATTATTAGTCAACTTGCAATGAGCAAGACGTCTGTGCCAATATATACAGGAGACCTTGTCTAGTCCACAAATGCAACGCAAGAATGTCGACTGGAAGCGCATAATGAGTGGTTAAGTTCGATAACGGCACAATAGGAAAGCCATTGCAAGGAACAGCGCAGCGAACTGCCGCAGTATGCCGCCGTACCAGATGATAGACGATGCACCAAGAGTTGCGCAAGATCAAACTGCAGCGCCACTAGTTCTCGCGACTGCCGTTCGGCTCATTTTCCTCCACTGGCGGTGATACGGAGCTTTGAAACTGAATTTATTCTAGTAACGTTGAGTGATAGCGAATGTGCCCTTAGAATCCAAGTTCACAGCTGCTGCTCAAGCGACTCACCCCCCCCCCCCCCCTCTTGTTGCCTTCTTCCGCCACGTCTGCATTTGGCGGGGTCAAACACGTGGGAAGTTATCGCATGCACCCACTGAGTGACATACAGTGCACTCCCATTAAACAAAACACAGTTATATGAAAAATATATTTAATGCTATAAAGTTTCGAGTTATCTGAATATTCCTTTTGTTTAAATCAGTTAAATGTAACTGAAATGAGTGAAATGAACATTGGAAATGACCATGGTAGTCTAGCAATATGAAACAAGTACGAAAGCTAGCCAAGCCAATCCAGCAATCACACATGCTCACGCACACCACGCAACAACTGACTGCTTGTCATAAATTTGAAAGGGAAAAAAGAAGAAACTAGCAGTTGTTTCATGTTTGAATACAACCGCTGAGCGAAGCTCGTTAGAAATGGGACACAAACGACTATGTGCCTGATCTCGCTGCTGGCCTTTATGAAGGCAGTAGGTAGGGAGGGGCAGGCTAGAGTGTCAGCTGGTTTCAGTGGCAGGAATGACTGAACGAGTAAGTGTACATCGCGCGCAGCGCAAGCCATCTGCCGCTGTGCCTGTGCTTTCTCTGTTCCCGAAACGTGCACCTGTGGTTTTGCTAGGCATGCTTGCCCAATGCAGGGAGCTCCGAATGCAGAGTGTGGGCCTAAGGACAGGGTTCATGTGCATCCTTGAAACCCTTGAAGACCCTTGAATTTGAAAAGTTTGTTTCAAGGCCTTGAAAGTGCTGGAATTTTCGCATATCTTTGAAAATCCTTGAATTTGCTTTTTTTCTTTTTTAAATAAACTGCAGATTTCACGGCTGATTATTTGTGACGCCATAAATGTAGCAGGTGGCATATGTAATGGGCCTATCACAAAAGAATTGAGAACATCAGTAGCTTCTGCACGGAACCAACACCGTGCATTTCTGGACACTCAGAAAAAGCAGGAGTAGGAGGATGAGAAACAGAAAAAGAAATGTTGAATTGAGGAGGTGGTCAAAATGCTTACAAAAAAGAAAAAGAAACTAGCAGCCGCCATTAAGGAATTAACAGCTACAGCAGACTCATATGCTGAAAAGGCAGAGACAATTGGGGATCTCACGTGCATCATCAAGTCAAACAGCCTTAGGAAGACTGCGAAGACCATGCAGCAGGAGATAGTGGATGTTGATATCAAAATTCAGAAAAAGCAAAAGGGCATTGCATAATGACTGTTCCTTATTTTTTCCTATCTGAATAAAAATTGGAGCCATGTTGGACATCTGCTCAAGTGATGTTACCCTCTTTTTTTTTTAAATTATAGTTATTTCAAGTTTTTATCCTCCCCCGAACATGCGTTATTTAGGTTTCTAACAGACAATGGCAAATTCACTCGCTTTGACCTGAAAGTACTTGAAAACCGTTGAATTTTTCTCATTTAAACGAGCATCGACCCTGTGAGGAGCTTTGCTCCTAAAAAACAGCAGCACAATGCACTTTCTAGTGATCACGCTCCTACACCTACTGTGCCAAAGTACGCCAAATCAGATTTACTGTGCCATCCTGATAATATCAACGGAAATTGCGATAAGCTACGATAGTCACATTTGGGAGCATCTATCACCAGCAATAGCCACGCCGGCGCGTCAGTACATGAGCACCTTGTTCTTGGGGTCACCAAAGTCACAATTATGTTCTTATTTTATTTCGTTGAATTAGCTGTGGTGCCCACACAACTCTGTTTTACAAGTCCGCTTAATGGCAAAACGCGCTCTCCGCAGGGGCTCGTGACGTCTAGTCCAAGTGGTAACATGAAGGCGATTTGTCGTCCGTTCCAGGAATGCTGCTGGTAGTGTGTTTGAAGAGTTGCGCAACGTGTAATAAAGCAATTTTCACTAATAACTGCGCGCGTATCGCCAGAATATCTGTCACATATATGTCTGTACATCTCTATCTAATTTTTCGTGCTTTGTGTATGCAGAATACATGTAAATTGTGCGAACACGTTGACACTTTTTTTCTAATATACTTTATCGATGAATCATCTTACAGAAGAGCTTTTTTGTAAGTCCTTTCACCAGCACATCCGTGTTTATAATCACTGCGGCGATAAAAGCCCCTAAAAGACCCTACCCTTTCGAACTCGAGGTTGCTAGGGTTTGAATGGAAAATTCTCGCATGCTTTCTTTTTAAATGTCATCTCATTTATAAAAGCATAAAGCCATCGCTGACGGCTCTGGTGTCGGAAAGCCTTTGAAGTGTCTATGCCTTGTTACACGTCCGCCTCTCGCTTTCCAGGGTCGATAGCTGACTGTTAAAAAAATTAACATCACGGCATCGCATTTGTTGCTTTGTTTTGAAGGGAGGGGTGGAGTTGAGGCTGCTACGTCGCTTGAAGTTGCTGGCGCGCGCTATCTCGAGGCATAATGAGACCACTCATTAACTTTCTGTAATGTAACAAGCACCTAGCCATGCGAGCGTTTGCTTTTTAGCGACCGATATTGTTCTATGGTGAGATGCATGTGGAATTAAGATAATGTAGCCTTCTTCAGCTTGGCACTGAAATTGAACATTTTTCAGTGGCTGAAACTTTGGTAGAAGACGACGGCTGTGCTCCATCTAGCACATCACGCCACATGCGCCATGGTAAAATGGTGGTCGCCGGGGCTTAGAACTGATGACTTCTAAGCCTTATTTTGCACTTGAATATTATTTTACAGCCCACTTTTCTAGTCTGTATTGGCAAAATAAATCTTTACAACTAGTTTTTGTTGAAAACCACAAACTTTTAGGTGGCTCAGTCGTGGACATTTTTCATTAGTTTCATTAGTCTGAGGTCTAATAGCTATGAAACAAGAATTGAATTGGGAGCTGCTTTCATCGCGTAGAAGAAAATTGCAATTAAAACTTTTATATCTAATATTTAATAATAAAACTGGAATCAATAAGGATATGTATTTACAGACGCCGTATTATTTGTCAAATCGAATTGATCATCCTTTTAAACTAAGGGAATACCGTCCCAGGACTGGAATTTTTGCAAATTCTTTTTTTGTCAGAACAATACATGAGTGGAATGGGCTCACAAGTGTACAAGTGTCTGCTGTAAATGAAAATTTGTTTTTTTTTTTTTTTCCGAATCTGTAACTCCCCTGCTATAACGCCTTAGGGTGCTGCAGGTATACTTCGAATAAAGAATAAAGTGTTGCTTATGTTTTGTTGACTTGGAGTTGGTGCACATTCAGCTTTGATGTCATAATGTTCAGCGTGTGCTGTGTGTGTGTTTGTAAATTGCAGTGGTTTTTACTAAATATTGAATACTGATGAAGCAACCGAACCAGACTTGCTCTCATGTCTGGTTGCTTCTTCAATATACAGAACTTTTGGTGCTTCAAAGCTGCTCGAAAATAGCATAATTCCTGTTTCCTGAGCTGCGTCAAAGAGTGAAACGCGTGAAGCCCTGATTGAGCTGGGCAACTTGTGTTCATCTTGATTAAATTGAAGCAAAGCTCACTGGCTAAAACCCAGCTCAATGTGAGGGCAGAATTAGCGTATTACAGTAAAGTTTTCCCTTGAAGAAGTTCACCTTTTTAATTGCTAAGTGCCTATAATTATTGGTGCAGGTGTCGGCATTTTCAACTTGGGAAAAGGAGCTGCACAAGATTGTATTCGACAGTCGGTACCTGCTGTTGACGTCTAAGG
The DNA here is from genome assembly GCF_043290135.1 of Rhipicephalus microplus. Taxonomy (NCBI): domain Eukaryota; kingdom Metazoa; phylum Arthropoda; class Arachnida; order Ixodida; family Ixodidae; genus Rhipicephalus; species Rhipicephalus microplus. The sequence continues at coordinate 12,103,115 of NC_134710.1, forward strand.
AGCGCAAACAGGTATTTGAAAAATATGTGAAGGAGCGTGCCGAGGAGGAACGACGGGAGAAGCGAAACAAGATGCGTGAACGCAAGGACCAGTTCCAGCAGCTGCTTGAAACAGCTGGCCTCAACAGCAAGTAAGTGACATGCTCAATTTTTAGGAGCATAGCTTTAAGGCATAGGCTTATCCGGCGTCGTAGTAGTTGCAGTAGCCACTGCCATAGCGATGGCTCTGTGGCGCTCACACCGCTAGTACTCGGTTAGCCCGCTAGAAGGTGCTGCGGCGCTCACTCCTGTTTTCTGGCAGTCTGTGTGCTTCACGTATGAGCGACAAACCCTCCGCCGTCTTTGTCTGCAGTGGCTGCAGCACGTGCTGCAGTGAGAGCCCGCGAAGCCGAAGGCGCATGAGAGTGTCAGCAAGACGATCCTAAGCTGAGAGCCCACAGAGTGGCGGTGAAAAGCGCACAAAGTGTTTGTCACGTCTTTACATGACAATTAAGTTGGCAATATTTACGAAGGCTTCATGGTTAACCACTGTTCTTCCAAAGCTGCACCCAGTCACCGTCATTCACTCTTGGATATGTTGCAATTTTTTAAAAATTCCAACTGACTGTGCGATTATGTGCTGTAATGTGTGCTACAAGTTCCTTCCAGTGGCTAGAAGCTTTCTTCTTAATTATTCATGACAAGAAGCTTCTCTGGGAAAATACTTTGAGCTGCATATTTGAGTGAAGTGACTCTCATGGGTGGTGCAGCTGTGCCAATCACAGCAAAGTGCTAGAATGCTCTGTGATTCTTACTGCAGCCAAGCATTCCTTGGGCAACCTAAAAAAAGTGGGTGCTCGGGCAAACATTGGCATGGTGTTCACGGCTTCAAATACCATATTTATTTAGTCTTGGCTTAAAGTTTTTTTTTTTAATTTCTTGGCATCAAAGTCCGTTAGTAGCCAAGCCATCCATGGTATGCACGTGAGGTTGCCATTTTGATCATTGTGGCGAGCGTTGGGGCGAGCGTTCGTCATTTCGAGTTGCGCCTCGAGTGATCTGTGTGGGGCATAGCTTATTCGCACCAAACAGCCAGTGTCATTACAGTGCCGCTTATAAAAGGAACCTTGTCTTAGCCACGTAGTCATCATTCAAGGTTCAAGCCGGGCGGTACTTTAAACATTGTTGGAGGAGCTGCAGCGGGGAACGACGACCCGGGAACTTGTGCGCTCCTTTAAAAAGTGTCGGCATATCTATCCAATATGCTTGATGGCAGCGAGAATCGCGCACTATTTCAAGACAGTGGCAGATAAGCCACTGACGAGGGAAGCAGTGACAGCTCAGAATGAGCGTGGCATTGGCAAGCGGGGCATTGGAAAGCGCGGCATCTTTATGATGCAACTGGACGCAGGGTGAAAAAAAATGACAAAGAAACACGCAATAGGACTTGAGGCTGTACGTTTCTTGAGTTATTTGCATCATGAACCAACTGCTTTGTTTTATCTTCATGTTGTAGCTGGTGGTTAATACACAGTAAGTTTAGTGTATAGCTAGGCCGCCACTACCGACAGGTACATATTAAACAGGTTTCACTGCATCATGTCAAATGGTTTGTGATGATGACTACCCAGCAATTTCCTGAAGTTATACATGGAAGGAGCCTATACAGGTCGGAAGGCTGAAAAGGTCTGCTCTATGCATGGCTTGTGTAGAAGCCCAGCTTCGGTTTCAGCCTTACACAGTCACACTGTGTGCATATCAGCGACCCCTCCCTGTAACTCGAGTCATCACAGCTAGACCAGGTTGGGACGAGTAAGGCAACAGGCTAGATCAACAAAACAACGCTTAGTCGCTACATTACCAATAATGTGTAAATGTTGTGTAGAGAGATAGTCCTCTCTATGATTAGAGGAAAGGGTAAGGCTTGGTTCTTTAGGTGATGGCCGGCTGGCAGGGGTTTTGGAGGTGAAGCATTCATGGCTGCTGGCTGGTACAACTACGAGCGTACCCCTGTCTGCTTGTTGGTTTTGTCCGCAATACTGGTTTACCTCTCCCCTGTGAAGGTTGTTTCCCTCAATGAGGAAGAGCACTCTTTCCCACGAATAAGGAATGTGAGGAATGGCATGCGCTGGCTGTGTGTTTGAAGGGGTTGGCAGAAAAGCTCTAGTGTCTCAGTCTGAGGGATCGGGCTGTCCTCGCCTGCTAAACAGGTCGTGCCTCCATCAATGAAACGTGTGCTCCCCCACAAGGCACACTGCAACCACTGGCATCAGATAGTCCACTACAAAGTGAGAGACCTGGTTCTTTGAACCAACAGCTCAGCTATGCCAGCAAACAATTCGCAGCCTTGCTGGCTCATTTCTCTCGCCTTGTGCTAGATAGTATGTACAAATGCTATGAAAAGAACTTTGCCACTGTGGCGTTAAACCATGTTGCCTGGATCTCTGGTTCAATCAAATTTATTTTTTGTATAATATTGAAAATATTTTCTTGCTGCAGTATTATTTGTACATTCTTGTGGCACTTTTCATGTAAAAATGGATCTTTTGTGGGCTCTACTTTTGGTGCCGATTCTACAGCCTTTGTTATTTCAAGGTTTAACTGCATATGCCACAGTTTTTAGGTGTGTAGTGGTGAAGTATGCCTGTACCTTTGACTGGAATTTCTTAGAACTATTTATGCTGAGCTTTCTTACGTTGTGTGCCTTGTTTATACTTACAGGTCGACATTCAGTGACTTTGCACAAAAATATGGTAAGGATGAGAGGTTCAAGAATATAGAGAAGATGCGGGAGCGAGAAAGCATGTTCAACGACTTTGTCCAGGAGCTTCGAAAGCTGGAACGAGAAGAGAGATTGAGCCAGAGAGAAAAGGTGGGTATGCAAGCCTATACTACTTCAGGCAGTGCTCTCGAGGGTAGTCTATCAATATCTCAGGCATGCATTCTCTCTTGTTGTACTGCTTACTTGCAACATCTTTTTTTACACAGATGCACAATTGCAGTGTTAATCACTTCGTGGCTGAGTTTTATTTGAGTTTGTTTTCGCACTATTGCCAATTAGAATGGATAAATACATTGCACAACTGTCCAACTCGTGAAACTGAGAGGCCTGATTTTCATTCTTATTCTCAACTTACTTAGTATTCTGATGTTTTTATTATTTTTGTCAATAAAGCAGGGAATTGATAAAATGTACCACCAGTTGCAGCTTTATGCAGCGCAGTATGTATGCTGTCTTGCATATATACTTTTTAACATTCATAATTATTTCTCCAACAAGGCACCTGAAGTTACCTTACATATTCTCACTACTATCATTTCCTAAATGAAAATTAAGGCTCTCTTCTTTCACTCCTTTTATTTCCACTTTACATTGCTTAGGATAGTGTGTAGGCTAGCAAATGCAAATGGATTGTCATTTGAGCAATTATTTAATAAATTAGCTATACGTCAATTTTGCATAAAGAATTAGCAGCATATGTCGGATCACACAATATTTTTATTATGGTAAGACGGTGTCTATGGTGATAGCATTAATGTCAGTAATGCCTAGTTGCTAACTTTGTGATTCTTAGTCAGGCTTATTCATCTATTTAGGCATCAGGATAAACAAGCTACATGCATATATGTGTGTATGTCATAAATACAGGAAGGTCATTTCTACGGCTCGAAAGAAGAAATAGAAAAAAAAATATCTGGGGCATAATGTTTTATGTCTGGATAAGCAAAGCTTTTGTGACTTCATTTTATGAGTCTTTTTAATGCTGAACACTTTTTCTATTACATGAGGCACATGCATTTGTAGGACTATCATGTCATCTTTACAATTGAAGTGCTGTAATCTCTTCTGTCACTTATCTCTTGCTGAGGCGTTTTCTTTAATATGTGCCGTCCATTCTTGTTTGGGGTGTTACTTTAATCTGTTGAGTGCCTCAGATAGTTTATTTTTGTTCCAAGAAATGTAAAGCTGCATTTAAATGTCTTTCTCTAGTCTGGCTTGCGTTACTGGCCTTAGCATCTAATGAGAAAATACTGCTATCTAAATATCAGGAAGTCTGAAAAAAACTTCCACTATTGTTACATTTATGATAAACTTTATACCTTAAAACAGTTACATGGGCACCACTTCTTTGCGTCATTGTCGGTCGTGTCATCTTTTCATTCCATTTGCATGAATTTGACAGAATTTCTTTTTTGGTGAATTATCTGTGGCTTCTTGCTAAGTATATTTCTCTCTATTTTTGTGTGTGTCTTCTCATCTAATGTCTTATTGGAATGATTTAGTTGTCAAATTATTTCAAGTGGTGTGTTCCACTTCCTTAGATAACTTGAATGACCAGAGCCACACCTGCTCTTAGCATCACTGAGTGGAATAATGATGTTTTGCTGTTTTTTTTTTAATTTATATGGCATCGTGTGTCCAAAGACAGTTAAACAGGAGTATTTGTGGACGTTGAACAGAGAGGTCATGAAGGGCTTCAAAAAAAGTGTAGGGATATTACTGCTTCTGTAGCTTTTATTCTAGAGCACTTGTAATTGAATTTGGAAGATAAATTGTCAGCAAATCAACATTAGTTCTTTACTTTCATTTTCATATACAGTGAAAATAATGACCTATTTAGTTTACTCACTTTTTTTGTATTTGTGTCAATGCTAGTGGGAGATGCAGTAGAAGGGCGGAATGAACCTTGCACAAACAGACCGTGTCTTAGAGCTGCAGAAACAGGTGGTGCAGTTGTGATAAAAGGCAGACTTGCGAGAAACTGGCAAAAGAGTTACGATAGAGCGAAGAGAGGGGAGCATACGGAAAGAAGACGACCTTAAAAAGCAGAACTTGTGAGAAGGCAGATCGGGTAGTTTGCTAGAAAGGTCCACACGCAAAAAAGGATGGGGGAAAAGAGGGTTACAGGGGGAAGGATCAACATCAGGTGCAGTCAAGAAACGCAATCTCACCATTTAATGCTGATACAGATGGTGTACTGACACACTTATTACTGTTTTTCTTGATAAAAATGGCTTCAGCTATCTCCCTATTCCTCGCATCATGATGGGCATTCAAGACAGAGGTGCATGGAAAATCTGGTGCGCAAACACACTTTGCACAATGTGCAGACCAGTGCAAACCAGCTGCAGACTTTAGCATGTGGCAGTGCTCTTGCAAGCGCACATTTAGGCAGCGTCCAGGCTGCCCGCTATATACCTTGCTGCAAAAAAATGGAATGCTGTAAACCAGGTTTGTTTGACAGTTAATGCGCTTGTGAAAGCAATGTCACATGCTAAAGTCTGCACCTGGTTCGCACTGGTCTGCACATTGCACAAAAGTGTGGTTGCACACCAGAATTTCCACGCACCTTTGTTTTGTACATCCACCATGACAAGAGAACTAAGGACATAGCTGAAGCCCTTTTTATAAAGAACACTAATAATTGTGTCAGTACACCATCTGTGTCACTTTTAAATGGTGAGATTGCGTTTCTTGACTGTACCTGATGATCCTTCCCCCTGTAACCCTTTTTCCCCATCATCTTTTCTTGCACGTATTTCTGCTGCAGTTAAATACAAGCTTTAGTGTACGCTTGATTGTGTACCTTCTTACTTTGTCCCGTTTGTTTGCGCTGCCAAGTTGCTGGTGTCCCATTGCTTTCACTGCAATACCCAACATTTCTGGGGCCAAACATGCACCAATATTTCGGAAGGGTATATAAAAGACAGGCTGTCAAATGTCGCTAATCAGCTTCAGTCTTTTGTGTCATCAGAAAAGTGTTAATAGTCGGAACTTGTGGTTAGTTGTTTGTAGGACGTAACTTTCTTTGAATGAACCTATTTTTTACAAAGCTGATGGCACCTGTCCATTTGAGATAGATTGAAGTTTGTTTATGTTAGATGAATGTGTGTCGTTACGATCAATCTTGCTAGTGGTCGTTCCAGCCAAGTTTATTGCATAGATTAAAAAGCACTTTATTTACATGCATGCCTTACAGTTTGTCCATTGACCTTCTTTGTTGTGTTGTCGCTTGAATGTTGCTAATCTGTCGCTGATTGAATTAACTTCCACAGGTCTTCATTTTCATTTTATGGCCTTTGTGTACAATAGAGATTCTGTACATTTTCTGTTTCTGCTGCTAACATTTATTTATTTCAGGTCCACCTCAATAGATATCTAGTGCCTTTTGACTGCTTGCGTTTACTGTGTGTGTGCATATCAGCTATAGTCAGGTACAGCTTTAGAAGGCAGGAGAGGCTCCACATAGATTACTAAAATGTGGCAACAGATTTCCCCTGCCACGAAACACGCATACACTTCAGCCTGCTTGTAAGGAACCTGAGTGTGATGCGGCATCCGTTAGTTGTATTCCGAGGATCGTAGTAAATGAAACAGCTTTAAAACCGTTCTAAGTGAAATAATTTTTTCTTTTTGCAAAGAAGTCTGGAAACTTGTGTTTCAAAGAGTAGAAGTGATTGGGGTGGTCTTGAGTTTATTTGAAGGCCCTTAGCATGTACAAGCTGCGCGAGACTTATAATGTGGCCAATTGCTAAAGGCACGCTTGTGGGCACTGGCTTCAAAGTTTCGTTGCGTTTCGTCATCATTTGATTTCTCCAAATCACCCTGGCGGTGCCCTTCATTCACAATGCTCTCATCTGTGCACGGTTCCACAGTATCGGCATCATCATGGCAATATGAAATCATCACAACGGATGTCCGACCCTCAAATGTCCGAGTCGATGACGCGCTGCCACAAATTGCCGCCGGAGTGGGCCTGTTCGAAAGCTTCAGGCTTGGCATCGAGTCAGACGCCGACAATGTCGGCCTCGCGAGAACAGTTCCGCGCACAAGTTGCCGTCACCTCCACTCACGCAGCCTTCACCATCTCCACAGATGAATACTGGCACACCAGAAGCAGCCAGTTGGGTGTCACGCGGTCAACAGCTATGAGCAAGTGCTTCACAATGCAGCACCGTCTTAACGTACGGCTTACATCAAGCCAAGCGGTTGTACTTTGGCATTGTGTTGAATGGCAGGAATAGGCACGAAGGCCTCCTGTTCACCATCCTGACCACACATGCACACCAACAGTGAGCAAGATGCGACATACAAGCCAGGAAGCATGGACCTTTTCTGGGATAGTTTCTAGCCAAAAAAAAGAAACTTCTTAATTCAAGCCAGCGTGGCTGACGTCGTGGAACAGTAAAGGCGATTGAAGGAGTTGTAATGTGGAAAGTAGAGCAGACTTGTGCGAGAGACAAGCGAATAAGTTGTGATGTAGTAAAAATAGGGGAGCATATGGAGGGAAGGCGACCTTGAAAACCAAAATACACGAGAAGGCAAGTCGAGTAGCTTGCTTGAAAGGTCCACGAAACACGCAACCAACGTGTAGGGGTGAGTCACCTGCTCGTGCAGAGGTCAAAGAACCTCATTGCGGTGCCAGCAGTCTTGTGCGGTCCCACCGACCTGATTATTTGTGATTCATATCGTGTAACAGCCATTCTAACACTTTCTGAACGGAGTGCGAAGTCAGCGAGAACAGGTCCTTATTAACACAAAACAAATGGCGAAATATCCCGGTCAGTTGGGTAGTACAAGTGTGTGTACTGTGATAATACAATACTGATCTAGACAAGACGCAGACACAGATGATCGGGTTCATTCAGCTGCTGACAATGTTGCAGCTGATCTCGTCACTCTAGGCTGCTCACTTGCTACACCAGCGATCAAAAAACTCTGGGAAGTCTAGTCAGCCAACCAGTCTTCGAAAAAGCAGTGGCAGTGTGAAAACATAGGCTTTGTCTGGCTATGCGGACTTGTCAGAGTAGCAGGCGGACAAAGGACAGAGGGATGTGCAGCAAAAAATTGTCAGAGAGAGCAATAACTGGAGGGCTGCAGAAGCGAGGCAGGGTTGGCATTTAGTAACCTCGTCACACTTGCCAACACAAGTGCACTCGGAGCGAGTACACTTGCACTCGCTAAGCGTCACATCGGCAGTGCGCTACTGCACGAGAAAGCGAAGTGTAGTAGGAAATGATGGCAGTGGCAATTGGCAGATTACTAGTGCAGCATATATTTGTTACTTTTGCGCCTGTGTCTCTGCGTCAGGCCGCATTCTCTTCGTGGTAGTAGCACCAGTGGCACACATCATTGTAATGACTAGAAAACGACTGATGGGCACACGTGCACAACACCACGCAGGCGGCCATTACACGGTATGTTGTTTTGCTATCCTCTAGCAGAAGTGGCCGCAAACTAACTGCCTGAGGGTGAGAGTATAGAGATTTCTTGTTTTAGTATGGCTTGTTTTAATACACAGCAGTATTCCTAATATTGATAACAATGGTTTAAAAATACGAGTGCCGTTTTATGCAAACAGCGCATTTAGGTGCAAGCCACTCTGCGCTACACACTCTGCGCAGTGAAGTCAGGTTGGCGGATGCACATACTAGCAAGTGTACTTTGCAGCGAGTGCCACTAAACTTTCTCGCGTGACAAGGCACAATTGACACTCGCAGTGATGTGCACTCACTCAAAGTGCACTTAAGTTGCCACTTGTGATACAGGTATAACAATAAGAATCTATGGGCACTTCCCTGATTGCTTATCGGTGGTCAAAAGTGGTGTCCCGGGAAATCGCAGGAGTGCAGACTCTATTTCTTGTAACCAATCGGCGGCGCTCAGAGGCATTTATTTTAAGTGTCATTTTGTGCTACTGAAACAATGTATTGAGCCCGAGGACATACCGTGGCGCCACCATGCGAAGGTGTCCCTGTGACGTACGTGGTTGGATTGCTCCGCCGCCCTCTTGCATGCTGCCCCCAGCTGCTTTCGCGTCTTTTTTTTTTTAATAATATCTTCTTATACTTGACTCAAACAAATCAGAAAAAAACTGCTGCAGCTTCTTCCCTGACTGTACGAAGTGCTAAATAACTGCCCTGGAGAAGTTCTACGTCTCTCATAATGCCTGACTTCCGGCTTCATCTGCTATGGCCACCTGAATGAAAACGAGGGTCGAGCGCGCCGCCTCTGTAAGAAGGGGCAACTCATTTCGTTCCAAACTGAAGTATCAAATGGGTATTAAAAGTAAAACAGCTTACCTTTACTGCAAGAAATATGCGCAACCACGCTACTTCATTCATTGTAGGCTTGCGTTTAAAGAGGAGCCGCGGTTGACATGACAGGCATGCGCAAATTAAATTTTTGTTTAGAACACATAGCCCTACAAAGCACAGCGCAAGCAGATTCGCCGTTTTGTGTGAAGCAGCACTGCATTCTTACGGCCTCATGCAGCCGCAGCGTTTCTGTTATCATTGCAAGCAAATGTGAGAATCACGCACACACATGCCTTAGTCAGGATTGTAACTTTCCTCTGCAGCACAATTTTAATATTTGTTGCAGAAAATTTTCATGGTGGTCACACCATGGAAATTTTGCGGGCCTCGTTCAGAGTTGTAACTTTTCTCCGCGGCATGATTCTAATACTTAACGCTCGAAATTTCTATTGTGGTCACGCCTAGCACATTCGATCACCATCAAGCCACACATGGGTCAAAATTATGAATGATTGGTTCAGTTCAAGAGCTTCTATAAAGGGGTAAATTATGATATGCGATCAGCCAGCCGTATCATTTTGCGTGCTTGAATGTGCATGCTTCTAGGTCTTGCGTATCGTGATCTAAACGGTAATTTCATGTTTCAGTAAAATTGCCAATGTTCATTTTTTTACAGCTTCATTCATAAGCTGTGTTATATTTCACGCAGCTCCTAGAAGATGAATCAGTTCTCGAAGCTGACTGCGTTTTCGCCTGTTGATCAAAACAACATACAGAGGAAGTGACAGTGGCTATGTGCCCATTCTACAGACGTTGTCTATAAGCAAGGAATTAAATTTGCAAGCTGAAGTCGCGGACGGCAGGGGCATTGGCAGAAACTTTTTTTTTTTTTCGGACGGGGTACCACCTTGATTAGATTTGGGCCCGGGCAGGCAAAGGTGGTACACCATTATTTTGTGTGCATATACCATGGGAATTTTGGGGGGGGGGGGGGGGCATAAGCTTGTATTGCTACCCCCTGGCTATACCAATGGCAGATAGAAACCCGACCATGAAATAGATACGGTGAAAATAGCGAAAAATAAAGAGAGAAGAATTGGGCTTCCGGGATATTTTGCCTTTCTGAAAGTTCAGACGACGCACATCTTTAATATAATAACGGCAGCTTCCTCCACATGTACGCTCCTACATCCTATTTTTAAATATAGATAATCGAGCCGTTTGCACATTCATTTTTCGTTCTGAACGAGGCTTCCATGCAGAAACTGAAGCGATGTGCTTTTACGTGAACATTCATGGTCTGCGCTCATTTTAACCCTTTGAGCTTGAACTAACAACCACAACAAAGAAAGAGAGAGGGGACAGTAGCACTGCCAGCGGCCGTGACAGTGGCATCGCATACGTAGCGAACTGTGGCACACCGCCGGTAACCTTTACGGCGACTTTTCGCATCACGTAGTCTGCAGAAGTCTGCGCACCTTAAGCCAGAGCAATACAACGCTGTTCAAAAATGAAAACACTGCAAAATCGCGGTTAAAAGCAACGCATCCAACCGCCAGCTTTCCCTCGCCAGAGCGAGGCAAGATCACGGGATCCAACACTGAACGTCACAGCGATTGCAGCGCTCGTGCCTCCAGTGGTGGGCCTCGCGCCCAACATTAGTACCGTCACGCGGGTATTATTCGTTTTAGGGGGAGATGCTACTTGAAGACACTTTTTTTTAATATCCATTCTGGAGCAGTGGAACTTTTGCTGTTATTGAGCTTTTAGGTTTTTTGCAAGTTGTATACCTTTAGTTCTGCAACATGACAAAGTCAAAACCTTAATCCTCTTGCCCTCTGCTCTTTCCACCTTACTAAATTTTCATAATTTTTTACCTCTGATAGTTCATAATATTTTAAATAAAGTATTAAGGCTAAAAAAAAACTAATTAGGAGGTGCATACAAAATATGCGATAGATGGGAAAAAGTCCATATTTCTACTACCCTATTAAAGGTTTACTTAGAATGTTTTAAAAAATATTAAATTTTAAACATGATAATTGCATTTCTCATACTTTGGAAAAAATTTGGGTAAAATTTCATGCAGATCTGAGCACCAGAAGTACCCGAAAAAAGAGGGGCACATAGAAAAAAAAAATGGCATTATCTGTGTTTGCAAAAAAAAAGAGTTGTAAAGTTGTATGTTTCTTTTATGAAAGATGCCATTAAATGCAATGAAATTTGCACACAAAAAAGAAGAATCCTTGTTGTAGTGGCCACTGCCACTAAAATCCACCGACACTGTAAGTTTGTCCCTCACGGCTCTTTTTAGCCGACTCCTCGCATACATTTCACTCACAGACAGCGCCATAAAACGCTTGCCAAACTTCTTCTGCTCCATCTGGCAGAGCCTTGTGCCGACTGCACGCTAGGAAGAAGTTCGACAGGACTTTGAAATCTAAACAAAGTCTAGTGTCGAGGAACACAATAATGCCGATACTATTTTGTGGCTGCATTTGTGCCACCTATCGTCATACATAACGCAAAATGTCGTCACCGTTGACTTATTTCGCTGTCAAGTCAGCTTCTTAGACCTTGCAAGATTGGTGCAGATGGCATCCATTGCCGCATCGTGGACTTTCCGGCTAATGGCTGTGATTGACTTTTGATGCATTGGCTTTTGCAAGCCAACAATTGCTGCAGATCGGACCAACTGCTCGTAGCCCATTCCTAGATAACGTGCCACCACAACAGCTTTCACGTTGACAGTGTAGCTATCGCGCAAGCTACGGCTTGCTTCATCCATAATGGAGATAAACACACGAGAAAAGAGTTGTTCAGCTGTGCTACGCGACAAGGTATGGACCCCGCAAATAGGCTAAACAGTACATACAGGCACACAGTGTACAATGGCGGTCCCAGATCTGTACCACGTGGTTTAAAAACCGATTGCGGCACTAAAAGCGCAGTAAAAGCATGCTCTTTTTTTATTATTTCTTGCACCACAGTAGCACGAGAAACGGTCGTTATTTGAAGAGTGAGGCTCGGCTCTTCGTCTCATGCGATAGACAATGGCGAGTGGTGGCGTATTACCAGCGGCAACGTGCTCTAAGACTGCACTTTGTCAGCCTTTGAATAGCCACCTTGTACTCTTTAGATGCAATTTTAAAGCATTTCCAGTTGAGTCTCAAGATGTTTTTTTTTTCCAGAATAGTATAGGTACTAATCTTATCAAAACAGGTGAAAACAAAAAAATCTGCAAGAAAAATCTCGTTTTTTGACCCACATCTCTCCTTGAATGCAAGTTCATTTTAAGTGGGGCCGTTAAATGTGGTCTTGACTTATATTTGGTGAGTTCAAGGTTCTAAGCCACATTCTTCCTCAGCAGGGTAATTGCCAGTCCAAATGCTGCTGCCTTCTAAAGTTGTACAAGACTATCTCTGACATTGTTCTTTACACTGAATACCAGTAATTTAAGAGCTTTTTACTTCTTACTGCTTGTATTTTTGCTGTTGTTAAAGCCGTAAGTGTTGAGACTTTTAAAACTTGTGATTAGAAAAGTGATGTTCTACATGTCATGTCGGTACTTTTAGGGAAAGTGCTTACAATTGTGTTGTTTTCAGAATGCATGTGAAAAGCTTCAGAACGAGAACAGACTCTTATTTCTTTCATAGGACCATTTTACTCACTCATGAGCCTATACATTAGGTAAACAGCCTTGAACATTTCTTAACTTACCTCTATGTCGTGCTTCTGAAATTTAAAGGATGCTAAGAAGGGTGTTACAGTGGAATTTCGTTAATTCTAGCTTGAGTGATATCAATAATGCATGAGGATAAAGTATAGTTGAGACAAGTGGGACCTCCTTCAAAGCAAAATAATAGTAAGCCATGAGTTTGGACAAAGTTACATCATTAGGTTCACGGCATCCTAGTCATAGCTTTGAAAGTTTTTTTGCCACACAATGTCATGTCACTGGCCGATGGAATTAGCCAACACCTCTTATAGGTTTTCAGGCCTGCGCGTCACATGAGGTGACGTAGACTGTGCACTACCCACTCGCTCACTCTCGCTCGAGAGGTCGGCAGTGAGGCTCTCGCCGAGTTTTCAGTTTCTGTTAACACAGGTAAATTGCTTGGCGAAAGCGGGTTTTTATTCCTTACAGAAACATCGAATAAACAGTGCACTTGACATTGCCCCTGCGAAACGATGCAGTAGATTATCTGCACACACAGACACACACATTCAATATAGCGGTACAAAAACGAAAGAGGTACAAAGACAATACAGTCGATCCCGGATATATCGAACTCGAAGGGGATCGCGAAAGCAAGACGGTAGAAAATAATCTGCACATACCTGCACAAACGGAAGTATGCCCTTAGTGGCACGGTGACCATAATAAAGAAAAAAAAAAATCCTGCTTGCAGTTCACAAAACCCGACATGTATGTTAGCACTAAATACTTTGAGCATTAACGTTTTAATTATTGCCTCTGGGTTATAAATTCAAAACTCGTACGAAAAATGAATAAGTAGAGATATCGAGCCGTAAAAAGCATCATACCTTTATATATATAGTCGGCACAAACTTCTTCTTCGTGATAGCACGGATTCATTTCTGCCGCATGTTTTCGTTCTTCGGAAAAGAGAATACGTGGAACTTTTTCTTCCTGGCATAGTTCCCGGAACATTCAGGGACACAACACTTGTTCGGAATTTTGACACTGTCATCTTCTGCTCGATGTTATCAAAATCAAGTCAGCGAAGGCAGAAACACATGAAACATGCCCTCAGCAACGACGCGGACACACATGCAGGGTCACTGGGGAGACTGGGGATTGAAAGGCAAGGTAGACGAACTGGTCGGACCGGTTGGATGACCGGCGGCTTGTGACATCAAATTCTTATGCGCAGGCCTTAAAACGTGTCTAGGAGGTGTTGGATTAGCCCAGAAATGAAGTGGAATAGCAGGTGTTAAAATGAAAAAAGGTACTATGCAGACATGCAAATTCAGACAGAGCTATTTTGAGAAGTTTAGATGATCAAGTTCTGTCCATTTTCTTGGTATGCATTGGATCTTAACAATCACGATAGAGGATATTTATAACGCTTTTGGTATCTTCTACACTCAGCATGTCTGCCATTTTGAGTTTTGCTGTTGCAGAGTCATCTGCTAACACATGAAGTAGGAGCACAGATAGCACTAAGGTTTAGCTGAAAGGTAGTGGTTGCCGAAAATGTCTTTGTCATCCACTGGGAAGGGGTTAGCAAACCTTACTACGCTCTTTGAAATTGAGAACAGGTGCTGTGCTACAAAAGGATTGCCATGGTGCAACATAATTAAGTCTAACCTTCTCCTTATCAAAACTTGTTGTTCGGCTAGTAGTCGGTAACACTTGATACTTTATGTATTTAGCGCAACTTGGTAATTCTTTCTAAGCACTCTCACATTCAAACATGCTTCTGCCATCTGTCGACAATGTCGCAAACATCATCCGCCATCTTGTCCTCAAATTCCAAACTCAGACACAAAGGGCACATCTCGACAGAATAAGATTATGAGTACTTAGCTCAGCCTGGTACTTCTTCGGAGCACTCTCACACTCACACATGCTGCCACTCAAAAAACGCTGACCACACACAGTGCTTTCTGTGGTGTATGTTCCTTGAGTGGAAGCATGTGTGAGCACTGATGCTTGCCGAGATAGCAGGTGCACCAGCGATCGTGACCGCGCCCTTAAAATCAAAGTTCACTGTTAGTACTCGAGCTACCCCCCCCCCCCCCCCCCCACTGCGGTTTTTTCATGCTCGTTCAAGACAAGTGATTTCCTTTTTGTTTGAGCATTCGATGGCAGTTCCAACACGTGGGTAGATATTATCGCATGGGCCTTCCAGGCGATAGAAATGAGCCGGCTCATTCGATCTCCCCTTCAGCAGCGCTCGCGCACTTCTACCCACTCATAAAAGTTATGATGCACGGGGGCATGTTATTAATTTAGACTTGTGACAAACCATTGCGGCGACGGCAAATACTCGAGGGTCCTTATGATTACCATCGCAATAATAACGCAGGTTTTTACCGCTAAATATATGTTTTGAGTGAGCTCTGTTTTCGGTTCCCCTTTTGTCTAATTTGTGTTTTTTTTTTTTCGAATTTTGGTACGGAACCTTTGTACAGCAAAATCCTTTTTATAACGAATTTTTTTGGGGAATATTTTGTTATATCCAGTTTTAACGCTACCTAACTGTTAAGCTTGCAAGATACTTATGTAGTGTACTTTTGTGCACAGAAGTACACTATATATTTTAAACTGTGCATGCGTTACACGCATTAAACTTGTCATCTAGCGTACGTCATGTCGGCACACACTGATCGCAACAATCAAATTCCTCAAGGACTATGTGCAATTAGGATTCCATTTATTCTTTGCACCTATACAGTCTAAACTGTTTAAAACTTACTCAAAAATGCCAGAAAAATTGTCGTCATATAAGTAGTTCCTTGCATATGGCTTTGCCCTTAAAAATGGGCACTTTCCCTGTATTCACAAATCTAACCTTATCATATTCTTATGACTTAGGCCAACCTTAGCCATAAGTTCGCCCTTAACGCATTTCAAGAACCTACCTTGTACTTATCACCGAGCTTTCCTCACACTTAATTAAGGCTTGGTTCAGGTAGCTTATGACCTACCTTAAGGCTTCCTTAAACAACATGGCGGGGAAAGACAACTTTGCATATTTTGTCTATTATGTGGACCGCAAAGAAGAAATATTGAAACGGCACAGTGTACAATACATGTCACCGCCACGGCGAGTCCTCAACGATTGGCGGAACCTGGTTGGAACCTACACTAAGCAGGAATTTTCGTGCTGCCCTTGCTTTACAAAAAGTGTTGTGAAGAACCTCCTCGCTGTGCTGTTTCTGCAGGAAAATATCCATGGTCGAGGGTTCGTTGTACCCCATCTCATGCAGCTGCTCATCGCATTGCACTTTCATGGAGTTGGCATGTTTCAACTTGGCAGCGACGGCCTTGTCAATGTCTCATAGTCGACTGTGTCACGAGTATACAGTCCATCGGATATCTGCTATGGTTGCAAAAACACTTTTTCCCATACTGGTAAAACTTCCCAAAGTGGCGCAAACAATTTTCTAGTTGTTTGGTCGGCTGTTCACGGATGCACATTATGTTCGCTGTGGAATTATGTCGCGAGCTGCTTCCACGTTTTTCATTTTCTCTGAAGGCACACTGCGTCCATCTTGGTACTTCTTCACAAAATCTGTCAGGATGCAGCCACTTTGTCGGTGAAGTTCACTTCAGTGCACTGTTCCACAGTAAATGCAACTTTGTAAAAAAAATGCTGTAAACCTCCTCGAACTTTTAAATAAATCCAACGAAATTTTAAGAAAACAAGAAAGAAAACAGCAAACGTTGAAGCCAGCATCATAACACCACCGAACACAGCAAAAACATAGAAGACGTCGAAATGACAAAAGTGACCTGACCAGCCCCCTGCTCGACGGCAGTTGCAAAAAAGTGGCCACACGAAAAACGTGTATTTCGCTGAAAACTGCCAGTGCCTAAACAAATATTGCTACTGTTTAGGTTTGGCTGCTTCTGTGCATACTGTTATTGATTTCTTGCAGTAAAGCTAGTTTATTACTGCTCGAGGTGATGATTTTGTAGCAAAAATTTACCTACCCTTGCACCCAGAGCCTATGCTTAAAGAGTTAAGGACGTCTTTCATAAGGCGCCTTTATGACAGGATGCACCTTGTATTTTTCTTATACTTTTCTCATCCTTTTGTTAGTAGCCTTACTGCGATAAGTGAAAGTTAGTTTGTGAATACAGTGGTTAGTGACCAAGCCTTTTTTTTATTATTTTTCCTCCTGTGCGCATTTTTATTAAAAAGTGCTAGTAACCCCTTCATTGACAAGTTGGGCCTTTTCGCGCATAAAGTGACACCTGCTATGAGCTCAAAAGCTAGTTCAACTGCCTTTTCAATGAACTGACACCGTTTCACTGAAATGTGATACTGCCACATATAGCCGATCAGCCCTGGTGAGTTGCGTGCAGCCGTTGCCTACGCTCTAAAAATAGAGCGAGTAAAAAGGGTGTCTTTTTGTCCCACTACAATAATCGTCATTTATATTGCGTTCCATCCTTGCGCTATCGCCCCGCGCCCGGTACATTCCGGTCACGATCGACATGCCCATTATCAGGGTTACATTGCATTCTCGATAGGAAAGTGGCCAGCGCCGAGTTTTCAAGAAAGGAAGCGCACGCAAGCCTGATGACGATTATTGTTGTGGGACAAAAAGACACCCTTTTTACTCTATATTTTTTCAGAGTGTACTTGGCTTATGCCGTAATCGCCGGACCGTTTACTGTCTAATGTACGTGCGCGTTTCTGCATTCGTGCATGCTTCACTCTGGGATGTGCATGGTGCTGCGAGTTGCCTGTTCAGTCTACGCGATGAAGATGAGCATCTTGGAAACAATGTGTAAGAGATCTTGCACAACGTGGTGGCAGCAATCTTGCAAGCGGTGGCATGGTGCGTTTGTATTGCCATCAATCCGCATGGTTTATACCACATGCGCCGTTAAGCATATAGTTTCAGATTGCTGCAATAAGGTCATCAACGATCAGTCATAATGGCACGTTCATCGCCAGCTGCCACCTCACCTTCGCTCATTTGTGATGTTTATCCATGAAAGCATCGTCATGAAAGCACCGGAAGTCATTGTTATTTATTGACCTTGCTTTGCTATGGCCAAAAAGATGGGAGATTTTTTTACGGTGAATTGTGGCGTCGGTGAGTCGAGGGTTTCAGTGAAACTCGTATTATTGATCTTAAGTTGTTGTAAAACTGTCTAGTGTGGCAATGCAACAAACGTCTTGATTGCGCTTGTGAAACTTCTTGATCACAAATCTCTTATGATAACTACATTCGTCATTCAAGTAATGCAAATTTCATTTATCACTCTGGTTAATTCATTTTCTTGGTTAATTCATTTTCTGTATGACCATGCTGCCCCACATCTGACCTTTAACTCCACAGAACATAGTTCAGGGATGTAAAGTGTCAAGTTCAGTCTTCCTTGGTCACCACATGCCACATTTTAGTTGTTCCCATTTTAGAGCACCTGCTATTATAGCTAATGCAGATACTTCTGTGCGTGTACTACACCGAACTGGACAGTGTGGGAAGTGGCTCATTCTGCTATAGTTCAATCGCCCCTCATCATGGCCTCCTCTATCTCTTATCCCCTTGAGGAATGGCAAGCTACAAACCCGCTTTCCAGGTTGACCTCTCCCCCTTCTTTTCATTAAACACCGTCTTCTTCTTATTCTTGGTTATAAAAATGTCTGAGGTAACTCAAACAGTAAAAATTGCATTAATGGCTGTGGTGTTCACAACACAGCCTACACAGATTTAGTTTTACAAAAATTCGTTGATCTCACATTACTTACACAATTTGTTACAAGCTGGTACAGATACAGCAGAAAGCCACTGAACTTTTCTTTATCACTCTTTTTTTAAATGAGTATGTTTTTCTGTGTAAGTGAAATGAAATGGAAAACTTGCTAACGTCATGTTGTTGCATGTCATTTCATGCAAGGTAGTGTATTTTTCCTTACTCAGACAAATTTTAGGAAAGGGCCACATTTCTTTAAAAAAAAATCATGGACCATCTCCCCGAAGGGAACCCTGATGGGTTGCGAAGCAGCAGCGGTGCACTCGGCATTCACCCAGTTGAAACGGGTGTTGATGCGTGTGCTGGAAGAGCAGTTTAAGCGAAACTTGGTGTAGCGTTTACTTAAGTAAACGTTTGTTTGAAACTCAAAAACACGGGAGGCGGGTTGGCTTTTGTGTAAGTTTTATCACAGATAAACGAACTGAAAGAGTGTTTTCACTCAACGTGTGGTTGAGTGTTGCGGGTGGTGGAGAGGGTGAAGTGAGAGAGAAGTGTGTTGTGGGCGGGCGGAGGAGCCGGCAGCTGCGGCGAGCATGTTGTGGGTGAGGGAGAGAGTGATGGCGGAGTGCACCTGTGAGGAAGTGTTCGAGGGTAGCGCCACGTCAACGTTCAGCTGAAACCCTCGGCCGTGTGGGACCCCTGGCAAAGTACTTTAAGTTACAAACTTGAAAAAATACAAAATAGAGCTGCAAGGTTTGTCCTAAGCCGGTACTCAAGAAATGACAGTTGCACCAGTATGAAAAATGAACTAGGGTGGGAATTACTCTCATCGCGTCGAAAGAAACTGCAGCTAAAGCTCCTGTACCAAATATTTCATGGTAAAACCGGCATTCGAAAAGAAAAGTACCTTCACAGTTCTCATTATATCTCTTCACGAAATGATCATTGTTTCAAGATTTTAGAGTACCGTACCAGATCTAATTTGTATGCTAATTCATTTTTTGTTCGTTCCATTAGAGAATGGAATCACTTATCAAATGAACAAGTGTGCTGTATTAATGAAGATGTGTTTTTCTCGACATTGTAACACCCCTGCTGCAGCGCCTTCGGGCTAAGCGGGGTAATCATTGAATAAAGAATAAAGGGAACGCGTTGCGGCGTGTTCATACAACGTTACACACGTGAGCCAAAGTGCTGCTTCGCATCTAAAAAGAAGAGCGTTTGGCTAAGAAATACACTACCGGAGGTCAATACTGCTACAGAACCATATATATACTAAGGCTTATGCTATGTATCGGGATAAATGCTTGGGTGTGTTCGGTGTAGTATGTGAACTGAGGGGAAAGGGTCCTCCTGTGTGCCCTGCAATGTCCCATACCACAGTGCTTGCCCTCTTTCAGAGCTCACACATAAGCATTACAGTTTTATATGAAGTTTGGCTAGAGATACTCTGTAAAAAACTGGTCATGATTTGCAAACACTTCATTATGCACTATCCTAATTTGGGCTGTCATTGCCATACATACAGCTGTGGGCAGTTCAACCACTTAACCATTGTTACCCACACTATCTTTCGCTATAAATTCCATATTTTTACTTCAGGATTAGTTTTGCTGAGGTTTAATTGTATTTAGATAAGTTTTGTGATCATAAGTTGCATATCAACTGTTAAAATTGGGTGTGCATTCATCTTTAGCGTAGTGTAGACTTTTCATTGTCATATGGAAAATTATTTTTAACTTGGAGGCTATAAAATATGAGTGCCTGTTCAATATGGGGGTGTGTAAAAAATATGGGTTTCTTCAGAGGCTGCAGAGTAAGACAATCATAATGTGCTTCTCTGTGCATATTAATAGTGACAGGTGCGGTTTGAATTTGCTTGTCATGCATAGTCATATTCATTAGAATTGTTATTGAGGTGTTTTATGATTAGATAAGATTAATGTAAGTTTGTTCGTGCAAATTGTATCATTTTGAATTATCGGAATTCCACTGTATCATGTTTTTTGCATTAAGCATATGATTTTCTGCGCTTTTTTAAACGCCTTCATTGATGCAATGACAGCCTTGACCTTATCTATAAAAACTATGGCTAATATAGGGAAAAGCATGAGGCCTTTTCTGGTATTTTTCAAATATTGTTGCTACCTGAAAAGTGTGGCCTCCTGAGCAATTGGGTTGTTGGCAGTGCTGGTGCCATTGGGGTACACTGCTTTTATTCTGACAGCTTTCCCTTCCTTTACAGACTTGCTAGAAGTAGCCCCATTTTTCCAGTGCTAGCTGAGGCCTTGCAGTGTCGTTGATGGTGATTTTGTGATGCACGGAGAGTAACCTGTGGCTTGCCTTGATCAGGTCGCCCATTGTTCTTCATACAGGACAGCATGGGCTGTTCCCGACCCGTATTGTTCTGATGCTTGTCTCTAGGGGACGGGATTACATGGCATGATTGATCATGATATTGTGTAAGCCCATTGTGTCTGTAGTTTTTTACTCTCTGTGCATAATTGATCTTAAAAGCAAAACATGTTGACGTGTGGACCTCCTTCAGATAACATTAACGCTCCTTGGGTGTTTAAGCAGGGGTGAAGCACGAGTGTTATTTATGACAAAGTGCGGGTTGTGTATACCATCTAATATACAATTTTTTTTCGGTCTGTCAATCTGTCGAGCAGTTTATGCAGGGATTGTTCACCATGGCTTCATTATGGGCAGCATTACCTGGCAAAGTTAATTATGTTTAATAACACTTATTTGTAAGTATACATGTAGTCTCATCAGTAGAGATTAACCTTTTTTCTGATACAGTTTATTTGTGCAAGAAATTTTAGGTAATAAATGGCAGTGTGTCTCATAGTCATTCATTGTACGTTTAGTTACCATCTAGTATCGTATTTATAGCCGTTTTTCTTTCTGTGCTCGTGATGTCACTTAATGGGCATCTATGTCAGCCAAACTCTGCGTGTAGTTGGAGAGTCAGTACAAGGATGTTCCACACGTTTATGCTATTTATTTGCTTTCACTTGCATTGAGTCACCACACTGCGAATAAGTAGAAGATTTAGCTTTCTGCTAGGTATCTTTTGTTGCTGAAAGGAAGTTTTGCCATTAAAAGCTTCTCTAACTATTGTGCCATTTGCTCTCTTTTTATAATGGCTGTCCACCTTAAAAAGGAAGTGTTAGAGGGAACATTCTCTGAAAGCATGGAAGGCATTTAGTACGAATATTCCAGCTTTGAAATGTGCACTGCTGTGAAATAGGCTATCAAGGCATTCATAATAAATGAGCATAAGGCATAGAAGTCAAGTAACATCTGCATGATAGAGGGCATATAAATTTGCTGATTGCCTTGGTAATGCATAATGTGAGCTACAGCACTGTCGCAAGAAATATTTTTAAAAAGAGGCTTTTCTTTTTCTAATTCACTTTTTTTCCACTTTGTGGTGTCTTTTCTTTTTTTCAAATTTGATGCCTCTGTAGGCAAATATGCACTACATTAAAGAAAGAAATAAGCTTCAGTCATGACAGACATGAATAGATCAACAAAAGATGCAGGCTATAAGTGTGAAGCCCGAGCTATTTTTATATATGCACAAAGCATAATTTATGTGAAATAGTTGGCTCTGCTGAGATGCTGCTGTTGCTGCTGCTCTGAGGTGTGTCTGTTTTGAAGTGCTCATGTGTGCCTCAAACAGAGAGGGTATTTTGAGAATAACTATTTAACTATTTGAGGCAGCATTGTGTGTCAATAGCCTTGTGCTACATGCTTGCCTTTCATTACCCCAAGATATTTTTACCTCTCTTGGTGTGCACTTTCACAGGTTAGTAGTGAATTGATTCTGCCTTGTTTTTGTAAATAGCGTGTCATGTCTGCAGACTCGCTTATACGATTAAAGAACTACTAATTTTAGAAGCATGAAATGAGGAGCAGCTGCTATAATTTTCAATAAACAAAATATGCTGGTCGCCAGCATTCATTAGTGTACTCTTTTGTAATTATTCATATTTCATGCCGTTGACCTTCTTCTTTGGAAACTACATATATGCTTATTATTCACCTAAAGGACATTATTTCCCAGATCTATTGAGGGGTAAAAGCCTTCTACAAAGGCTTGCAGTTTCTAACTCAGGTGTCAAAGTGCAGTAATAGTTTTGTGCAAGCAAATGCAAGCACTAGCAGACTATAACTCTTTTTATTTAGTTGTCCTCATCACTTCCTCTGCCTTTATTTTTTGTTATCAGATTGAAGCTGTTGATGATAGTCACGAATGAATGCCACATGTTCTTTGCCGGCCCTATATCAAATGCCCACTGAGTGTGCACTCAAGCATGGTTCAGCTAGCATACTTGTTGAAAAGCATTTGCAAACATCAACACTTGTAAAACCTAAATTTGTAATTCCTCATGTTTCAGGCTTATCGTTTTTGTGGAAAACATTTTTTAATGATTGAATAGCCTTTGCAGCTGTTACACTAAATGTACCCCAATCCGGAGAATCAACCAGATACACCAGCACAGGAGAGATGATATATTTGTACTATGCAAAAAGGGGACACAATACAGTGCATCTGTTCTGTCCTCTCATCTGTCTTTGTTGATGCACTGTGCACTGTGCAAACATGTTGATGCTCAATCACCAAGTAGCTCTAGTTACCATTCGATGTGAAAGACCAAACATCTGCGGTTAGAGTGCTCATTTTTGTGCAAAACAGGTCATGTTCGAAACCAGTTAGGTGGTGCTTACGAAGTAGTCACAGGTACAAGTATACTTGTGATTAGTGCAAGCAAGATAGGTTGTGACTTTTATTTTAAAAAAAAAAGGTGGCATGAAAATAGCGGTACTATACTCAACCCTGGCACTTTTCCCAAGTTTGTTATATCTGAATGAATGCAACTTTATTGAACTGGCCTATAGAACTGCACGTAGGGGTTTGTTAAGCTGGCTGACTACTTTACAGGTGTGCAAATAGTGGAGTTTTTCAGCAAATGTAGTTTGAATTAATAAATGGCATCATTATGCTGTAGACATCTAGATGTAAAAGTCACAATTTTCTAGACTATTCCCAAAATGGGACATACAGTAAACCGTGGTTATGGCTTTATAAATGGGCCAGTAGAAAGGTCCGACATAGCTGTAATTCAATGAAGTGGGCGTGCCATTGTTGTGTCAATCGTGGGTTAGCAAAACCTGTGGAGCTCACTCGGACTCACTCATGAAATACAATTGGCACTTTTACGCACTCGGACTCGGGCTCACCAAAATTTTCGTAAGCCAGACTCACTCGGACTCCCGCTCTCGAAACTTTTTTTTAAACCAAGCTCACTCTGATTCAACATCGCCAAAATATGACTGATTTTACTGTAATTTTTTGACTGAATTTACTGTAAATATGATTTTACTGAAAGCGTATGAGATGACCCGGTGTTCAGGCTGACATTAACAGTCATTAACGAGTCGCTACCACTGGACATTTCGATGAAAATCTCAAGTCCATGCTGAGATTGGGATAGAGCAAGAGGCAAGGCAACAGTAGCTCAGGTAAAAGGAAAATAAAGAAAAGGAAAATGGTGCAGGTTTCACTGCACATTTTACATTCTCTTCCTTTGCTTGAAGACAAACTACTCAACGAGACTAACTAGATAATACAACTAAATATTTGATACTAATGTCTTCAATACACAAAAGTTCATGACAAGGCACTTTCCGAGTCATAAAGAGCTGTATTTATCTTCGCTGACAGTCTTGGTTCAGTCTTAAGCTCATGCCAGTATCTTTCCGAAGGGCTTAACAGGGCCATACTGTGGGCCAGCTGTCCTTCACACAGGCTTCTATTTCTGCCTATAACCTTCGTGTCCTTGACCTATTGATTGCAGCAAGGTGGTATGGGAGACAAACGCATGACTGCATCAATTAGCACTTATCATTGACAAGTGCCACTGCAACTTACGGCAATGCAATCTCTGGAAAATGGCACTTTGTACTATGGACAATTGATGAGCCATACAGATATGGAGCCAGAAATAGTTTTTATCATGCTTGCCCCCCCCCCCCCCCCCTCCAGGTTTCATTGTATAAATGAAATATTTGCGTACTTGCCACCCCATCAGATTTGTTTAGGAAACTCCAGAA